>NC_087477.1:74485241-75091908 GCF_036417665.1 Passer domesticus
CACACCAGGAGCTGCAGGGCCAGGGCTATTTTAATTCTGGTACTGATCCGGCTGCTGTCAGATGACATTCATTTTTTATGTTCTGCTTCCAAATATCTTGGGTAGAGTTCAATGACTGATGTTAGGAGAACCCAGTGGTTTGATATGCTGGGTCATTATTCATAGATTAGCTCGGTTGTTCTAAAGAGCTAAATAGAACTTAAGCCTGGCATTTCTTTCTGTGTGTACAAATAACCACTGGGGCACATAATCCTTTTCACAATCAAAATAGGATTTACTTTTCCCCCTTCTGTGTATATTTGGAATATCTTTGCCTTCCTCTCACCTTATTTTTTTTCTTTTAAAGTTTCATTTTATTATACTCAAATGTTCACTCACTTTAATTTTTATTAAATATGTGATTGATCACACCAGTTCTCATTTTAAAAAAAAAATCAGCAGTTAAAAACACTGTCCTGTATCAAGAGGAGCAGGCCTACCCATCTCTATACAACTTCTCAGTGATTGCATACCTAATCCTGCTCTGGTACCGCTTATGGGAGTTTTAGTCTTTGGGTTCAAGATCAGCCCAAAAAGCCCAGATCATCTAATATAACCTCCACAGCATGGAGCAAAGATACTGTACTACAGTTTCCTGGCTATAGAAGAAGTTTTGCCAGATTCGTAGTGACAAAAAGCACCAGAACAGCTTTGCAAGCTCACCTCTGTGGCATAAAAAGGAGTCAGAAGCTTGCCAGTTAGGTGAACAAAAACAAAAAAACAAACAAACAAACTAAAATTTGTCTTAAAACTCATTCTTCCCATTATTGGCTATGATGGATAGCTGATCAATTAACCAAGCATTTTCACAGAGCCAAAATATTTTTGTTTCCTATTTTGCCTCCTAAAAAGCAGTAACTTACACTTCGAAGAAAAAGCTCTTTAGGTTTGAATGCTGAGTAGGGCTCCATCATCATCACTGCCAAGAGGAATGAAATGCCAGTCACCTGATCACTGTGCCAACATTTCAGACACACCTCATCAGCCACAGCTTATGTAATTCCCTCTGTGTATCTTTAGAAATAAAGCTTTTCTTTCAGCTCATCTAAGTTTGGCAGCTTTTTATAGCTCCATTATTCTGCGCCTACTGAGAGTTAGAGTTCTCAGCGCAGGAAAGATGAACCTCTTGGAGCAGGTCCAGAGCATGGACAGAAAATGATGGGAGGGCTGGAGCACCTCTCCTTTGAGGAAAGGCTGAGAGAGTTGGGGTTGTCCAGCCTGGAAAAGAGAAGGCTCCAGGGAAACCACAGAGCAGCCCTTCAGTACTTACATTATAAGAAAGATGGGGACAGATCTTTTAGCAGACTGTGTTGTGATAGAAGAAGGGGTAATGGTTTTAAAATAAAAGAGGATAGTTTAGACTGGGTGGTGAAACACTTGCACAGGTCACCCAGAGAAGTTGTGGATGTCCCATCCCTGAAAACATTTATGATTAGGCTGTATGGAGCTCTGAGGAACCTGACCTAATGGAAAGTGTCCCTACTCACTGCAGAGGGGTTAAACTAGGTGACCTTTAAAGGCCCCTTCCAGCACAAAATAGTCTGTGCTTTTTTGGTCTCTTTTGCTTTAGTCTAAGCACATATCTGAAGTTTTACCCCAATCTGAGTCCTCAAACTTGAAGAAGGAAGGCTCAACATAAATGAGAGGCTCCCAGATTTGTCTTGTTATAAACCAAGACTTTGTACTTGACAGTAATAGAAGCAAGTATTTGCTTTGTGAGATTTTTATTCTGCACATTCCAAAAATGCACTCGTAAATAGTGGCTTGATTGCAACATGGGTCAAATGCTTCATTTTTACAAATGAGATGATCTAGATTGTTTTTTTCCTCTCCCTCCCTTTATGTTAAAGCTATTATGTAGTAACGAGGCTACACAAAATATCCAGTTTTTCAAGAGGAAACCATCATGACTCAAAAAATCATGACTCAAAATCCCTGAGTCCCTGAAAACCAGGAACTGTGAGCAGATTTCTCCAACAATGAACAAACACTTTCCTGCCTGCTGTGTGTAGCTGGTGGCACGTCATCACAACCCTCTGACGGCTTCACATAGTTTGTGTGCAGAGGGAGGCAGCAGACTACAGTCACATAATATAGTTTATTACAGTAAACTTGAACCATCAGAAACTTCACCAAGGAGCAAAGGGCTCAATGAGAGATCCTGAATGAAGATTTTGAAACCAGTGTCACAAAGAAAACTTTAAAGTGCTTTTAGAAAATGGAAGAGAAAAAGTACGTGTAAAGCTCTGCAAAGCTCAGATATTTCAGCAAAAAGGAGCCAGTCCCTAATGAAATTGACAGTTATCATATCTTTCTTGTAAGGATTAAAGACTATTATTTATTCTATTATTCTAAATCACAGTAAAGTTTAAAGCTTGAATGCTTAGGCTGCCACAAGAAAAACAAAGTTCCCAGGAAAGGTCAATAAATACAGACACGTGGAGCAACCTTTAAAGGTCATCTGCCTTGATGGGCTGTTTCACCCAGCAGTTGATCAGGTTCAGAACAAAAGATACAAAATTTTTAAACTCTATGATCCTTCCTAACAGCTCCAAATGAAACAAACCCCTGGCCATGGCATGTTTCATTGGTGCAGGGCTCCAATTTCAGCCACAAACTCCTGATTACTCAGCTTCATCTGTCACAAGCCCACTGCCAACTACAGAAAGATTGCTGAAGTCAGTTGAGAAACATCTCCACTTGCTCAGCCAACATCAGCTATTTTATGAAGCATGAAGCTGGCAATTTCAGTGGCACTGGCAAGCTGTGGGCTGTGCCACAATAAAATATGCCCCTTAAAATATACCCCTGTATACACCCCTGCATAAAATGTACCCCTGTTAAAATATACCCCTGTATATTTTATATATATTATATATATAGTATATATATAACATATATATATGTGTGTGTGTGTGTGTGTGTGTGCTCTGCTCATCTACAAGGTACAGGTCTTGTTTAAAAAACAAGAGGTGAGAAACAAACAAAAGTATTGTTTAATTCTAGTCCAGATTAGTGTCACTATCTTCTCATGATTTTTACAGAGGCCTCTGCAGTTGTGATTTTTATATGCTTCTGTTGAGAGGTGTCTCTGCTCCTTGCTCTGGGCTTCCCAGCTGCCTGCAGCCAGGAGCCTCTTGTCACACAACCAGACCACAACCATTAACATCAGAACGTGATCATTACCTCCAAAAATGACACAACTTTCCTATAGCATACTCTGAAGCTGTCCACCCATGGGAGAGAAAAAAAAGCTGGGCTGAGTTCCCTACCACAAAAGCCAGTAGCTGGATCCATCTGCCAGGCAGCAGAAATTCACATGGCGGAGTCTCAGTTGCAGCACTGAAGGGTCGAATTTCAAGCTCTGCTACTGATAATATATGAGTCCACAGGGAAACTGACACAGCAACAAGGCACATGATTTGCTCTTGTCTTTTGCTTTTCAAAACCAGACCTAGAATTACTACAATGGACAGTCACACTAGGAGTGTGCTGAGCAACTGCACTGTAATGCAATTACATGGTCACATAACAATTTTTCCATGGGACATCTGTTTCCTTCATTGCACAAGAGAGACACACGTGTGGCCACAATCAAGGTGGCACGAGCAACGCTAAATCTGTCAATTCCTCAACACTGAGGAGCTTAACTTTTCAACCTAAACCACATCTTTTTAACACCACACACATATCTCATTATGCACAGAAGTATACGGACAGAATTCTAGACGAAGCAGCTATGCAATACTTCCAAGTCATATAAAATACCTGGTGTAAACACATCAGTGATGTTTGTATCTGTCTCCAGGCATTGCTACAAGCCAAGTTTGCATACTTGCTAGACAAAAATATAAGTCAGGAGAATGTACAGCTGGCCCAAAGCAGTAACACTCACCCCAGGTCGATAGCAAAGTCTGAAGGCACAAAAGACCAAACCCTCCTAAACTGTCCTAACAGCAACATCAACTATCTTGTGATTATAGAGACACACCCAAAAGTGCAAGTTATAACACATAAATAAAATAAAAACACTGTCACCTCTGTCAAACTGAGGGTTTGGGTTTGTCTCACAATTTCTTACTAATTTCATAAGGTTTGAGTTTCTCATGGTTTCTCAAAGATTGACATGATGGCTCCAGATCAAACAAAATTATTTAATACTTCTGTCAATTTGAGGGTCTCTCCTCTTTAACCATGGGTAAAATTCAGAAGCACTGGTTTCTATACAGGTAGAAGCACTTCATTATTTCATAGAGATTTTGTAGGGATAATAGAGTGACCATCTGCAGAGAGAGAGGCTGCAGTAGCAAACCCTCAAGGGAGAGCTGTATAAGAAACTCAAATGGGCACTAATGATTATGAATATTGCTGAAGGGATGAGCTCATCTAAGATTCTGAAGAGACCTCACAGGACAAGGACACTGAAGTACAGACAGAGAACGTTTCACTCCTGGTTCGTGACACAGGAGGACTTTTCACAGCAGGAGCCAGAACTAGGCTGAAGAATTCCACCAGCCACAGGAAATGGCTACACCAGACATAGCAAATTTCCTCTGAAACCAGTTTTAATCCAGTGTATTTGATAAACGCAGGCAGCATGTTGGAGGAGTTAGAAAACTGGAACTAAAAACAATTATTCATTAAAAATAAAAACACCATATGTAAATGTCACAGGATATATTCCTCAAACTTAACAGTGGGGTCACAGAATCAGAATCTCCTGATTTCAGAGCACAGAACCCTAAACAAATACACCTGTGAATTGATGCTAGGTACACAATGCAGTGCATTAACCTCAGCCTTCACTGCCTCATCTTTCACCAGGTGTCTCATAATAATCATTCTACCATTCAGGGCATTAATGACTCCTTACAGAATTGCCAATAAAATAAACCACACTCAGCTCAGAAGTGATAAATGCTTTCTCTCCAACTGTGAGATCTAAGAATAAAGGCAAATACCCCAATATAATTTGAAGTTCAGTATGTCATATATTCTTAGGGCCAAAATAAAGACAACCAGTTCTTCCAGGTAATTAGAATCATCTACATTGTTCCCCCCAACTCCTCAGCTGAGCTGTCCTGATTTACAGTAGCAGATGATGTTCTGCAGTTTTATGAAAAATAACAATTTTAATTTAAGCATTAAGACACACAGCAGATTTTCCTATTCAAAACAGTGTTGTCAGCTTTTCAGAGATGTTTTCATAGAAACATTACATTCCCTTTTCCCCTTCCCAGAGCATTGTTCAGCTCAGCTCTCCTAAGGCACAGACAAGAGATCAAACACATTTTTCCAGACTGTTCAGTGTCCAGCAGGGCACCCACAGCATTGCTTTAGCCATTCCCATTTCCACAGGTGAGCACAAGTGCTCTTCCTCAGCTTGCAGCTGAACCACAGCAAACACTGTAGCTTTAGCCTTGCAAAGAGAGAGGCTGCATTTCTCTTTTAGAAGTGCAAGCACTTTATGAAGAGATGTTTGTGAACAAAAAAAAAAAAATCAACATTATTAGGTTATACATTTGTATTCTTATAGAAAGACAGTAAAAATGACAGGCATTTGTGCCTGCAGCTGTATTTCACCATGAAAGAATATTTTAAATTCAATTCAGTGGCAACTGGAAGGAAAAAAAGCTTTCCTATTTATGTTCAAAAAATACTTTTTTTTCAGAGAGACTGGAACTTCTAAAATCTTGTCAAGTGCAATGGAAACAAAGTAATGTACACAAAGTAATGTATACAAACTTCAATTCCATGTATTCTGGTTTATGTTTCATATACCCCAAATTCCAACAGGGGGTAGCATTACACTTCTGCAAGAACATTTTTTTATTTAGCATACACTCAGTTTCCCCACATTTGATAGTCTGAGCTTCCTTGTATAACAGATCTGTTAATTTCCACTCATTCTGCACCCAAGGAAACCACATAAGGCAGAGACTCCAGCAAAACTCCCCTAACACTGAAAGTGAGGCTCAGATGGCCCAAGCAGGCATGAAAACCAGATTTAATTCTGTGCAAATAATCAGTTTGTGGCTCTCAGCTCATTCTTCTTGCTCAGCACATAGCACAAACTGGCGAGGCAAGGTGCTCTCAGATGGGATGCAGCCCCTCACATGACCCACTCCCTTTGCATTTTCAAGTTCACAGGACTGACTGTGCCCCCACTGAGCATCTCAGTAGTGCAGAAACTGAGATGTGAACACCTGGCCAATGGGAAGTACTGCTGCACATTTTCTCAGATCAGCACGGCCCAACAGAAACCACAGAGCTCTGAGCCAGAGCATTGACCCATTTCAAGACAGTCAAAGTCAGTACAAAAGTACTATGGAGCAGGAAGCTTGGAGAGGCTGAAAAGAAACAAGAAGGACCATCATTAACACGTGGACCTATGGACACACGTGCTCACAAAGGGATTCAGGTGGCCTTGCTCTTGTGGTCAGCAAAGCAGCAATTTATAGAAAATTTACACACAAAAGTGCATGAAGTATAGCTTTATCCAAGTTTTCTGCTTCCAACAAGACTTAAAATCCAAGTCAGCTATTAATGAAGAAAAGGGATCCCTTTTTGCCAATAAAGAGTTCAACTACAACTCTACAGCTGCAGTGACAGTAAATAGAGAAGGACTCAAATGAAAACATTTCAAAAGTTGGCAAAGTGAAATCTCAGATCTTAGAGACAAATTAAACCTGCCCCTGTGGGCTCTTAGAGATGGAGAAAGTTTATGTTAAGCTTTAATTACCATTTTGAAACATTCACCTTGGGGAAAGCTCAAAGAAAAGTCTTTTTGTTCCTCTATTTCCCCAAAGACTGTTGTTCCAGTGTGAGCTTATCTTCTGCTGGCACTAAAAATACACTTGTGCCTGTCTTGTAGCTGATGGAGCTATGCCAATTTACATTAGACAAGTTACTTGATTCCTTCCTTCCAGCCCATTCCACATAAAGACACGGAGAAAAGAATCCTTGTTATAACCTGTGCATCCTGTTCCACAGAGAGAGAACTAGAGTGGGCTTAATTATGGGCCTATGAAGCACAAAAATGAAAGCCTTGCAATATGATCTTCATATTCATTTTCCTCCTTTTTCAACCTCACATTTAGAGCTATAGTTAGTCAACTTCTTCCAGAAAAAAAAATATTAACAAGATAATCAGTGATCATCAGTAGAAAGAAATGGATGAAAGTAGAAGGACAAATAAGGGAGGAAAAGCTTAAAATAGTAAAATTAAGACAAGTGTTTTTCTTTATCCCCAGCCCATCACTGAAATTATGGTTTGTCAAAAGTAATGAAACTATAATTAAGCTGCACAGCTTCAAAGGATACAGATACTTAACTATCCATGGGGGCTGCTCCCAGGCTTCTTCTATATCAGAGACCAGTGCAATAAATTATTAGGCACAATTATATCTGCAGTTTTTGCCAAAGTCTCCTATAGTAGTTATCTGTATAACATGTGTGTTCTGCTTGACTTTGTGTCTCCAGGAATGAGATGAATCAGCAAACTTCACTGGAAATGTTTTCCTTGTGCTACAGAGGATTCAGGTGTATGGTTACTAGCCCTGATATAGCCCACTTAGCACTTCTCTGTCCTTCTAATAAACCAGATCTGGAAAAGGTTTATATTTCCTTAATATTTTCCAGGCTCAAATTTCTAGTACATCCAAAATTGCTTCCAATCAGCATTGAATTAGCAGAGGATTCCACAGAATCCAGGCTAGTGCAGAGGATGTGGCTAGGGCAGAGGGAACACAGCCAGAGTTCATGTCCCACTGATTCCCAGCTGTTGAAACAGTCATTTTAGTTGATTGACAGCTGGCTGCTGCATTTTATCCTGCAAATAACCCTTTATCCTCATGTGACAAGACTTAGAAGCACAAAGTCAACTTTAAAGCCCCTTTTCCTTCTACACTTTTGGACTCGAGTGGGACTGAACTTCTGCAGAGAAAGTCCCAAGGTCTGCTTTCTTTCATCTACCCTATTTTTGGAAGAAAAACCATGGAAAGACATGAAAGATTACTCCAAGGAGGACATACAAGCAGAGCTTGCATGCAGTAAAAGCATTTTACTGCAGCCTATAAGCCCTATATATGACTGGTATTCACTCACACATCCTGCCTTTCATTTATCATACCAATCACACATATTTTGACCTGAACATCTTCATCCCACCCAAAGAAGTTCAGTCTAACTTTGACACACATACACAGATTTTGCATTGTTATATTGATGCATCAAATTTCTCTGGAGCTGAACCAGAGAGGACAGAAAAAAAACCAGTAGCTCCACATAACATTTTTCCCTATGCTTCTGTCCTACACTCATGGGTTGAGTTACTGGCTGAAGTAAGACAGTTTTTCAAGGCACAAAATGTTGTTACACTAGCAGGGAAGGCCAGAATGCAAGGAAGAACTTTCCTCTGTAGTGTCATTTAGGAGTGCAACAGATAAGTTTGTGTAGAACTGGTAAAAAGAGGTTTGTTCATACTTTAAAAAATATTTACTCAGTTGGTTAGGTGAAGTAACTGAGGTTGCACTGTGTCACCTTGGTTGTTATCCAGAGGTCCTACATTTCAAAGCTAAGTCTAGCCAGAACCATGGGAACTCAATTGGGTTAACTGGTTACCAAAAACACTGCTCCAGAAGTTCCCTGCAGTCATCTGCTCTCACACTTTCTGCTGGGGAAGAGCTCAGTTTTACCTAATCCCTGTTTGGGCAAAATGTTTTTTGATCTAATAGAGAAATTGGGTTGGGAAAAAAAGTCATTGCATCCAAAAAACTTGCAAAAAAAGATTTTATGCAATATGCTTCTCCATAAGGATATTAGAAAATACATTGAGAAAACATAATACCAGTGTCATTTTTTCCTCCCTCTGTTGCAACTTGGCTTGAAGTTCAGGCATATCCTCAAGCATTTTCTTGATACCTTACTCCTTTCTGAATGCTAAAAAATCGCTCAGCCCTCAGGCTAATCCTGTTCTTCAAAAGAACTGATCTTCAACTGCCATGTCCTCAGTCTCAGTTTTTCTGAATCAATTGAGTGTAAGGCTCCCACATTCATAACTTTTTTCTGGTAAGTGCAGTTCTTGAAAGGCACCATTCTGCAAGCTCAATTTCACACACATAAAAAATTATCTTGAAATAACTTACTCAGTGCTAATGCTTTGTGGTCTTTCATTAAATAGAAAATGGCTTGCAACTATTTGTTGAAGTTATAAAAATTATTGATAGACTTGCCAATAATTTAAAACAAAAATTATGGAGCAGCTGCTTCATCCTGGCAGGTTGATTTTTTCCTTTAGCAACTCTCATTAATGACTTCCTTTTCTGTCCACAGTTCTCTTAAAAGGCAAACAAATTTTCTGTCTCTCTCGTTGCCATGTGGACAACATTGCATTTAATATAATCTTTAGCACTTGGACAGAATTTTCAAAATCCAAAGTCCGGTAGAAACACCATTCCATCAGACAACAGCCCTGGGAAAGAAATACAAATATCACAGATAGAGTGAGGTAAACTGGTCACAAGAAAACCCTAACACAAAATCCCTGCATCAGTCCAAATCTCAAGCTGCTTACCTCTCTTCCTAAAGTGAGACAGTGCCCAAAACACCACTCTGCCATCACAAACTCCTGCCAGCAGCCTGTCTGCTACAGACAAGGAGCTTTATAGCATGGTGGGCAGGTTTGTCAAATGCATTCAACACTAAGCCAGGCAGAGCAAGAACACCAGACTGCAATATGGATTCTTTCTGTATTCCCTGAGGTCCAGAGCAGTCAATTCCACTCTTCTACTAAGGGACAGGGTTTGAAATCTGCCTGTTTTAAATATCAAAGGTCCATTTTATTTATTTTAGCTCACATGCATCCCCAATCTCTAATGAAGTGAACATTTTAGGTACACTGATTTCAGTGGCCTTGCTTCTAGGAGTGTCAAAGGAAAGGAGCTGAAGTCTGCACAAGACTTCTGCTCAACTCAGAGGGACATTTTGGTCAGAACTGTACAATTGCATGAGCAGTAAATTTGACAGTCTTATCCTCCTTATGGGCTGCTAAAGAATTCCTTCTTCTTTCTCCTCTAGACAAGTTCCCTGGCATTTCAGCAGAAGCATTCAGAACTCTGCATAATAAAGCAATAAATAAAATCTCAAGGAATTTTAAAAACAGTCCATCCAGAAAACTAGCAGGCATTTTTCTAGCAGAATGGCTTATGCACATTTACTACTTCTTTGCTACGGGAAGCATTCATTCAGTTCTGAACATATAAATATATTACAGTGATTCATTTCTCAAATTGGTTTCAGTATAATGAAACCATGGAGTAGGTTCAATGGAGTAGGTAATAAACCATTTTCTATTCTTCGGATTTGTTGCCACATATTTTTATGCTAACAAATCCCAAAATTGCATTACCCATACGAAAATGTTGTTACCATATTATTACATTTCACAAACATAACAGCTGGAAAAATTATTTGTTCTTTATGACTAAAGTAATGTAACTTGGAATAGGGTCGAATATGACAAACAGTAAGGATTTGCCTACACCACAACACAACCAACACCTTCAGACATAATCTGATTACAAGTAATTACAACTCACTGTAATTCTGCTGACATGTTATCAGCCAGACTGAAAGTATGTCCATGGATATCTTGAACTAATAAGTATATTGGGAATCTTGAATTACCAAAACTAATTCCACTCCTATGTCTTGTCCTGAGTTGTGGACAAGCTTAAACACAGTTTGTATAATGTTGTTGGAACACATTTCACCTTCTAATTTGCATACTTCCAGCTTTAAGTGGCTCTGTCAAAAAAGGTTGGTTGGAAAGGTCACACCCCTACTGAGCATCTATTTTCAGTCCTCTCATCTACTCACAGGGAGCTGCTGTCAGCCCTCCAGACATCCCATCTAAGTGATTGCTATCCTACTGACACTCGCCAATTCCTTCTGAGCCATGCAATTACTTTGATATCACTGACTGTTAATCAAAACAAAATATTTCCCGCATAGTCTTTTTAATGCACAACCTTAAAAATAGAATGTTGGCAGACATTAAAAACATTTTTCAGAAATGCAAGTCAAGGAATTGAGGTTTTTTGAAAGTAACTTTGCTTATGATCTTCCAGAAGGAGATAAACCATATGGGAATCAAACTTGAAAATCTTAATCCAGGGCTGCTACTGGAGTTATTCACTTCCCCTGACTTCAGCTCCATGTAATCTATGCTGTCCTTACATCTATGCTTTTCCTCTCTTTCCTTCCTCTGCAGGGGAATTTTACTTTTTTCCTTTTAAAAAATGAAGATAGAAAGTGTCTGCTAACACTTTGTAGGATTGTAGGATTCTGTTGAATTTTTCTGGAAATAAATGGATCTCAATTTTATGCGGGGGGGCGGGGGGGAAGCAGATAGAAAGCATTTTCTCATTTTGGCCACATTCCAAGCAATGTGAAAAGTCTCCTTCACAGCTGGATCAAAACAGAAACCCCACAAACCCTACATTCCAAAGGGAATTTTTTTTCCAGCTTTTATTGCCATATGATTCCTTCAAAGTATTTCTCTCTCTTCAGAAAAGCTACTGCTCCCAACAGAGAAAGAAGTAGCCATTGGTATCAGTAATAATAAAAGCTATTATCCAGCTTGATTTTATTTAGGGCATGAAGCCAATTTTCCCATTTGTTCATTGTGATGGGGATAGAAGGTCAATAATGTGGTTTATCAAGATCTCCAAGGCTCTCTGACAAAAAAGCAATCCAGGAACACCTGTGTTTGGTACAGAAGAATGAATTCTGCTGCGTTATATTGTCTGCATTCCCTCATGTAAGGAAAGATGCTCTCTTTTCTTGACATTGTTATCATTTCACTCACCAGTGCTTCTGTGGCAGGCACTCCTTTTCCCATTACAGACCATAGGCTGTCTGCTCCCTTAGTACCAGACCCAAAACATTATTCCAAATTTATATTAAAACCCTTATTCTTTGCACAAAAGTTGTGAGGATTTTTTCATGACAGATGAAAAGTACCTTGAGTACAATTTTTTAGACAAAAGATAAGGTAACCTCCTACAGGGCTGAAAGCAAGTCAGATCTGCACTGCTCTGGTAGGGTTGGCATGTCTCATGTGTTCCTGTGACATCTCAAATCCAAATTCTTACCCCTTGACCTAAAACATAGGGTCACTTATATGAGCTCTTACCAGCAACAGCAATGGAAAAGGAAGCTGGGTCTCTCCTTGATTACTTGGGAGTGAAGCCTGAAAGCTGCCAAGAAGCATTAAAATACTGGACAAGTTAACTGGAGAACTGGGAGGAAAAAAAACCTCTTCCTTTCCTGCAAGCTGACATTAAGCAATATCTCTACACAGTGCATAAGCACACCTGGATGGGAGATGAGATCAAGAGGATGGAGATGATCTCTACAATAGACTTGGGCTCCTGGACAAAGCTACAAAAAGGAAAACAAAACTAATGTAGCTTTAAGCCTGACACTACATCCACCTGTTTTGTGCCCCCTTTTTCTGTCAGCTTCAACTGGAGAACACACTTTTGCTTATCTTTTATCTGCACAGCACTGGGTGCTTTTGTCTGCATAACCAGCTCCAAAAACGACTGCATTTCATTGTCAAGAGCAGGAATGATCATGGGTTTCTTCTATTTCAGAAAGATGCTGTGGGCTATAAGATGCTTTTGAATCTCTGAAAAGTTTGAAGAATAACACTACTTTATGTAAAAATTTCAGAGCCTTCAAAGCCTTTTACAGTAACAGTAATGTAAGTAAAATGCCAGATGGCCAAATCATTGTCCAGTGCAGGCACCTCATTTGTGGTGACACGTGCTGGGAGATGCACATCACTGCTGGTTCATGTATCACAGTCAGGACTCATAGAAAAACAACTGGAATTAAATCTCGAAAGAAAAGAGCACAAAAGCAAGTTTTCTAACTCATGCAAAAAGTCAGCAAGACCCAGGCACAGAAACCTCACAAACACATCATTCAGGTCAATAATGACAACTGACTTCCAGGTTCCTCCGAGGTGCAAACTGTTCCTGTTAGAGTTCTGACAGTGTGTTGCCCAACTGCCCAAAGCTCTGAGATTAGAGCAGAAATACAAGCAGCAACAATGCTCTTGAAGATGACAAATGCATCCTTCTCAGCTGAGAATTTAGACAGCTTGTAGCTCTTTTAAAGGTGGGAGGAAGCATAAAATGTTACAGCACCACACATCAATACTGTAAAAAAAGAGATGTAAAAGATGTGCAATTACAAATAATCATGTTCCTACACTGTCAGAGAAAGCATGGAAATAAACACAGTACAAGATAAACACATAAGGTTTTCAGTCTCCTGGGGAAAGAGGTAACGACTCCCAACAGAAAAAAAAATACCTAAATTAAGGTTGTAGATAACAGTACATTGTGATTTCTTTAGTATCTGTTTTAGTACTACATTAGAAAAGTACTTGATTAAAAGCCAAAAAAAATTAAAACATTCTCAGTTGCACAGATATGGCCATGTCATCATGCAGCTGCCATTTCTCAGATTTCACGAAGAAAGTTAACACCTTACAGGCCTTCTCTTTCACCACTTTCAAAAGCAGTATCTGTAATGACAGGAGAAGCACCAGCTAACTCTATGGCTAAGGGCTGGTACAGGATTTGGAAGATTAAGGCTATATTCCTAACCCAATGACAGGCTGCCTATGAGCCTGGTGAGATTAGTACCAGGGAAGTCAGTGTAGGATGCTCCAGAGTTGAAGCCCCTTCTCTGCCTGAAGTCACATCAGCTGTGCTTCTCCCTAGGCTTAGTCTCTCTCCCTCATCTACAATGCACAAGGGACACACAGATATTCAGTTTCTCTAGAACCCAGAGACTCTGCACTCACCCAAGGCTGCAGGTGATAACCAGCTCTGAAAGGGGGATGTGGGGCTGCGTGATCAAGCACAGCAGTAAAGAGCCTGCTCCAGGCAAGCACGTGCCTTCCCATGGAGATGTAACGCAAAATAAAGCTGTTTCTACAGGACAGACTAAAAGAGTTAAATATCCTACCACCTAGCCAAACCAAGTCCTCACCTAAACTGAGATCCACGCGCTCCCAAGGCAGGTGCCAGTTCTCCCTGGATTGTGTAGGGAAGGGTTCTCAGCCCTCAGTGCTGTGGATCCCACTACCTGATGGATAAAACCCCTTTTATCCCTAAAGACCACCACATTTCCACTTACTACAGATATGCTGGGAGACTCAAAGTTGGAGGCACAGTCACTGTGGTAGCAAGAATTATACAAGTACCTCACAGAGAATTTGGGTAGATTAGCTCCTAATTTGGGACCACACTGTCCCCAAGGAGGCCCTGGTATTTTAAAATCATCAACTCAAGTTGGTGGCTGAATACCAAGAGAGATTGATGACAACAGCCACACACAAACTAACTTCTCTTCCCCTCTATCATAGCAAGTTAACTACCAAAGCAGTACTCATGACTATATTTCTACATAAATAAGAACTCCCACTGACATAAATATGAGTTTAGCATGAGCTAGACATACATAAATGTAATTCCTACTAATAGGCACATTTGGAGCTGTCAACAGTTATTTGAGTATAACACTAAGTAGCAGGAAGAGACAGCCATAAACACTCCATATTAATTCATCTTGCAAGAAGAAGGTCAGGGGATAAAAAGCAAAGCAAAATGAAATCCAGAACTTGTCAGATGGAAAAGGACAAAACCAGTTGGAAAATAATTTTATTTTTCAGACTTCTAAGAAAATTTACAAACAATGGTGGTGTAAAAAAAAAAGACAACCCTATAAAAAAGTTGACATTTCTCAAACTATAGCATCAAAGGAAGTTACAGAGCAACAAGCATACAATGAAATTCTACTCATCAAATTAGTATTAGTTAAGTAGTTAAAAACATAATAAGCAAAGTCTAATAATAAATCTCTACAGCTTACTCAGAAATTGTAACAATCAATTCTGAGCTTAAATTATACTTACAATAGACAATTAATTCACCTCTGCAATCATCTACAGCACTGAAATCAACTAGGTCAAATAACATAGCAAAAGCACACCTTGGAAATCTGTAAAGGACACCTTGAGCAGAGCACAATTACGTACAACAGAAAGCAAATCACCCTGCATGCTTGCTTCTTAGTCCCCAATGTCTAATATGAAATACAATATACAAGTAATAGAAGCAATATTTAGTAACTCTTTTCATGCTGGTTCTATTTTTCATGCAGAATGACAGAAAGGCTTCCTTGTCCTGTTTTCTGTTTGAGCCCTGGCACTTTCCCAGGTCTGTTCTCCCTGTTTTCATCATCATCCTTGTCATTAGAGGAGGAGGTGATTCTTAACAAGCCAATCCCCATCAGGACCCCCACCAGGCCCTCCACATATGCACAACTTCACCCTGCAACCTCTCTCCAACTCTTCACATGCTGAACTCCAACATGCACACACGACATGCCCAAACCTAACCTCCATTTGCCTTTTGTGCCAAAGGGCACAAAACAAACAAATGCCTGTAGCCTTAATTACTGCTGCAGACTTTCCTCTACTCAGGTCACTTTAAATAGTAGACATTTAAAAGCCATTAACACAATTTAATTAACAGCTTAACTCAAAATTGCAAAGGAACTCCAAACACTGGCACATTAAAGCTTTTTGAACATGAATTTGAATAAACATGAAAACCTGGTGTTCTCATCAATCCATAAATCAACTCTTCCTGGCCCTAACTTAAATATATTCTGTTCAAAGTACATGGAGTAATAATTATTTTTTAGTTACAGTCTGTGGATTTGTGCTTTCACTGAACTCGTCAGGAGAAACAAAGACAGTGTCCATCAAATACTGCTAAAATAACTCATTTGTGACAGTTCAAGAGAGTGCATCAAAGGGTTATTTTTTCTTTCAAAAGTAAAAACAAACCCATGAATCATTCCATTTAATGAGACTTCTTTTGTGACTGCATATAAATGGGTTCTTAAAAAAAACCCAGATGTGCATATCTCATGCTAAAACAAAAGTCAGTAAGAAGGTTGCACCAGTGTTTATCACTAAATTTGTTTAAGTATAGACAATTCTTGCCAACTTATTAGGGCAGCTAGAAACACCATTAAACTTGACAGCACTTTGTAATAAAAGATGTGGGTATTTATGTCACTGGGGTCAACAGGCAGTTGTAGTGACATAATTTAGCTTTTAATGATTTTGAAGATATCCAATGGAACACTCACTTTCAGCTTCCCATCTTCCACAGATAGCCAGAGTAAGATCTGACAAATTCACATCTAAACCAACAATTTGGATCACGCAGAAACATTTAGACCACACGAGCTAATTGTAGCTGAATTACTTCTTTCCTCCCTGTCTATAACAAAGCCACTTTTAAGCTTTCTAATCCCAAAGCAGAGCCCTTCCAGAAATCAGTCTTTGCCATTTTTCCTAAATTCTCCCTGACTACAGGGAGCAGCCACAGGAGGCCAACAGCAGATGTTGGCTGTGCACCCCACTGCCTGCAGCCAGGCTTCCAGAACTGGGCTAAGGGCTTGTGGTGCAGGTGGCTGGCAAGGATGGCCTTGGAAGATCACTGATCCTACCGACCACAGCCTTAGAAAACTTGTCCCACAAGTGCCTCCCTACCTGCCAAGTGCTACAGGCACATGGCACAGTAACATCCAAGGTGCTCTGATGGGGCTGTGCAAGTGGCCCATGCAGACAGAGCTTACCATGTTACCAAACACATGAAGGCACTCAATGCAAATGCATGAAACACCTCATGAGAAGAAAATCCCTCAAATTCATAACCTTTTAATTTTTCTTTCATCATGAAAAGGGCATTCAAGCCCTTTTCATAGCAGTGGTTTATGTAATCTCATATTTAATTAAATGCACGCACTTCAATGGCAGTGTTTAATTCTTCAGGCAGAAGTCTCTCTTGCTGAATCCTTGCTTCACACATTCCCTAAATTAAGCACTCCCTCTAACCTTCCCAGCCTGTCACAAGCTCACTAATACAAGAAGCTTTACCTTCTTCAAGTTTAGCAAACATATTTACCAAAAAAAAAATCTTCTCCAGCATGGATAAAATCAGATACATTTCATACAATGTATAATTAATGTATAAAGCTTACTCCCATAAAAAGACAAGAACTGGCAAATGTGTTTGGAAAGGCAAGTGAACCTCCACAGTTTAGGTTTAAGTCTTTACGTGACCAGTGGTCAAAAATATTTTTTTCTGCAAATAAACAGTCCTGTTTGTAGACTGCTAGTGGAATTTTATGTACCTGCTCTGAAGTACCTGTCATTGGCCAGTCACAGAACCAGACTGCCATGCTGACTTGACTATTTTGTGTTTCCTCAGTGAGAAACAGGTCTAACCTGGTTTCTTGTGCAAGGTATGTTCAAACTACAGTGACAAAGAAAACAAAAACATCAATAAAATAAAAGTATGCACTCAGATCTCCTTAAGAGCAGCATATACTCTTTATCCTCCCTTCCTTCTTTGTAAATACCCACAGCAAGACAGGTCAGTGTCTTTCATGCTTGCTTGCCATTATTTGAGAAATCAAGTGGCTGCAAAACTTTCCTCTTTCACTTTAATGTACCCAAAGCCAAAACTGGCCAATTTAAAAGTAATGGTTGTGGTCTGTATTGTTCAGTGTTTCCTTGACTAGGCACAGATTTTGAAGAAATCATGTACTAAGCCTCTCCATTCCAGCATAAACAACAGAAAAAGTTATTACCTGTGCAGAGTATAAAGGAAACAATATTACTTATGACCTACAACTTAGGTAACTTTAAATTGATCATGCTCTATTAACTAAGGTTCGTTAGCATCCGCTCAGTGTTAGGTATTTACCTTTAGTCCACCACAGATTGGACAAGATGAAAAAAGAGCTCTTGTCATCCCAAGGTGGGGGCTACATGTGTCACAGGGGTCAGCTGAGGCCCCACCAGGTGGTGACAGCTCACTACTTTTGGAGTCTGACACCTGTCCCTGTGGTTTTGTGTCTGACCACCTTGAAACAAAATCCACATATGTTTCATCACTTGAGTCCTTGCTGCTTTCTGTGAGTAAGGATGAAGGCCTCCCTCTGTGCTGGCTGTGCTCAGGTCCCCTCCGTGCTTCCAAGTGTGGTAGTAGCAGTCTTGGGTCACTGGCACCTTGAGCTGGCAGGGCCTGGTCCTTGGGTAGCGTGGAATCTGCACTCTTCAGCTGCACTTCTTTAGGAGCTGCCTGTAACACACTCCTGGGTATATCATAAACGTGTCTGAGAGAGCTGGGAACCTGATACTCTGATCCCACACCTCTCTGGGACTCACTGTGAGGGCAAGTACATAGACTCTGATCTGAAGGAAAGTTCAATGGCAAGCTTAGCAATGATCCAAACTCATCACCATGGCAAATGTCTAAGCTCCCAGCATAGGAAGAGAAGCTCCCAGAGTAGGAGGAGTGACTGCCAGTAGCTATTCCACTGTCAGAAGAGCTCTGACGACCTATTTCCTGCAGCTGTCTGGATCGGAGGGGCTTTGGAGGGGGTTTAGTGGTGCCACGTGCCCCTTCTGGAAGGTTCTTCTCTTCTCCCAGGTGAATGCCCTTCGCAGCTGCCAGCCCATGGCTCTCCTGAGAGGTGCTGGCTGAAGATTGCTCAGGCCACACTGTCAGCCTGCTCCCAACGCTGACATCCGAGTGGCTGGTATCCGAAGACGAGCTTGAAATACTCCTATCATCTCCTAGGAAAGAAGGAAACACATCCACCTACGTTTAAAACACAATCAACAGACTCAAGCATGGCAAGTATGTACAAACAGGAAGGGCCCTGAGATTCCATCTGCTTTTTGTAAGTGGAACTGCCGTCAGAAAGCCAGAATTCCTGCAATAACTCACAGCCCCACAGGAAAAATAAAATGCAATGGTATGTTACCTTGCCATAACCCTACCATGTTGTGGAACATAATGCATTCGAGGCTAAATTTTTTAAGTTTATGCACCAAGCTCTCCTCTTTTCAAACATATTTTGCTTTCATACAGTTAATTGGGTTGCTGTACCAAAATACCGTCATACATCACTGTACAAATAAAAATAATACTGTTATAAAAATGTTTACATATCTATATACAAAAATCTTCTGCGATTCATTTATGTCTATATTGCAAGACAGTTTTCATCAATGATAGTTGCAAGAAAGGCACTTTAACAGGTAATTACTGCCATCAAAGACAGAATATCAGTGAAAAAAATTAAACATTGTCTTGAAAGGGCACAAGGACAAAACACAAACATCACACAAAAAAACAAATACAAAACCAAACAAATACAAAAGAAATACAGAACGTTCTTGTAGCACAAAGGCAGAAACTGTACATGAAGTTGGGCCATGATTTCTGACCAGAAGGACTAAGGACTGAATTAAAAAAAAAAAAACAAAACCAGGCATGCTCATCTATCAAGTCTCATTCTTTTTCCATCCATTCAGTTAAGTCTAGCAGTTACGTGCTAATTAAGAAAAACCTCAGGAAGTCTCCCTGGAATTCAGTCACATTACCCAGCAGTGCCTAGGCCAAAGCAGCCATGGACATGTATATAAGCACATAATGAAGTTCCTGAGGATCTTCACAGGGACAATTTTTAGGCTTGTGCTAAACACCAATTCTACTTTGATACACTAACAACTCCAGAAAAGGCATGTACAGATAGCAGAGGAAAGCACAGGAGTCCTATGTGCTACTGCAAAATCTGCTGTAAGCCTGACCTGTGAACCATACAAGTGAGTCCATCTCACAGGCTGCACTAAGGTACTTAAGCAGATATCAGATTTGATGAACACAGTTCTTTTTAAGTTTTAAATGCAAAAATTCAGTAGGACTCAGCATCCTAAATGGTCTTCCTGGGTCAATAGTGTTTGACACAAAACTAAGTCTGCTGAGTTGAAAACCTCCAATCAACATCAAAGGACTTCAGATAATGCTGTTAGAGAACTGCCTCACAAGACACATAACAAATAAATGTCTTGACCATTTCTCTAGTATTTTAAAGCCTGGGCAGGAAGGAACGTAGCATAGTATTTTTATTTAATTAAAGGTATTTCTTACCTCCACTACCTTGGCGACTTGTATGGGACAGCAAGCTCAAGCGCTTTTCTAATTGCAAAGCTTCATGAGCCAATCTTTCTTCTGAATAGGCTGGGTTTGTACTTGGATCTTTAAAAAGAAACAGAAAATAAATAAATAAAGGAGGTAATGTGCAAAATAAATAAAAAATAAGGAAAGAGAAAATTACATTCTTATGCTTCAAGTGCTGATTGGAAAAATGTATGGGACAATCTGATTTAACACACATCCTGGGCACGTGCTACGCAGTAACTTAAAAGTGTCAAACATTTTCAGATTATATCCAGTGTCTGTAACAGTTACCACAAGGCAACACTGAAGAGCACAGCACCAAAGTCAATAGCTACAGAAAAAATTAGCATCCAACAAGTCTAGAGGACTTGAAAACTAATTTGACCCACATAAAATCTGTCCTGGATTCACTGTGAATTTTAACATTCAGAAAGACCAAATTTTTTATCCTAGAAATTTACAAATCTACATCATAAAGTCAGAATCAGAGGGATTAACTTGACGTCTTCCAATCCAAATCATCCAAAAGACTTTGCTTTCAAGTAGGATGTTGAGACGGTCATTAAGTTCAGACGTCAGAGATAAAATAAGCAACCTGGTGGCTCTCTGTCTTCATGTTTAATACAAGACAAGTTAGGATGATATAACTTCTACAATGTACTGTTATGGATTTTCCCCATACATTTTAGTGAGCTTGCCATTCCAGCTGAGATTATTTCACTGAAGGCAGTTCATTACATTCAAAAAAAAGCAGAAAGACCGAAAGTTAAACAGAATGTGGAAGTCTCATCAGTAAAACAGGCCAGTTTCCTCTAATTTTATTTCCAGCAGGCATAACAATAAAACCAGATGTTGGAAGTAATTATAACCATTATCCCAAGAGAAACCTTAAGGATTCCTTCAAATAGCACTGATGAGTATGTCATGTTCAGCAGTTGCAAAGGATATGGTCTGCTAACTTGTTCACCATCATAAACTTCAGTAATTCTTATTAATACACAAGGAAAGTAATTAATGACAGCAAAAACAGATTAGCTTCCTCACAACTGCTGCTCTTGTATATCTGATCAAATGGGCAGTAGAAGCACACCACAAAAACACTGAGTCATTTCATAAGAGAGGGAAAAGGGTAAGAAAGGCTATACAATGTTGTGATTGAGAGACAAAAAACAGTTGGAAAGGCAAAAGAAAATGTTTCATTTTCACCCCAGGTATTTTGGTGAATAAATAATAATAAATATAAAATACTTGCTTTTGATATTGTCAACACAGCAATCAAAGCAAGCTCATAATCAGGGGAAGGAGCACTGCCAGCTCAGCTAAAGCACCATGAGAGCACCCTACACTATCAACTGCCCCAAGAAACAAACTGCCACACCTCTCCTCCCTAATCAAATTCCCTTTCTGACCTGTCCTAGGCAGGAACAGAAATGACAATGCTGAACTTTCTAACTTTTCTTTCCCATGTCAAGGAGGTTTCCATCTTTGGCAGTCTGCAATCTGGGTAAGATGAGGAGAAAAACCAAGATATACACAATCCATCTATAACAACACACATTGGAACCCAAGGGTGTTCTAACAGGGACAAGGCAGCAATCCCATGACAAACAGGGTCTGTGACCTCTGTGTGTCCCAGATCAGACAGAAAATAGGACTGTTTGATGCGGATTATTTTGCTAGGTGTCCATTCCTATTTACACTGCAAGGCAGTTCACATTAGACATTGACTAGTTCAAACCTGTGCAACTGCTCACTCAAATGAAACCCCCAGTGCTTCCATATGGACCTCTGCCAAAGGAAAACTCAACATCTGGCCACCAGCACCTATGGTGCAACCCAGACAGGTCCATGCAAAGATCTGCTCAGTAGCATAGAGTGTTACAAGCTGCTGCCTATTTTTTAATGTCCTCTCTTCCAGTTACTTTGCTGTATCCAGTTAAATGCCTTATGTCCAAAAAAGGTCCAAGATATTCTACAAGCACTTTGAGTACAAAGTTGTCATAACAGATCAGCAAACTGGTCAAAGATGGAAACAGACACTAACCCTTCCAGCACCAAAGAACTCTCAATAGGAAAGGTCCTTTCACTTTCCTCAGAATATGACTACTTGACAAATACAGATTTTCAAAACATAACTAGGGCACCTACACAACAACTCGTTTTTTTGAGTAAATGATGTCCCTCTTACAGACAGCAAAATATATAATTTTTAAAAAATGGTCAAACAACTGATCTTGTAAAATTGGCTTATAATAAAATACAAGATGAGGTAGGAGGGAAGTCGCAGTCAAAAAGTTTGCACTTCATGTGTTCAACTTCAAAACCTGACAAACATACAAAGTCTAGGTTTTAGGTAATTACCTATCAGTCTTACCTAAGTCTTAGTTTCATCTTTAATCTTCTCTGCTAATAAGCCAGACTTCTATGGAAAACACACACAACATTAATCCCCAGAAGTAACAGATTCTTGTACCAGTATTTTGGTTACAGATGACCAAGCTCTAATCAGGACATTTTCTGACAGGATCTGGCTATGGACTGAAGTCACTGGCAGCCACCTTTTAGGGATGAATCCTCACTGGAGTGCATAACTTATGACTCCCATAAGTGCTTTTGTGATAACCCTTTTTTCAATACATTTTTTAGGCCATAATGCTACAAGTTGGATTTGCTGGTATAATCCTCTACCTTTTGCATGCCCCAATACACAACTTCTAAAGAACTGAGTGGCAATTTACCATGTTAGTAACTCAGGGGGACAGAAGCAGCCTGACCGGTACTGAGACAGCTGTCCAAGGAAGTTCCAACAGCTTCTGCCCACACAACATCCGAGAGCAGCTCCAAGAACAATTAGTATCTTCCTTTCCCAAACTGTTAACAAATGGATCCTGTCCTGTGATTCATTCAGGTCCTTCAATTAATACTTTTTTTTTTATAATTTTCCAATCAAACATGGATCCCTTGCTATGAAGAAAATAATCTTTTATGTGAGGCAGTCATCGAAATCTTCTTAAATGCTGCTTTGGGGCAAAGGGGAAGGATTACATCAAATTTAGCTGGACTAAAAATGCCTCTGCTGGAGATTTTATTTTTACATTACGTTGGTGGGTATTCATTAAAGCCACATCAGCTGCTCATCGTGGGAGATTTAGAATATTTTGGTAACATACGAATAAAGTGTCATAGTAATTCAAAGCTCCAGCATTGTTCAATAAGCACCTGTCAGGAAAAAATGTATTGTATCCAGTTTAGTCAGCAGCTACCTAATTGATTATATGCACCTTTAAAATGCAACACTGGTTAATTACTTTGTTAAACAAAATTAAATAAGATAGGCTGAAAATCTCTCTTTTCTTCCAGTGTAACTGTAGGCACATTTATAAATCAGGCCTGGACCCTCACTTTCTTGCTAACTTCACACCTTGTAAGATATCTGGAGGAATGAAAAAATGTCCTAAAAGTTTGAGGAGGATCCATTTGGTAAAAATACTGCAGAAGGCAGCCACCGAGCTGTCTTGCAACAGCCAAAGGTGTATCAAGCTTCAACAAAAATAAAGAGCATCAGATGGATCCTCAGCAAGCAGCAAGTGTACGCTCTCCACTCAGTCACAAAGCAGCCTGAAAAAGCTTCCAGAATTAAAAGAGATCATCCAGACTATCAACATTACACCTGGGCTCTTTCCAGACTGCAGGACTAGACTGTCACATAATCAGATATAGAGAGTACTGGTCTGCCCACTGATCAAAGATATCCCTGATGGGCTCTTGGGCCTTTGCTGTAATTACCTATCAATCTTACCTAAGTCTTAGTTTACTTAGTTTACTAAGTTCAGTTTTGGCATTCAACTGATGAATCTTGCTAGTGAAAAAAAGGAGTTCAACACAAACCTGATAAACAAACATCTCCCAAATAATAAGCACGCAATTTAGTATAGATTACAAACCTTGCAATCAGAGATTCATTACTAAGTCCATATCTAGACTTCTGTCAAGACAGAATGTAAATTCTCTGGACTGTTTTCTAAATATCTCCTCAAGGAAAAAAAAAAAAAAGAGATCATGCTAGGTGCCAGTTACAGCACTTCTCTTCCAACTAATAGCTAGTGAAAGCAAGCCATCCATAGCCACCACTCAAGTCCTGTATTTAAAATATTACACTTCCTAAAAATATCTAGATACCTATACCTACATGACCCTCACATTCCCATCTTCTATGTCTCTGGGGGTTTTATGAGACCTGATCACACAGCTTTTAATAAATCAAAACCTCCAATTTGCTAATGGAGGTATCAATAGGACTACTGAGGTACAATTTTAAAAGGTTAATGGACTCCCAAAATAAGTACAACAAGTAAAAAAACATAAAACATCCAATTTTCTTTTCCAATTTATTCTGGGTGTACACATAATAGAATTTTTTTTTCTATTGTGAGAATAGTAATTTAATTAATTTCCAAAACATCACGGAACAATTCACTTTGGAGGAGATCTCAGGAGTTCTCTAGTCTGACTGGCTGCTCAAAGCTGGTCTGCTGAGAGATTAGACCAGATTGTGGAACCTTGCACGGGCAAGTCAAGTTTATGAGTTCCACTGCACTGGATTTTCATTGCATATTTTACAGATTACATCATAAAATACATACAGCAGTCATATATCCGTGTGATAAGAACATCATGCTTTTAAGGAAATATAGTTTTTAAAACTACAATCCTGAGAAGAAGATGTGAATATTGTCCTTGAGCAAACACCCCCTGCACAGCCAGTTTGCAAATTTCATTTGGATACTGGCTATTTTACATTTGTTTAAGAATCACTACAGCAAGTAAGAAAACTGGTCATTTTTCAGTCCTCTTCAAACCATTCTCTACCATCTCCTATTAATTTCATGCTAACACAAATATTTCAGCATCCTTTCTAACCACATTGTTGAGCTGCTCATACATGAAGCAACTGGCTTCATTAATTCATCTTTCCTACAAAGACAAGGAGAGACTACATTGATTACATAACATCTATAGATTATATTTGTGCTGTGGGAGTTGGTGTCCAACACTGTCACTGTGACTGTTTTTACCATATTACATTCTTTCTCTGTACATCTGCCCTTTGTGAGTTTTCCTTGCTTGAAAATACCACAGTGCTTCAAGCATAGCTCATGTTTAAGTTGGAAAGGCACAGGCAAAGGCAAGATGCCAAATTCAAGTAGCAAACTGTGAAAAGAAGGTTTCTCTAAAAGCTTTTAAATTGCACAAAAGCAGAATATTGCATACATAAAGTACAGTTGAAGCTGTGTAGCATTCTGCACTGCAGTAAATATGAATTATATAGACAAGAGGTTTCTTGGTAGAATCCCCAATTTGGAAGTTTTGATGTAGTTGCCTGAAGTGTACAGATAATTAATCTGTTTACAAGCTGATGCTTTCAAAGGTTGAGTGAATTTCAATACCTGACACATGGTGTGTAGCTGGTAGACTCGACCTTTTCAAGCAATACAGTACATTCTGTGTAACAACACACTTGATAAGGAAAATTAGTTTATGGATGAATCACCAGAACTGTACATCTGTGTGTGCCTTAAACAGATCTGTACAAGCTTCTGCATGGGATAATAAATAAAGAGTATTTTTTTTTCCCAAGGAACATGTACATAGGGAGAAACAACAAACTGGAAGAGAAAAGGGTAAAATACACAGGAATGAAAGTTAGAGGGCTCAAGGTAGCTTGGATAAATAAAGGCAAAGGAGTCTGCAAGTACACGAGCACAACTCTTGACAAAACACTTCTCCTGGCCAGGGAAATGAGACAAAATCAAGTGGATGAGATTTTAATGACAAGTACATCAAGCACAGAAGAGAAATTGAAAGACCTCAGGAAAAAGATCTTCTCTTATAAAAACACCAAATACTCCCCAGGACATTCCATATCCACTTCAGGCACCTCAGTGAGGTCAGAGTTCCTGAAGGAGGGAAGAGATGTGGCACAACAACCCACAAACACCAGAAGAGATAACTAACATGTGAAAGCAGATTTACTCCTGCATGCTTCTGAAAAATGAACCTTCAAAAATTGTGCTAAAATTAAAATTTAAAATAATAATTAAAAAAAAAAAAACAGCGGAATAGTTGTTTGTATGCTTAATTTTTCCAGATAGAAATTTTTGTTTGACAAAAATTTGTTTGACAAGACTTAGGGTGGTATATATATATTTACATACACACATAGTTTTAGATATGCAGAAAAATGTGTTCAATAGCAAAGCTTTAAGCATAAACACTGATTTTTGTGTTTCTGTTGTTGGGTTTTTTTTCTGTTTGCTTCTTTTTTTTAAACACTCCAGTTAACTGAATGCAAACATGTATCATCACACAAGAATGACTTTTGTCTACTATTCTGCTTGATTATTTTACTTACTTCTGCCTTACAATCATGAGAAAGACAACATGAACTGAGCCTTGTGTTTACTGCATTTACTAATTTTTAACTATTTTTTCATAATTTATTTTCACAAGCTTCTCATCATCTAATGATCTAATAAGCTAAATCTTTTCCATCACATTTCCTTCCTGTAATTATCTTAACCTTATAACAGCAATAAAACCCTACTGAACACTAATTAACTGCCTAACACTTACACAAACTCTAAGTATTCCACAAATCCCAGGTCATCATTCACCATTCCTGCAATCTATTCCTACTGTATGCCACCACCAAATCACAGACAATTTTCTGCAATCTCGTTTCTACACTTTTGCCCTGTCTGACAGAGTCATTCTGACTCAATACTTTACTTTGTCTGCTGAAATCAAGAGGAAATAGGCTTTATTATGATGCCACCTTTAAACATTGCAGTACATGCAGCACTTACCACAAAATAGGAAAAGGAATTTAATCCTCAGACATCAGGAAAAAAGCTCAAGTTGAAAAACGTAAATGTGATGTGGAGGCTTGACAAGGTTTTCTAAGGCTCACAAGACTTAGAACTTAGTTTTGGATAAACTCCAAATGCTCCAAAAGTTAGTTTTCCATTAAACTATCAAAATAGCAATGCAGACCTGGATCCAAGTTAAATGTGTAAGTTTAAAAAAATTAGGATTCCTTTCAATTCAAATCGCCATCTTTCAGTACTGTTAAATAAGAGAAGGCTGGAGTTAGCAATATAACCAGAAACATGAATGAACCAGAGCAGCAGGGGGAAACCGGGTACACCCAGCTTAAAAATCTGTACGGTGACATTTCAGAATGAAAACCACTTTGCACTCTGTACACCCTCAGTGCCTGAGAGCTGCTCTCACACCAGCAGCAGTGGGTGTGAGACATGACAAGCTCCTACTTCACTGGGTTACTCTGTACTTGCTGTATTAACCTGGGAGCACTGGACGCAGACCAAAGGGGCCCTTGGTCGGGGAGATGCCGCGGACGATGCAGTCAAACAGAAAGCTGATCTGCTCCCCTTCAGCACAAGAGAGGAAAAAAACACCAGCCCCTGCAAGAAAGCACAACATAAATATGTATGGTTTTCACCTGGAAACACTAGAAATATATTAGGCTGAAGCTATTTATAATATAGCAATCAAAAGAGTTTTAAGTGTAAGCCATGAAAAGAAGTCAACAAGATATTCTCCTGGGAAAATAAATAAAAAATTCAGGTCAACACATACACACCATACCTCAAACATACATATAAATTCAACAGCTGTCTAATAATTCATGCTAATTTTATGACATTCAGGCAGTTAAAGTAGTGTCCTAGAACCATAGAATGGCTTGGGTTGGAAGGAACCTTAAGGACCATCTAGTTCCAATATCCCCTAAATGTCAAAACAGATACCTTATTCTCAACAGCTGTCTAGGTCTTTTGTTCTTATTTTCCCCTAAAATTGTGTAGGTCAGACTTAACTATGCAGGAAGTGTCAGGAATACTTAAAGTGTCTTCAAAATAATGAACCAAGTTAATTCTACTTTTAACCACTTTTAAGCAAGAGGAGCTTTTTATATGCCAACAAATTAGAATTTGGTTATATTGCTGGATTATAGTATACATTTTCCTAGACTAAGTCCCATGTGTCTATTATTAACAGAAAGTAACACAACTCCACAGGTTGTCATCAGATCTTTACCCTTTGCTCTATTCTGATATTTGCTTTCCATTCATTAAGAATAGCCCCAAGCAAAATTAGAATGAGATTCACTAAATAAACAAACAAGTTATGAGCTCCAAGACACATGACATATGAACAACACAAAAGACTAGAAGGGCTCCCCAGAACATTTCATAAACTGTCAGTCCAAATATAAATCTCATCGGGGGGAAAAAAAATATTATCTTAAAACATCAGACAAAAGACCATCCCAGTAACCAGCAATTTCAGGGAAATAAAACTTCAATACCAGACAAAAAGGGAAATTAAATTAGTATACAGACCTTGAAGAAGTGCTACCACTTCACCACAGCTAAGCATACAAGAAAACTCCAACATCACATCTTAGACCTGCAGCAGGGTTTTGCACATTACCTTCCTTGTGACTCAGGCCCTAATCTGGACATATTTGGCTTCTGCATCTCTCTAGCTAATTCCAAGTTGCATCTGTATTTTTTCCAATTCTACTCAAAGAAACAGAGCTGATCTTGACTAGAATGACTTCATTCCCATCACTTTCCAAACATATGCCCTGTCATATCCAACAGGATACTCACATTTCACTTAAGAAATTGATACACTTTTGACAGCTTGACAAAGGGCTGTGGGATTCAAACCAAATGATAACGGAGAGTGGACCACAAACCACAATACCTATTTGAGTTAATTAGGTATCACCAGCAAGCAGTAAACTAATCTCTCTAGGAAAAACATATTCTGGTCCACACTCATTTGTCATTCTCAATTTATGTCACATTTAGGTCTCTCCCAGTTCTGCTTAAATCTATCCAAGACAGCATTGTCAGAGGCATCTTCATAACTTGATTTGTCTCTCCACCACATTTGCATCTCTTCAGATCTTACCTACCAATAATTCTGCAGCCAAAGAAACATGAACACACCCTGGCTTCATGATCAGAGGCCATCTAGGAGACTACAACACTAATCACACAGCCTGATAGACAAGAAGGTTTCTGCTGGTGACTCACTTGCAGTCTTGCCCCATCTCCCCTCCCCAGGAGATGCCAAAGTCAGAGTACATTGGATTAGGATAAAAAAATTCCTGAGTGCAGTGCATTCAGGAATTATCTGAAAATCAGCTTTTTCTCTGAACTGACTTCTCCTTCCTGAACAGAGTACAGAGTCTACAGGAACAGGACCCTTGCATGCCATGCATCAAAAGCAAGCAGGATATAGACACAACATAGCAGAGGACATTCAGGTCTCAAGTACAGTGATACACTATGTGGCTTGATAATTCAGCAGAATCCTACACCTCCCTGTTGCCACTCAGGGCAAAGAAAAGATTCCTCAAATACTTCTGTACATAAGGAGTACATCTGGACCACTTCATTCTTTTATCACCTTTGTCAAGAGCTACTTAAACTCCTAAGAGGCTCTTCAAGCCTTTGACTTTAATGGAAACAAAGAAAGTAAACGTGTGCATGTGAGCTGGCTGCTTAACTCAAAGGATTTTTTCTGCAAATAACTATCAGTCTTTTGGAAATCCCAAAACCAAATGTGATGACCTTTATATAACCACTGCAAAGAGTGTATGTCCATGTGCATGCGGACACAAATCCAACAGAAAAACACAGTAATCTCTTTGTAGGTTCTATTATTCATATGAGCACCTTAATTGCTGACTGACTTTCACAGGAAACATTTTCTTTCTAGTTGTGGTAGGTAGAACTAGATTGCAAGGGAAGGAAGAAGCCTGAGGATTCTTACAAAAAACATAAAGGGAGATGAATAAGTAGGTAGAGCTTAACTAAAGCATACATAAAAGCAAGTGTTTACATTTCTTTTCTCCTTTCTTGAGAAAATTGAGAAATTCACTACTGGAAATTACATATCTCAGTCATGAGTTGGAACTGGTTTGGTGCACAGGCATTTAGAAGCCAAGGAATGTGTGGTATGCACAGTGTAATACCATGCAGCTGTTCACCAGACAGAAGAGCTCACTCAGCTCTCTCCATGGGCTATGAGACTTGGTGAAAAGCAGCCTCCAACCACTTGCACAAGACTGAAACACTCAGCCAGTCCTCTGTGGCAGCATTGTACAGTCCCTCAAACACGCAGGACAAGTTGCCAGTTTCATAGAACTTCCAAGTACTACTTAATCTTGCTTATGTTGATTTTAACCCATCACATTAAAAAAGCAAATCCATGGGCAAAAACACTTTAAAAATGGACAATAGCCAAAAATTACTTCAATCTCTGTAGTGTGTGTGAAACTAGGGAGGAAGACTCAGTTCTTTCCCACTAATTACTACTAACAGGTGCCAGACAATACTAGAGCCTGAAGCCTTTTAGCTGCAGGACAGGCAGGAACCACAGCAGCTCATTCCATGGCAATCAGCATGTACATCCCAACCCTGGCCTTGAGCAGACCCCTTCAGAGGGGACCTCACACTGCTCCTCTCTGTGGGAAAACGACAGAGTATTCCTATTATTGCCAACTAAGATATGGGCATGACAACTAAAAATAGATAAATAGAGATAATGTTGGTTGCCTGCTGTAGGCCTAAGTAGGAGACAGCACAGAATATCTGCATATAAACAGAAGTTTTAATCTATGCAACCCAGGATTTTTACAAAAATTCCAGATCTTGCCCCAGTTTAACCACTCCAATTACTTCTAAATTTCAAATAAATGCAGAAGGGGAAACAAGAAAGGAAAGAAGGAAGAAATTACCAAATTTTATCAAAACACCAAAACAATCACAGAAATATTCCTGCTTAACCTGCAATTAGCATTTGTTCTTTCAAAGGGCACTAAGGGTCCCACAAGTTCCTTTCCTCAAGGAGATGCTGTCAGAAAATATCAGGCAGCTTTAAACCAGGCTCTGACAGCTAATCCTGAAGCACTTGAACATTGGAGAGCCTGAATTCTCATGGTGTTAATGTGCCCTTTTATTACCCTACTTGATTTTTTCACACTGACCTCCAAGTGAAGATTCTCCTGGCAACTGGTCATTTTAACTAGTGCCCACTAATTCGCTGGGACTTGGGAAAGTGAGAGGCTCCTTTTCTCCAGCCTGTTCCTCCATGTAAACCTCTCAACTGACTGCTAGGCCAAGACACCAGCTTTTTTGCAAACAGTGTGTGACTAAGCTTCAGCTACAGAGAGAACAAAATTTTGGCCCAGAAAATAAGTTATTTGCAGCTTTCAGAAGCAGAAAAAAAATTTTAATCTCTAGCAGTACAATTGTGATTTTAAGAGCACGAGGAGTTCAGAATGTTAATGCTCTTCTTCCTATTTATGAATAAACTTGTGTGAACCATCTTAAAAATGCACCTAGATTTAATGTTTGAAATCTCAGCATTATCTCAGATGGTTTCCCTCTTCCTGGATTGAGTACCAAAGCCTTTGAAGTTGAATTAAACCTGTACTAAGCAACAGAACATAATGAAGTGTTTTATCTTTATACAAACTTTTGTGATGAAGCAAGAAACAGAAAACTAAAACAAATTCATATCCTTTTACATCTCAGTTCTACCACAGATACACCCAAAAAAACTCTGCTTCAGTTTGAGACTTCATGTCTTTTATTATGGAGAGGCAACTGAACCACAAGATTATTGGTTCCTTTTAATTAGGTATCTATTACAGTGATATTTAAACCTTAAATTCACTAATCCTCTGCATTCAGAGCTCCACAGGATGAATGTGAGCAAAGATATGGTTTAACCTGTAGGAAAGTAACATTAATAACAGAGTCTGCATAATATTATATTACACTTACATGACAGGGTAATGGAGAGTGCTTTTATTTAGGAATTAAAACAACTTCTGTAATAACATATCAGGTTTTTTTTTCCTGAACACTACTTGTTTGCCTCAAGAATTCCAGAGGACTGAGGTAAAAGATATCTGAACAAAGATGGTATTTCTCTTTAGCAACACACTTCCGTCTAGAATAACCAGAGTTATATTTTTCTTTAGGTTCTATTTTCAAAAGCCTTTTCTTATAGTGGCAATATTAAATCAAGTGTTTAGACTAAACACATATTTAAATGTTGTTATGCCTGCGGATATGTTTGACTGCTTAGTTAGGGACAACAACTCCTTTAACAAGATCAGCTTGAACTTGTAAAGAGTTTCCAACTGTGGCAGGCTATTTTGCACCAAATTGACTATGATTGACTATGCTGTTCTTCTCTGTGAAAGCATACATGCAGGGGGAATACAAAAACCCTTTCACGGTAACTGAAAGGTCTCAGCTATCAACACACACACTTTTTAAGAATGATCCACAGGTAGTGGGACCTTTTCCAAAGCACTTTTCTAATTCGGTTCACTTGTAACCTTAAAAAATAATAATTTCATATTTTTAAAAGCATGTACACAGGAGAGCTATTGATGACCTCCTGTTTCTCACCAGAAACTAGCATAAGTTTATGGGAGGAAAAAACAGAAAAACCACCACAAATAATTCAGGTTCCATCACCTAGAGTTCCTCATTTCACAGAATCACTGAGGCTGGAAAAGATCCTGACACAATCCAGCCTTTCACTAGACACCACCATGTCAACTAAGTGCCATGTCCAGTCATTTCTTAAACACCTTCAGGGATGCTGATTTCACCACCTCTCCAGGCATCTCATTTCAATGCCTGACAACCCTTCCTGTGTAGAAATTCCTCCCAAAGCCCAACCTAAAGCTCCTCTGGCACAGCCTGGAGCCTCTTCCTCTCATCATGTCTCTTGTTGCCTGGGAGAAGAGACCAATCCCCACCTGGCCACACCCTCCATCAGGTCAGAAAGAGGTCAGGAATTTGGGTTTCCACTCCATAGAAGTAGAGCAACCAGAATTTACATGCAGAGCAACAGTATGCAAGTCCCAGGAAGAATATATTTGGAATTGGATCAACTCTGAAATCTAATTTTTCAGTTTGTTTATTGAAAAAAGTATGCAAGTCAAACAACTTCAGATCCAAACTGGCAATCTGCATATCCATCTGTGCTCACAGGCCATCAATTCAGCATGGCTTCAAATCCTGCTTATGAAATTAAAACCTTATTAATAAAAAACTAATTATATGTTATTATACTTGTGCATTTATTAACTATCCTTTTCAGATCTTGCATACATTTTATCTGAAGTGAAAATTTGAGAAGTCCTAAATTGGCCATGGGAACAAGAGATTCATCTCCATATAATGGTGTATCTTATTTACTAGGCTATGGAAACTAGCCTCAGCTTGCTTGCTTTCATTTTGATGCCAAAAATCACATGGTTCCACCCCATAGTTACAAAGCTGCTAATAGGGAAGGGACCAGAAAGTTGTTCTAACTTTAAGGAGTAAAAAATCCTCTGTGGGATTTAGAAATTAGCATTTACAAAATGAGAACATTGATGCTGCCTGTAACCTTAAAGTTCCACATCACTTTCCCCTCAGCAAACAACAAAATAATTAATCATAATTTAATAATCTGAACATCAAGCCATTTTACCTTATCTCTTCCATAACACAAGCCATAAAATTTCATTACCTTGTTTTTGCTCTGTATTCAATAGAAGCTTTTAACTAAACATCTTCTGGAGAGCCACAGGGCAATTTTTAGCCAGGACTGCACACGGTGACATCTCTCATGAACACCATGGTTGAAGCCTGCAGAAATCTACTCAGAACAGACCCTCTGATAAGAGGCTGCCTGTTTGACAAAGTAGCACAGCTGGTTCTGCAGTCTCCACTTGGAATGAGAGTGCATTTACACTTCTGCAAAAGGCACCAAGCAACATCTGGAGGACAGGTTCCATTTGTACTTACAGAAGCCGCACCTGGTGCCCCCTTCAAAGATGAATCCGTTCGGGACAGCCCCGTAGCGACGCAGATCCGAGAGCTTCCACTGCCCCATGACACTGGGAGGAACGTCTTTCACCAGGACAAGGATGTCATTGCAGAAATGCAGGGTAGCAGGCCCACTCTCTAGTTTTGTGCCAGGGGCTACAAAGACTTGAAATCTATGAACTATCAAATAAGGACAAAAAGATTACTTCAGAATATACAAGGGTTATGTAAGTCATTCTGTTCAGCTGTGGTACTTGGACCAAACCCTGCCCGCACCATGAGACTCTGGCAAAAAGATCTACGTGGAGCAGAGACAGCCACATGTAAGTAGTTGTAAGGCCATTACCCTCTATTATGCCAGTTAAGGATTGGAAAAAATCCACCATATCTTGGCCTAATGCTACAAGTTATTAAAGTTGCAATGCTACATTAATTTATCCTGTCTTCCAGGCTAATCCCTATCCCAGATTAGTCAATCATGCAGCCCAGACTTCACTTACCTCTTCCATCTTTGCATCATTACATGGGTTGCTCTCTGTCTCCTCCTCTAACTGTGTCTCTCCTTTCCCACATGCATGCACAAAAATAAAATGGTGTTGAAGGAGCCCAAAAGCCAAGGCTCAAAGAACTTAACAAATCTATCACTGACTCATCTGCAACCTTTAATAAACTGCTTCACTTCCTCCCCAGCAGTAAAATGAGGAAAATTACATTTTTCCACCTTGTGATTCTTTCATGACTTAGTGATGGTAGAATGCCAGGACATTTTAAATTACCAGGAAACTACGTGATTTATAAGTAACAAACACTTTTAGACGTCAGTTAATTTTTTCATATTTTACATCCTGAATTTTAAAAGAGTGGAGAAAGAAAAAGAAACACCTATCTCATTCAAGTTTACAAAAACCAGGTTCAAATCCCAGTTCCAGTATTGTCTAATTGCAGCATCCTTACCTAAAGTAGTTGTTCTAGGGTGGTCTCCCATTTTCTCTTCCAGGGCTATTGCATTCTCAGTAAGTTATTGGGATCACTTCAAAGGCTCAAATCTCAGTGTTTCAAAGGGAACAATTTACGTGAGCAACATATAATTCCCAAACAATTGTTTTGACCTCCACTATTGCTCTAGTTTCTTTCATATTGTGATTAGACACACAAAAAAAATCAACCAACAAACAAAATAAAAACAAAAAACCCACAACAAATTGAAAAGAAAAAAAAAAACCAAACAACATCTGTCTTGGTAGAGAGAAGCATCCAGACTCTTAAATTTCCAGGAGGAGGTTTTTGGTGGTGTTTATCAAGAAGCAACATAGATTTAGGTTTTGGTTATGCATCAAAGATCACACAAACAGCTGCCTATGAAATCTACTGGGTAACTTCCAGGTACTCTCAGTTCTTGCATCAACTCTTCCCTGTTTCTTGCCCATGCCTCCTCAAGCATCACAAATTTCATCTGGGTCTGAGTCTTGCTTCTCATCTAACTGCTTGCTGTATTCTTAGTCACGATCCGAGCTGTAAGCCAACTCCTCATCTATGACATGCATTTGCTAAGTTCCCTGAGGCTCCAGCAGAATTAGCCACAAAGTCATTCGAGTGAAATGTGCAAGGAGACAGAGATAGATCTAACTAACCACAGCTCTGCTTACAGCTCTGCCAGTAGCACTGCTAGGGAGCAAATCAATAGTCACACCATGTCCCCTTTTGGGCACGAAGTTGTTACGCAACTTGCTTAAACATCAGCTATCAAAAAGACAGCAAAACCATCATGATCAATAATGCTCAGAAAGCAATCTTTAATGCCATTTGTACTCCTCCTGCCAGTTAACTCTGCCCAGTATTTTGCTGGCAATTGAATCATGGGAGAAGCAGCATCAGGATTCTTTCTCCTTCATAATAGAGGAATGAAGCCCATTCTTCACACAATCAGTTGCAAGTTACAACAGCTGCTGAAAACAAAGAGCTCCAGCACAAGTTCTAGACCACTGTTAAAATACAGCATACCCAAATCTGAATGAAGCCTAAGTAAAAGGAAAGGCATTTTTAAAAATAAAACCTTTTTCATACACTGCTTTCTTGGTAAATTGGAATTTTTTTCAAAATTCTCCGCAGCCTTTGACTTCTCTTACTCTATAAAAAAAATTGCAAAGACACATAGCTGAGTATATCTCTGAACAAAAACACTACTTCAATCCACCACTTGATTCAGCCCATTTTTTATTTTTCACAGCTATGCACTGATCTGCAGCATGCTAACTTCTCAAAATGAGTTATGAGCCCAAGCACATTCCAGGAATCATATCCACCTCATCTGCTAAAAACTGAGAGAAAACACTGGGAACTCCAGTATGAACACCTCCATTCTGCAGTCTTCATTCAAGAACAGTGTCAGCTCCTTTCATTTTTTTTTTTTGCTTCCCAGACTCTGAGGTCATCTCTCCCTAGCCTATTTTTATCATCCAGCTACCTTATTTTCAAGGCACACAAAGGCACCCTTGCTACACTTTAAGAAAAAACACCAGTCACCGTCCTCTCTTCATCTACATCTTCTCTCTTTTCTATTCCTCTATACTCAAACTAGACTCCCTTTGACTTTGTTCTCCTAATTGAACATGCGTTGAAAGACAAAATTCTGAAAAAAGTTTCAGTTCTTTGGTTTATTCTCCGCCCCCCCCAAGTTTTTTTTGCAATTAACTTTATACTAATTTATTGGCAGTTCAACCAATTACACTTGTTTTCTTAATTCTACATTTCTTCACTTCCACACACACTCCCACTTCACCTTTACTCCATGGTTGCACATATCATAATCCAGTAGCTACTCCTACCTCATTCACAGCTTTCCTTAAAAAAACTCTTTGCTGCTTTTCCATGTCCTCCAATCCCAACCATAACCCTATCACCCAGACTGAGATTACTCCAGCACTACATCAGTGCAAGATCATAAAAAAACAGACCTACTCTGTTATATTCAAGTACTCCTTCAGCTTTTAGGACAAGTCTATGCTATAAATAGATTCCAAACCTAGTCAAAAAAACAAAACAAAACCCCACCAAACAAAACAAAAACCCCCCAGCAAAACAGCACTGGAAGACAACAGAACTGTATCATCAAAGTGCAAAACCACTCCAGCTACTCATGCTCCTATTGTTCAGCAACCCCTCTAACCTTTCCTGTTATGCAAGGCTTCATATTTGATAGCCCTGAGAGGTACATCCACACATCTCACTTCTTATAGTTCTACGTATTTTTACTGTAAAATTCCCAGGCCATCTTTCTACATATGTACTGCAAAGGAACGAGCCCACAAACCCAACAGATGGCAGAGCATATGTAACAAATGATAAAGATTGCTAATGTGTGTCTCCCACACACCTACCCTCCTTCCCTAGTTATGACTAAACAAACATAAGACAGATACTATGGATTACCAACATTATCACTCTTTGTTCACCACAGTACATTTCAGAGCTGCTAACCAAGAAAATATAATAGGAGGAAAGAGAAAGGTGAAGTTAGCTGGAAAGAAGGTGTATGATGACACGCCTTAGTGCAAAAAAGTCTCTGAAATGGCACACTAGCAGCAATGAGAATTATCAATGCAACACCCAGTAGGCAGCTCAGCAAACTGGGCATGAACTGGCAAAGCTGCTCAGGACTTTGCATCTCTTATTTCAGCCTCCCCCTGAGTCCTTTGGCCAGAATCCCTGAGTCAGTTGTAGGACCAGAAGCAGAAGTTTGATCACTTTGTTTCAAGGCTACACACCATATCAAAACCCCAGGTTAAGAGATGTCACAGTTATCCAAGTACTGGGTGGTACTGTAGTCAAAACTTATTGGAAGGGATACCTGCTTTAACGTGTAAGGGGGAAAACTGTTTGTCCACTCTCAAGTGAGTGACAATCCTGTCCTGAACTGTACAGTTTTGTTTGCATTTTAGCGTCACTTTTCTTTGGATTTTTACCCTGTGGGAGAAAAAAAAAAAACCAAAAAAACCAGAAAGAAACAGTGTGAGAAGACAAAGGTTACCTTCCCCCAAACTGTAGCGTATTCGCACATCCCACGCGTACATGGTTTCCTTGTTCTCAAATCCCAGCATCACAACTTGGGACAGACAGATGATTGCGAGCGTGTGATTCAGGCCCTCATAGGGGAGCCCAGGATCCAAGCCACAGATGTCTTCTAAGGTCATGCTGCTCCTCTCCTTATGCCCTTTTGCTCGTTCAGATTTATCCTTGTACACCAGCATGAGCAAACAGTCTAAAAGGAGCAAAACTGTCAGAGATGATGATGCAGAGCACAGACCAGAACAAAATTCTCAGCACTCTGCTGCAATATAAAGGAGCTTTAGACAACTGCAGGATCAGCTCAACCAAGTCAATGTAAAACTCTGATCTCTTCTCCCTGCCCACCCCCGGTAGTTTATAGTCCTTGTTTTCAGGAAGCAAACACTGAAGGCATGTTCTAAGGGTTAAACTGCAGGCTCAAAAATCAGGAGGTCAGCAATAAATCTTCCCTATTTTATTCAAAGTCCAGTGGCATTTCGGATCGTCTCCTGAGTCCGGTGGGGACTGACTCATTAATTCAGAGCATTAGGAGCTATGCTAGGATAGCTGTCCACATTACAGACTCTAAAGACCGAGAGGCTATTGTTGTCTGTATTTTCATTAGAACATACTGAACCACAAATGAAATTCTTACAGTAGCTCACAGATTACCCAACCACTAAATGGCAAGCAGACTGCGCCGCGAGATCGCTCCTGTCGGCTCAGGTTTCCTGGTAAAATGCTACACAGCAGCCATGGCTAAAAATCATTATGTGCCACACCTTCTTTTATTTATTTATTTTTTAGTGTTTGCTTGTGCCACCAGTTGTTACTGACCACTTCCCAGAGGTGTTTATTACACAGTAACTATGCAATGGCAGAAACTCGTTCAAGTGCCACGGCCCCATGGGGAAAGCAAGCATTTCACAAGCAAACCCAAAAGGAAGGGGCAGTCACCTCTCCCACCTTTTGAATTTATGACAAAAGCAGCCTTCTTTTCCCCCACATTCATTTCTATCACACAGCACTCAGATGTAGATGAAATTAATGGTCAATATCAAAGCTGCAACTTGCACAGCTTAAGCTGAGCTACAAACCACAAAAGACCCCCACACACCATTTTATAAATACTGGGGGTGGTGCTCCCAGCCCCACTAAGGTGCCCTGCAACTCTCAGCTGGGTAAGGGACTGGCAAAATCTCCATCCACAGAGATGAAAAATGACTGAAAGACCGAACTGTCTGCTAACTAATGCAGAGCTTTGCATGCATTCCCAATTGTCTTTGTGCACCTGTTGGCAAAAACAGCTGCAGCCATGGTATTTAAACATTCTGTAATACAGTTGTGTGTCTGAAGAACGGCTATGGTTTACATACCAAGAACAGCAAATCACCAGGGGCTTTTTTAGTAAACCTGGCTAATTTTGAATAAAAATCGTCAGGCTCCACCATCTACAGCCTTCAAAGCTGGCTTATTCACAATAGAAACTCAGGCCCATGTACACAGGTCTAGGTACTAGCTCTTAGACCAACAGATGCCCTTTCACACACGGAAGTTTCACAGATTTAGATGAGATAAAGGTACTTAAAACACTTAAATATTACTGTAACAACTCAGGTAACAAAGAATTACTCAAAAGCCTTCAGTCTTCCTAGCAAGAGCCACGAAAGGCTGCCAAAATCCATCCTGCAGCAGTTCAGATTCACATTTTCCAAGTGTAAGCAACATTTAGCCCTGGAAAGATATACTTTTGGGCCCAAATGTTTTCCCTCTTGGGAACAGATGGGGTAACCTGAAGCCTACTTTTCCCTCTGCAGCAGTAAAACATCAGCTCTGTGTAAGGTTTTCAATTTCCCCTCCAGAAGCATGGAAACGATCTTTTTTTTTTTTTTCCCTTCCTCAATTCAAAATGTCATTTTATTTTTAAATCGAAGTGATAATTTCTGTCAAAACACTGATCGAAAATAACTACCAAGCTTACAATGTCAGGGGGGTTTTTTTGGTGTTTTTTTTTTTTTGGTTTTGGTTTGTTTTTTGGGTTTTGTTTTTTTTTTCACAGCCAGCAACCACCCTGAAGAAATAAGTTCACCCATAGAAAATTAATAAAAAAAAAAAAGAAGAAAATTTAAATAAAAAATAAAAAAAATAAAAAGAGAAAGAAAAGCCTTGGAAAGTCACTTTTCCCGTTGTTTTTAGTGAGCGCAGGAGCTCGCCCCCAGGCCGGACGCGGCCCCCGGGCAGCGCAGCTCTGGGGCGGCCCCGCCGAGGGCTCCGCGGGCACTGGCCCCGGGGAGCCGGGCAAGCTGCGGGGCCCCGAGCCCCGTCCCCACCGCCGGGCCCCGCTTACCTGCCACCGGGGAGGGCTTGCGCAGCACCAGCCACCTGCTCTTCCACTGCAACGAGAGGCAAAGGGACAGGGTTAGCCGGGGCCGCGCGGGGGAGAGCGGGCTCTCTCCCCTCGGGACAAGGGGACCCCCGCGGGCCGAAGGGGCGCCGGGAGCGGGCACCTTTTTTCCGTCTCTCAACTTGACGTGACCCTCCACCACCACGGAATCCGTCATCTTCAGTCATGATTCCGGACAGCTGCGCCGGCTCGCTGCGCCCGCCCCGCGCTCCGGCCGCCCGAGGGGTCACTTCCAAAATAGCTTTATCAGGGCCCCGCGCGGGCGGGCGGCCAGCGCGGCCCGGCCCGGCCCGGCCCCCGACCTGCCGCCTGGGGAAAGGGGTCTGCGGCCCGTCCCAATGAGTCTTTATTCACGTGTTTTACTTCTGGGTTGCGGGGGGATCTTGGATTTTTTTTTTTTTTAATTTTTTTTTTTTTTTTCCTCAGTGTTTCAGAGCCCGGGGCACCCGGAGCGCCGCGGATCCGCTCCGGGCGCGACCCCCGCCCCGATCCGGCTCCGGGCTTTGCCGCTGCCCGCAGGGCTGCCCCGCGCCCGGGCGGCCGCAAAGCCCGCACCGGATTCGCTTGGTGGAGCGGGATCCGCCTCTGGCCGGCCAAAACGCCCCCTTCCCGCACCTTCCTTACAATGCCCAATTTTCACTCTCCAAAAGTATAATTACAGCTCTCCTTGGCTCCCAGAAGACGCTGCCAACTACCCCAGATAAAAATACCCTTCTCACTTTTTTTTTTCCTCTTTGCAATGCAACTGTCACGAGATAACAACCCGCTTACACCAAACCAGAAGCAGCTACAATTAATAGAATAAGATGTGTTAATGATGTCCTCAGATTTATTTCCACGAGCAATGGACTAATTAGAGTCCATTATTCCAAAAATACTCCTGCTGCATCTTATTTGATGGTAATTAGTTCTTCAGCTTTTTTTAAATAGCACTACAGCACATTTTTCTTTCAGTAGCATAATAGAAGGGGTTTTTTTAGATGTTTGCATTTATTTCTTCCTTTTAAATCGGTCAGTTTGCATGGAATAACATACAATTTAACAAAACCATCTTTTAAGTGTGTTTCATAATGAATTAGGGAAGTGTTTGTTCCACTGACTTTGCATTCTAATTCAATTTCAATATAGAGATGGGAAAAATATCAGATAAAACTTCACTAATTGAGTTTGGTTTTCATTTTAACCAAGGCAATAATCACATGAAAAATATGGAGAGTTAGTTTCCATGGGGTAATGCTCAACAGAAAGCCAGGGGGCAGATGCTGGAGTGCCCCAAAGGAATGTGACTGATGGCAGGGTGTGAGAAGTCAGGACATCTCATAACCTGGACATCTCCTTGCCACCCCTATTTGTGCTTGTAACACTGTGCTAGTCACCTCACAGCTCAGGATCAAATGATTTTAATTTAGTTCCACCAAGCCAATGCAGTCACAGTGGATAAACAGGCTGCTTTGAAAGCCACAAATTAATTTTAATGCATTCAAAGTATTCAAATTAGTATCAGGTGGAGATTTGTCATTTAGACCTTTGAGGGCATAACACAGACCATTCAATATATTTTTCAAAGTGTGTTATTTGTACTGGTGTTGCTGTGTACTGATACAAGCAGCATAGATTTTAAAAACAGGACAGCTAAAAAAACTCCACACAAATGGTCAGAAACACCAGTCTAACACCTTTTCTATCAAACAGAGACCTTCTGTACTGCAAGAGAAGACCAAGAGAGTATATGCAACACGAAACTGCAGGATCAAAACTGTGCACAATGTGGATAGATATTCATTTCAAAGTGAAACTGAAGTCACAGAACAGATACAGACATTCAGAATGGCTTCAACTTTGAGTGGAAACCTGTTCCTGATGAATCCCTTCCAAAGAACAGCAAATAGTTCCTTCCTGCTGATGCAGTACTTGTCTCAGCAGCAGGTACAGTTAGTCCTGTCACATGTCATATTCATTTTAGGGCATTAAGTAAGCCAGACTCATACTGCAAGTGGCCAGGGAGGCAGAGCCACACGAGAGTCTTCAGCGTGGTTTGAAATCAAGATCCCAGAGGTGGATCTCAGTTTTTCAAGCTAGTGTTTAGTGCCTCAGAAAAACAAACTAAGGGCTTTAATCCTGGGACTCACAGTATCAATAGCTGAAAAAGATCCCCAGGTGCTTACATCTGCCTACTGGAAATGTACATGACACTTGCATTAAACTGGGAGCACCACCAGCTGAAACTGACCCTTACAGAGAGACTTTCCAATGCCTTCCAGCACAAAGTGTTATTTCATCTTTCTACCAGCTCTCAACCTCTAGCACAGCCTACAGAGGGATTCAAAGATCTTACCGTAACTTTATACATAACAGACTAAGTTCAAGAAACAGAGGGTAAATGTTTTTATTCAACAGTTTACATCATTTATCTAGATTAGCATTGTTGTATATTTGCACTTACACAGATGCAGGTTTTGGTTATTTTTCTTTTAAAAAATCTCTTTTAACTGCAGATAACATTCACCACTACTAAGAAACCCATGAGGACACTGCAAACAAAAAACACATCTGAATATCTAGGCACTGCTTTAAAATTCTATTACTTTAAAAAACAACTTTGTTTGAAAAACTTAAGAGAGTCCATAAATGTTCACTACCAGGGGAGAAATACATTTCACAACACCTAAATGTACACATTTGACATGGATAAAGGTAAAAAAGAATTTTCCATTCTTTGTCAGACGTTTTCTGTTGAATCATTTTCTGCCTGTTTTTGCTAATACAGCTGAGTCCACTGCCTCTAAACAGCTGTATATTGTAATAATTGCTTTGGTTGGTCCCATAACAATTCCATAGACCATGACAGTAAAGCCTGTGGTTTATGATATCACCAAATCCCTAAGGAAAATGTCAAGCTGCACCCCAGCCATCCAGTTGAAAAATCTGTTACAAGAAACCTCCTTTCTGAATTATCTAAATAGTTGAACAACTTGTTAGTACAAAACCTAAGACATCTTCAAAACACTGTCAAATTAAAGAAACGTTTAGGGATTTATCAGCAAGGTGAAGTGTTTCCATTGCTGTCCTCAGGGCAAGGAGCAGATCACAGTCTGCAAAAGGTCCTGGCTGTATCAACCTAAATCAGCTGCTCCAACTTCCAACATTTTTCAGCAAAAGACTTTGAGCTCTCAGGAGGTGTTGTGTTAACCTTGCTGGAAAATTGCACACCAGATTCAGCAGAGCTCTGAGGCACGTTCCTGATTTTACGTCAGTGGAACACAGAAATAGGTTTATATGAAAATATGCTTACGTGTTTGGTTGAAAGAAAACCTAAACCCTCTGGATTCTTTCCCCAGGCCTGTTGTTGCAGTTAGCTGAGGAGCAGCTTTACCTACGTTGTTCTCTTGGTGTCTCTTGCCCTGAGCTTCAGGAGATCATTTCTCAGGGAGAGGGAATTTCATTTTTGATTCTCCTGTTTATTTCTTCATTTCAACTGAGCATACAAGGACAATATTGTTGCAGGTTGGTTTGGGGGATGACAGCTCCACCAGAAGCTGCAGAACACATCAAATCCCTTTTTAGGTAATCCACCAAGCAGACAGAGACTTGCAGATTTTTGTGCACTGTCTCGATATGTTTGATATTTTTTTATTAATACAAATAAAGGCAGTCATGTGTGTTGAGCAATCCACAGCCCTTGAATGATAGATCATGGCTGCTGACATCAGATGGAGCAGGCCTGCTTTTGGTGGTCTGGCTTGGAACTGCTAAGAATTACCATGAGACTTTTCATACCAGCTTATAATAAAATATAAATGCCACTTTAATAAAGCCAAAAGACTCCTGAACCCTGCTTCAAATGTTAGTGCATTTAACTATTCAACTAGTTTTTCGAGGGGCTATTTTCTCATTAATCCACTTTACATAGTTTGTCACTTTTGTGTATACTCCAGGTTTGTTGACTCTGCCGCAGCCATCTCCCCAGCTGATAATTCCATAGAGGTAAGAGATGTTATTTTCCTCACAAGCCAGAGGTCCACCAGAATCTCCCTGCATCAAAAGTAAGCAAAGGTCATCTAATTTGATAGATCATACGGGAAAATCCTAAAATAGGAATGTTTGCACATGAGAATTAAACTAAAAAAAAAAACACCCCAAACCAAAAAAAAAAAAACAACAACAACAACAAAAAAAGTTTACTGAAGTTTCATTATGGAAAGCATTTTTAGTAACATTCAAATATAATGGTGGATTTCAAAATATCAGATTTTGTTTAAAAATATGACATTTTTAGATTCAGATACCTACTGGAAAGCATGGTTGATGTAGATAATTTTCAATGGAAGTGAACAAGCCTTTGGGGCTTGGTACTGTGTTGTAATATCAGCACTGCATGGGGGGGTTACATGGGTGCATTTGAAGAATATCTCGGTGCAGTTTATTGCAACTTTCAGAGAACATAAGAGTTTTCAAAGAAAGTTGTTGCTTACAGCCAGACTTTGTGATTGTGGGATACTGTAATTTTATGTGGCATATGGGGTTTTCCATGTGTTTGAATTTGCTACTGAGTATTTATCTTGTCATTAAACCATAAATCAAAAAGCAGCCAAGACTGATGTTAATTTTGAACATTTCTACTTATTTTAAACCTTGAAAACATTCAAGACGGGTTTTTTATTATTATTAATGTTACTCTTAGACTGACTTTCTAGAGAAATTAAAATGTTAGAAATTAAAAATGTGACTTAGTAAATGGTACTGGTGAAATCAGCCATCACTCTAATTATTTGAGACCAAGGAGAAATATATTTTTTCCTATGTGAAAAGAAAATTCTTTGAGACCAAAATACATAGGAAATTGTGTTGCCTTTATACTGAAGATTTCTGTGATAAGTGAGGGGCATCAGATGAAGTCTTGCTTGTCTGCATATTTTTCACAATTAGTCTAATTGATTGCAGTTTTGGCATCAGTGCACTGATTAAATGACAAAAGTTTCCAAGAAAATCTTTTAAAACTAATCAAGGCAAACACATTGTCTGTTTGAAGTTTCTTGGTCTTGGAATATTTTTATACATAACAGATGGTTTACAGGTTAATATCCTAAGTGTACATTAAGAAAACCCAGAGGTCAGCTACATCTGTTGTTACATTAAGAGGTCTACATTATTTCTCCTCAGACCCCACTACAAGTCTGACAATAGGGAAAAATGAATTGTTGATTCACTAATAATGATTTCATGTCATGAGCACTGTTCTTCAGCAACATCTGTTGATTCAAAATCGCTGTTTTTCTCACTCTGTCATTCTCTCCAGACCACTTGTCTTTGTGCAAGTCCTTTCTCCTTCCCTCCTCCTTCTTTTCTCCTTTTCATTCCTGATTTCTGTTTTCCCAGGGCAGGGAGAGAGAATCAGCTGTGATGCTGTCTCTTGTATTTGCACTTCCTGGGAAAGGCAAGGGAGCTGGGCAGGCAGGGTAGTTTCCATCTCTCTGGCTCGTGTGACCCCTTGCAGCCTGAGTCTCAGCCCTGGCCTTGAGCCACTGCTGGCTGCTGCCATTTCACTCTTGCCACCTTTCTTTGGATATGTTTATGACCTCTGTGGGGCTTCCAGCACACAGTATACGTGACATTCTTTCCTGCACTTACACTGCCAGCTATTAGCTATGTGCTGCCTTTTCACAAATTTATGTTAATAGAGCAAAACCCTCCTCCTTCAAAATGAGCTGTAGATGAAATCTGAAGTTTTATGTAAGGAATAATCTGATCCTTCATTTTAAGAAGTCTCATCTATCACCACAACAATTCTGCATCCTTATTCAGAGCCGAGGTGTGACATAACTGAAAGTAGTGAGAGCATGAGGTCATTCCATGAAAGACTGAGCTTACATAACACAGTTTCCAATTGACTGACATTCTACACCATTCAGTCACATCCACTATAGAAACCTCAGCTCCTTCCTCCAAGCCTCATGGCTGCTCCTCACCTCCTACCCAGGTGTCCTCATTTTCCCTCAGTCAAGAGGCAGGAGCTCTGGGATTTGTCCCCACTCAGGTTCATGCTGGTTTTCCTGCTGGCACATCCCTGCCAGCTGGGCAGAAATCCATTGCCACCACCTGCAGGCTCAGCCAGGACTAGAGCAACACACCCTCCAGTGCACAGCCACTGCCTTATGTGAAGATAGGAGGAATGTAATACCCTGGAGCCCTTCTGTAGAGCTTAATTGACATTGAACATGATAAAAAATGAAGGTGGAAGCAGTCACATAAGGTTCTTTTCTTTAGGAACACTATAAAATCAAAAGTAAGAATTGTAACACTGCAACATTTCTGACCAAAATACATTTCTATCACCTGCCTAGAGATGACCCAGCATTACCTGACAAGCATCTGATTTGCTGTCAAAGTAGCCAGCACAGAACATATTTTCTGTGAGTTCTCTTCCATAAATTTCAGGACTTCTGCACTTCTCCTCTGGAATAAGTGGAACCAGTGTTTCTTGCAGGACATCTGAATAACCAGATATATCTTTAAAAATTCCCAGAAAGGAAGAGAAAGTCATTTTTATAGAATGTCAAGAGCATAACAGGAAACCACAAAGGCACAATACAACATATTTACACATTTAACACATAATAAACACATTTAACACCTCTCAGTAGTATTTATGTTATAGACACCTTTAAAATAAAATAATTTTTATAGTGATCACTTTCTGATCCTCCAGTCAGACTCCATAACAGTATTGCAATGTCCAGCCATTAATCCATTTTAGCTTCTCTCATTTTCTAGACTCAACAACAGTACCCCAGCACTCCTGTCCTCACCTCTTTCCAGACGTGATAATAAATCATCCATTTTTCAAAGGCTCCATTACTTCTTTTTGTCTTTAGACTACACATTTAGACTGGGATATTTTCTCATACTTCATCTGTCACCACAATGTGGCAGCCAGCTCTTCAATCCTCCTCATCTACCCGCATTGGTCTTTGCTAGCTCAACATTGAAGCAGCATGGTCCAGCCTCATAATCCTGAAATTCCTCCTCTAAAAGGATGGGATGATTTTTTCCGCCTTTCTCAAGCTGGGTGTAAGCACTTCCTAGCCCAAAGTCTACCTGGCCTTCTCCTATCAACATTTTCCAAGTTTCTTGATGGTGAAGTTAAAAATCTCTGTCTGGAGAAATCAGGGGAAGGATTCACTTTACTAGAATTCCAGGTGTTGGCACTCCAATGAGCTACTTTCTCCCCTCCCAGCGGACTGAGATCTAGCTAGCTCATAGCTCCTTCCATTCTGAAATTGGTGCAAGCATTTGGTCAAAGGAACCACACTCCAAATTCCAAGGCCTATAAATGAAGTTCGGGATGTCTATTTCAGATGTAAATGTTGTAAACTCCAAAGGCAAGTAAAAAGAATCCCACCAGAAGTCCCTTGCAAAACATTTTACCAAACTCTCAGTTGTATAACATACCTGAGCATTATGTTTTTATTATCACCATTTTTTTCTACAAACACCAGCTCTCATTTTACTCACTCTCATGCTTGTGTCCCCATCCAGAAATCTGACATTTCAACTGGTCAGGGAAAACAGTGTCACTTTCTGGCAGGCAGATGGGCTGAACAAATTGGGATTTGACAGCACAACGTTGGCCATTCTTCTTCAGCTTAATCAAAGCTGCAGAACAGAAAATGCAGGAGGAAGAAAGTGACTGTTCCCTTTCTTTAATGGGATTGGCAGTAATGGGTCTCAGATACAAATTTAATTATCCCCTAAGCCTCTCTTAATTAAGATATTTCAATCAAAGACAGACAGACTCATCTCAACAGCACCTGATTTCACAGCAAATTGAAGGCTGAAACATTCAGCTACTCCCCTTGTGGGAATATTTATTTTATGCTATGCTCACTGAGCAGATTTTGCTTCACTGCCTCTGTAGAGAAGGGGGAAGATAGAAAATACATGTGTCTCCTCCCACCTTATAGTTAAATAACAGTGACATATCCCCAACTTTCAGCTGAAATAAGTGGGATGTGCAAATACTGCTTCTGAAAGCCAGGCCACTGGCCTAATTCCAATTCCATTTAAAAAATTAATTACTCCAAGAGCTGGTATGTTTTGTGTCCTGTTATCACTGAGTTCAGTGAAATTCAAGGTCTTTAAAATTAAGGAAGAAAACCTTTGGACATTTCAAAACCAAGTTTCTTGAAGCTACAAAATATTACATAACCTACACAATCTTTACTAACCAGTCACAGGGTTGAAAACAGTGTAAATACATAGCTATGCAGCATCATGAGATTGACACTGAAATATTTCAAAAATTGGTTCCCCTGTAGGAAATCTCTTTCAGTTGGCTATAAAGCAGCAAAGGGGGCTTTGTACTGGATGAAGTAAGGGCTGCATGTTGGTTTGGCCACACCACTCAAAGAGAACAGAGTTGAGGTAATATGGACACACCTATAAAACCTTCTCACCAGGCCTTTTGGAAGCTCAAAATTTTGTGAGCACAGCCGTGTGGAAAGCCAGTGACCTCACTGAATAGTCTTATTTCTCTACCAGCTACAGTTTTTGGCCCTAGTGGAACATAGAAGCAGTATCTCACAGTCTGAGAAGCGCACACAAACCTTGCTCCCACACTTCCTCACCTTGCTTCTCTTCCCCACTAACTCTGTCTGCTTCTGAATCCCTCAAATTTCCTAGCAAACACTCATATGATAATTGTTTCCTTTAGAAAAGTATTTTCAGCAGGACAAAACTCTTCTGCATCAGTAAAAATCACTGACTGGACAGAACAAGCACCTACATCTTCCCCCCACAACACAGTTTCTGCTTTCTCCATTTTTTTTACAGTTGGGCTTGTCTTAGGTACTCCATGTTCAGCTCTCCCTAGATTTGGTCATAACACACTGGTGAGACATGCCTCCCTAATTTCAGAGTAGTTAAAAAAGCTATGAGATACCAAAGCATCATGGTGGTTTTCACCAGGGGATTTCAGAGCAGAGTAATGTCTCAAATCCCATTTGTCTCCCTGTATGTTGTGACAGAGCTTCCACCAACACAGAACTTGAATGCTTTTTGCTATAGAGTAGAAAATGCTCACCATCTGTGAACCAAAAAAAAAAGCCTGTACATGCCTGACCTAAAATATTCCCAATGTCAGGATATTAAATAATCTCACAGACAAAGTGCTCACACAGCTTGATGCCCTGGGGTGACGTGACAACTTTCACAAGAGCAGATCAGAAAATAAGAAGTAAGTTGCTGCCCCATTGTCATTCTGACTAGTATTATAAGGTCAATCAGAAGGGCATTTAACTTCTGAGTGATAAGACAACTGATTTTTAAATCTATCTCAGTGTAAAAAATGATTCTTAGTACCACAGGTTTTCAGAGCAGATGGGGTTATTACATTCATCTAGTCAGATCCTTTATACAATACAGACAATAGAATTTTACCAAGTAATTCCTGCATCAAGCCTACAGCTTCTGGTTCAGTTGAAAAAATGCCTAATCTCACAAAGACTTGAAGTGATGATGAATCTGCCACACATCTAGGTAAATTGCTCCAAAGGCTAATTATCATAATTATTTAAAATTTGCAATTTATTTTTCATCTGAATTTGTCTAGCCTTCAGATGCTGTTATAACTCTGGTAGAACTAAGAACCCTCTGCATTCAAAAGCCTCTCCTAGTATTTATGATTTTTCCACTCTAAAGGCAGTTTTCAACAGACAATCTAAACTTGAAACTAGATCAAGTAAATGGAAAATAAATCTGTCTGAAGAAAAATACTCACCAATATCATGTTCAGTAGGATTGAACACGGAATACTGAGGATGCAAGATGTATTTCTCTATTTCAAATGTCTGTGTTACATCAGTTGTTTTATTAAATATTTGTTGACCCAGAACTACTCGAATGGTGGATTTTAGTGGACTGTAATGCAAAAGAGAGACAAGCAGTTCTGTGATTAGCAGCACAAATGCAGCTGATTTTCCAGTGGCTGGGTATCCTATGAACCATTATAACCTCAGCCTCCCACCATGTTCATTGTTTACCCTCTCATAATGCCTTTACCTGTTTCACAGGCTTCCTTCCTACAGAGGGCAAGGAAAAAGATGTTACAGTGAGACCCAGGGCCTGGTTAGCCTAATTAAAGACTGCTACTTCTTGAGGGAAGGAAAAGGCCAGCACAGGCACTGCTGCCCAGCTGCTGCTTGGCTAACAAACATCTCTGGGGGATGCAAACACCTCTTCTAGAAACTTAACTGAGTCAACTTAAACTCGACTTTACCAATGATTACCAAAACTGCTCAGAAAGAAAGGAGGGATCAAAAGATGAGTCAGTGGTGGATGTCTTGTTTCTCTGGGAAAACAGTCTCCTGAAAAAAATTACAGGCATGGGCCAACATTTAAGGTGCTGGCACATTGACAATTCGGGAACATCTGGGAAGCTTCCACCAGAAAGATACCACCAGTTCTCAGATTTGCTTATCTATGTTAAATCTGTTGTCCAGAATCAAAATCCCAAAAGCACATGGATTTAATAGGAAAATTCACAGCCAGAGGAGAACACAGTATTTTCAATTCACACCATCTTTTCCAACTATCAGTTTTTCACTCTAAGAAGACCACAGTCCTCTGATATCCAGTGTCCTAGGAAAGAAAACTAATAAGAACAAGTACAGCAGCTGGGAAATAAGGGACATTTGGGAATCATCAGGAAGTGTTTAGGAAAGACAATATATTCGCTAGCTTTGAAAGCAACTGAATTCACATTTCACTCTTGTTCTAAAACCAATTCAAACTGCATAAGTCTACAATGAGTTTAGTTAGCAGTTTCTTCAACATTGGAGCACTCCTGTGTTCTGTTACCCAGTGCAGGAGAAGGAAATATCTGGTGTCACACATTATGCACAGACACAGAGTTGTTTGCATCATTGCAGTTTCCCTGGTTATATTTCTGTGCTCATCAGGTATGAAAGCACCAAAGAACCTCCCCCAGAACTACTGTACTGAGTGCACAGCAATGACCAGCAGCCATGGACTCAGAGAAAAGTGATTCTGGGCAATTGCAATGCAGAGACACAGCAACAACCCTGCTACAAGAGCTGTGCTTGAGGTTAACAAAGGAAAGGACAAAGTGTATTCTGTACTACCAAAATACAAGAAGACAATGAAATGTTGTTCAATCAATATGTAAGGCCATGATTTTCTCAGTATTTTTGCAGTAGTAAATCAGCCTTCTTGAAAATCAAATTTTGGGCCTGTAAAACAGTGCAAGTTCACTTTCTGGAACAGTATTTAGAATAATTTCAGAAGCACTGAATGGTTCTACTAGGACTTACAGATGGTTCATTCAGGAAAAGAAATAAAACAGGAGGGATTACAGAAAAGAAAAAAGAAGTAATTGAGCTGCACAGGTATCTATTGTCGCCTAGTGGAAAACAGTTGGAATTGTGACTACCAGAGGTACTAAACAAACAGAAGAGCACAAATTACAATGCAGTAATTATGGAAAATCTGTACGTACCAAACCACCAGCTGGAAGTGGGTGGAAATGTCCTGAACAGCTGCCAAAGTTAGTAGCTATTTCACAACATTTGAAAAACAAATGCATTGTGGCTTGAGCTCCAAATGCTTCAGTACAGCATTCACAGTGGTATTATTAGCTCTACAAGCTATCAGTGTCTATATGCTGGCAAAAGGTTTTCTGTTTCTCTTGGCTTCTTTACTATGCAAAGGAACAATGGGTATCAAATGATGTAATATTTTTCCCTTCAACGTGATCAAACTGAAATCAGGGAAAGTGTTGAACATTTGTAGAAAATTAAGTATTTAGAATAAAGTAAGAGCATCCTATAATCAATATTTTCTCTAGTGTCCCACAGGAGAAAAAAAAAATCTCACAAGAAAGTCAGCTTCAGAAGTTTGACAGTTTAGTTCTTCCATGTGGCTTTTTGTGAAGCTCAGCCCACTCTATTTGTGTCGACCAACATTAATTTATCGTCTCCAATAAATCATTGCTTGGCTGTCTCAGCCTTTCTGAACAAAACACAGCAGTGAGCATAGTCATCTCTGTTATATCTCAAAACAGGCATAAACATTCAGAAAGGTAACCAAAAAGAAGATAAATACTTCTGTTCCCCTGCAGGTTCTTGCACATGTGATGCCCCATTCTACGTGCTGCTTCATCCTACCTTATTCCTTTAGCCAGGGTGTTTAGATTCTTTGAGACTCCTTAAGGAACGAGATATGGGCTTATGAGATTATAGTAGTCCAAACCACTTTTTAGATCACGAAGAGTATTCAAATTGCCAGAAATTCCTTTTGACGCATTGGTCTTTAATAATCTCATCTTTCTTGTTTCAGTTCAGCTTTTTTGTGAGGACCCACTGTCCCACCAAGGGTGAGCTTACCTGTTAGCAAAGCAGTGTGCTGCTGACACAACCCAGCAGGTCTGAACCAGGCTTCCACCACAGAAACTCTCTCCAATATATATAGCTGCTGTCCAGGGGTGAGATCCAGGCAGAGACGAAGATCCCCCAACAATCCTAGGTCTCACAAAATTTCTTTTTTTATGTCTTCTTCCACATGGTCTTTTGGTGCTTGCAGAACTATCTACTTTGTCTGGAACTAGGGGCCTTCTTTCCCTGCTTGCTGAGGTAAAAAGGGATATGACATCAGACTACCAGAATCTTTATGTTTTGGAATTAAACATTGTGTCTCATACATCTTCAGGATGTAGACCTCTTATTGCTCACAGAGGCCCACTCCCTTTTCTGGGCATGTAATTCCCAGGATGATGAAAATTTTTACCAAAACATCAGTCATTTCTGGCACCTTGCATGTTCTAGCAGAAAATCTGGGGATATTGGGATGGTTGTGACCAAAACAGTAGTATGACACTGCTGCTATTTCAGGACAAGAATCACAGATTGTATCACAACTCCAAAAAATGCAAAAGAAGCTTGTTGTTTACTGGAAACAGTAAAATATTCAACACTTCTGGGAACAGTAGAACATTCAAAATTACACAGTGAAACCTTGTTGTAGTATCAATAAATCTTCATTCATTAATTCATTCATAACATGGATTTTAAGAAAGCCTTTACATACCACAAGATGGAATGTCACAATACTCCCAAGACAAACTGTTGTCCTTCATGATGTAACACCAGGGCTTATCATCATCATCTGGATTTCTGGTTAATTCAGGGGAAGAGGGAATTACAAGCATTAACCACAGAGTTGTTCCAAGCTTCCCAAAAGTTTTCTGCTTTTTCCTCTTGCACCATCTGACAAAGTACTCACCTACAAGGGTGAGCAGCCTTTCAATATAATCCTTCTTCTTAAAACTAACCAAGACTAAGGTTTGCTAGGACCTGAAATAGTGACATGACTGAACACCTGTAAAACTTGCCTGCAAGTATTTGGATGCATGAGCACGTTCACAGCATTTAACTACAGCCCACACTGAAGTGCTTTCACAGGTATCATCTCAGCTATTTTCAGAACTAAATCCCATAGGAGAGATTCCTGTTTTAGGTTATTTTTTAGGCGAGGAGATTCCAACACAGGTAGAATCATAGAAAATCCATTACAAGAATAGCTAGCAAAAATGAATTTGCAAATCTCAGATTCATATTCCCTGGAGAGTCTGAGGAAATGAAAGACTATTTCAATATATTACAAATATATTAGAAATACAATTACAAAATATTGTATTCCTCAAAACGGTTGGGGATAAAAAAGAGTAATGGAAACTGTTTTGCCCTTTATTACCTTGGTGTTAAACACATTTTGGTTTGATTCCATTAGGGTTTCTCTGTGGTAGAGCCTGTCTTTATCAGTGCATTATAAGTAACCAGAAATCTGCCCAGTTTGCACCTCCAAGAATATAGGGAGGCTTATTAGACCAAGAAGAATAGATAAGGTAGTTCAGAGCTCCAGATAAGCAGTAATTCTAATTTCAGTTGGATTTATCACAAGCACTATCTGTTATTGTAAGGTTCTTCGATTATTTTCTTTTTCAATCTGACTGCTCTTCAGAAAAAGATTAGAGCACTTTCAAATTCTCAGAACTGAAGAAGCAACACAGGTTGAGTCATCTTCCGCCAACAATGTTTCTAAATTAGACTATTTGAAGAAGAAGATATCTGCAGGATTATATAGTACAGCAGAGATATCCCCAGAAATTGTAACAAGCTGACAAAAAAGTGAAAAGCTTTTTTCTCAGCTTTACAGAACATGAACACATCAGCTCCTACACCATTTTGTTCTCTGCATTTCAAATCTGAAAGTGAATATTGGGCATAAATGATGTAAATCAAAGGGCTCAAGTTTCATCAAAGCACAAAATATGTGCCAGATCAGTTGCCACACTGTGCTGGGACACCATAAATCAAATACTGAAGTGTTTGCATGAGGAGCAAGCCTTGGAAATCAAGGTGGGAAGGTTTAAAGGACGGGGTAGGAATTGTTGATTGTTAGTTTGTGTTAGATAGAGAAGGGCTACTTGCAGCATGCATGCATGCTTTTTATCACCAAACAAATTAGGAAGTGCAGTACATTCTGATTGTCCTGAACTACTGGTCTAAGTTCCATTAAAAGAAAAAAAACAAACACACACACACACAAATAAGCAATCAAGCAAACAAAATCTTCAATCAAGCAGTCAAGCAAACAAACAAAAGGCATCAACCAGTAATTTATGGAGAATTATCTACAGTTTGGCAGGTTTAGTATTTGCTCATCTCCAGGATGATAAATATTCTGTCTAAATAAAAACATTTGTGGATATCCATTGAGCTCATGGATACCTCAGAAACAGGGGGAACATAAGGTGACTGAGGAGAAGGCACAAACCTATGTAGCACAAGCTATTTTCATTATAGCTTAACAGAAAACTTCAGCAGAAATGTATTTTATCACTATGTGGTGCAATCAAAATTGAAACACTGGGAAATCTTCTTTGGCAATAGTTTTCCTTTGTAAGAAATCCAAAAAAATAAATGTGACATCCCATTTCAACCTTATTTAAATATAGTGCTTTGATTTTTCATTTTCAAATAACTTTTCTCTTTTGAAAATATTTCTTTATGGTATGTCTTTCACAAGCAAAGAATAAAAAGTTAAATTTAGCCATTTCAATTTAGCTAGTGCATTGATTTCTCCTTTTGGATAAACATTAATGAACAATGTCAAAAGTTTTGCATTACAGTCTCATTTGGGTAAGAACTCATTACCCAGGGGAAAAGAAAAGGACCAGGAATTTCCAACATTATTTTGTGTCTGAGCTTCTCTCAGCAGACCCAGGTATTGATTGAGCCTATCTACCAGATCTTGTCTTCTGTACAATCACTCTTGTCAGGCTGATTACTGAGGTCAGTCTAGATTTCCTCAGAGAGGAGTAACCCCTGCTTTGAGATCCCTGGCCCTTCTCATTTCCGCAGCTCATCCATCTCTTGACGTACAATTGCAGGACAAACAAGAACTTTCCTCACCTGCAGTAAGGGAAGGGCCCCACGCCAAGCTGCACTGCTTTCTCAATGCTGTCAACATGAAGCTCTTGGTAAAGCAGGTCTGAATTCCAAGGCAAGCAGCTGTGTCCAGAAATGGTTGTCTTGGCTGTCCCTCTGTAATCTGTGCCATTGCCGATGTAGCACCGTTGGCTCGGGACTGGCAGAGGAAGAGACTGGTCAGGAATCAATGCTAATTTCATGTTAAATACTCACTTCACAGCTGAAGTTTGAAATGAGAGTCCAACTCTGTAGTGCCTTTCACAGGACCTGAATGCACCAAACAGGAATTTTTTTAATAAAGAAAAAAGGAACCCAAGAAGTTAAAACCTCTGCTTAAAATTAGTAGTAAGTTAACCTCGTTTTACACAGCAGCAAGTAACTAATCAAGAGACAGAATAGCAGAAAATTAGACCAAAAAGTTGTACTGTGTATGGAAGATTTCAGTCAGCAATCTGCAGCAAAGTCAGCAATATGGCTGGGATTCCTCTGGTCTAATTTTAGACACAGCTGAGCTCATTTCTGGAGGCTCCCTTTTTAGTTAATTAAGAGAAACAGAGATTTCTAGTGCCAAACCTATGCAGCCTGTTTGAGGTAACTTTTTTAAGATGAGGTAGACCCCATAGACTCCTGTCCACATTGACTGAATCTCCATTGAAAATATAGGGTGCTTAAGGCAACCAGCTCAAACAGAGACATAGTTATGAAAATAATCCTGCTCTGCAAGTGCTTCAAGGGCCTGATTTTTGAAAATGCTTATTTTAATGGCCTCAGATGTACCCATATATATATATATATATCTACACACTATACTCATTATATTACAAATATGTAGCTACATGTTGCAGATACATCAATTTTGCAAAATTTAACTAATAGGTTGAATTTTCTTATTCGAAACCCACGTCTTTGTCACCTGCATAAGGGCTATTTCTTCAGATAGGTCTGACACATAAATATTCTATGACCTGTATACTCAGCTGCCAAGATCTATCAACAGCACATACCAGCATTATGGCTGAAAAACATATGGGGATGCATTTATATACAAATAGCTGCACTGAGCAGAAAGCCTACACCTCAAAACACAGCTAAGAGTATCCCAAAGGAAACACAAAACCATCCAATGCACAAAAAGGATTAATTGTGACCGAGCCTTAGAGGGTTTCTTGTCCCAACCATGTCAACATGACATGTCCTTGACATGTCACAAGACTGGTGGAATCTTCTTCTAAACTTATAGGCATACTTAAAGATATAACATCATTGACCAACTGTTGAAAAACACCCTCTGAGGATAATCCATCACACAACACAGTGCAGACAGCTATTGCCAAAGACCTGTTTATTTTGACAGAATAAGGTGACACATGAACCAGGGCACATAACCAGGTCTGAAATAATGAACCACAGTACTGAACTGCTGCTGTTAATTACCCTGCCAAGTCATCAGTGCGGTGACAGACCTCAAAACCACAAGCAAGCATATGGCATAAATCTGGGAGATGAAGGTCAAGAAATTTGGTGGAAGAACACTAGTTAGTGTGCAAACACTTAGCTAAATCCACTTTCTGGATTGTCCTGGCAGGCACTTCTGACATGATGAGATCACATTTTCTCCCACCTGCAACCTGAATCAAATTCCCTTTATTCAATGACTATAAAAATAAAATTAAATCAAACTCATATTTGAAAAACCATAATCTAAGACCTCACAGAAAATAACTTGTCTATCATTTGTACTGTTAGCAAGGGTAACCATGTCTTGGCAAACTTGCCATTTAGTTTTTGAGCAAGTTGCAAGTTACACTGCTCTGTTTGCCTGAAACAGTGTCATGAAAATACCACAATCATGCTGTATGCTGTTTTTTCATTTATGCAGGGAAGTACCAGGTGCTGTGTTTACTTGTGCTGTATTTATTGCATTCAGAAACAATTTAGAGTGGCTACTTTTATGAGAATGAAACAAGGAATTGTATTTCAGTACATACCCAGGGCCATATTCTGCAATACCTGTGGTTTAGATGTCTTGCAGATGGTGTTTACAATTTGTGCTTATCCTTGTCAGGCTTAAAATCCAACATATCTCTGTTTCATCAGGTCTGCCAGTCATTGCTAAAGCTGCCAGCATATATTAACTGGAAGAATTTGGCCTCTTTCTATATCATCCCTCACGTTCTCCTTCTGTAGCTAAGAAGTTTAGATTACATCTTCCACTTGTTGAGGGTAACAGTAGTATCTCTCAAGAAGTTTTTTATTTCGTTTTTGTTTTATGAGGAGAATTTTGGACACAGGCATAACTTGAGTTAATTTGCTATCTTGTGGAAAGGCTTCTGAGGTGAAACATTAACATTCATAGTAGCTTTCTATTGGTCTGTGCTCCACTCCAGAAATTTTTATCTGACTGGTTGGCAGCAGCACCATGGTATCCACTAAGTCCATGAGAAGTACATGCAATGCTTTATGTATTTTATCACCTATAATTCAGGAAAAATAGTTTTAAAACATATCTCTGTAATTACTGCAGTCATATAGACCTTTTTGCCTCTAATTCTCTTTTTTTGAACTGTTACAGCACTGAAAAACTCTCTTTTTCCCTCTTTGTCAGAAAAAGTGTGTAGGTGGTCTGCTTTCAGGAGTTCTTAATGGATTGCTCTGACTGGGAAGTGCTCAGTCCCAAATCCACGTAGCTTCCACAATGTCTCATAACTCTGAAACATATTTATTTTCTTATGGGAAAGAAAGTCATGGAGGATGTAATATGTGCTTTCTTGTTCATTCACTTCCCTGTACTACCACCAATCACTGCTAAGAGTAGAAATGGCCTAAATTTTCAGATTATGACAGTTTTGATGCAAATGCAGATTCAACTTACTCTGCTGTCCTATGCCACTATCATCCCTGTTAGCTCCTTTTCAGAAAAAATATTATTAAAATTATTAAAAATTTCTTGTTGTGTTTCATTTTTTCAATCCAAGGTAATTCAATAGCTCATGTAAAATATTACACATGTGTTAAGATTTTGTATTTTATAAGCAAGTCACAGCAAATCTCTGCCTTTTCCAATAAAACAGTTTTGGGTCTTAAAATTAAGCAAGCTGAAATAGCAGTTATCCAACCAGTTGTAATTGCTAACTTTCTGAAAGCATTTCACAAGATTTTTTTATCTCCATATCTTGTTCCAAGTCCTGTACTTACATATCTGAACATTTTTAGGAGTTTCTTTTGAAAGTCTCTCTGCAGAAAACAATGAGTCTTTTACATTTTCTTTTCCTCAAAACACCTCACCATCAATTTTCCTGATGCTTTTGAGCTTGGAATGCATTTTCTTTTCCAGATACATATAAGCCATTTCATTCTATTTATAAAAATATGTTTTTCCACCAATGGTTCTGATTCTGGGACAGGATGGTTTAAAGTAACCCTTTCATTCAGCAATGCTTTGATTTATCCCTTACCAATGTGTAATGCTTTTATGAAATACAATGTTGGATTTTTTTTTTGTACTGCTCTATATAAGCTGATGGCAGGAACAGAGAGGAAGGAAGAGGAAAAGGACATATCCAACCTAAACCTCCCCTGACTCAGCTTGATGCTGTTTCTTTGAGATGAACATCTCTGAACAATGATGTTTTATGCCTCTGCATTAATTTGTTGCTTACACAACCTCAGCATTACAGGATGTGCTGCCCTTCAAGCCCTCCTTTACAAGGGTATAAGCCAAGTTTCCTTTCTACATGAGTTCAGACTCATGGGCTGCCTGCAGAAAGGTTTGTCTTTTCTCCATTCAGCCAGAAGTTCCCTGATCTCCCTTCCTGGGTAGCTGTGAGATGTCCTCAGAGATGAAAGGTGTGAAAGCCTTTGATTCCAGGGGGCTGCACTTCCCCTGCTGCACAGGCAGACCATGACTGCTCCGGGCTGGCAGTAAATGTGTGAGAGAAAGGAGTCTGGTACTCATGGGGATTGCTCTTACAGGCATCTCATTCCATCAAATTATGCACTGAAACACAGCACACACAGACACACACACCCTGCCAGGTGTTCTGAGAGCAACAAGGCAAATATTCCTGTGCTAAATGAAACAAACACCTTGAAGAGAGCTTTGAAAGGCATCCACGTGAACCCAGTACTGCTTCCAAAGGAAGATCTGACTTATCTTCCAGTGTGTCCCTGTGCCACCAAAAATGTTTGTCAATATCTAGGGAGCAGACTCCACTGAAGAAACCAGTTGCCATTTTTTCCACTCATTAATGATAAGAATGTGAAGTCTGATGACATGATGACATGCTGCATGGCAGCAGCACCAGGACTGGACTGTTCCTGGCTTGAAGAAAATTGCTTCACATTTTCCTGCCTGTCTGTGAATGTGAGCAGCAGTAGCACCCACTGTGGCTTTCAGAGTTTAGAAATTAATCAACACATACCACAAGTGAATCTGTGCATCTATGCATCTGTATTTCAATGTAATTCAATCATACTGTTATAATACTTACCTAGATTTTCATATTTCTGTTTGGGGTCATGAACAGCAGATTACACATATATCTAATAACTGATTCAAATAATTGTGCAACTTTCTAGTTTGTTGAATAGCAGTAAAACCTCTGAACTCACAGTACCCAACACTGCAATGAATGCCTGCTGAAACTGCAGCCTGATTATGACACAACCAATCTGTCTGAGCTAAAAGCTAGGCAGAAACGTGGAAAATTGGCATCTTTTTGTAATCAATAAATCTAGCAGAAAATTAACATGTCAAACAAGGATGGATTTTAGACTGTGGGGGGGAAAAAAAGTAATTTACATGCACAAAAACTCTTAAAGTTGTATCCTGACGTAAGGATGGCACACTGCATTTACTGAAACTAGACTTATTTTTCAATGTTTCTTCTTTAAAGTGTCCTCATACCTTCATACTTGCCAATGCTTAGATCATGAGGTAAAATTGAAGAGATTTATATCTGTTATAAAAGCTAATGTACAAAGCCACCTTCTGAATAAGCTGGATTCTTTAATATAAAAGTTTAAATCCAGAAACCTATAAACTCTGCCAGTACTTTCTTATAGCTTAGAAAAGTAATATCCTAGATAAGAGGAAGGAATGGCTCTTTTTCCATTTCATTTTTCTATTTATTATCTTCAATTCTAGCCCAATAGTTACGATTTACAGAGTCATAAATGCAATCCAATAGGTAGGTATGTAAAGATAATAGGAGCAATATATTTAGGAAAAAGGCTGTCAAGAGCTAGGGGAAAGAAATTCTAGCAACAAGAAGCCAATATCAGTGCTATATTACTTTGACAGTTGCACAGACTACCATACAGGATTTTCAAGAATATCTGAATGCCTAATTCATAGTGAAAGCTTTCATTCTTTTCAATATACCTGTAGTCCTGATGTGCTTAGAGAATGAGCCAAAATGACTCTCTGGGCAGGAAAAGGAACAGACTGTGTAGCAGTAAATGATGGTCAGCAGAGGAGCAGCTGCTCTGTGGAGAGACTTTAATGAGAGGTGGGGGTCTCTTGAGCCCCCAAAGCATCCAGAGTGGGCTGAGAGGAGAAAGCAGGAGCTGGGAGAAGCAAACAATACAGTAATCCAATGAGCTGCATCACATCTTCCACATCTTCCCTTCAACCACCTTCCTGACAATTACACAGGACAACAGATTGCATGGATTAAGAGATGTCAGTCCCTTTGGACTTTAGGAGAAGATGTGCCCTCTATAACATAATGAACTGAAACCACTGTCACGTCTCAAATAAATCAAAAATAGGATTAAAAACACCCAAATGGTTTTCAATTAACCAGCACCCAGTAACACTTCTGCCAAGTCAGGCACTCTCACAAGACTAAGGACTAAGGAGCTGCTCCATATTAGCAGCTGCTAATATTAATCATATTAGTTTATACTAGGATTACAACAAAGACTTGTCATCTAGAAAGGTAACACTGTAGGAAAAGAGAGCAAAACACAGAAAGCTTAGTGTCCACCAGCATCTGGAAAATGCATATCTATGTAAAAATAAAGATGTCATTTGTGGATTTTGAAACCTACTCCTATCTCTGACCAGAGAAATTTTTTCCTTTTCTTTGGTATCTGCCTTATCTCTCAATCCTTACATAGGTAGTTCTTGCTGCATGCCATGCTGCTACCAGCACAGCTCATTAGCTCTCCTCTCCAGCCCACATTTGCCAAGGTGTCAAACATAAATTACTAATCCATAACCTCCATGCAAACAGTACTTCCTTCTTCATTTTTGTTTTTCTCTGTATTAGACAAAAGCTTTGTTATGGTCCTAAAATTATAAAGAAGTCTGGGAGATAAGAAGAGTCTGTCTATCATTGTTCACATCTGCCACCTCCATAAATGACATGGAATGTTGTTTTGAAAGCCACAGCTGTCTCTGCTCTCCTGCTCACCATCCCCTAGAGTGGCACTGTGTCAGTGCAATGAATCACAGGTGGGCACTTAGTGGGCAATGCCATGCTCACCCATTTCTTCATCTTCCAGTGCCTCCCACTATTGTTCATTGCAGGCAACACACTACTGGGCATAGTTTTTAACCATGTAACTCTAGCATTGTAGAATTTTCTTTTAATTCAAAGTCTGATAAAAGTCCAACCCACCATTATTATTTCTGCAGTGGTGCTCTAGGCTTTCTCTTCATTATCCTTGCATTATTAACCCATGCCTTCCCCTCATTCAAATCCCATGGTGACCTACAAAACTTGTCCTGTGAAAATACCATAATCATCTCTCCAAGCCAAATTGATACATAGTGTTGCTTTTTTATCTGCTGTGCCTTCTATTTTCCCACAACTGTGAAGAAATAATTACTTTATTCTTTTCCAGCCAAGTTTCATTACTAAGGCCAGTGCTTCACTTGCAAGCAACAAGCATCTTCTCAGTCTCACTTAGAAACCCTTTTGAAGTCTTACTTACAGACCTCCTTGTCCAAGTTCAGTGGGGGACTGACTGACCAGTTAAAAGCCCATTTATCATTGTCAGACAAGTGACCTTGTTATTATACTTCACCCTTTTCCCCTCTGCATTTCTAGAAAGTAAAAAATTAAACACTAATCCAAAAGCATTCTAGTACAGGGTAAATATAAACCAGAAAGTTAAAATTCATTATGCCTTCTTCAGAAAATAAAAAATATTTAAAACTTTCCTTCCAGCCTCCAGAGCTGAATTTCCTTTACTGAAGTAGCTTTTTTAGTAGAAAACTGCCAACACAGTTTCAGTAAATGAACCACTAAAAAGGTGGGTTTGCTGTCATTTTTTGCTAATTCTATTACCTCAAACTCCTCCAGTTTAACCCCTAAAGATGTGGCCAAGAAGAGTTTTTTTTTCCTGTATGTCATTATATATTCAGCTATTCTATCATCTTCCTTTTCTGAAAATCCTCAGCCTGCTTCTGACATGCACCACATCTCCTTACATAACGAAAAGCCTTCCACAATTAGCATTCCAACTCATGCTTTCTTTAAAGATATGATACCCCTCTAATTCCATTATCCATGGCCTAATGAGCTAAATACCCCAAACACTACAAAGCAGAGTTTTCAAAAATACCTTCTTCACATTTCATCATGACCAAAATATTATCAAAACCATTATGACTACCTAAACTTTAATCCAAAGAAAACTCAAAATGTTTAATCCTCTGTGCACTGCTCCCAGTGCACTCAAACCCAGTGCAACCCACAACCATAGTGAGCAAATGCTTCAGGAAAAGACTTGGTGACTAAGTAACAGAATAAATATACCCCACTAACATATCAGAATATAAATAAAGCATACATAAGAATACATCAGGAATAAATTTAAAATACAAGTAAGTACCCCAAATTTACTAACAACTGACATCCAACCAACAGTAACAAAGCTGTGGTAAGAAAAACAAAGTGCTTTTACATGGAAATCTGGCAAAATATATATTTATTTCCATTCACATTCCATTCAACTAAAGCAAAAACTGTGAATGCAATGGTGGGGCTTCAACCACAGAAACTTAAAGGCACTAACCCCCCGAAAAAAAATTCTACATCTCCTTTCTTTATGCTTTAACCTCCTTTAACTTCTCCCTAAATGCATATTATAATGAATTATCTGTCCTCTGGCCAGAGAGCCTCTCCTCTGTCTTTAGCTGTGTATCCAACATCTCCACCATAGCTCCTATCGGTTCAAAGAAACATCAAATGTCAAAGAAATTTTACAATTACATATTTATAACTGTTTGTCATCAATTATCACCTCCAGTGAAGCTAAATATTTATGAAGTTAATTATCTACCAAATAAATTCGCTCTCCATTTTCTATGCCAAGCTGGGCTAGAGATAAAATATTCCACTCACATCTTTGTCAGGTTTCACATCTTGGCCACATTTACCACTGCTAAAGTCACTGGATTTGGGCCCTTTTGATAACTTTCTGTGTTCAATGAGACAATTGCTACACATGACTGGACAATTGATTCTGAATCTTCACCTAGAGCCTGGATTCAGAACTGTCCCAGCAAGAGCTGTTTCCAAAGAGAATGCAGCTACTCTTTTAGCACAAAATCCTTATTTCTGAAAATAAGTGCATATTTAAGGGTAATTATTATGAATTGAACTTAATTAAACATGGGTCCTTGAACAATTTTAAACAGCATCTCTTTGGGGAGAGATTTGTTGATGATGCATCTAATTTCTTTCAAAATTAAACTTCACTGAAATCCTATGCATATAAACTGTCTCAGAGCACTTTTTAAATGGCAATTCTTTCTTTAGTACTGCAAGTTTCTTCTTTAAGAAAATAATGTATTACCACAAAGAATAGAAATCTATATTAAAAACTGTCTTTTGTATATCAATCTCCATTGTGATGGATATCTCCTCTGTTACTTTTATCATCTCTCTTTTTTTTTAAGTCAGCTCATAATTTTCCAGTAGCTATATGGTCATTTATGATAATGGCCAAGAAATATATGTATATATACACTCACATACACACACACACACACATATATAATGATTGTTTGCAAGAGAATTTTAAGATCAAAGATGAGTTTTGAGTACTGGCAGGGACACTGTAGTCCAAAAAGTAATGGACAGATAAATAGGTATCTTTAAAATCACAAAAGTTATGATTATTCTGTTACTCATTGTTCAAATGGGAAGAATAAAATTACCAGGCAGTAGGTTTTTTGTTAAAAATATAAAATACTTCTTTTCATCACATCTATTTATATTCAGGGACTTCTTGACATGGAATGCTGTGAAAGGGAAAAGCATAAAGGAGCACTAAAGAGTTTAGAAAAATACATGGAAAACAGGTAAAAGTCTGACAGATATGATGGTTCAAGCATCTGCTAAGTAAGTCCTCAAGTAAGAGAAGTGTTTTCAGTACTTTTCTCCTGTTTTTGCTCCTCATTCTACTGTACCAATGCTTGAGGCACAGCAGTACCTAGGCTTGTGATCTGCTGGATGAAGGATGGTACTTCGTTTATTAATATTTTTGAGTATAATGTTAAGATAAATTTGCTGGTTTTCCATTAGACACATATGAAGGCTGGTTATTCTTTGTGTAAGGCAAGGGCAGAGGATACCTCAAACACATGACAGCTCAATAACAGCCTGGGAGACTTCCTGTTTATTAAATTTATTGATTTCTCCTTTAAAAAAATCTAAGATATTTTTACATCACACCTTGGCTTTAAGGTTGCCTCTTTAACTGATAATTCAGAATAAAGTACAGTTTGGACAGGAAATACTGTTACACTTTCTTTGAATCAAGCACTAGAGCCACCAGCATTCCACCTAAAGGGTAACCTCACAAGTACATCCTGTTAGACAAGGAAACTATACAAGACAGTAAAAAGGAAACAAAGAAAAAAAGCCATTTCTGTTCACTGCATCAAAGAAAAAATTAATCCAACAAATACTTAAAAATCATTTCTGAGTGCTCTGAGAATACAAGGCTGTAGCACTTTCACCAGAATGCCATTGCCCTGCTGTGATGACAGTACCAGGTCTATAGACCTGAAGACTCATTTATTTGCGTTAATTTAGAATTACTAAATCTTGACAAAGAGTTTTTCTTTTTTAAGACTCTTTGCAAGGCCCTGACACACAAACACAATCCTTCAGCTCCCATTCTGTGTAGGGGTGTTAGGCAGCTGAATGCAGATGGATTGTAAGCATCCAAAGCCACTTGTTTAGCAAACCAAATGTTTGCTTTATTATTTTCAAGTAATCAAAGAGCACCTGCTTATTTCTTGTTCTAAGCTAGTCAGAAACCGGTATGACAGCTGTAACTCTGCCATCCTGATATTTATGATCCATGCCCCGCTGGGTGGATGTCTCTGTGCACCATTGCTGCTTGGGGCAGGGGAAGCTGATAATAAAACAGGAATTGGAAAAGCAGTTTAATGTGAAAATGAGCTGCCCCGAGCTCCAGGTCACACGTGTGCTGTGCAGTCCCTCACCCAGATCCCTGCAGCAGCATTCCCAAAGCCTGGAACAATCTCTCCAGGGTAACTAAAGGACAGAACAATTGAGCTAACATAGCACTCCTTATGAAGGACTTAAAAGAGTCACAAACCCATTTCTCATGGTTCATCAGGTCCCTGGTGAGGGAATGTTCAGGATCAGCTCATACACTGTCCAATTTACCCACTCACTCCTGCTATTTGCCATTCCAGCTGTACTGCTGGTCTCCCAGAAGGATTATTTTTTCCCCAGCTAGAATAGTTGGCTACCCCATTTGTTAACTATCAGAGTAACAAAAAGAGTGTAAGATATAAATTGCTGTGATCATTAATGGGTTTTTGTACCCCACCACCCATTCAGATTAAGAAAGTGCCCACCAGAGCTATTGGGAGCCATGTTCTCAGTTTTGATGAGCCGTGGGATTTATGCACTCAGAAAGACACATCCAGTGAATTGATGGGGTCACAGGATGGTGTGGCTGAAGGTCTATTAAAATTTATGCTTAAAACGTGCACTTATTTTAATAGTAGACACTGGCATATCTTGCAGATATAGCATGCAAGCAAGATTTAACCCCTGCAGGGATAAATGTGAAGCCTTCTGGAAGAAACTTGTATTAAAACTGTGTAGCATTTAAAATGCAAAACAGGACTTACACATAGATACCAAAGAGCAGATTTCTCTGCCCTGACCAACCAGAGAAGGGAAGGGGTTTTGTACAACCTGTACTGGGCTAAACATGTTATTAACTTAAAGTGCACAGTAACCCAAAGGGTGGGCATTTTCTTTGTCCCACAGTCATTTAGTGCTACCAAAGAATGGCTGCTAGATTTTGTCAGATGTAAATCCCTGCTCTATAAGGGGATGTGTGGATCTGTAGGGAGACAGTAGCTTTAGACTAACTCTGTGACTGATTCTGCAAAATGGAAGCGTGCACTTATTTTATAGGCATGTGTAATTGGATTTGAATTTCTGTTTGGTTTTCTACAAAGTGAAGGGCATGAAAAAAAATATTTTTAGAACCAGAGTGTCAGTGATGAAGTGTGTGTTATGTTTTACACTGGAGGAATACATTAAACCCTTCTGTGTGACTCTCCATTTGGTACCAGAAATGTTCTCAAAGACTGAGAGCCAAACACACCAGCCTTACAAACAGATGAAAACTCCTAATTCTGGCTGCCTGTAGGCTTTTGTACTTACCAATATTGCAATACTTCCCTGCATAATTTTCTTTGCAATCACATACTATTTGCCCAGTGGAGGCAACCATCTTACACTCTCCACCATTCATGCAAGGATCATGAACACAACCTACAAGAAAACACAACCAACGATCAAGCCAAAGGTACAAATTATTCAAGAGAATCAGTCCATTTTAACTTACTCTAGGGCATCTCCTCTGTGCATATGCATTTGGGGGAAGTTTTTATTCTTTGTTTATGTCAGACCTACACTTATGATAAATTAAAGAAAAGGCAACTCGATTGATTTCTGCCCACTAAGGTCTGTCTCATTGTTTTCACTGCTATTGGATAATGTCAGCTACAGAAAGATATTATCCATGAACAATAGGTAAAATGGGGGTGGTGATTATTATTACTAGTGGAGATGGTATTAACATTTCTTCCTCTACGGAGTGTTCTGCAGTTCCAGACTTACCACTAAGCTCTATCAGAATTTATTATAACATATCTAGTAGGGAGCTCAGTTAAATATTTAAGATCTGTAATTGGGAAGTATTCAGTCCTGTCAAATTTCCCAACTCTCACATGGACTCTCAATGTCCTAGAGAGCCACTGACTCTCCACACTTTAATTTCCAGTTACATAAGGTGGGAATAAAGCACATACATATTTCAAAGGGCTTTTAGGAAACTAATTTGTACTGTGTCTTACTTGTGAATCTGAGCAGGGTAAAAGTTATCCAGACTGAGTAACAGAATAGCCACAGAAGAGCACATGTGTAGGTGAGGCACATGGTTTGCTTCCCAACATCCCTCCTCCAAATGAAAGGTGCTGTGCTGGCTCTTCAGATGGGTGACAACCCAAAGTGCATATCCTGTGCTGGCTGGCCAGGGTGTTGGGTTCCTGGCAGCCTCTTAAAAAAGGAGGAGGGTTCATAATGTAAGCATCACCCCTGCCAGGAATGGGCCAAAAATCATGGGGCCTCTGGAGCCAATGCAGGCCTTATGGGATCTTTGAGGCGAGTAAAATTTACATGCTGGTAATTCAAGAGTGGGATGGACTTGGGAAGAAACACAGAGGTGAAACAACAATATGAAGTGATTGTTGGTGTGCAGGGTGTGCCTCTCAGGCAAGTTATAGTTTTGGAGAAAAAATGTTACCACTTCTACTATATAACCTGTATATTCTTACCTGCTGCACACCAGGGTTCCATCCCTCTCTAAGAAAACACTGTGTGTCCCTAAAATTCCTCATAATGCATATAGTTGCTTCCTCAAATGAGGATGGACACATTGAAGGGATTTCCTGGGTCAGTATAACGGCTCACTCTTGGAAAGGAAAGCTAAAATATTCTCTTTCAGAGAGGGTACATGAGCTGCAAGGGCAGTATTAGGGTGGGCAACAGCACTCAAGCTTTGATACCCTCACTGTCCTTTATCCACACTCCATGCAGACCTCCAGCTGTGGTACAAAACAGTGCCTTACTTTTGTGTTCCACACGCACACACTCCATCTGGCCGTGCACACACGTGCACTGCTCCACTGCTCCTTGTTGGACTCTTGACCAGCTCGTACCCACATCAAAGAATTCGTAGAGGCTGTTGTCAAAACATTTCTCTGAAATGAAGTTTTACAAACAACACAAGCTTTCAGATGTTATTTCTTGCAATAAATGGCACCAAATCTCTACTATCATTCCCTGCTCATCCCTTTTTTCCTGTTGAGCAGATCCATGTTTGTTGACAGTTCTTCTCAAGCTAGGCAGCCTCCACAGTGTGGAGGCACTGAGCCAGTAGAGCAGCAGCTCCAGGAACCTCAGGACAGAGGTGGCTTTCCCCTAAAGCCCTGTAGGATAGACAGGACAGCATCACTGTACCCAGCATGTGCTTGTACTTAAGGGATAAGGCATCACCTGAAATTGTGCTGCTTTTTCACATCTCTGTGCATTGCCTACCAGATATTATATTAATTTCCAAACATGTAAGGGATATTTAAATCTTTAAAACAGCAAAGGAAGGGGAAGAGGCTTTTTGTGTTTCCCATGCTCAGAGCATACTTGGATTTATAATTGCACAGTCAAGCTATTTTCAGTTGTCCTGTCAGGAATGGATTGTCTGTCATAACCATTTGGAAATCACAAACATTCATGCTGCAGTGGTCTCTCCCATCACAACAGCACTACCTTTTCATTAAGCAAACATTAATGAGCTCTACTTACTATTCATATTTCATGTTGCAACACTCGTGGTAGAAGATACTTACTCAGCTGACACTCCTCGCCTGTGAATTCCTCAGGACAGGTACAGTGGTACATCCTGCGGCTGTGAGTGAGAGAACAGCTCCCTCCATTCTGGCAGGGATTGTCTGCACAGTGATCTGGAGGGGCTACATAAGAAGTTGTTGTTAATAAGTCTGATATAAGTCGTGCTTTGTCCTTTTGGCTCCATGAACCATTTTGGTTCAACATTCAGTGGGTTTAATACCATCTACTAATGTAAAACTAAGTTTGTCAGACCAATTGATAGTGGGGTTGTTTCCAGCTGTAAAACAGCTGGAAACTTATTTATCCAGCTTTTAAAAACCATGTGGTAGATCACTGAGCTGAGCCTTCACCCCCTAGACTAAGCTGTCTGAAGGGGGTAGGTCCAGGCACACCTGGAGTCCCCAGAGCTGGCTCTGTGGTGAGGAAAAGACGGGACAGGTGCCCACAAGATGGAGCTGTGCCTTTACAGTGGGGAGGGACGAAGGCTGCAGCGCTGCCCGGCCTCTGCCCTGCAGCCTTTGCATCGCGACACCACCACCGGGACCGCGCATCTCTTCCAAACTGAGAGCACAAACTGCGACACGCATCTCTTTCAAACCGCACAAAGGACAACCCCCGACAGAAGAATTTGCTATGGGATTTTGGATTATGTCTAAAACTAATGGGCAGCTGGAACCAAGGGAAAAATTATAAAGCAAACCACAAAGCACATTGTCCTGGGGTGATGTTATGATGCTTGTATCCCCATTTTTACATCCAAGTAAATCACACCAAGAAAGCTGAAAACTGGACCAGTCCAGAATATCTCCATTTACTGGGGAATTTTCTGAATGATGGGAAAACGTGGTGGGAGAGGAGATAGATGCCAGGACAACTCATGCAATAGAAGCTTTACTTGGCAATGTGCAATGTAAAAGCAGTAAGAGTCTTGCTGGTCAGGCAGTGTTTCTGATTTCAGGCAGTGCCAAGGGATGTATATCCCCTGAAGTTAACCAACAGCATGTTTACACCTACTCCAGAGCTGGCCCAACAGCTTGTCTGCATTCAAATCTTCCTTTTTAATGCTAGTCAAACTCTGCTACACCCTCTCCACGGTTGCTCAATCCAGGTGTGTCCTGAGCATGAGATGCAACACAGAGAGGCACAGGTACACAAGAACAGGGCTGAGGTGAAGCACAAAGGCTGCATCCTGAAGTTTGCTACAGCAGCGTAAATCTGAGGTTCCCCTGCAGGATCAAAATATTTACTCCAGAAGAGAGTGATGTAATTCCTATCAGATAACAGGTCTTATTCACTGGTAGTTTCCATCCAGGATAACATCAAGGGAAAGCAAGTGAAGTCAGTGACATTCTTACTCTTCCTGCTGTTGATAGTTATGAAACTTCTAATGCTGTAATGTTTCCTCAAAGGAAAATTGTGTATTTCCTATTCCCACTACATCCAAACCATGACCTGATCTCCAAGCCATCTTCTGCTGAAACAAATGTTCAAGAAATTTTTTTGTACCCTTGTTAAATCTGCAAAAAACACTTCCACTCATTTCTTTCTTTCTCAATCTGTTTCTCACTATATCCCACCCACCACTCCAGTCTGACCTTCCAGGCATGTTCTGTGTTGCTCCACATCTTTCCTGGAGTCCAGGAACAACTTCTGTTCATAAGCAGATGGACACATCTCAGTTCCCAGTGGGGAATCCTGCCCACAGTTAACTATCCATTAACTGGGGAGTGCCAAGTCCACGCTTTCTCAGCACTGTCTAAAGCACCCTCATGGATAAAACACTCCATGCTTGCTGGCTCTCATCTTGACTGCAGCTTCACCTCTCTGAGTCTCTGCTGATTGAGCAGTAGCCTTGTCTCACCTTTCTGCCCATACTTCCCAACAAAAACTTTCTGTTTATGCCACCTACCTTCCTCAGAGCTCCTCCTGGGATGATGCTTCTTCCTCTTGCCTGCACAGCCCACACCACTGTACTACTTCTTTCCACATCAGTCCAGAGGGATCTTAAAAATATTGTCTGGCAATTTTCTCCCCCATGTTTGGGTCTCCCTGGGGTTTTGGCCACTTGTCCAAGATTTCCAGACATTCAGAGAAGTAGTCCTATCAGACTGCCCGAAATCTGGAAATGCCACCTATAGGAGCATTTCACATTGATGGATATTTGTACATCCATGGCAGCTATGCCTGCACAGCCCAGCTGGCCCACGTGTATGCAGTACCAACAGCAGAAACTTCCTACCCAGGCTTCACTTCATCCTAGAGCTAAAGGCCTCTTGGTTAAACTTCCCCTTGAATTTGGCAGATGTATTTTTCTGAATCAAAGCTTCCAGTGCTTGCTTAACATTGATTTGTAAGCACCTCCAATGTTTTGAGTTTGACTTCCCACAAACATGATATTCTTGGCCTGGAGAGAGCTTGTGCTTCAACCTTTGCTCTAAAGAAGCTCCTTCTCCATGCCAATGGATACACTGCTCACCAACCTTTTATGGCCAAAGGATACTCTTTCCCTGAAATTCCATTTTCCTTGTTTTTCAAGAAAAAACACCCAAAGATTTAATACTTCTGTGGATTTTTTAAAAAAAGGTATTATTTTACACATTTTAAAGATCAGCAGTGTTCAGTTTGACTGCTTATTTCTTCCACAGCAGGCAAACTTTCCTTCTTTTGCTTCAAATTCCCTTCATCCTTTATGTTGCTTTTCCTTTCAACCTCATCACAGGCCTGTTCACTTTAAGGTATGGTTAAAGATCTGTTAAATATTTCCCAAATCCAAAAACTGTGCTTGTTGCTTTAAAAAAAACGTAAGTAGAGTTATGTTTATAAATGAAATAACAGCCAAAAACCTTTTATTTCTTTTTTTCAAATTCTAAAAGCTTCCAGAAATAAAGGGGTTATGTTTTATTTTGCAACAGCTAGTGGTGAACTCTTTCAGCTACCCCATCCTTTTCTCCCTTTCCTTTCCTTTCCTTTCCTTTCCTTTCCTTTCCTTTCCTTTCCTTTCCTTTCCTTTCCTTTCCTTTCCTTTCCTTTCCTTTCCTTTCCTTTCCTTTCCTTTCCTTTCCTTTCCTCACATATAACTCTTTCTTTTTTTTTTTTAATTTTTAATTTTAAGCTCTGGGAAGCCACTGATGAATAACTAAGTGCAGCACTCATAACTCATAAGTCTTGTAAGCATGAACTGCCCATAAAGTCTATGTTCATGTCTGGCACACTTGCATTACAAAGTTGATGCTTGCTTTGGGGCTGGGTCACTGGCCTCTGATCTACTGTTAATCTGTTTTAAAGCCAGGCTGGAAAATAATTTTAACTAGTTATGTTTAAAAAGGTGATGCTGTGCACTGCTTAATTTTAGACTGTCAGTGTGATTCAGCTAATTTGGCTTTTCAAGTGCTCTGGTAGATTGCAATCAGTTTGGCAATAAGACTCCTGACACTGTGGAGAACTCCTTGAAAGGGGTTGGTGGAAAAAGCCCTTCATTTGAAAGTGGGAAGTGAATATCTGAGGCTTCTGGTCATATCCTGCAGACTAAATATGTCTCATTTGAAAATAGTGAGAGGGCAAAAAGAGGAACATCAACAGAATTAGACACAGATCCAAAAAAAGCCTCAGGGGCATCAAGCCGGACCAGTTCAATACCTGAATTTTCAAGCTGGTCTGTGCCTGTATTAAATGAGAATTAAAAAAAAAAATAAATATATATATACATCCATGTATATATACAAATATACACACACACACACACACACACACACATATATATATATATATATATATATATATATATATATATATATTCTTTATAAAATGGCATTCCCCAGCATCCAGCTCACAGAGCCAGGAATACAGAGATAAGCAAGGCCAGTCACTGAGGGACTGCTGAGGACAGGGATGCATATTCCTAGGTTAACTTTCACCCAGGGTGTCAATTAAAGTGACTTTATATATAAAGGTGACTTTGCCACAGAGCTTGACTTCCCCTTTTGGACAGACTTTCGCAATGAGGTAATTGCAGCACTGGAGTGTGGTGACCACATGAAGCCACAGAGCTGTTCAGCCAAGTAATCCTTTCATTATCCCTCAGGACTCCTGCAATGAACATGTCTGGCCTCTTGTCTTCTCTGACACAGCCCAAAGCTCAAGGAAGTCTGGGTTTGAGATTTGCTCTTTCCCTTGAGATCTCAAGAAAGGAAAGCTGGAAGTGATGGCTGTATGTTATAGAGGGTGTCAAATGTTTCTGTGCCTTCTAAAAAAATTAACTGGTCAAACAGACAGAAAATGCAGCTGTGTAAATTAAGGGAAAGCTGAAAGGCACATCCAAGCCATGAGGGAGGAGAAGATGATCACCTTTGTGTTTGGCTCCAGCAGGAGTTTAGATTTCCATACTGGCATTACCATAATTTCTCTCCATGGCTTCGAGTGAGTCAACACAGAGTGAATTAAAGACTGTGTGATATTCACAGTCTAATGCTATGGCTGTGCAGCGTCACAAAGAGATTATGGAAACATAATCTGATGTGAAGGCTTGCTTCAAAATAAGTACACAAGTAAAAGTTGCACTGAAGGCACTGTCCCTCCTTCCTGCAGGTGGCAAAGTAGGGGCCAGGTACCTGGAGCAACTCAGCCACGGCTTGCCTTACCTGAGTGTTCTCTGGGCAACAAATCACAGTGTCCCCACCTCCTGTCCCGGTCAAAGTTATGTGTTGTTGAACACCTGAAAAGAATCAAAGGTGCAGCTTAGTGCATCTTTAAATAACCTGGATGTCTGCACTGAAACTGCAGGGCCTTCACACTCTGGCAACCTGGAAATTCATGCTTGGTTTTTTTTCTAATTAGCATCAGTTTCGTTCAAATTCTCTTAAGAGCAGAGGAAAAAATATGCTTTCTTTTGTTAAAGTTGCTGTGCTCTACTTGTCTCATATTAAAAACAAATTAAAAATAAGATGCAAATGCAGGACCTAGGATTTTCAATAAATCCGTCAGAAAAACCCAACATTCTTCCTGTTTCTGGGATTAGAAAATGAAAGACAGAAATAAAAACCAAAACCAAAGCAAATAAATTATGCCTTCTTTACTTATTACAAAACAAGCAAAACAGGACCCAGGCCATTTTTGATGCCTGACATTACTGTAATAATCTGTGGAGGCAGCAGACTCTCCACAAAGGGACTTTTCCCTGACTTTCAGTGACAAGCATATTTCACCCTTTTCAGACTCAGTTCCTTTAAAGCATTCTTATTTTGGAGCTTGCAAGATGAAATGAGGAAATAACTGACTGGTGGTGATTTCCATTTTTATTTTCCAGATAAAACCTCTCCTTTTTTTGAGAGCAGGGGACTCAGTCCTGCACACCCTGACTGGTGGTCTGTTATGTCAGTCTGCTGTCTCAGGCTCAGAGCAATCCAAGGGACATGGAGCTGCTATTCCTCTTTTGCAGGAGTAGATTTGGAGGCTTCCCTGAGGACACACAAGGAGCACACGACTGAACTGAGGCTGCACCTTGGAGGTCCATGCCACCAAAACATCCTCCCTAGCCAGTTATAATGCAGAATAATAGATATCCCCTACATGACATTAGAGGACACTGGAGTTTGTTTAATGTGCCTGATGATCTATTTCCATTATGCCTGGTTTTATCATCCCTTGAGCAGCTGTGTGATCAAATTTTTCACCCTAGGATGTCACAAGTTAGATTGAAATTTTATTGTGGCACATGTCTACATTTTAACTGCCCTATTTTCCTTTTTAATTAGATGCTATGTGGTATTTAAAATGCATAATTCCTATGGAGCATCTGAATAGGCCACATATATTGATGGTGACCTCAATTATATAAGGTGCACTAAAAGAGGTGCTTGGTAGTCTGGTGCAAATTAATGTGGCACATACTTAAAGGGGCTGTTCTCTCACAGGAATTAAGCCTGATGCAACTGCTGGGAGCTGATGGAAATTCCTCAAAGATCCTTCAGTTGGAAGTGGATTGTGCTCTTCTTTAAAGGGTGGTCAAGCATGCTCAAGAATGAAATAAGAATTGAGTTAAAAGTGTCCTCAGAAGTGCTGGTGTCACTGCCCAGCAGCAGCCAAGTTCTAAGCAAAGTGGAATCTCAAATGTTTCATCTTAAAATATCTTTTGTTGTCAGAGACTCTGACAGAGGCTTCTTCTACCAGCTCTCCACAAACCACTGGTCCTCCCCTTGATGCTCTCCACAGCCAGTCCTTCCTTATTGCCTTGCAGTGACTACAGTGAGATTGATCCTCCCTTGTGATGCCAAGCTGCCTCCTCAGTGCCAAGCTTCTTCCACAGTGACATAATCCTTTTATATTTCCCACCACAGATCTCACTCTCTGTGAGAATCTCAGCTCATCCTCAAAGCTATTTCACTTGTCTCCCTATTTTTCTTTTAAAAATTGGGATTTTGTCTGATTGGAGGCTTACCAAAAATGAAATGGTGACATTTCAGTCTTCTGGAATGTTGCCTCCAGCAGCCAAACCAACCCAGTGGCCTTATTATATCTTCATGCTATTTGCAAATGCACCCACACTCAAAATTTATGGGATAGCAAATATCTTTACATCAGCTTGTCATATAAAATTGCTAATATGAAAGTGAAAACATATGGACAGAGATACTGAATTAATGATATCAGAAAAGTCCACTACAAGGAATTGTTTTAAATAACATTTTAAATCCATAGATGGTAAACAGCATGGGAATGGACAAACAAAAGATGAGGCCTAACTGGCAGTCAGGATCAATGAAAGTAGGCTGGTTTTCCCACCAGGAGCATAGGGAGCACTAACAATAGGATGTTTGGAGAACAAGCAAAGCCCCAGACCCGAGGCAGACAAGTGTAAGGAAAGAGCTTTGCCATCACACCTGGTGCTGTCACTATGTTTGAGATTTGGAGGCTCCCTGAGACTTTATTAGGTGTTGTCCTGACCATGAGACACAGCCAGACTTTGCCTGACAACACCAGACCAGCCACTACAAGCTCCAGGAAAATTCAGAGCCTGATGTTTGACATCTCCAGCTCAGCCTACAGGTACTTCTCCTTTCTAGGAATGTCATAAACTCCCCATCCTGTAATCCAGCTGGCCAAAAAGCTGTCCTCTACAGTGTTTTCAGTCTGTGGCCAACATACCAAAAGTTATCTTCTTGTTTCCAAGGAAGATGATAAGATCACGTCCTTCCTCCACAGACCTAAGCTCACCCTGGCACAGGGGCCCTGCCCTTCCAGAACTCAAGCACAGGATAAGGCTTCTGCAGGGCATGAGCCAACACCTTCCCATTTATAGCCAAAATCTCAGGCCAGGTCTGCTCCTGCCATTCCCCTGGAGCAGAGTGTGAGCAGCCCATCCCACCCTGGGACACAGGGACAGGGTGCTGGCAGCTTCCCTGCAGCCACAGCTTGGTCCAGTTCAGACCACCCTCCTCTTTTGCTCTCACCATTGTTCACTGCACCCCCGTTCTCTCTGTCCCTACACTCCTTTGTCTTTCTGGAGGTACCAGTGAAACTCAGTAGCAATTCCAGCTATTTTTTTTTCTCCTCAGCACAAAAGGAAAATTTACAGTATATCTTTAGCAAGATATCATGTAAGACTTGGTAATAGGCCACTAAATGGAAATTTATCTGTGAAAACAGATTATAATTAAGGGGAAAAGCAATACAGAATGCTGTTAAAGGAAGTCTGTTATTTAAATAGTGCAATTATTTTGTCTTCTTTCCTGTATTTTCAATAAATATTTATAAACATACAGCTTGTTTGTTGCTCTCAAAGTAGGGAGAGCTTTCTGTGGCCAGGAGCAGATTTATGCTGCAACACAGTGTCTGTATCATATACAATGTGAGAAAACATAAATCTCAAGCCAATTTGAGTGGGGTTTAGCCTGCACTGTAAAGTCCTGACTGCAGTCCTGACCCAAAATATGACTTAAGCACTAAGGACATGAGCTTAAACACATAAGTCAGTACTCTCCTGGTCAGGTTTCCTGGAATTTATCCCTGAAAAAGCAGCTTGGACCCAGCCTCCCATCATCCCTTCCTAGCAGCTTGCAGGAGACAGGAGCAGGAAGGGCACCAGCCTTGCCCTCACCTGGAGCCTACCAGGTCCCCTGGGATCAGTTATTCAGTGCAAGTCCAGCCTGGGTTGGTGCCAAGTCACACAGAAAGTGCACAGAGCAGGTTTCCCAACTGCTACTCAGGGCTCTTTTCCTGGCATCTCTGTGCCTGAAGTCACACATTAAGTTGCTTTTAGCTTATTAGTGATGAGCAAACACTGGTCAGAAGGTCACCCATAGGGTGAAATGGTCTGTCAAATCCAAATAACTCCAGCTGTCCTCCTCCTTGTCTCCCTGCTTGTAAATGGCTTTTAAAAAGTCAGAAGCATAAGAGCGAGTTGTTCAAGGTCAGCTCTAAAGTGTGCTCTAACCTTGGACCCCATCCATCGACAGGTTTTTCCATTTCTGTGGCCTAACTGGCTAAAAACAAATACACAGTGTCATGTATTAACAGGATCCCTCTTAAGCATTGCACGAAATTAAGTGGGTACTAAGGTCAAACTCTTTGTGGCTAAAGTTCATCAAAGACAGGATTCAAATTGGTAAATTATTCCAGTTCCCTTTCTTTACTTAAGATAGTCTCAAATTCTTGTTTCCTGGAGGCTTTTATTAGCTGGGTTGTATCAGTGGATATTGGGGAAATTCTGAAGTGGTTTCCTAGCCTGAAGCTTGGTGCCTATTTGTTTTGTGTTGTTTACATTACACCAGCACTTACACTTGAAACAGATGTGTCATCAGAAAGACACCAACAGATCATGAAAAAATTAGACAGTTCAGTATAAAAAATGAGAGTTCTACCCTGCCTGGGCAAGTAAAACAAACTCTAAAATATTATCTCTGCCCTGAAAATAGGCAAGTGTTTGCCTTTTACATGGCTCATCTGGGCATAATTTTCACATTACTGGTACCCACATATTCTCTGCTTTGTTGCCTTTGATTTTAGTTAATATATGCCCATCATATGAGTTTGTCTGCAAAGTTTATCTTTTTTATTCAGTGCTTTAATTTAGTAGGGTTCCCACCTGACTGCTCCTACCCCAAAAATGGATCATGAATACTTCTAACAGCTTCTGCAAAAGAAAAAGAGTAACCTTTGCCCAAAAGAAGGCAAATTGGCCTTAAACATACTAGTAGAATAAATCATTAACCAACAAACAGGAGTAATACCTCTCTTCTTAGTACTGCACTGTCCAAAGGGGTTCTGGTGCCAATCTGGACAGAAATTAGAGACATGGGGGTGGGGAGAAAACAACTTTCCTCAAAAATCAGATGGTCTCTGCTGCAGTACAAGTACAGCCTGCACAAATCAAACAGTCCCCTAACCAAGTGTCCCCTCCTGCCGGTGTCTGTGTCTGTCCTTTCTCCCCCAGCAGAGGGTCTCTCCAGGGTCATTCTATCAGTCCTGCTTTTTCTGTACAAGCTCTTATCACTCATGTAAATTGCAGTTCCAATAGGCAGGGCAGCAGGGAAACATTTCTGCAGTTCCTGAGCCTCCTGTGGCCATGGAAACCCAGAGCCAGGGCTCCCTTCCCCCTGAGCACATCCTGACCCGAGGGCCACGGCCACCAGCAGCAGAACTGCACCTTGGGCACAACATCCAGTTCATGGTAATGACTCCAAAAGCAAGATTAAAGCACTAAAAGAATGACATTTCATTTGAATGCTGTTTTCATTTATGAGCAATGTCAACTCACCATTTCTTTCTGGAAAATAAATTGGATAAACACGTGTGATAAAACCTTCCGCCAAACCGGAAAGGAAATTTGCATAAATGTCCATCCTCTGTAAACACTGAAATACAAGCATAAAAAACTCATAATGCAGCTGAAAACCAACCCACAAATTATATTATATACTATTATATGAAATTATGAAGATAGGTATCTGCAAATTTTTCAGCTGTAATCTGGACTCTGTGTCTCTGCAATGTCTAGTGCATAAGAAGAAGCTTAAAATCTTACATAATGACTGAATCAACAAAGATTAATGGACTCTGCAATGGAACAAAGATCTCAGATCATTTCAGGTCAAAATATACTGCCATTTCTGGTACAGCAAATGCCAATTATATTCATTAATTGCAATTATAATTTCTAATTATATAGTATTGTAATTTCATATTAAAATAATTTCTGAAGTTGTATCCTTTCAGGCTCTATATCACATTGTAATATCTGTTTAAAATAATTAAGGAACCAGACAGTACAAACTGAAATAGAAACAGTCAGGAGGAAGAAGGTTTAAAGGTTGGGGGTAGAGAGAGAATTTTGATCATAACACCTTCCCTTTGGGATAAGCAGATTCCTTACTAGTGGGGAGAAACTGATGGGACCAGTGTCTAAAAAGGGCAAGTTTTATATTTGCCACATCAGCGATGGCAGTCTAAGGAAGGGTGGTGGGAGTTTAAGGAAGGCTAGTGGGAGTCTATCAGGAAAAAATTCTTCAAGATGAGTCTTGATAATGAGAGAGGCTGAAGACAAAAAAGACAATGAAAAACTGTCAGAGCTTATTTAACCATTAAACTAAAAGTAATCTGTTTTGAAATCCCAAAGTCTGAATGGGGAACCAACCACTGCCGTAAAAGAGAAATGGGGCATTCAACCAAGCTGGCAGCACAGCACATTTCCATTTCTCAGAGGCAATGTGTGACTGCTCCTTGTACTGAGCTTACCCCCTCCATGATGGCTGGGGCTCCTGCACATCTTACAATATCTGTTAACTCCCATGAGCCCAGACACCTCAAAGAGCTGCTGAGGTCAGTTATTGGCATTACAGAAAAAATAACTTATCCCTATGGTCCAACCCCCTCTTAAGCATTTGGGGTTGTGGTCACTCCATCTGCCCTAACTGCCTCCTTCTCTATCAATGTGAAATACCCACTGCCATTCCCTCTGCCATCCCCTTGTCAACCCCAGTTTTCATTCTCTGAACTAATTAAGCAAATGTTCCAATATCAGCTTTCTCTGTCTGATACCTCCCAGTACAAACAGGCAGGAGAGTTGTGAAAATACATCCCCCTTCAGAAGATATATTGCATCCCAAAGGCCACTGAAGACTGTTATAACCTATAAAGCCCAGTGGCCCAATGCATGTAATCTTCAACAACAAAAGCACAGGACAATAAAAGCTTCAAAAATGGAAACTGCAGTACTCTCCCACAGCCAGGATGTCTGATCATTGGGGTGCCACTAGAACAAATGCAACCCAGAAACCTACATGGAATTCAAACCCTTCTCCCAAAGAGAGATCAAGGGCTAGGGTAGAAACGGAACTTGTACAAAGAGTTAATGTGCTTGAAAGTTACAGGGCAGCTGTAGCTCTGATTAAAGGTTGTTGCACATCTTCAGCCACACCACCTTGTGAAATAACATAAAGTCATGCCAGCTCAGACAACCAAAATCCCATCAGCACCTTCCCATTAATCTGCACCCGAAGGAAAATTACCTGAGATTCCTGAGCTAATCTCAAATTCCCCTTTAAACAGAAATTAATATTGGCATAACCCTTCTATAATCCTTATTCATGTTGAAACAAAGACAGGCTTCCTACCAGCTTGCACAGCACGGATACAGACAGGCAGACCATTCTTACTGTCATGAAACCTATTGGATTTGTCTTGGTACCTTGTGGGCGAGTGAACCCATGCCTTGAGCCTCCTCCTGCCTCAGATTTGTAGTGCTACAAAGAGAAAAAGAGAATGTGGATTGGAGACATAAATTCACTCTGGGAACCATACTACTGGTAAAAATCTACTTTCCAGGCTGCCCTGAACTTGTGTTTTCTCCCAATGCTTCTGAGAAAATCTTATTATTTGATTTTGATTTTTGGTGGGGCACAGTCTGGTGAAAGAGGATAAATACATGTTGACTCTCAAAAATGCCAGCTAAACTAGGAAAACCCAGCACAACACAACACAGGCCAAAGCTCTGCTCCATTTTATCTTTCTGTTGCCAAGGGACACATCTCCTATTTCTCTCAGCAGGAAGAATACATGCATTCTGGGGCTGGTTCACAGTTACAAATAATATCCCAACATTTGCCTTTTCCTGCTATTTAACTGTATCCCCCCAGGGCATTAGTTACAAAAGCAACTTCTAACTGTATTTGGGTTTGCCAATCAGTACGTAAAGAACACTAGGCTGAGCTGATTTTAAGCCACAGGAAATAATAAAAAGAGAATACACATAAAAGTGCTACGGCCACCAAAGGTGCTGGCAATTGAACTATAGCAAAAAAAATATCACAGAAGCAGTCAAAGAAGCACACATCATGAACATAGAACTGGACAGGGAACATAAAAAATGAGGGCTAAGTAAAAGATGTTGCTAAGATACACAGGGAAGGCTTGAAAAGTTCTGAGGAAATAAAAGTTTTTTCACTCTACACAAACTCTGCCACCACCAAGCAAGGGCTCCAGCCAGGGATGATCTTTACCATGAACATGAGCATTCCTCTCTGCTCCCTCATGTAATGTCTGAGGACAAACTTTTGTAATTCGTTGATATAATTAGGATTATAACACCATCTAAGTATATCTGAGCTAGTTTTAACCCAGCTAGAGAAATAAGGCTGATCTTAAGCCGCAATGCTGAGCATAAGGCAGCAGTGAATTAACTGCCCTGCTAGTCCATGGTAGATGCCGGGCTGTGGTGGGGTTTAAGCAAACTGGCAAATTCAGACCATCACAGCCTGCTCAGCAGTGCTTCAGGTGCTTGGCAGACATACCCCCCAAAAAGACACAGGATACATGATGCAAAAACACTGAGGGGCTTGGCATGGAAACAAGGAGAAGGCTGAAAAGAAGATAGCCAGCTAAGCTGGCCTGTTCAGTTACCAGGCAGCAGTAGTGTCTGGCAGTGGAGCACTCTCCCTCCATGCTACTGCAGGTACCTGCTTGTGTCAACACATTTTTGAGATACATTTTTAAAGGATTTCCATTTTTGTGGTTCTTCCTCCCTTCCCATTCCTCCTCCATAGCAAGGCATGGATGTAAGCAAATGCTTCAAACAGAGAAAGGTGTAGTAGCAGCTATCCCAAAGTGCCCCCACTAAGTGAGCACTGCTGTCAGCCTTCTGAACAAAAGGCTAATCCCTTTTGTTCCCTTTGAATCTCCCTTTCTCTGGGTCTGTTCAGTGGCTTCACTCATCCAACCCCAAGGCAGCCTGGTCCTGCCAGGTATCCCACAGCTGATCCATCACTCAGAAAGAGAAGAATCACTTACCATCCTTGCACAGCCACTGCTCAGACTCAGAGCCAAGACAACAGTGAGAGGAGCACAGACTTTCATCCTTGCTCTCCTCTCATGAAGGTTTTGCCTGGCAGAGGAAAACTTCCAGGTCTGGGCTGAAGCAGGAGGGCGAATCAGGAACAAGCTTTCACAAGGGACTGTGATTTACTTGACTTTAAGGTATTTTAGCTTTCTAAGTAAGCGGAGCTGTTATCGTTGTTAATCATTAATGACTTTGTGAGTAGAAGGGAATGCCCCATGGGGAGAGACTCTCCCTCAACCACTAGGAGTGAAGAGTTTACAAAGTGCCTGACCCTTGGAGATGGTGCCTGGTGTAATCAGCAAGCACTGAAGGGCAACTCCAGAGAAGTTGATCCAATGTTGCTTGTAGCTAGAGCTGATTTATCATCTGGATATTTCCCTTCTCCTTCTCTTCAGAAGCTAATTAAAAGCATGGTAAAGCAACAACAAGGAGCTCCAAGCAAGCCCGCTCAGGAGATGGCATCACATTGCAAAATATGGACCAGATCAATGCCAACACCAAGGATTACTCATTAACAGATGGTTACCTGCCCAGCTGAGACTTAGAACAGCAGCCATCCAGCAACAGACTGGGAAAGTTAAAAAGAAAGAAAATGCATATTACTCTGATAACACATTTTGTGTACCAAAAAGCTCCCTTCTGCCACCAGCTGAGCAAAGCTATCTCTGTCTTGTGAGTGTCTGTCTGAGCTGCACTGCAGAATCATTTCTCCTACAGATGCAGAGGGTATTGCTAAAACTGAGATTTCACCAGAGCAGTGTATTTCAGCCCCACCTTGCCCCACAACCAAAATCCACAGGTTTGGCTGGTACAACAGTGTCTGTGCTCGAGGCTTTTGCCATGTCCTGTCAATCAGGGACCACACCTCCTCACACCCAAAATCCCCAGAGCCACAGCAACATAAAGAATACCACAGTCCTTACTTAAGTTGTGTGCTGCCCTTTGAAGTTTCACCAGCACAGCTGTGGAAGGGATATGATTATTTTTTAATTTTTTTGACCCAACAAAGCCATGAGAGTAGGGCCCATTGTTGAAGCAGAGCTATCCCTGCACAATTTTGACATAGGGTTTATCATGGTGCAGGGAATTGACACACTGCTCTTTCATCACAGTAATAACTCCAGTTAATTCAACTAGGCCTATATAGGTTTATTTACTAAACTTTGCTACTGTGAGCAAGGCTTGGAACAGCAGGAAGCAAGCAAAGTTGAAATTTCCTTCCCAAAATCTAGCAAACAGGCAGAAGAAAAATCTTTGCCTCTGTGCATTGCTTGTTGCCAAAGACTTGAAGTTAATAAAGCTTCAGAATAGATCTGTCTTATCTGCACTCATTTCAAACTGGAAATAGGATGTACAGACAGTCTTGATCTGCCTGAGAACATCTAGCAAAGCTGAAACATAGATTTCCACTTCCTCTCCTCATTCTTCAGCCTGGCCATCAGGTTTCAAATCAATAATGCCTGTTCAATGGTTTGTAGATATCTGTTTACCATCCAGGTTACTGAAATTTTGCAAAGAAAGAGGGGGGAAAAGCCATTACCTGCTATTGCACTCAGGAGTTCCCAAAAGCTTTGTAGGAAAAGGAGGAGCAGGGGAGTGAGGAGAGAAGGAAGATACTTCTTTAAGGCTGTGGAAATAACTTCTTCCACTCATTTCCAGAAAAAAATCATCCACTTCCAGGACCAGAAACACTGTATTTATGTGGTGACCAATGTGTGCTCTAGGAAAGCATTTTTCCATGCCTAAAAGTAACAGAGAAGAAAAGCAAGAATGCAATCTATTGTTGGTGTTGTCTACTCCCAGTTGTTGCAGTTCATGTTGTAGATCTCCACCAACAGCTGCAGTGTGTCCTTCTGGGGAGTCACAACTCCAAACTTTTAGCTCAAACTGATTCCTTAACATGACAAAATGAATAAACACAACACCAGGAGCCACTTCAGCTGATAGGATGGGGCTGGCACAAAGTAAAAGGAAAAGTCATCAAAGCCAGGAGTTGCAACAGCTGCCAGAGAAGCCCCACCATAAAATAGGAATTATCCCTGAGTAAGGTCTGAAGAGTGATTTCAGGGTTCAGATGGATCTGAATCACTAAAATCCCCAAGTGCTCCATATAGTGCCTGCCTTTGTTCAGCAGAGAGGTGTCTGAACAGGTCTTACAGCCATAGCAAAAAAGCAGGATTTGAGGTGTGGTTTTTTGGTAAATTATGTTAAATGATCAGTGAATCTTTCAGCTATTTATGAACAGAAGAAACTCTGTCTGCCTCTTTCAAGCATTTTGTAGAATTGTTAAAATGTTTGGGGTTTGGTTTTTTTTTGAGAAACATTTTTGCTTATTGGCAGGAAACTGCTCAGAAAACTAGACTCAGTTTTGATAGTGAATTCTTATAAACTTCACAGGGCTTTGGGAGTTTGAGAGTTCATAGGTGCAAAGAGTATCATCTGTGCCAAAACCATTGTCCCATGGGTCAGGCTGATGAGCCTGCAGAGCTGCTCTCCATCACCTTCTAAGTCTATTCATCTGTGACTCACTATTTCCAGCCTCGTGATGGAAACTGTGTACAAGGAAATAAGAATCAGGTGTCTATGGAGCTAATAACAACAACGAGAAAAATAACAAAGCTATAGAAAAAATCCATATGGAATTCAAGATAAATTCCCTGACATTAGGTTTTAGACTTCATCTAGCCCCCATTTCAAATGAGGCTCTGTAAAATACTAAATGGATATAAATATGTGTGTGTATACATATACATAAATATAAATAAGAGAGAGAAAATCTGTACAAATGAGCAAGAGGAAAACCTGGCTTTGAAGTGATAGAATATTTGGCAGCTGTAAGGCCTGGAGCATTGCAACTCATCCCACCAGTGAAATTCCAACTAGAGTCTGGCTCTTGTTTTCAAAGAAAATTCCATTTTCTTTTTAAGAAAGGCACATTCTGATTCATAATTTTGAACATTTCCTGCAGAACACAGAACCCAAGAGTATTTGAAGCCATATTCTGCTACTGCTAAAGACAATGAAAAATCTCAAAATAAGTTGAGAAATTCTTTTCCAAGTTTGCAGTGTAATCCTTCTCTATGAAAGGCTGAAATCCATTCATTTTAGCAGTCATTTTCCTCTTTATACTGGCATCATGGGAAAAAGAAAAGGCAAATAAACACGCAGTAAATGAGGAGAAAGAGACAGAAGTCTTTCTGTGGCTGTATAACATATACTGATAACTCTGCCTCAAACATTTGCCTTTCCCACACTGCAATGTTTTTTATTACTTTAAATTTAAATTTAAAAAGAATTAATAAAACTCAGCCTTTGAACTACTTAATAATAATGAAACAATATTAACAACTATCCTAAATCATTAAATATCTGCAAAACGTAAATTAACTGAGTCAGCCATCAATATGAAATAATAAAATTGCAGAGGGTTTTTTTAATCAATTAGTTGACTAGACATAAGTGGAAAAGACAAGCCTAGACACACACACACACATCCATTTGCATTCATTCCTCTGTACCAACTACCAGGGTAGTGAGAGGGCTGTGGTGGCTGTACATTCATGTGTTCTCCATTTTTACATTATTTTCTGACCATTGCAAATGTTTCTGAGAAAACTTCCACTCAGCTACTGCAAAACTGAAAAAAATCAACAAACTTTTCTCATGACTGATTCCCCCTGTATTTTTTGCAAATTTCTAAGCTTTTTCATAGTGATAAAGTAACCCAAACTAATGGGGTAGTGTTGTCCCCTGCGATGATCTGATTTTGTGGCTTTATTTGGCATCATTATCTGGGCTATAAAGCCCAGACCCAGCCTCCCAGATAAGGAGACAGTTGCAGGAGCATTGTTGGCACAAGGAACTAGTGCAGGATCTAAAGCCTCTGCAAATGTGCTCTGTCCAAGACCTTTGTACAACCTGATGAGCACATGTGAACAGGAAGTAATTAGAACTATTTCTGGCATTAGAAATACAGCTTTTGATTTATCTTTCAGGAATGTGTAGGATGCAAGCAATCACATGTGGCAGTTCTGTTCCTGGTGTACTAACAAGGGACTCAGTGCTAACAGGAGACTGATGTACAAACCCAACCAACTCCCTTCTTTTTATCCCTGGGGGAACCTGCAAACCACACTGGAGACCTTGCTGTCCCTGCCAGATGGGATTTCCTTCAGCTCTGCTGCTTGATATCATCCCCATCATCCTGGGAGCCATTACCAAAACTCATAATAATAGAGTTTGAGTCTCTGAAAATCAGTGAATATTCAAATCACCAGAACTGAGGTGAACACTCATGGGCTAAAAGCATAGTGACTTTTTTTTTAATAAATAAGGCAACACAGCAGCACTGTGAGTGCATGAGGAACCCTTCCTCTTCTATTCCTTCAAACTCCTCAGCTGTCCCAACACAGCAGGGCACAGGTCACACCTGTCTCAGCAAATGGTGCAACCTCAATCTTGCCACTCACACCCAAAACTAGCATCTCCATCACTAGGTGACAAATGAGCCTCCACCTTCTCTTATGTCTTTTGGAGTTGTTCCTTGAGAAAAACCATTGTGTTGCTTTTGCTAAAGCAAAGACAGAAAGCTGAAGTATTTTTGCTTGTTTCCTTATCTCAGCAAGGAACAAGAAATCAAACCAGACAGCTGAGATATTTACATGGGCCTTAAACAGTGTAAAATCCAGCTACATTGCAACCATGAACATCTCTGTGTGTCATTCCTCTTGTTTCCCTGGGAGCTTCAGAAATCCAAAGGGGAAAAAATGACACAGTTTTGGCTCTCAGTAAGAACTGGCATCCCAGTCTGTCCTCTCCTGCACCAGAATTTGCTGTCCCCAAGCTGGGGATAATCTCTGCCAAACAAACTCTCTTACAAATGCCCCTCCCCACTCCTCGAGGCAGCAAGGCTGCAAGAAGCACAGCTGCCAGAGTGCTGGCTGCTGAGCATCTGGGATCCAGCAAGCATGGATTGGGTGCTGCAGCACTCAGCAGATAATCCTGGGACAGAAAAATATGACTTCAGCCAAATGTTTACTCCTCCTCACTCCTCTCACCTCCCACGTTCCCCCAGAATCTCTAGCAGCTCTCCTGGCTTCCTTCACCCACGAGCTCACAGCTCTGGGGTTTTCTGCACTGATTTTCCTTTTTCTTCTCTCCTCTCCAGGGACTGGAGCAGTTCTCAGATCTAGCATGTTATTTCTTCCATCTCGCTCACTCCTCACTCCCTCCCCTCTGCCATGCTGGCTCTGGATGTCCCATCCTGGCCCATGAGCTTTGCCAGCAGCTTCCAACACCTCCGAGAGCACAGCAGCAGAGGGAATGTCATCCCTCTGTGCACAAGATGGTCTCAGGGTGTTCTTGGGTATTCCTCTGCCATGGCCTTCTGCAGGGCTTGGGACCTCCTCTGGCAGCTCTGCAGGCCTTCACCTTTCCATCACAGCGGAGATGGATCTGCTCCTGGGTGCTCTCCACGTGGTTCCTCCAGCTGGCCTCGGCATGTTTCTGTTTAAACCCCACACCCTGGTGTTTGTCTGACACTGCTGCCCCCTTATCTCGCTGCTGCCCCTCAGCCATCACCTCTTTGGCCTGGCTCTGCCCTAGCACCTTCTCTTCCCACACCTCTGGACCTGAGCTGTGCCACCCCTCAGCCAAAAGCACCAGACCTTGTGAGTCCCTCTCCAGGCAGAGGGTGCTGTACCCAGCTCCTCCCCTGTCCAGTGCTGCACAGCCTGTGCTCATTGCCTGCAGCCCAAGCACAGGAGCAGGCACAGGAGCCTCCACAGCCCAGCAGCCTGGGCCCTTTTTGTAATGGCTTCATGTGTACTTCTCTGTGAAATCTCAGTTTTGGCCAGATACAGCCACTGCAGTTGTATCTATATATTGCAGGTACATCTCTTTAATGCCTTTACCTGCAGCTGTGCTTATGGGTGTTTTTTGATGCATCCAAAAAAATTTTAGTTCTGCTATGAAAAAACAAACCATATCAATATAGCAATGGAAGAGCTGGGCTTCAGCTGCAGAAACAAAACCAAGCTGTGCTTTTACACTCCTAACCACACAAATCTGTGAGTGATTTAAAGCTCTGCTACAATCCACAATATGCAGAACCTTAATTTGTACATCCCAGACCCAGATCTAAACAAGCTTTTAGAAGTCCATTTCAGGATAACACTTAGTTCTGTTACACCCAGATGTCATGATTTTTCTAAAATTCCATGCCTGCAGCCAGCCTAGGGTGCGTTTGCATGAAGAGACTCTTCCTCCTACTGTGTGAATAAGAGTGGAAGGCAGGTAACTGTATTTTTCAAGGACTTTGGTACAAACCTTTGCTGATAACCCTGGCTGAAACAGTAGGCCCATATACAGAGGCGTGTGGGGTTTTTTTTAGCTGTGTACTCACTGAAAACTGACAAGAAGAGGTGTGGAGGCACCCACCTTCCACCAATGCCAACACATTTAGGTAACTTGAGCACAGGCTGATTTGCAATTGTTAGGCATGTACATTTTTAGCTGTGCTCAAATTCCTGCAATTCCACCCACTTTCTTCATTAGCATATTAGACGCCCCCATGGCATACTTTAAAATGGTCTATAAGTCAGGCATGTGTGAGGGAAGTGGCTCCACTTGTGCAGCTGAAGGCAGCTGAAGTCTTCCCTTTTGAAGGGGAAAGAGCACTAACAAGGAAGGGACAGCCTCATGGGAAGGATGCCAGCCCCACAGCCTGCCTTGACTTTGGGCTGATCTCCTATGGTAGGATGGAGAGCAGAGTTCACAAATAATGCTCCAATTATTCTGTTTGCAGGCCTAATAGTATCCTATATGGAAACCTGTGTACATATATATGTGTATATAGTTTTATCTACATATTCTGTATGCTTTTGATGTGTGTGTGTATATATATAATGTATCTGTGTGTGTGTATGTATTTGCGTGTGTATAAACCAGATGTTTTTTCTGCTCTGCAAGTAGCTCCTGTGCCAAGGGCTGAAGAGCCAGCTGACACCAGCTGATCAGCCTTTTGGCCATGGTGACCAGGGGAAGCCAAACAAAGAGGTGCCCTCTGCTAAACCTGTGCAGGGAGGGCTCCCATCCCTCAGGGTCACTGAGGCAGCTGCCCAGGGCCAGCAAGGCTGCTTGGACACTGCATTTCTCAATATCATTGTAAGGATACTCGTCCTAGATTTGTCCATTTGTTGATCTAGTGTTTGCCTCGGATTTCCCTGGGGTTTTTGCATCCCAAATCTAGTGACAAACCTGTAAGGGACTCTTCAGGTTTATCCCTTCAGTCTCCCTAATGCCAAGGTCTTGTTCCTATGCAGGAAAAGGACCCTTGGATCTCAGTCCCATGCCCTGGGGTATATTTGGGAGAGCTGGTGATGTAGCAGGTGGCCAGAGAGACAAGGCTGCCTCCTGGAAGGAGGGACACAGTGTTCCTTAGCAGGGCTGCCCTCTCACTCCATGAAAAAACCCCACTACTGATGCCTCTGTTATCTCCCTCTGCCCTTGCCAGTCCATGGTCTCATCCTGCTGGGGACTGATGCACACTTTTTTCACCAAATCAATAGGGATTCTGTCCTTGGCAAAACTCCAGGGCCATTTTTCCTGCACTCCCAAAGGTAAGGCAGGCAGAGATGCCCCAGGAAGAACCTGGTTTCCCTTCTGGTGAGCAGCCCTCTCCCCACTGCACAAATCCTGACTTCAGAAGTGACTGTGTACAACTCACAGCCTGGAGAACAGGCTTAGGCTAAAGATTTCACAACATGGTCAATATCCCTGCTGTATTTCCTTCTCTCTCTTTTTTCCCCCCTCATTTTCCTGTACTTCCAGTGCCACTCCTTGTAATTGCTGCAGAAATGTAATTGCTGCTCTGTGTAATTGCTGCTGAAACAATCTGAGCTGTCATTGACTTACATTGTTCACAGATCAGGAGGAACTGGCAGATGAGAGTCACCCCACCTAGCTTCAGGGGCCTCCTGCATATGCATTTACATCTGAGGAAGGTATCAGGGCTCACAGATTAGGCAATGGAGACCTTGAAAATATAGAAGTGTTAAATTTAAGGTATGAGTCACCTGTGCAAAAGCATGTTTCAGCTCAAGGATGAAACAAATCATTCTCTATATACATGGAAGGTATTAAACAAACAATTGTTTATATCCACAGACAGTATTAATTGCATCCCTAACAAATACATAAAGTAACACCTGTATTTAGGATACAAAGGCAGTTTTGGAGTAGACACCTAAAGTTAGGCATGATTCCAACTGAGTTTTGCTAAAAGAGCAATCATTTCTTTCATATCAGCTCTGCTAAGTGTACTTTGAACTAAACTGGACTTTCTTTTGCAAACAGGAGGCCAAATCCTGTTGACTACAGAGTGTCAAGCAAGCAAAATTACCTCTTATGACATCACAGAGTGGGTGTTTTAATGGTACAAGCTGATGTCATTGCAGTGAATGGCAGCAGAATCTCATACATCTGCATCAGTCCTTTCTCACAAGAGCATAAAAAAAAAAAAAAGGCAAGATGCAATGGGGGAAGCAGCTTTTTCCAGCAGATGGAGGCGGTGCAAGACCAGCAGAGCCTCACCATCCAGCACCTTCCCACAGGAGATGAACATCTGCCTCCCTTCACAATCTCACCAGGGAACGAAATTGCAGCATGTGTTGCTTTGGATTTTCTAACACACAAACTTTAGTCAACACTCCGATGAGCAAGGTCAAGATCAGAGATATGCTCCCACCACCACGGATTATCTCCTGCTTGCAAACAGGTTTCAGCTAACTGCTCTGCATACAGAGGGCTGATCTCAGCCAGGCATTGCTTCATCCTCACACAGCACTGGCTCTGGAAATGTTTTAATCATGGAAGAGGTTGAGGTTATGTGGGTGGTTGGTGGTGAGGGAGTTGATGCTCTTGGTATGCTGGCAAATAATGGCAAATAGCTACAGAAAAGGATGCATGTGCAAATCTATAAATGAGGGAGAATAATAACTAAAGTAATAGTAATTAAATTTCTCCTCATCACATGGTTTCATCTTTCCAGAAAATACTCAAATCATTATCCAGTTATCTCTTTCAGATATGGAAAGAATGGGGAGAAGATATTAATTTCATTTTCATGCCCTGGCCTAAGAATGTGCCACTCCAAGAGGGATTAGCTTTATTCAGATTAACTTCTAGCTGGCCTTTTTTTGTTTATTAGCCTGCTCTGGAACTGAGGTGTGAATCTGCACAATAACTGATTTCAAGACTATTTTGAGATTGTGAGCAAATCTTTGCAAGCAAAGAATGCAAATGAGGAACAGGTTGGTGCTCCCTGGCATGGCAGGCACAAGGTATTTAAGAATACACTTCCCAAACTTGGACCCCAGGACCTTCTCCAGGGAGGTGGGTGAATGCCCTTACACCCACCCTGACACTTGCTACAGGCTCTGGGCACCCATGGACATGCTCCAGTGGCTTTGCAGCTCTGTGGACCTGCAGGGGTGGGATTGACATTTACCACTGGAAACTGGGATGAGATTATCGCAGACAGCAATACAGTGTTAGCATGGACCTGGAAGACAGGTTTCATCCCACTCCCATCAGTCATTATTTTGCACTGTTGGTACTTAAATTTCTGTATTCCTCTTGCTCTGGCATAGATTGTTCCATGCACAGAGAGGGATGTGGATGAGAAGAGACATATTAAAGGATTGAAGCACCACTGTGTAACTGGTACAGCTTAGTTTACACAGACATTGAACCCCTATAACCAGCCTTCCTTCCTTCCTTCCTTCCTTCCTTCCTTCCTTCCTTCCTTCCTTCCTTCCTTCCTTCCTTCCTTCCTTCCTTCCTTCCTTCCTTCCTTCCTTCCTTCCTTCCTTCCTTCCTTCCTTCCTTCCTTCCTTCCTTCCTTCCTTCCTTCCTTCCTTCCTTCCTTCCTTCCTTCCTTCCTTCCTTCCTTCCTTCCTTCCTTCCATCCATCCATCCATCTCTGGCACACAGAGCATCTATATATTTTAGCAGTGCTGGCAGCAAGGACAGAGCAGTTCTGGTGCACTGGTCCCCTCAAATCACCACTCAAAGCCAGACAACACACCAAGACTAGGCAGACAAGAAGCCAGAGAAGGATTACACTGTACCTGGAAAACATTTGGCTATTCAGGCTTGCAATCCCTTTGTATTGCTAGAATAGAGCAAAAGGAAATAATTAAAGGCTAAAAACATACCCTACTATTATTAAATTCCAGAGGGTGAGCTATTTTTAAGGTATATAAATATTTGGCAAGAATTCTTAATGATCCTCTTTTAAAGGAATTTCTTTATGTAGGCTAGGGTTAAGAAGATATCTTTGCAGAATCCAATAAAATGCACGTGAGTTTTATGTTGCCTCATACTTCCATTTAAACTGCAATGTCTAAATGGCAGTAGGTCCCAGAATAACTGAAAAAGTATTTTTCACATCTTTTCTCTATATTGAAATTAAATATCAATTAAACATTATCTGCTCTAGTGGTATAAATTATTTACTTACTACATACACAATTAACATTTTAATGAGTTTGATACACTTGAGATTCTATAAACATTATTGTGCAGTACAGAGTTCCTTAATACTTTGGGAAGATAAGGGATGAGGAAGAAAACCAATGTGCATTTTCATATTAGAAACTGATCATATAGATATTTAAAGACAAAACCACAAATAAAACAAGGATAAATAAAAATTCTGTACAGCAGCATTTTAGACTGTTCAACAGATTTATCAATTGGGACCAAAAATGTAAACAATTTTCTTGTCTTTCACACAAACAGTTCATAAAGTTGGTTCATGTGCAACATCTTGGATCTGCTAATATTTTGAGTAATGCAGGGAAGGTTTGCAGATGTGATCATCCAGCACTTCTCAACAGTTTTTTGGGTTTTTTCTGAAAAAATCAAGAGTAACCTGGCTAAAAGCGACAGTTGGTCTACAGAAAGGAAGTATTTCTGTAAGATCAATGAAATAATTTCCTGTATTTTAACTGGCAGTGGATTAGGGGTCACAAATCTCACAGTTCATCACTCCACAATGCTAAACTTGGATGCTATTCCAAGAGCACAGAGAGAAGCACTTGGATGTGCCACTTGTGTTGCTGCAGGGTGGGTAAACACCCACACTATCCACAGAGCAACTCTGTTGTCACACAGGTTTGCCACAATCCCACAAAGCTTGGGAATCTGCCTGTTCATGCAGAAAATAGGGACATTTCTACACACAAGTCACCCAGCTGTGGTTGGGAGCTGGGAGGTGCCTCAGACCTGTTCTGGCTTCTCACAGCCCTCGACAAGGACCTGCTGCTGTCTGACTGAGCCTCTGGAAACTTTTCAAAATCTTGGAGAAATTGTGAAAAGATGCCTCCAGGTGTTTGCATCACACCACCACACGCACTCTCCCTGTCTCCCAGCTACCAAGCGCCTTAGGAGAGACCATTTTAAATGACAGGATTTGCAGTATTTGCTGTTGAATCTGTGTTGGAGAGGGCTGGGGTGAGCAGCAGCGCTGCTGCTGAGAGACAACTACTGGCAAGGATTTCAGTTTTGTGGGGAAAAATCAAGCTACTTCCAAAAAATACAAAAATGCTCATAAGTCCTGGTTATCTCTGCTACAATGAGACAAGGAGGCTGCCAGCTGAGCCACATCTAGAAGTTTTCTGTTAAGAACATTAAATTCCAGCATCAGAAGAGAAGCAGGAAAAATGCAATTCAGGCTACAGCAAAGGCACAAAGAAAGCAAAACTTGCAGGCAGAGAAGTAGTGCCAGGACACAGCATCTTGAAGGACATTAAATACCCCCCAGAAGATTTCTAGGGGCGTGAGAAAGGAAAATACAGGCAGGTATTGGCTCCTTCCCACGGAGCAGTAAAGCTCTTGCAAAGTCTCTTTGCAAAGCCTGTTTGTGTGTCTTCATAATCCCTCAGTTCTTTGTCACACAGCTCCCCAGAGCTAAACTGTGCAGTGATATATTTTGCATGTGTGTTATATCACAAACCTGTTGACAAGGCACAAAACTACAGTAATCCTGTGGGGGAAGTCTCTTTGCAAGTTTGCCTAGATGTGTATTTTCTATTCTTCACAAAGCCTTTAAAATCAAACCACAACAAAACTGTGACTTGTGGAACCAATGAGACTGAAACAACTACAATTGAAAATCAGATACCATGACAACAAGTGAAATATAAGACAACTGCTACATTAAACAAGATTTGGAATGCTGCAGGATTTTCTGAGTTTAGGGATTGGAGGTTTTTTTATATTGTTGGTTGTTACAGTTTTGGGTTTGAGTCCTGACACAGGTCAGCAGACCTCCCTCTTCCACCTAAAAGGATGGAAAGACCCTTTTTATTTATCATCATGGGATTAGGATGAGAAAAGGGTAACTCTGTATGAGTGGAGTTTCCACACAGAAAAAATGGGAAAACTAGAAGAGAAATAAAGCCAGATAGAATTCAATTATCTTCAGGAACAAGCTGGCAAGATAAAGGATCAAGTTATCAAGCAGGGCTTTCAATTAGACTGATTTTTAACTGTAAGTAGATTTGATTAGTAGTGTAAATCACAGTATGAGCAGGCAACTTCAAATCACATTATAATGCTGAAGTCACACAGTAATAAAAACTAGACCACATCCCTAGTAAAATATTGGAAACCATCAGCCAGAGACAGGCTGCCCACATTCCTTTTTATTAACTCCTGATTCCAACTGGTTTAGCTTTTATATTCTGCCAGATATTGAAAGGAAAGCTAATATTATTAATGACTTCTAGGTCTAAGGAAGTAATTTCTATTAGTTCTAGCTAAGAAGTCATTCTTTTAAACAATCTGCTATTGACTGGCATGACAGTGTAGCATGGGGAGAAACAGCTTTTCCCATGTCCCTTTGTTTACAGGATTTCCAGGCATTATGCCAAGGCTTTTCTCCATGTTAAAGAAAACTCCATTCTTCCACATCCTTCATTTTCCTGCACACAGCTTGACTCCCATGCTGCCAAATTCCCTTTGAATCCTTGATACAGTCAAATCCATTTTGTTGCACTCAGAATTTATGAACAGCACTTCCATTTGCTTGTTTTGGGGACAGAAAACAGGAGAGGGTGGAGAAACAGCTTTTTGATTTACACCTGGATTCTCTTAGTTTCATCTGATGGCTCCTAATCCTTGCATTAGAAAGGAGTGTGAAAGTCAATCTCCCTCTCCATGGCACTCAAAGTTTTTCAGCTGTTCTTGCATCTCCCCTCAGCTGTCTCTTTTTCAAAATGAAGAATTCTGCATTGCTCACTCCCAGTCACTTGAGTGCCCTTGCACAATTTAAGATAAGCAACCTTGTTTCATCTAATATATTGATCAGAGATTAATAAAGACTGCAATGACTGCATCTGAATTTCAAGTTTTTATCTGTCAGATGCTAGGATTTTATTTTACAATACACAAAACCAGTGCAAAGAATATCCCATGTGAAAAAACCTTCTCTTGAGTTTGACAGCTGTAATTTTAGTTTTGATTAGAACAAAGCTATTAATTTTCCAGAAAACAGGAAAATAGTATGGCCATTTATCCATTTATCTGTGCAAAGAGATATCTGCTCAAGGGCAACTATTAGCAAAATACTATTTAAAAAAATAAGGAGAAATAAGCTCTTTAAAAATACATAAATATTGAAGTATTTTCACATCACTGGGCTATGTTCTGCCTGCTGTGTTTCCCAAATCTCTAGTATCGTTACACCACCACGATTTTATCATGTCTCTAAAATTAGTTTAAAGCTTGAAAGTTTTAAAAAGTACAGCTATTTTCACAGCCTTTCATTCGGGCCCACACTGAGTTGAGTCTAATGTCAACAAGGATTTTTCCTCAATATCAAAAGCAAAATCACTTACCAGTAGAAAAAAATAAAGTATAAAAGCTAATGGGTGTTGTATCCCTTAATCTCACTGGAGTATTTAACATTAAACATTAAGCTTTAGGAATCTTAACATTAAACATTAAGCTTTAGGAATCTTAATTTATTATTACAAAATCATACATACCTTCTTTCTCACCTTAGACATTTGAGTTTAAGAAACTGAGCGACAGCATCCAGTACTCTCAACTGTTCAAAAAATTCATTATTCTTGGTATACTTTAGAAGCAGAGAAAGAGGAATTAATCAGTATTTACCTTGATGCTTTAAACCTACTGCCTGTATGGATCTGCAGTCCATGAGATATGCAGCATTACTTTTTAATTCTTACAATAATTTCAAACCAGTGAACCCCCAGAAGTTTCTCTATATCCACTCCATATGATGAGCAGATTTCCAGCACTCAATTCTTCGTGCACCCTTCTGCATGTCCAGGTTTATAACCTCTCCTGAAGAAATGGTAATGGAGGAAAAGGAGAGGGTGGCAAAACCAACATGTTCAGCATCTTAAATACCTTTTCCTTCTCAGAACTCCACCTAAGGCTAGAAAATTAACTGAAATTAAAATGAACAACAAGAAGAATGAGAAGCACTGAACCCTTATTGAAAGAGCAATAACCAAATTGCCTTTCCCCAAAGTTAAAAGGCACTGAGAGCAGTGGTGAGGAGGGACCCAATGACCGTCACACCACTGTGTAATTAGATACATATCTCTGGTATGGAAACATCACCAGTGTTGGCTATGAAACCAGCTACTATTCCCAGGAAATTCACAATTTTGGTTTTTTTTTGGTTGTTGTTGAGTGGATGGTTTGGGTTTTTTTTTTTTTTCATTTTTTGTTGGTTTGTTGTTTCCTTCTTGCTGCCTGTAAAACAAAGGTCTTATTGCATATATCCAGGCAATGCATTAGACAAGAATTCCACTTGGACCTCTTCCCAAATGTTATGAGACAGACAGGAAGACATTAAGAAAATATTCCTAATATTTTTTACACCATTAACTGATTTTACTTACATTTCAAAAATCTGCTAAAACACAGGGAATCCTGAAGAGAAGGGAATACCATTAGAAGATAAAACTGAAATTATCCTAAATAAAACAGGGAAATTTAAAGTAAGTTTTTCTTGAATAAAGACAAGAAGAGTAAGGGTCAAAATCATTATTTTAATTGCACTGTTCATTGGAATGATCCCAGGGAAAATAATACAGAAATGGGAAAAAAAGCAAAACCAAATAGCTCAGTACTTTCATTGGAATATTTTTTTTCATTCTAGGACTTCCAACTCATATCAGAAGTGATGGTCTCTAGCCAGCTCTTTGAAGGCAAGTGGATATTGAAAACCACTTACATCTTGCAGAAACATGTCTCTAATACATATCTCCATTGCTGCTGATGCCAAGCAAAATACCAGAAAATTTAATTAAAAGCAGAGATTTAAACAAAAGTAGCTTTGTACTGATTCTCAGTGGCCTTATTCTTCTCGCTCTTGACAGCTATCAGCGATGGAAGGTCTGAAGTCCTGTAAACTCCAGTCCTCATCCTGCCTTGGCAAGACCTCAGCTCAGAGATGTAACCTTCAAAGCTGAGGTTCCCCTCAGAATCGTCACAGGAGCGTGTCCCAGGGTCCTCCAGCTTGACCCCATCCACATCAATTATCCTGTTCACAGGGAGCTCCATTCCCAGGTTCCCTCTCACACCAGGAGGATTAAAGCTTCTGCTGGCCTTTGCTTTGTGAGAGGTCTGGTCATAGGAGTTTCCTGAAGTCCCTTGTGAATCATTTTTCTTTCTGTTTGCACCTAACAGAAGAATTAAAAACAAAAAAACACAAAACAAGAGAATTATGTATCTTCTGGTTTTAGCAGTTTTCAACATTGCAACCTTCTTTGAGGCCCCAAAGGTACTGGGATATTCATCCACCAAAGAGAGTTACTGTGTAGGTAACTACACACTAAATCTCAAAGATAAATGTGAAATACTAATATGTATCTGCCTTAATGTAGCATTTTTCAGAGTTTTAAAAAGACTCCATTAAAAATAACTAATTAGTGTAATTTTGTACACCTCTAGAACAAAAAAAAATTCTCACCGCAGCAAACCCAAAGGTGAAGGAGAATATAGACTTTCCACTGGGGCAGAATGGGAGATGTTCCTTCAGTTGAACTGGTCTTCAAGACCCTGCTGAGATAGCATTTTTACTTGGCTAGGGCTTAATTCTCTAGCAGACTAGTAAGGGATGCAGTTCAATCCTGAACTGCAACAGAGCAATTATGGGCCACAGTTTACAGGACAAGAATAAAAGAAACATCTTTGCAGAATCACAGGATGGTTCAGGTTGGAAGGAACCCAGTGGGGCATCTGGTCCCACCTCCCTGCTGAAGCAGGGTCATCCCAGAGCACATGGCACAGGATTGTGTCCTGATGGTTCTGGAATATTTCCAGTGAAGGAGACCCCACACCCTCTCTGTGCAGTCTGTTCCAGTGCTCAGAACAGTAAAGAAGTTCTTCCTCATATTCACAGAGTGGAACTTCCTGTGCATCAGTTTCTGCCCATTTCCTCATGTTCTGTAGCTCAGCACCACTGAGCAGAGCCTGACTCCATCCTCTGTCACCCTCTCTGCAGATATTTATAAACACTGCTGAGGTCTCCTCCCAGTTGTTTCTTCTCGAGGCTGAACAGGCTCAGCTCCCTGATTCTTTCCTCACATGAGCGATTCTCCAGACCCTTGACCAACGTAGTAGTTCTTTGCTGGACCTGCTCTAGCAGTTCCTTGTCCTGAGGAGCCCAGAACTGGACCCAGCACTCCAGACGTGTCTCTCCAGGGCTGGGCAGAGGGGCAGGGTCTCCTCCCCTGACCTGCTGGCACTGCTCCTCCTAACTCACCCCAGGACTCCATCGGCCTTCTTAGCCACAAGGACACACTGCTGGCCCATGGACAGCCTGTGTCCACCAGGACCCCAGGCCCTTCTCTGCAGAGCTGCCTTCCAGCAGGTCAGCCCCCAGCCTGGGCTGCTCCATGGGATTGTTCCACCCCAGGTGCAGGACCCTGCATTTGCCTTGCTGAATTTCAGAAGGTTCCTCTCTGCCCATCTCTCCAGCCCACTGAGGTCCTTCTGAAGGGCTGCACAACCCTCTGAGGGCTTTAAACACTCAAGAAACACCTGAGTTACACCTAAAGTCACAGTTGCCAGGATTCAGGCCTATTCTCTAGACTACACACACATCACTATCCCAAGACAGCTGTAGTTCAAACCCTTGAGCTCCCAAAACACCTTGTGTTTGGTGTGACCCTCCAAAGTACAAGGAGCTTCTCAAAATAAATGTACAGAAGCTGATTTGCCTGTGTCAACAGCAGCAAGAAGGAAAGGATGAAGGAGTTGATTTCAGGATTCACAGTACAGTTAGCAACATGGTTTCTGCAGCTGAGGTTCCCCCCATAATGATCTAAAGGGCAACATTTTCAGAGACTGAGAACTGCTTTCATTAGATCAAACTGAGAGCCAAGGAAAAAAAAGAGGAACTTTCAAGGCACAAAAGCAGGCCTGAGTAGAGACTTGCATTTCATATTTCATTCCCTTTTTCCATATATCTTCTTATCCATCTTTTAAAAGATACTATCTTATCTGACATTCTTTACCCAAAGCATTCTAAAATTTTGTGCCACAATAGATACAAGTGCCTGACCAGCATGTTAAGCCACACAAATCCCATGAGACTGGTGTGGTTAAATCCCATAGCTGTCTTTCAAATATTTTATGTGTGTCTCTTCCATTAAGTGATTGGTACAGTTTTATACAAGAAAAAGAAATTTCCATGTATAATCACCGTAATCAAGACTTTTTTGTATGGAGAATGGAGGAAATGCAAATGAAAAAGACAAAAAAATCACTTTCACACATTCAATCAAATCACTCCAGGGTCTTCTTGAGGCTTAAAGCTTTCTATTTAAGGAAAATAAGTTAAAATCCTCAGTAGTGCAATGCTTAGTTTTAGCTGCAGTGAAGCCCCACATGAATAATGTGGGTACTTTGCATCAGTAATGCTTGCTGTGTTTTCAGAGGAATTAGATCAAACTCCAAACAAATCAGCTGAGCAGAGAGAGGCAGAAAGCTCCCAGCCCTGCTAGCCCAGCAGGACTTCACCCTACTAAATTGCAGCTAACATTTAATGGGACTATATTACACTTTGTGTTTAAATCTCCCTACTGAAACTGAACATTGCCTTAATTTTAACTGCTGCCTGCACGGCTGTGCTGCAAAATGCTATTCTTCTGTTCTGGAACGTTTATCTTAACATGAGTGTACTGAATTGTTCTCTTATCTCTTTAATCTACTATTCTATGCCCTTTGAGGAAGACCTGTGACTCTCCTTTCAAGTTGCTTTAAAAGAGCTACAAATTGCTGAAATGCCTACTAATGACAAATTACCACAAATACACGGCATTGACAGAGCATGAGTCATCCAGCTGTCCTAGCACTGAGAATACATCCTCCTGTGAAATGTCATGTAAAGGAACATCTTTGATTGGGATGGAAGGTCTCACATCTGTTGACTTGGACTAGGTTGAAACACTTTCCACAGCCAAAAGACACAGCCTGCATTAACAGGGTACAAGAGATGAAAGAGCTGGAAACTCCTGCTGAGGAACACTATGGAAGGTGCAAGTATTTCTGTATTTATTTGGGTGCTAAGCCCTTCTACAGTTAAATATAAGAAATGCCATTAGGTCTTGGAATTATGGTGCCACTGAGTCACCACACAAAGCAACTGGGTGTGCAAGTTGCCCAATATGAACAGAGCAAAAATAAGGTCAATGTTTGCTCTCAGGCTTCACAAGACAAAAGCTCATCTGAACAAGAACATATCCGCATTATAGACATTTTTTTCTACTAATGTCCTTTTTAGGAGCAATCTCTCTGCTGCATCAAATAAATTACTACTAGAGGCAGGGCATTAATAGAGAACATCTTGTCTAAAATACCAGTTCAAAAGAAAATGGAATTAACTAAGGGATGATACTGTGAAGATGATTTCACTTTTCCTGTCAGGGTAGAAAATATCTTAGCTCATCTTCACCAAATATGAAGATGATTTCAAGAGTAGCACTACACAGAAAAAATATTTCAATGTAAACTTTTCCTCATTTTTTTAAGAAAAAGCTTTTATGGAGCAAGGCTATTTAACACAAACAGTAGGTGAGATTTGCCAAACCAGCTTGTGTATAAATGTATCACACAAGTTTTTAAGTAGATTCAAGATTTGCATGTTCTTAGTGGAGCTTTATAATGAGGTTTCAAAGAAGTTTGTAGCACTCTTACACTGGTCTCCTTCTCATGTTTTCTTTTTGAGAAACAAATACCTGAAGACACTTAGCTGTGCAGGGCACCATCTAAGGTGCAGAGGGCCTTCACAGATAAAATTTCTCTTCATATGTTCTTGACTGAAGTGATGAATACCTCCATGGAGAGCTCTGCAGATGCTTTGCCATGTGTGAAGCATGTCAGGAATGTTATTACATTTTCCCAAACCTAATCTCCCAGATGTCCTACCTAACTTCAGTAGAGAAAGGGAGACACTGCTTATGGCAGCAGTCACACAGGTGAATTTCCAGCCTGGAATTCCACATTCACACCTATTGCTAATCTCCCCCTTGCTAAGCATTCCACACAGTTCTTGGAGAATTTTCTTGTGCATCTGATCCTGTTAATATGTTTCACCTGGTTTAAAGATGGGAAGATGCAGGCCATCTTTTGTCCTTAAACCAGAAATCTGCTGTGTTACAGACTCACAGCCAAATGACTGCTTAGAAGGCTTAACTGCACCCATCATTTTTCCAAAGGTGACCACAATCAAGCACTGTTTTGGCTGATCTCCTGATTTCTGTTACCAATGTTTCTCTTTTTGTGATATTTGGATTTTGTGTATTACTCTCAAGCACTCTAATATTATCATTGTGGAGAACTATCTTTGTAAAGACAAAGGGAAATCATCTCCTTCTGTAATAAATAATCCTCAAACTTTAAGATCTAAGCAAAAGATCACAAGACATTGTCTTACAGGTAGTTTAGGAATAAGGGAGTATTTGACCAAATTCCACACAGAGACAAGGACACAAAAAACCTGGAAATTTCAGGAGCAGCATTAATTGCCAAATGTAGACAATAGGATCATATAACCCTAAGTCTAATGCAGATCCTTGGGGATTTAAAGACCTGCTCGCAATACCTTGCAATTATATGGTTTCTATACCATAATGAATAAATGCATTTATCTTCAATGTGCTAAATTTTAGTTATGATTTTTAATAAAATTTCTTTCATGTAAATGGAGTTTCACTCATCATTCCACCTTTGCTAAAATCCTACTGTTCTTGTCAAAGTCATTAACTATTTAGATGGCTCTAAGTTCTACTGAAAGATAACAAGAATATCCTACTGATTTTCCTACCTTGATCCCAGGCGTTTGACTTCTAATGTGAGAGAGGATCTGATCTCAGTTAAAGGGAATGAGCTCCAGATTAATGATTTTGTACTCACAGCTGATAAAAATCTGTTTGACGTATTTCATAAAACATAGAATATAATTCTTGTGAAAAGAAGCCTGAAGTTTTCAGGGGCAGTTCCTGGAATTAGTGATTTACAGACATACACCATCCCCAAAGGCAACCAGTCTCCCAAGCAGCAAGGCTCTGGGCTGTGCTGTAACACGGGAGTCTGGGCAGGCACTGCTCCAGTCTCTGACTCCATGGAGCCTGTCCCAAGGTGGTACCACACTGCCTGAGAGAGCATTTCCTTACATGAGACTAAAAAAAGGAGCCCTGTGATGGTCACTTCTATTTCAGGGTTCTGGAAAAAAATAAATATAAATAACTTCTCCTTAACATGGACGTAATCTGGCAGTTTCACTCTCAGAAAGACACTTATCCCTTTCTGTCCTAAACTGTTAGGAAATGCTACTTCTACATATTAGCCCTCCCACACATGGATTTTTTTAAAGTGGTGGATGAGTGACTTCCACACTGGCTGACATACTGTTACTACTACAAGAATTTTTTTTTAAGTTTGTACAGTGATTTATGCTTCTGAAGGGAAAAGGATACTTCACATCAAAGTTTTAGAATACCAGAGGTTAAATTTTCTTTGGCAGTTTCCTTCTTTTTATCTCTTAATTGATACAGCACCAAGGAGAAAGCAGACTTAATAAAAGATTCCTACCTACAGTTTATGCTAAATCTTTTCAAAGGAAATTTGACTTTATATGCTGAATTTCACTTGCATGATGAAACAGCAATAGCAGCATATGCTCAGTGCCTTGAAATCTGACTCAGTAAAATGAAGGCATCGAGCCAGGAAATGGGTGATGCTACAAAGCAGCAATATTTCACATTACCAGTTTATTTACTTTTTTCCTGGAAATTTTGGAAATACATTTGCAGCATTAAGTTTAGAAACGGGCAGATGGAAATCCTTTCATTGCACTCATCTCCAAAGCATCCACAAGAAGAACAAAGCACCAAACATTATTCAGAAAGACAAATTTGGAATATCACATGGAAGAGGGAGCTCACCAGTGGCATACAGACACAAAAGAGGGAGCCCTGCAACCTGTGTGTGCTGAGGGCAGGGACCCTTCATGAACACGGCTACAACAGCAGCTGAAGGGACCTGCACACAACGTCATTTAAAAGCCAGGAACACTCCACGAATAAATCAAATGAGAAGTTCTGAATTTTGATCCAGGCAGACATGTGTGCCCTCAATAACACTGTCCAATTTGCTTGAACTTTCTGTTTCTCCACTGCTAAAACTGAAACAATTTTTGACTCCTTTCCAAGCAGTACACATGATAAAACAACTCTGCAGCAGCCTACACATACTCAGCCCTCAGTGTGATCTTCCAGCATTGCCCTTCATTTTGGTTTCCATCAGTGGTTGGTAACAGCAGGTATAATTATTGCAGAGTCCTATGTTGGGAGATAGTGGATTGAATTACTTGAATCAATTTTAATTTAATCTGCCATTCATTGGGTTATTTTTTAATTATGAAAGTCTAAAATGTGGTTTTGCTGGGCTACCGGTTACATTTCACCAATAATTCAGCAAAGTTCATTTCATCATCCAAATGCTGCCACGGGTTTGCATAGATCTGGGTTTAGCCCAAGTGCATTTGGTTCAAAAGGCAGCTGTCATTTTTCTAACATTTCATCCAGTCACTGATAAAATTTGCAATTCTTTCTAAAATGTTTATCTTGTTGCTTGATCAAAAGAAGTTTACATTTCAAATAATCATCCCCCAAGGTCTTCCTTGCTTCCCATCTGTCTTCTCTAAACTCTCCTTCTCCTCTGTTTGTTGTGGATCACAGTCATGTACTACATGTAATTCTCCCATTTAATTGTGCTCTGATTAAAAGAGGATTAACACATCCCAGCCTTAGTATTTCTGGATTCTCATGGGTGCTTCTTTGTATTGATCCACAATCCAATTATCTTCTATAAATTTACACACAACCAGTAAAGGATATAAGTTACCACATGAAAACAGCCTTTTTTTAGAATAATTATTTACATTATTGTTATATCTTTTATGTCATAATTACCTACTTTTCTTGAATTTTTATGTTTTCATTCATGTGGTTATCTTGATTTACACAGGGAACACCACTGGACAGTCTCTAAAATATGCCACATGAATTAAGAGATTATATAAGATATTAGTTACATAAAATATTGTATCATTTATTACCAAAAAAAAGGTTTATTTTCAAATTTTGAAGATAAACATGTGATTGCTCTTAATCTCCTGTTAATCTCCTTAACTACCACAAACTTTTTTCCACTTGGAATGCATTACCATTAGAATTGGAAAATTTAGTAGCCAAAAAAGAGTACAGAAATACCACTGATCTCTGTTCTAATTATCTGATCTCTATTCTTCATTCTTCAGCTGTGGGGTACTGCATCCTTTCTGTGAATAATAAAAAAAGATCAGTTGGGGATTTTATTTTCTGGGGGGGCTTTGGGAACAATAGCCTATACCAGACTCTGAGAGACCACCCTGCATTTTATTTCTGCATATTTTATCTTGCACAACAAAAACATCCTACTATTCCATTTCTGAAAGATTTCTTTCCAATAAGTAAACAAGTTTATTTTGAGGGTACAAATCTATTTTAGAAAAAAAAGCGGTTTCTTTTTAAAAAGCTATATAACTTTAGACTGTCTAAATTAATTCTTTAACTTCCATAGACATTCTACTATGCATAATTATAGAGAGTTCACCATGCTATTATTTCCCTCTAGCTGGCTCTCTATCTTAACCAATGACATCAAATACTTCCTAAATGGTAGTTTTGAATAAACCTTTCAATTGCATTGCTGGATCCAGTCTACACATCTCCTTAAAAAAAAAGACCTTCGTACTTGGTAGACAATTCCATTGGCTATAACTCTAGTGTCATTTTGAGAATAATTCTCATCCCAGCTGAAAAACAAAGCCCCAAAACCAACAGATTTTTTTTAAGAGAAAGAAGAACAATTTGATGGACTCCAACCTACAGTCAGTGCACTTCAATCTGGATTGCTGCAAATTGTGCTATCTCAGGCTGAAATGGTATTCCTTGAAACAGCCCAACTGCTATCATGACAAAATGCCCACCCTACTTTGTAGTAGAGGCAAAAACCATCATGAACAACTCAGGCCAGTGAAATATTGCTGAATAAACAATCCAGTGCAAGGCCTGTGGCTTAATACTCACAGCTCTTGAGGAGACTAAAGGTTTGGGAGGCTGCCCTTCCCCATGGGTAACATATGTGCCCAGCCTCTTGGGAAAAACTGGACAACATTCAAAGTAACCAGCATACCAGGCAATTAAAAAAAGAAAAATAAAACAAAACAAAACCAAAAAGAGCCAAGGAGATTAAATCAGCATTTTAACACTTTCAAAAGTGAATGCATCGCTTCAAGCCAATCACACCACACAATAATTACTTCTTCCACAGATGGGACCACCATTATATGCAGAGACATGAAAGAATGTCTTCAGATTCCAGAAACCTCTGATTTTTAAAGTGGGAAATGTGCCAGAACTAGCAGGCTTATTCAAAATAAAGACATTTTCTCTTGATGAGTAACGCAACTAGAATCAGTAATGATTCTTGTGTTGCTAACTGATTTGCTATTTACTTCATAGCTAAGTATTAATACAGTATAAAAACATTTCACTTATTTCAGAAAATTAAGAACTGACTTTGAAAATGTGTTCTCAATAGCTCAGAGTGAGGCAAACCTTATTTTTCCGCCTTCCATTGTTCATATTTTGCTTTCTAGATCATCTGGTGAAAAAAACCTCAAGCGTTACCCATTAGAGGGATGGACATTGGCCTGGCTTTGCTACATCAGCAAATTGCCCCCTGCAGAACATGAGGGACCCCTTCACTCCTCCCAGTCCTTTTCCCAGAATTTATAAGCCCAAAATGTGCAGGGTAAGCACACACGTCGTTTGTCTTTAGGCCAATTTGGAACCAAGACTAGAGACCTCTTCAAATTATGTAGTCATTATTTGTCTTTATATCCCAACATTTTAATTGAATAAACCAATCAGAAATGCAATTTCCATTGATGGGGGTTATGAATGAAGAACCATTAAAGCACTTAAAAAAGCAACCATTATTAATGATTTAGTCCTTCGAGATTTCAATTCTTGACTGGAGAGAGTTTCCAGAAATCTTTATTATAATTATGTACATCATCAAACAGCCTTTCCATGCAAACTCCAATCATGAAAATAGAAAAGTTTTGATTCAGCCCACATTTTTTCCATAAAATCACCGGTTTTTTATAGAATACAGTTCCCATTAAATAGTAGTGTGTTGTGAGAGGAGCGTAGAATACAGCTAATATATGCAGTAAGATTGTAGCAAAAAAAGGAAGGTTTTTGTTTTGTTTTTTTTTTTTTTTTTTAATTTTTGTTAGTCCTAAAAAAAAAAATTCTGGTTTGTCAGAAAACTGAAAGAAATTTTGATTTTTAGTTTTGCAAAATTAGTTTGATTACTTACTCTCATGGGTGACTATGACAGAATAATAAGACATAATCACCACTGAAAGTAGAGAACACTAGTTGGAATACATGCTAATTAAAATCCATTTTTTAAAAATTAAATTCAATATGGAGAGTATTAGCTATTTGTTGTGAAGAAGTCTGAATAATTTTAGAAGGGGAACTGCTACAGGACTTTCAACTGCTTTATTTTCTTTCATGGAAGCCCACAAATATGTGAGAACACAGTGACTTTTGGAAAAACTGGATTTTCATTCCCCAGAACACAATGAGACCTAGTTAACAGCACGACACGCCTCTCTGCAGAATTATTCTTTTTTAATTAGGCTTCACAGTGCTGTTATGTAGGACCCATCTCAAAGAGTGAAAAGAGTAGTGTGGTCTCCATCACCCAACCAACCCCTCATTTCTTACTCAAGTCTACCAAATAAAGAGGTGGTTACATTGGTTACTCCACATCAAATGAGCTGAGATCTCCAGCTCGCTTCTTAAAGACCAGGAAGAGTTGCTTTAGTTTAAAATAAGAAGGAAAGTAATGAATATAAAGTTTAGCCCAAGAACCCAAAGACAGAAGAAATTCTCCTTTCAGGAGTTCCTGTTATGACGAATTCCAAAGATATCTCCTGTCTTATCTGCTTTCTGGAGCACATGCCAATGCTATGAATTTCACATGTGACCCATCAGCAATCTCAAGACAGCATTTGCCCTTTGGTGTCTAAATTATTAATAAATCTAATGTTTGTCAGCTTTGTCTCATGGTAATTGCTAGATCATATCTATTTATCTGTTTGTCATAAGAAGGTAATTTCAATCAGAATTCTTAATCCAGGACTGAAAGAATTTTTAAAATAATGAATAAAATGAAAGCTTAAAACCAGTTTGCGTAACTAGAGCTAGAATTTATTACTCCTGAGAGAACAAGGATACAAAATACATGTGAAAACTACACAAAGATTTCTACAAAGTAAAAAGTAGAAAGTGGGAAAAGGGAAAGCTACAGCTCAGTGGTTACACAGAAACTTATGGCATGCATTAAAATATTGTAAATTCATGAAGTTTTTTTTAAGTGCAAATGGTTTTTTTAACAGTTCTCACTGAAAAATATGCAAATTGATACCTATGTTGTACACTTGACACATTATCAGAAAGACACCAACACAAATCTATGCATATATACATCAATATGTCTGAAGTACATTTTGTGGTTCTGTTATTCATAGGCACTGGTTACAAGTCCGTCTAATACTCAGTTTCAGAAATTAAGTGGTAGCGCTAATAGAACATTTCTCAGATACTACTAATAAAGGAATTGGCTTTTAAAATGCCATGAGGATGAAGTAATTTGCATTGCCATTTATAAGCATCCAACAACCAAAGAAGTATTTACAAATCATCAACCATACAGATAAAGAACAGTATCAAATACTCTGTGTAAAAAGATAAATAATTAAAATGTATATTCCCACATCACAAAGAAATGTGATCATACAAATATGGCACCATATGTTTGTGAAACATCAAAAATAAATGTAGCACATAGATACCTCTTCTTATATTTTACATTAAAATGCACAGTACAATGACTGTAAATGTCAATGTCACGACACCCATTGTCTTCAAATTCCTGTTTCTGGTAGTAGCAATTATTATTAGAGTCCATGTTTATAAAGAAATTCCATACTTCAGCCTTGGGCTAATATTGCTCTGTGATATTGCTAGACCATGAAACTTCCATCCTAAAAAAGTTACATATTTTCTTTAAAATTATCTATTAGAAAGCTATTTGATATGTGAATATTCTGGGAGAAAGTGTGATATAGATGCAATCTATTTCTCTGTGTAGCAAAGTATGGGTTAAAAAAAATAACATTTTTATTTTTGTCACAAATATCAAATTTATTAGTGAAATATATCCTAAGTTGAGGCTTATCCATTTAAAATTTTAATCATAAACAATACTGCAATTTTCAACACATAATTAGGGGTTTTGTTAAAGTACTTAAACTTCCAAACCCTAATCATGTATCTCATTATGAGAAATGGATCAGAAAATCTGGAACACAACAGTGCTATGGAGCTCAAAATGCTGATACCCTGTTTTGTACTCTGAGGGTGAATGAGATAATTATAGCATGTGGATGTATTTGAAAGGTTTGTCTGCATGTGGCCATTTATGGTTACATGCCAAATCCAAACAAAAGTACATTGTTAAAGGCAACCAGAAGTATTACAGTTAGAACAGACTAAGGCAATTAAAATCTTTTTTCCTTCTTTTTTTGGTTAAAAAAAAATAAATTAAGGTGCAGAGAGAATTTTCTTTGCTGTTTTAATGGGTGCCAAATACTGATTAACAGTGCCAAGGAAAAGTAGTTTTACCCAAAAGGAAAGACTATTAAAATCTAGAAATACCTGAATTGGATCTTTGAAATCCAGATTTTTCCTGATTACCTGCAAAAGGAGTTGGGGGTGGATAGTTGGCTTCCGTGAGTTTACTGATGTCTGACAGTGGCGTTGGTGGTGGCGGTGGTAGCAAAGTGCTGTTAGGGCTACTAATATCTCCTTCAGCCACGAGAGTCAAGTCTGCCACATTCTCATCATCTACCATCTGAATGCCTTCAGCCTGCAGCTCTCTCGACTGCCTTTTCCACACCGCGGCGTTGTTCTCCTGTGCGTGCGGAATTGGAGACAACGGAGGACTAAAAGGAATACTGAAAGTCTTCTGGCTGTGCAGTGCTGCCAAAGCAGACTTATGTTTGTTTTCTGAGTAACCCACTTTCTTTACTGAATTTTCATTAAAGTTTTGCATGGGCTCCTGTTTTCCACTGGGTGATGTACATCCATCACTGCTGTCACTTTTTGAAACTCGCTTGCTGAGGCCTTTAGGACCTGCGGGTGTAGATGAGGATGGTTCTGGTCCAGTGGGTGGTAAACGAAGAAAGTCAGGAAGAATAAGGTCTTCTTTCCTTAGCAGTCCACGTTGGTCATCTGCTCTGTTACTTTGTGCTTTGGATATGAGTTCAAAAAATTCTATTGGGGAAAAACCCAAAATTGACAAGTTTTTGTCAGAAAGTGCAATGCTATTAAAACGTACATTTTCAGCACATTTATTTTCCATGAAGATCTTCAATTCTTTCAATGCTGCCTTGAAATAAGATCCCATGTTAATTAGGAACTTTTTCAATTGCAGCAATGTTCACTAGCATCACTATAATTAAGACCATCAGCATTGCTATTGTAAGAGTTTTGCAGTTTAGAACAGCTGCAATTCACTGAGCCTTGAACACGTCTTCTATTTTACGCAGTTAATAAATCTGTACACACATGCAGGAATTTTTAATTCTTTATACAAAACAAGGCTCTAGTCTTACAGACAATGGGTGCACGTTTTTATAGTCTGGATGGGTTTTACCCATCTTAACTCAAAAATAGCATGCCATTTGAACATTCAAAGATTCAGAATGTTGCAAACTTCCTTGTTATATTGACTTTCTCTCAGAGTAATTATATTTTATCACAGTTTCAATTCAATTCATGGTGTAGTTTTAAACCAGGATGTTATCATCACAGGGTATGATCAGATGATGATTTAAGTAAGCCCATTTTACTTGGAGCTGCAATGAATCAGTAGCTTACAGATAGTCAGTAACCATCCAAGGAGCCATTACCAAAAGCGATAGGGCAGCTTTTTTAAGAGGCTTTAACACAATTAGAAGTGACTTTCTGATCATGTCCCTAATGATATCCAATGGTTTAATATGTTTCTATAAATAATACTCATAGAAGATCAACACTGTTCTAAAAAGTTTCAAAACTTGGCAACAAGAAACTTATCAATTGTAAGCCAAGAATTATGCCACTCCTCAAAAAAGAAGCATTGCAACAATAAACAAACTCTTTGGTACAAAACATAGACATATAAAAATATGTAATTCTTAATATAGGGTCTCTGCATGTCCTATTTTTTCAAGAAAAAAGCACTTTAACTACAGAATATTAAAAGATGCTTAAAAAGGCCATCTCCAACAGATTAAATAAAATCAACAATTCCAACCCAGCTTATAAATACTGTTTGAAGCAAAAGCCATTAAGGAATAAAGCAACAGAACATTAGTATCAGATTTAACTTAGCATAATATGAAGTCATACACTTGCACTTGTATGACCTTATTCCTAAATCCTCTACTCATACTTGGCAGGCTTTGCAATGTATTCATAAAAATTAATTTTTAACATGCTTTTTCAAATGCTGTAAAATCTGAATGTAGCCAAGATGGAAGCTTCAAAATGCTTCTTATTGCCAAAGTTTTGCAAAATGGCAGTAGGCATATTAAAACATGCAACATTTCTAAGATGTGTCATACAAAAAATGTTTCTGAAATTTCAAAGTTCATAGAACAGTTGTTTGTTTTTGCATTAAAAAACAGTCTACAACATTTGGTATGCATTTTCCAAACTTTGACAAATATCACAAAACTCAAAATAAAATGTGAAAGCCTCGAATTCTGAAGTTTTCAAATTATGTTAATGTTTTACTCAGTCCTAGGAAAAAAAATGAAAGTATTAAAATGTGGAAAATAAGTCAACAAAAGAGTAAGCAACAGAAAATAATTTAAAATGCCCTCATATTTTGTAATAACACTTATATGAAAAAACATATATTTTGCAGTAGAAGTTTTAGCCATAGCATTTTTTTTCAGTTCTAGTCAGTGGAATTTATTCACAGATGAGCATTCAAAGGTAAACATTCATTTGCTATACAAATGTGCATAACCAGGTTTTGGATATGCATACGGGGTAACTTCAGCAGTAAATTTTAATCTGTGGGTCAAATATGTCCTTTGAGGTTTTTTTTCTACATGGGAAAATAGGGAGGAGCGTGTAGGGCTGACAGACAGTTCATGTCCTAGGGCACAGGGTACAATGCCAAAATTTCTAGTGCTACATCATTTTCATTTCTCTTTTGCCCATGGACATCTTGCTATAAGAAAGCAAATTCTCTCATGAGATTTTTTCTGATAATATCACCAGAACTATTAAGATGTAACAAAGGTAAAAATTGGACTCAGAAAATGCAAGCTTACCAATAACCTCTTTGCTTACTTCTACTTCTCAACATCTTTTGCTGCATGCAAGTTTTTCTGTTGCCCATCACGTCCTCCTCCACAGTCAGACTGCCCTGCCCTGGCTGTTACAGAGTTCAGCAGAAAACTTACAAAAATTCTTACCTGAGTACATTTGGGTCTACACTACTGTGCAGTGCCTGTCAAACACTTATATAGAGGTGAACAGAAAGCCAAGCTTCTACACAGCTTACAGAGTATCAAATGGGATGTTCAACTGCAGTGGAGTAACTAATTCCTTTTTGTTTTGCAGGAATTAGGTACCCCTCACTTTTGAAAATCCCACTGGACACCTACATCAGTGTTTAGGTATTCTTAAAATTTTACCTTCCACTTATGAAAACTTGACAATTCAAACACACCAAACAAAAATATAATGGTCAAGACTATGGTTTTCACAACACAGTATTAAACACATGGTACCTACACAGACACAAAATTTTTCTAAGACTACTTATGTTAATATGTAAGCTATAAAGTTCACATACCCTCTGCTTCATCCAAATTTATTTTCTGACTTTTTTTTTTCCCCATCTTTGCAATAGAGTCTTCTCTCTTTGACAGCCGGACTTCCCTAGCATTTTTTCCATTTTCGCCTTTCATTTTGATAGAATTAGACTTTCCTAGAGTTCTTCCCTCTCCCTGCATTAGAAGGAAAGTTAAAGTACTACTTACATTCAGGCTCTATCATTGTATACATAATATGGCCTAAAGGAATGAGGAAAGGTATTTTGGAAACACATTTCTCTAACACCACGACAAATGCTTTAGTTTGGTCTTGATCATTGCAAAGAGCATTTGCCATAGCAGTTCCCAAACGTAGAAATAAATATAATATTATTTACACTGAAGAATTCACATGACAGAAATGGCCTTTGAACTACAGAGTAGTTAAATTATTTTAAAACATAGATAAGCCAATGTGACACGAAACAACAAACACAACACAGTGAAAGAGTTAACTGATTCATCATGAAGACAAAGTTCTTCACAAATAAAGGCTGTTGACAGTGGAAAACTATCAGACAGATAACAGCTATATTCAATCTAGTTACATAATTTGGCCAATTCAAAATCATGTGTGAATGCAGCCTTTGATACAGAATTCTAGAAGGAAACAGAAGATGATCTAATGGAGAAAAATCGTTGCAGAAGACTTACAGTAGGTCCTTGACTTCTTGAAGAAGATACAGTTGCAGTCTGTTTTACTAATACGCCTCTTTGTTTCTCTGTAAACATTGAACATAAATATACTTTCTGTAACTACTGATTTATAATTCCCTAAAGAAGCAAGATTTAAGGGACAATGATGGACACAACAGATTTTTGCTTTAAATTCACTCTAATGTGTACTCAGAAAATAAAGAGTGAGCACAGTCAATAACCCTGATACTTTTCAGTAGAAACCTACCAGAATCAGCCTCCCATCTTCAGATTTTCCTCACACTGGCATTTTTTTCCAATTAAAAGATGCTGAAGTCTCACTTATGTACTAAATTTTCAGTTGCTTTAGATCAAATAATTGTAAAATCTGATAATTCAGTTTGCAATTCTCAAAATTATACTTTAAAAAAGAAAAAGAAATTCAGCAGAAAAGGCCATTGAAAGGCCATGTCGAATCTTTTCCATCCTGTTTCACACATCAATTATTTTGTAGACACTGCTGTATCCTCCTTGTCATCTTCTAAGTAACAAAAAGCCTCCATCAAATTAAATCTGCTTACAGCAAATTTAGTAACACAGAATCATTGCCCTCTTTCACTGGTACATTGCCACAGAACCACTGCCAGAATGATCCTCTATGATTTAGGCTTTTAAAGATGCTGGCAGCACACTGGATTTAGAATTTACTTGTAATCTTTAAACTAATTATCTGTGAAAGTATTTAGATTGAAACTGTTTTTCAAAACAACAATTGGTTCTGTTGGTGAGGAAAAGGACAAATCTGATTCTCCTCAATAAATACTTCCATCTTTATAATCCCAGTTCTTCCTTGACGAGGATCTCTGCTCTAAGTCTATTTAATTTAACCATATCTAATTAGGTTTTTGAAAATAAGTGTTCGATATCTCTAAAAAGGTCTCCTAATGAAACCAAATCTTTACTCATAAGGCTGCTTACCTTAATCTAGAGTATTAATTGTGCCAAGAGATTGTCAACTGTTTAGCTGATAAATTTTTATTTTTCCAATTATGTTGCATAGGGTCATGAGTTTTTATCCTTTTTGGTGTTATTTTCAGAAATCATCACTTAAAACTGGAGAAGTAGGCTCTGGAACTTTCTCATGCTTAAGAAGGATATTATGATAGAAGCATATACAGCTGCTGTACAAACTGCATCTGTTTTCCTTACACAGAATGTTCCTTACTGAGTAACTGCCAAACGTACAGCAGATATTTGGCACTTTATTCTCATTATTATTACTGGGCACTATGTTCCTAAGTTTGTGTGTGGATCTGTGGTTGAGTGCAAACAAGAAATTCAAATATTATTACAGCAAAATTTCTTACAGCAACAGTAAAAATAACTGTTATCACAGATTAAATTAATCTTCACTCTTCAGAAACGGCACTGCTTTTTAGTTAAAAAGAATATATGCCACATGTGATATATCTAAATTTAATCACATTTACCTCACCTTCACAGCAACAGGAAAAACTAACCATAGTCAGGGTTTCTAAAACTGGCTTGGAACCATAAACAAAAGCTTTTATACAAACTTACCTCTACCCTTTGATGGCTCTTTTTCTTCTAGAACAACCCGTTGACCATCCAGATTAGATATAGGGACACCAAGATCAAGGGGTTCCTGCTCACCACTCTAAAGTCGGATCACAGTTTGTATGTAATAGAGAAAAAGCTGTTTTCAGAACAAATTTATGCAGTCTGACATTTTTGAAAGAAAACAAGCAAAGCATTTTTATGCTTCAGAGTAGCTTCAATCCATCCTTCTACCATTCTAAATATGTTTACTCCAGTGGTGTAAAACTACCTAGATTTCAATGAGTGTAGTCCTATTCTGTGAGAATAATGGTATTTGGGAAAAAAAGACACATGGAGAAAAAAAAAAATCATCCCACATGCAAGTGTGCTCAAATACTCTAGCACCTAGAGTGTGTATATTCAGCAAGTCATGTTTTCCAGAGGACACTTTAGATTATTTTTTATTCTAAATTGATTGTATTTCATTAATTTTGTAATTTCGTTAAATGAAGTTACCTTTATACCAACATGCTTTTCAGTTATCTTAAAAACTTGGACTGGTGCAGCTAAGACAGCATACATACTGGAAATACCACAAAATTAACTTTACATTCCTAGGTATTCCAGCACAACAGAAAGGAGAACATGCCTAGCCAAGAGTTCAGTAGTAGAGAAGTTGAATCAGTCTGCTTTCACAAAAAAAATTCTGCAAGGGGATTTGTGGCAACTTTATGATTCCCATGACAATGGAACAAAAGCTTTAATCCAACCAACTTTCCCTGGCTAATAATTGGAGTTGAGCTATGGAAGAAGCAAAGTTCAGGCTTGCTTATTTTGGATGTTGGATTTATTCTGAAGATAATAAAAACAGATGTAGACTAAATATTTGAGGTAACTACTACTAAGCATAATGGTTATAATTACAATGCATTTTATCTCAAAATGTAGCTGTAGATATTGAAATGCCTAATTCTTGGGAGAGGAATCATTCCTGGGACTATCATATGATCTCCTCCAGACAGAAAATATTGCTGCTGCTTCAATTACATCAAAGAATACTTACTAGTCTTGCCACAAGTTCATTAAGATTTAAACCATATTTTGCAACAACAGGCCTTAAGACCTCTGTTACTGGTTTGGTGGGTTTTGCCTTCAGACCAACTGACCGGTTGATAGGAACAAGATCCAGCCTGAAACACAGCAATTGTAACATCAAGTGTGAAATATTCCAGTAAATCAAGTGAACAGAAATATGTCAAATCCAATTATCTACAACATAGCTCTACCAATTTACAGCTAGTAACTAGCTGGAACTGCAGTAGCATGAATGTATGCTAAACTGAAGTGACAAAGAATTTATTGTTTGATATTTCTTTCTTTATTATTATATTTAATTTATTATTACTTATATTTAACACAAATAAAAATTATACTGTTTCGCTTCCCAGAGCTGAGTGAAGGCCTGAACCAGTCTATTTCAGACCAAGGAAATGCATTCCACAGCACTTCCATATTTACAGGGAGATTTCTCTGACCAGGTTGGTCCAGGAGTCCTTCCAAGGTGACTCCATGCCTGAACTATAGACTTGGATGCAAGAAAAATATTTCTTCTCAGTTCCACAAGACAGACTCACAACTTGTTATGCAATTACATGAGATGGATTTGGACAAGTATTTTCATTTTTAAGCAGACTAACAAACACTGTGGAATTGCACATGATGCTGCTTCTTTAGGGTCGGAGCTACCATATGATGAAATATCAGTATAAGAGAAACTTGTATACCAAAGCTGAAAAATTAACTTAGAATTTACAGGCTAAAGCTCTTTTCACAGTCTATTTTATATTTTGCATTATTAAAACAGTAAAAGAATAATGAAATACATTTTTTTAATTAAACCAAAACAACTTTCATTAGCATCTGTTTCCCTGTACAGAGCTGTACCTAGCTTTGGTTTGGTTTTGGCCTTTTTTTTAATGCTCTTCATCTATGCCCTGAATCCTTCATAAGCCTCATTTGATTGCAATGGTACTCTAGTATGAAATCACGGACAAGCTTATTGCTAACAAAACAATCAGAAGAAATGTACATCATCATCAGATATTACTATTATCAGCAATTTTTTCAGTCACAATTAAATATAAAAATCATGTTTTATCTCATAAAAATTAAACAGAAGATGTTAAGTCATGTTGACTTTTCCACAAGAAGCTAGATCAACTGAAAATTTGTCTTTCATATTTGCTTTGAATTCGACAGCTACTAAATTGAAATTATCCATTTTAGTCATTAGCTGGTAATTGATACAAAAGTGGCAAACACTGAGGTAACTAAGTATACCCACATAGTATTTCTCCTTTGTCTGAAAATGTTCCAAATATTTGACTGTATTTGCTTACATAGTATCTACCCAGAGAATGGAATAATGTAGAACATTTCTACATTTTAATTAACACACAAATAACATATGGTACTGCCTACTTAAAGTTCCTTTTTAACTTGGAGACTCAACAAGCTCACACCTAATAAAAGACTGCTCAATCTCCATCTAAAAATTGAATATGCCATGTAGTATTTATTAACCTGAAGTAGCTTTAAATAGAAACTAGCCCAGCTTCCTAAGGAAAAGTAATATAAAGCCAAAATAAGAAATGCCTCACAAAAAAAACTTCATTCACTTCAGAAGTCCAGGTCAGTAATGTAATACATTTTACTTCAATAATTATTCTTGAAATAATTATTTCAGGAGTTTTCATAGCATTAGTTTGGATTCATTTTGGAAAAAAATACAAATGTTATTTTGAAAAAAACACACACTATCAAATATATTACACAAAACTAAATATACCATGTACTGCATTATATTATATCCATACTAATAATTTAACATTGACTTAAGATTCAGGGTTCAACAGAGGATTTTTATTTATACAATTAGTTTTACTGTAATTTTCCCAGTGGTGGGCATACATATACAGATATAACTGAATGGGAACAGGTCATCAATAAATATATCCATTTAATTTTAACACTAGGAGAATCACAGTTCAATTTCCGTATCTTTCTTGTGCTACTCCAACCTACTAAACACGTCTCTTTCTGATGTGGAAGGTCCCCCTGGACCCACAGATCTGTCCACTGCTTTCAGAGGTGCCTCAGCTTGAGCATTTTAACATCACAAAAATATTTAAATATCCCTAAAATGGAACACTGGCCTCAAAATCCCACTTGTATCCTAAGAGCAATCCAGAAAGCCCCCTCCTGCAGCTGCACAGGTAACTGGCAACATATCCTTTGCTGCACTTACAAAAAGTAAAATGGGAAACAGGGTGGGAAAGGCCAGAGGAAGGCATTACTTTGGACTCTTACCGAAATAAAGTGCGTTTTTCTAAGCGCAGGTCCCGAGACTCCAGGATACTGCTGTCCTGGTGCAACACCAGGGGCTACAGAGCACACCAGGGATAAAAGAAGAGAGAGCAAATTAATTTTAAGCTATGTAAAAAAGAGCAGCTGTGTTGTTAATTTTTTTAAGGTAACTCAGAATATTATTAATATAGGCTGCACTCAGTCTAGTGACTGCTCCTTTACAATATGGAACATGATTAAAGCGTGTTTTCCTTTGGCTAGGTGTGAAACAATGACCAAAATTCAATTTCCACTGGAGTCAGCAGGCACTCAGGAACTTGGGTTTTTAAACAAACCTAGATTCTTCAACTTACATAAATAACACAGAATAATGCATTAGAAAATACAGCCAGCTAACAGTCTTTGAAAGCTTTAAAAGAAAAAGCCCATAACTATGAACATTCATTGATTTTTTTCCATTGTAATAATCTAGATGGATCAAAAGCATGAATTTAAGAGAATAAATACTTCATGTCCACAGCTTCTCTTTGAATTGGAGAATATTTCTGTTGGACTAAGGGCCGTTACACACAAACTGCACCATCCACACAGATTGTTGTCTTGGAAATTTTCCTCAATATTAAAACCTGTACCTCATTTCTAGCATTAATGCATCTCATTCATCTTTGAACAACTGAATGTCACTATGTTTTAGGGCTTTAATGCAGCAGCATCTACTACCAGACATTTGTTTTCTTTGTGGATAATTTGATTCTCCTTCAATTAACCAGCACTGCCAATGTAAAGCTATGGGCAGAACCAGGAGATATGCACCAGAATTCCTTATTTGTAAATGGGGAGTAAAATGCTTCCAAAAAAGCCCAGGAACATGCAGTACCTTATCACCTCCAACTAGGAACAGGTCCACTGCAGCTATGTTGATGCCATGTTTCTCACAGACCCCAGAGAGCACCTCCTTGATGGAGAACCCTGATTTCACAGCCATTTTGCTCGATGAGCCATCCGGAAGGTTTACACAGCAGTACTTGGGGGATTTGTCTTTATCTGGCACAAATGCAGGCAACCTTGAGGTCTCAGACTTGAAAGGAAAAAGAAAGGTCAGTGCCCACTGGGAAAATGAGGACTGGGTATAAACTTTTAAAGTCCCCACAGATCAAACCAAGCCAAGAACCATAGTTTCTAGAATGCTTTAGAAGTCCTTCCAAATATCACAAATATCAGATTAATTTAAATCCTGGGGGGAAAAAATTAGATAAAGACCATAATACTGCGCAAATCTAAGTTTATTTCAAGAGCAGATGAAGTTTTACACAGCAAGTGTGTAAAACAGTTACAAGATTTACTAAAGAACTCCTAAGTAAAAACTATAAAACTAAATTTAATTGCATTAAGCATCCAAATAGTTAAATGTCTGTGCTCAATAATGTCCTGCTTATGTAAAAATTACCACTGGCACCCTATGAATCAACATTCAAGTGAAGAGGAATGCCTTTAAATATCAGGTTCCTCAATCTTTCCTCTTCAAATTTCCTCTTCTTTCAACATAATACAAATTCTATGCACAAATACACCACAGAGAAATTAAATTTTTTTAATTATTTTCTTCATGACCATTAATTGTTTTTATTAAAGGGAATTAGAACTACAATGCTATGGGCTAGGCACAACCTTTATTCTAGAGTAACAGTAGAATAGTAATACTACAACTAAATATCAAAAGTATCTTTGAAAATTTAAACAAAAAGCTCACTTATAACTTAAAAGGACACTAAAAAATACTGGGTTTGACAGCTTTTTAGGGTACTCATCATGCTTTTTCTCTTTTCTTTAACATGGTGCTTCTCATTCAAACCACAGTTACTTCTGAATTAAATCAGGTGGGAGTGGGAGAGAAGCAAGGGGTTGCTGCTTTAGGGAGCCTTTGCATTTTCTATTTTTTAAGACAAGACTTTTCTGCAACAGAAACAAACATGACTTCACCATGCTTGTTTCCCTGATCAATATTCTTAGCATAGATAAAATTACAGTTATTAGTTAATGGTTAATTACACAGAATCTAGTCTATCAGAGGGACATTAAAGCACAAAAAGACTTTAAAATTTCCTTTTTTTAGTCTTCCTCCATATCAACATAGATAAATAAAGCATTGCATCTATGTTTTATTAATACTGTTTTAATTTTGCACCTCATTAGTTTTACACTGTAAAGGCAGAACCTGTTGGTTAGAAATCACAGTGTCTTCACTTCTTAATTTCTTAGCATGACAAAGTGTTCACAAAAAACTTCTCAGGTTTTTAGGACCAAGTTAAGTCATAATGACAAAACCACGTAACTTTAAGGAAACAGAGAGAAGAAGCACAACAGACACTGGCACAACAAAAATCAACCTAATGCAACTTGTATCGCTCTTACTGCATAGGCCAAGAAGAGGAAAAGCTTTAACTTGTGGCTGTTTAAAACAGATTCTCATCCTTGCAGGTAGAACAAAATGGTTTTAAAGAGCTACAGTCTTTAAAAGGGAAAGTTTTTGTAGTTCAGTGGTGCCTGATGTGAAGACAGACCAGATGCAAAGCATATCCAAGGACAGCATAAGAAGTAATATACAAATACAACATCTCTTGCATTTCTAACACTCTGAAATTGCTTAATATTACATCTTGTACTCCAGCTGTATCACTTGAAAACCCTTTCCCAAGGCATTACATCAAACGAGCTACATCACACTACTCAGAAAATCAGTAGTTCCCTGTTTCATCTGCTCCCCCACTGGCTCATTAGTAAGAGGCAGCCATTACCAAGTCGAGACTAGCCGTGGATGACATGGAGCCTTGTGATTCCCGTCTGTACGACAATCCATTGGACTGAAAAGAATCTGTTTGTGCAAAGAATCAGCAATCAGTAAAGAGGTTCATTTCATTATTTATTCTAATACAGGCAACAATTTCAAATATTAGTTTATTGGGTCACAAATGTTTCTTTTTTCATTAAAAGGAAAGAAACCACCAAATCTTCATACTGCGCACAGAAGCATGGAAACCAAAGCAACTTTTAGTCAAATGCCTCTTGGTTATGTAACTCCTGAATAAAACCATTTGTTTTATATTTTTTAAAAAGAAAAAATATTTTTAAAATAATATTAGTTTTGTTAACTAGATTTAACAAGATTTCAATATTTTACCTTAAAAAATTATTCAACCTCTTCATATATTCTCAAGGGAGATAAATATTTTTTAAAGTGCAAATATGGTATTAGAACACTAAAATCTAAGACAATTACTAGTCACTTTCGGAAGGAAAGGTCTATGATCCCAGCAAATACTTCTGATGTCTTTTCACATATGAATATACTAAGAACACTCAAATTATCCATATGATCAAAGCTATCTTGTGGGTCTGGGCATTACCAGAAGCAAAAACTACATTATCAAATATGGACCAAATTTGGTGCTTTGCTGGAATTTCTTCATTACTGTGAACTCAACAGAATAATTTACTGCAAAACTTTTGTCTCCTCTAGAGATCACATACAGGTGCTTTCACAAGGGAACTCTTCCTTAAACTCTCAAACACAAGTAACAAAACAGCAGGTTACAAGGGCTTTCACACCTCTGAGTCTCCTTTTTCATTTTAGTCAGGGAATGTGAAAACAGATGGTGACAGTTCAAAAGTGAACATACCTGTGTGTTACTGATAAAAGAAAGAAAAGTATGATAACGCAGATGGAGGAATTTTTAAATAGCTGTAACTATAGCACTATTTGCTGTACTGCTCCTGGACTTTTCTGTAAAGATTTGAAATTATCTTTCTATAAAAATAGCAGCTCTCTGCTTGAAAAAGCAATTACCAGTGCACAGAAAGGCAGAATGTTCCAAAACATTTCAAAAAAAAAGTCTTGTGGAAGTCAGTAAAAACAAATTTAAATATTGTCATATTTTCATCTATTTACTTGTACATCTTCCACAAAACTGCAGCAACACTAGCCACACTACTATGGCCTTCTGACTTGACAGCTCCTTTCCTCTGTCACTCCCAAGAATGCACTTAGATAGCAACTAATCATGGTGAGATTAGTCATAGCTATTGCTGAAACAACCTTGAAACAAAGTGGAATGTGATACTCACCGTTTGGATAATCACCATTTTCTCTTCTCTTCTGTGATTTTCCCAAACTCTTACTTCTTGACCATGAGAAGAATGTTCCCCTCTTTTTCTTCTCAGTGTCTTCTTCTCCTGATTCTTCATTTAAAGATCTTCCTGACTTTGACTTACCACTTAGCTATCACCAAAACACAATTAAATCACTGGTTGGATCACAGGTGTGAGTATATTGTCTAAAATAAACCTTCCCACACTTCTTCCTAAAACAAGAGTGTGATGGCCAGGTTAGCTGCCTTCTTTACCCCACGCACAAGTGCCTGTGCCAGCATCCCTCTCAGCAGCAATCAAAAAAACCCCAAAAAAACCTCATCAGTGGCAACAAAAAGAAATATAGAGATGGAAATGTGCTGCTTGGTAGGGAGTACAAAACAGTAGCTGGAAATGAGCCATGGAGAGCTCCAGCAAATATGAAAGAACTGTCCCCAGCTCACCAGTAATGCCTAACTTAATGTGGGATGGCTATTTGCCTTCCTTTTAAAACACTGATTTTCACTTTAGTATTTTTCCTAGGCTAGGCTTGAACATGAACAGTTTTCAAAGACAATGACAAAGTACTGTTTAACATTTACAAGTATAATCAAGTATTTATTAGAGTTGAAGAATACAAATGTCAGGAATGTTTGATATTAAACTAAACTGGCTTTTAACAAGCTAGTATTCTTGTTAGATTATTAGAATATTCCTTGAAATGCTACTTTTTAAAGGTTCCTAGTCATAAGAATACATAATGGCAGATGGGATAATCTGTAGTGATTGACATGAAAAATGAGAAGTTATAATTTACCCATGCAGTTATGTAATGCTATGGAGGTATTATCTACAAGAAGAAAAAACAAACCCTAAATAATGTCAAGAGATCAGTCAGTAAGACTACTGGTCTAATTTTTAAGCAACTTTTTAAGCAATTTTTAATTGCTTAAATTATCTTAGTTTAGCAGGAGGTAAGAAATTAAAAACTATCCTCTGCCAAAATGAGTTAGTTTAGGTTAAGCCTTCTCCAAAACTTCTGATAAAATGTCTCGTCTCAACAAAGGTTAAATTATCACATCTTAATTCCCATATTCAACCAAAATAAGGTTCTGAACTGCTGCATTAACAAAATAACCCTTACTTTTTATTTGTACACATATAATTAAATAATAATGAAGATTTAAAATTATATTCAGCAATTCAATATCTAGAAAACTGATTCAAAGGCAAAGATGAAAAAATTAGTATATTCCTGAGTACATAAAATTTTGCAATTGTATTTGCCAGGATCTCTAACCACACATTTTAATTTTACTTTATATGTTGTCTTTGATTTTCTAAAGAACTTGAGAAACATTACTTAAAAGCACAGTTTTGTGATAACAACAATGCAAAAGTCACCTTTTTTGGTGTTGACATGTTGGACTTGTCTGAACTGACGCTGTGTTTGGAGGTGGGGCTGCTGGGAACACGCTGAGGATCAGGAAGAGGACGTCCTTCCACTTCAGCTAAGATGCATTCTTGGTAAAGAGGGGACTTCAGGAAGCGAGTATAGCTATCAAACTTCATCAAGTTAAATATCTGAAATTAAACCGCAATGGATAATGGGTACATACATTCCAGCAACACATCAAGAAAATGAAGCTACTTTGCAACAGGAAAGTCCCATCAAATTTAGGACATCAGGCTGCAAACAGCATAGGCATGACATTGGTTAGACCTGGCTAAACACACTGCACCCATTTTAAAGTAAAATATAATTTTATCTATTCCCTTATTACAGGTTCAGAAAATAAGTTATGATTTGTGCAAACTGCAAGCTGAGATCCTGTAGAGTCTTGACAACTGTGTTGACGCCATTCTGTGTGGAGCATGCAGCAAGCTGGCCATTTAAAACATTTTAAAGGTTATTACACTGGCACTGTATGTGACAGGATTAAGTTACACAAGTGTGGTTTAAGGTAGCTGTGAACAAGAAAAGTTTATGTTCTAAAACACACAAGTATGATATAATCACAATATGCAATAATACACAATGATACAAGACATACAAATTGCTGATGTGAGAAGAAGCTCAGAGTCCTTTGCAGCATATATAATGCTCACAGAGTCACAGAATCATTTAGGATGAAAAAGACCTCTAAGATCATCACATCATTAACCCAGAACTGACTAGTATTAACAGTAAGCCACAGCCACGTGCCCAATGATAAGGAAAAAACCCATCAGTATCTCTGGATAATCAAGAAAACAGTTTACATTCAATGATCTTTAACCACAGAGGAAGAAAGCAGATCTATATCAGGCAAATATCTGAGGGTGATTTAACCAAAGCTAAATTTATGAAAGTGAAAAAGAGCTTTTTCATAAATGCTAAATAATGTTTAAATTTTTTGTTCCATTTTTGGAAACCTGCTGTTTTAAGTGAATCCATACTTTTACCTCTATATGTTCTCCCATGGTTCAGTTCATCTGAAAAAACAGTATGAATGGCTACTTCTTTGGACATGACAAATTCCCCACAAGCAAAGGAAGGTAGGCACCACCCAGAAGGTTCTGGCATTCCAAAGAGTGTAAAGGAAAGTCCATCACTGAGACTGAGTGGCCCATTTGCAGATGGAAACCACACTTCAGACTGTGCAGACACACCCTTCTCAACTTTGGGCTTTAGCCCAAAATTATCTTGTAAACAGCAAGATAGAGCAGAGAGAACTTGAATCTACAGAGTCACAGAAACCTAACTCAAACTGAATGCCAACTTCCAAGGTTTTTACTTTCCCCGTTGTAAATTCCTATTCCTGCTTAGGCTGCCTTTTAATGCACTCTTTCCACAAGGTAAGCTATGGAAAAATACTTCTGTATATGCTAGCTTTGACAGTCTGCAAATTAAACATACTTAACACAGCAAAAAATTACAACCTTTTAACTTTGCTGGACAGAGTCATGAGCGGGTAACTAATTTACCTTGAGCTGATTATCATCTGCCCCATCTTTCTAGCCCACACTACATCCATGATTTCCTATATTTAGAATTATAATCATATTTACATATCTTAATGATTTCTGCTTGTTGAGAAAAGGCTAGCAGATGCTAATTCTTGTTCTTAAAAACGAGAAACATATATTTTAAAAGCTTAATTTGAAATTTTCACATAAACAAGAGTAGAAAAACTTACATCCATTATCAACTCTACATGAAGTACATGCTAAGTTATTCTTATTGTAGTATGTTCAAGTGACCTACATTGTCCTCCATCCAGAAACACTGAAAATGCTTGTTCTTATTCAATTTACAAAAAGGAACAACATCTTAACTAGGTACTTTGGCTGCATCCACACTGCCATTACAACCTCTAACAACAAGATCACAGACAAATTTGTCAGGACATGGACAGAAAGCAACTTTCAGGGGTATTCCCAACAGGCAGTGCTTGAAAAGAGAATGGCCTGAAAGTGTTTCCAAAGCACTTTCCCACACACTTCTGCCACTCCTCTGCAGCCTTACAGCAACACTCCCCATTCCCCAGCGTCACACTCATCCAACCACCACCACAGAGCAGCACCCTTGCACCCTGTGGTCAGTGCTCAAATCTAAAAAATCTTGTGAAAGACCACAAATGCAGAGCTTTCACTTTATTAAGGTTGTGTCACCACCATGAGCTGAACTTAAGGTTGTGTCACCACCATGAGCTGAACTTTGAGAGTCTGTGGGTGTGTTGCAGTAACTACACAACCCACAGCTGTGTGTTCTCAAGTGGTGCCATCCACCAAGACCACAAACTGGCCTGCAGAACCACTCCCTGAAACCAAGAAATTAAGGGCCACCAAGCAGCTGATTCCCCAGCACTGACCTCAGCCAGGCAACACACCACCAGCACCTCAGACAAGCTCCAAGGCCATGTCCTGCAGCAGAAGGAACTCTCATCCTGCCCCACTTCACTTCTCAGTGAAAGGAGTGGGTCTGACTGAGGGATCTGACTGGGGCACTGACAATATGAGATAAGAGGTCAGGTACAGAGAGCCCTCTTGGCTGGGACTGGACCCACAGCAGGACTTCTCATGAGAGTTTTCTCCCTCATTGTAAGCCTTCCATCTAAAAATACAGCATTTTCAAAGGGACAAAACCTGCATCAACCCTGTCACCTGACTTAGCAAGACACCCTGTACTCCACCAAACAAATGGGAGAGGATAAGGAGGAATTCAGGCACAGTCTCCACAACAGCAGGATGACAAATGCATGAAAAAATGTCTGGGAAGGTGGTGACTGGTAATTCCCACAGAAAGCTCAGGCTTGGGAGGTGCAGAAGGAGTAGCTATAAAGCTGGAAGCTACCAGACCAGCAGTCAGACCTCCCTTTCTATCTATCTCCACTTTGCAGGAGGATGACACTGTACCCTGCTGCTCAGATTGCCCAAAAGCAATCTGTGGTCTGAGATCGTGTCCCAAGACTGTGGCCTGGTTCATTAAAGCTATGGCCTTGATTTCAAAATGATGATATCAAAACTACTATTAATAAACTGGTAGGGTGGAAGAACTACCAAAGAGATGACTTAGGAAAAAAAAAAAACCTAGAAACTTTAATTCTATAGGAAATGTAAAGTGTATCCTGTTGTTGCATAACTGTTCTGATTATCAATAATTATTTAAAACACATCCACTTCAGAGGTCTTCAGACTCCAAGAGTTCTAAAATCTCTTTGCCTGACAGTAGTACTAAAGCCTAAGAGAAGAACTCCCTTAATACAACATTTTAAAAACCAAAACTAGACACTATTTCTGTATTCAACTCTCCACTAAAGAACAGAAAAGCAGCCATATGCAAACACTCTATCAATGGTGCTGCAACACATGGAATTATTTACTTGTATTAAACCTCCATTTCAATGAGTACTTTTCAGATTATATTTTAGTTAAGTGAAAATTTTCTCTCCACATAACAGAAAAACAGCCAAGCAGCCTTTTTTCTGTTCTTCTAACAGAGTCTAAAATATACAGCATGTAAAACTATTCTTATAGATTATAAAGGAAAAGATAACAGGCATAAACATAGAGCATTCATGGTTACTATGGTTACCTGAAGTTGCTGTTCCTTGAACATATCTGGATGGGGAGAATTGAGAATATCATCTGCCAGCTGTGCCTGGCTGTCAATATTAACTGGGGTTGTAGCTTTGCTACACAAGAACTTACTGAAGATCTCCCGAGCCCTGTAAGAAAGCTACAGAAAAAAAAATGCTAAATGTATGTTGGTTTTAAAACTATATTTTTAGCTAGGCATGTTTACAATGATATATTCCACCCAAAAATAGATAGCCACTCCTGAATCTTTTATATATGTATTTTTCATATAACAGCTTTTGCGAGTTTTAAGCACATAAAATAGGGTTTTTTCTTTATGATTACAGGTATTCATCAAATATTTCTTGAGCAGTAAAAGTTGTCCTCCAAATAAAAATTAAAATAATCAAGCAGTGAAGCACAGCAAGTATTTTTTAAAATGAGAGTAGTTTTTTTTTAGATTTTTAGACCTTTTACGTAACAGTTACTATTTAAATACATCCTCTAAGATTAAATTTCTAGAAGTGAGAAAAAGGTAAATATATATATGAATATTTACAGTCAAAACCACTCATTTTTAACTTGTTTTTTTCAAACACCCACATCATGAAAATAATGAAAAACCCACCAAGCTGAGCCCACAGCCCTTAAGGGTGGTGTTGAGAAAATACTTTGTTTGAAGACAGAAGAAAGTAGGGAAAAAAAACCTCATTAGTAGACAAAAGAGTTAAGAGAGACTTGGAAGGTGAAACTGTTTTCACCACATAAACCTGACTAGATTTAGCTGTGGTGTAGACAGAAGTGTTGCCAACCTGCACAAAGTTCAAAATTCACCTAAACTGCCTGACCAATGTAGGATTCCCTCAAAAGGATGAGATGGAGATTCTCATAATTTGTGAACAAACATGAGAGCCCTGCCCTTTGAGCAGCAGATAATTAAGTTATTTAGAAACACAGTCTTGGTTGGTGGAGGCAGTCTAGCTCAAAGAGTGCAAGAGGTCTTTCCTTGACATGGTGAATTAACTTGCTCTGCACTTCCAACGGCTGCCACCGTTGGCCATTTGCAACACCCAGGATACCTCACCTCATTCTTACAGTTTGCACTTTGCTGCAGTTTGAACATATCCAACATCTTAAATTTAGGTCGTCCCACCCTATTTCAGTGATGTCACAATACACAGACCAAGCACAGCTCCATTAATTTCAATAATCTTGAAGGAATAATAATTTTTGAAGAAGCAACACAAGGCACTGAAATACAACATTGACTTACCTCTTTTTTATCATGTGCAGGTACATGGTTAAAATATTCACAGGCCTGCCAAAATAAAATATTTTCTTCACTAAATTCTTTCCGTAGAAATTCCTAGGGGAAAAAATAAGCAAATAAATAAATGTCTCAAAGAAAAGTTACTTGTCAGCTTAAAAAACATATATATAGTGCTTGGAAAGTTTACATAAATGTAAGTTTTCAATCGGTCTCACAATCCATGTTTTTTCTAAAGTAAAAATCAATATATGTCCAATACATACCTGGTGTTCCCCCTCTTATTCATGTCTTTTAAAATGTATATAACTGAGAAGAATACATGAACTTACAATCAAATAATTTGCAAGTACAAAATTTGAAATGTCATGCTAAGTAGTGCATAAACTGGTGAATACACTTTAAATAAAAATTTAAATAGTTTATAAACTACATTTAAAAGTGACACTGTAAACTGTCTTTAATTGCAGTTCTACTGACATAACAGAATAGATGTTTATCAAGAAGTGCCCATAGTCAATCCTGGACTCATTACAGTGTCTTTCTGTATCACATGGCAACTTTAAAAAAAAAAAAATCTATCTCTGTTCACTGTGTTTGATGTGGTTACATGGTTTCTCTTTGGAAAATACTCACTCAGAGGAAAATAAAATATCTCCCAGTACAACACACAATAATCAGGACATTGATATTACAGCATCCTAAAGTCCAAATGAACACTGGTACTGATTCAATTGGAAAACTCTACAATTGAAAACTGTCCTATATTCAAATCTGTATAATTCAATATTTTCTCCGCATCTTAAAGGCATTTTAAACATCAGGGGAAAATAAAGATATAAAAAAAATTAACTTGATCCACCACAACCTTCACGCAATCGTCGCATGGGTATCAGTGAAGCTTCCTTATCATACAAAGCAGGCACAGAAAGCTGTGTAAGAACAATTTCCACAGAAATAAGTTTATTTGTGCTTTTCAGATTTACATAAGAGTTTAGGGAGTCCAGCTGTAAGAAAGCAATTGAGATAAACTACAGTAGAGGGAATCTAAATGCCCAAGCAAGCTCTGAATTTACAGTTCTTTAGATACATAAGCTGAGACACCAAACACATAAAAGAGAGTAGTCAGGAAAACATTTCTGCACTTTACATGTAATTACATATTTAAAGAGAATCAAATGAGTGAGCAAGAATCAGAACACAACTGCCTACTTCCCCCTTGGCACACTCCCTGTGAACCCAGAGTCCATCTCCACTTGCTTCCTTGTGGCCACAGGATTTGGGCACAACTGTCCAGCAACTCAGCTTCTCCAGGAGGAGGATAGATTCCAGCTGGAATATCAGGCAGCCAAGCAGGTGTCACCCATGGCTGGGAAGCTGCAGAGGTTGGTCTGAACCCCTTGTGAGGAGAGCCTGCAAACAGCTCTCACCTCCTGGCTGACTGCTCTGAGCAGCAGCTATTATGCAAAGTGTGACTATTTGCAAAACATGCAAAGTCTCTCCTTGTTAGAGAGCAATTCCTGCTCTGTGACAAAGCTGTCCTCAGGAAAGGCAGATGCTGGATCCCACATGCACCAAGACACTTGCTATGGAGCCATAAATTAAATGCTGGTGCCTCAATGTTCCTGGATACTGGCAGCAACCTGTAACTGCACTGTGTTATGGCAACCAGGTTAATAGATCTAAGCAATGGCTTTGGACATCAACTGGGCCTCAAGAAAATGGTGGTGCACACAATAAACTTTGACATTCCCTAATCATTTTTTTAAAGTTGGTATTTCTTTAAGACATGTGCTTTTGCAGTGTTTGTAAAAATAAGTTCTAATTAGAATAAAATACAGGGGGAAAGTAAAACTTCCAGAATATCTGAGGTTGGCTTTTGCTGAAATTAAGTGTATCTTTAACCTTTTAATCTGAACATTTATTAAAATTATATGAGCTACTTTTTACATTTATAATGTAAGTTTTGAAGTATCATAGCAGCTAAAAATTTAATGCAGCAATTTCCTAAATGTACACAAGTTTACCAGAGGTTTATAAGTAGAACAAAGTCAACTGAACTTTCAGTAAGAGCCCCATGAACTACATCGTTTTTCAGATGAACTCTAGCATCAGATCAGAACTGTAATTTTTCTTCCGGCCTGACAAGAAGTCTCAGTATGAAAGCAGAAATGCTATTAACTCTCAGACTACTCTGCTAAAATAAGGAACACAATATCCAGAATGTATTATTTTGCTTTCCTCTTCTCTGTTTCCACAAATAGATGTTCACTGTTAATGTGGGTTTTGGGTTCCCCCACCAGTTAACTTGGAAGTCTGCTTATTAGCCATTCTGATCTCTTAATACTTTTGTATCAAGCAAAAGAGACTGAGTTACTGCAGATCCAATCATCTACCTCTCCTATACCCTTTTTCTCATATTCTCATTGTGAAAATTACTTGGGCAGCACAAACTGTCCCTGTGTAACACATTCAGAATCAGCAACACGCTCAGTGCAACAAAGCAAGAGTATATACTCTCAGTTTCCTGGCAAAATAGAGATGATCCTATTTACAATAAATGTGCTGTGCAGAATAGTATTTATGTATTACAAAGTATTTATGCTTTGGAAATACTCAGCATTACTCCTTCAAGTTGCAGTTTTAACCATTGCTCTTAACTACCATAACTACTTCCAAAAAGTACTTCTAAAAACCTTTGCAGGAAAATAAGCCCCTCTATCATTGAAAACACCTTCTATGTGGCTTCCAATGTTTCATGAGATGGATGTAAATAACAACCCATTCTTAGGAAACTACCGAAAGTACTTCCTTCTTCTTGCACAAAGGCTACAGATAAAAAAAAAAAAATTTTAGAAAATGGGGAAGCATTCTAAAAGTTCCCAGTCAACGCCAAATATAGAAGTTGTTTCAGGTGAAAAGGGAAGCTATGCAGAGATGCATGGCAATTTAAATATTACTATGAACTTTTACTCAACTGTGTAAACTCAGAAAGATGCTCGAGTAACAACAGAGCATGAATGAACTCCTGTCTCCTGCCCTGTGCAAGGAGAGTGTCAAGAAAAAAAAAAAGAATACAGGAAAATTAGTGCAGCAGTAGGAGGTATTTTGAAAAGCCTCTCACTGTCCCTCAAAACTCACCGAAAAATATTTAACACCAACAGAGTCCTGAAGAAGCCGCTCAAAGGAAACTGCCCAGCTTGCAACTCTCCGCTCCCGCAGCCGCCGGCAGCTCTGCACGCTGGGAAGGCTGGCATTGCTGCTCAGGCTGTTCTCACTGATGCAGTCCTTCAACTCAGTGCTATTCAGCTCTGTCAATAAAGGAAATTACATCTGTCAATAAAGTACTATTCACTTGTACTCTTCAGGATTGTTTATTTGGTTTATCACGCCTCCTGCTCAAGCTCACAGCGGTGCAGAATTCTAAATATCGCTCTCCATTTTTAGTAGGAGCACCTGCATAGAAAAAAAAGACCCCAAACACCTCTCAAGTGTCTTCTGTTTCACTGCAAAGAAAATTAAATGAGTGTTGTAACAGCAGTCCCCTGACAGAAGCAGAAGGGGCAGGCCCAAAACAATTGTTCCACAAAATAAAATACATTTTCCTCTTTCACTCCTTCAGAAGGTTATCCAAGGAAAGCTGACCTTCAAGAACCCGCTGTTCACCAGAATGTGAGCAAAAACCTATTAGGTGATAGGAGACAGCAAAATTTCATATACACTTAAATTGGTAGACAGGCAACCTCTGAAATTTTGCATGGAAATACAATATTCCCATTAATATTGAAAATTTGGAATTTTTCAGTATAAATGGGAAAATTAATTGTGGAAAAGAACATTAGGAAAATGAGATAGTAAGGGATGCCTTCCTCATCCACAGGAAGTTAGGGACATCAAACCATAGATCCTCCATTTATTATGGTTTTTGATAAAAATAAGGATCCCTTCAAGACTCCAGCCAACATACTGGAATAATCTAGAGACTCCAAGATGAGAAATTACCAGATTCTTTAGATCTTGAATAAACTGAAGTGATTTTTTATTCTGAGAAATAAATTAACAAGAACCCATGGAGAATTCAGGGAAACACACACAAAAAAAACCCTTGTGTAGCAAGCTAAAAATTTCAAATATTAACCCCAGATCATCTTTGTCATGTCAGTAAACAAAACAGGCACACAAAAAGTGTCCAAGTGGCCATTTGTTCACAGAAGTAGAAAAGATAAAGAAATGGCTGCTCTAACTAAGAGACAGAACTGCTTAGAGCAGGGCTCTATTCACAGATTTGTCATTTACCTCTTGAACACCCTTTTACAGGATGGTCCCTCCAACTCCCAGTGTACAGAAATATAAAACTGGTAATGCTGAGCTCACAGCTGCACACTTCCTAGAGGTGATATGAGGTTTAATTCCTTGTGGAGACACAACTAAAGCCTGAGCTACCTGGTCTGATCTCCCTGCTCGAGCACGACAGGTTGCACACAGAGAGATGCCAAACTGAATGAGATTCTTTGATGAAGAGACGAAAAAATCACAGCCATTCAATTATTTGAAAAATTATCAGTAACAGATGTGAGAAAATAATACCCTCAAATTAAATAGATTGTATATTCAGCAATTTTACGCCAAATGGAAAAACAAGTATGCAGCTCACTAGAAATTCAATCTGTTGGAGAAAACTGAATTCACAACCAATCAGAAATGGACTGTGTTTCACAGGGCTGTTTTTATGGTTTTCCTCAGTTAATCACTTAGACTAACTAAAGCAATGAGTAATTTCATCAAAAAGACCCTACTGTATACGCTCTCCCAAGGTCTCCTTTCATGTTAGAAGTATTTGAAAGCACTCTGCATTTCCAAACTTCATGTTACAAAACAATATTGTTCCTCCCTGGAAGTAAGAGCTTTGAAAAAATGCGCCATTGAAAATAGTTAAAAGCATTGGAAAAAGTGATAAAGATAGTTGTAAAGATAAGAAAATAAACATTTTTAAGAATTCCAAAACCTCATTTTTAAACATATTCTTAGCTCAGAAATATTCACTAAGATGTAACAGTTAACTATTCTGAGTTTCTGGAAGCAAAGCTATTTTTTAAGACATAGATACAAAATTACATGAGGGAAAAACAAAATGTAAGTTTGTATTTTTAAAAATGATAATATTTAAGGACACTAGTAACAAATCAGGTATATAAATAACTTTCTTTACCTAATCACCATATAAATCAAGACTAATTACCAACACTCAGCAAATAATGCCAAATTTTCTTATACAAATATTTATTCACTTTTTCCTTTAAGACATATGAAAGAGCAACTGTTAACTTAATTAGAGAATACCTGGTCCCCAGAGTGAAACTATTGTGAAAGAAGTTAACGTGAATCTGAAGAGAATGATATCTAACTTTATTATCTGTAGTATTTTGCTTTAACTCTGCAGGTGGATATGTTCTATTTTACAGTCCAGGATATAAATAGGCACCCACTTCTTGATAGATCTGGAACGGTTTCAGATACTGCCTCACTCCTGGAGGGTTCAATCCCAGTGTTCTCCAGTAATGAATGATGAAAATTTCCTTGTTCCTTTCAGGCAAAGTCAGAAAGGCAAACTCATGCCACATCCCAAACCCCTGAAACCTACTTGGCTGACAGAGAGAAATTAGGGAGCAGCCACACCAAGAGCTCAACTCTGGATCCCGGAGTCACAGTGCCTTAGGACTCAGAAAGGATTGGGAAGTGGCAGGCACAGCAATCATCAGCCAGTCAGCATCACCTCCCTCCCAGTGGCAGGCATTCAACTTCCCCATGGCAGCCGGGAAACCAAACTGCAATTACAGCCTCCAGTGTTTACACCAGTGGGTAACTGCTAACTACCTTTAATTGCTACCAGCTGCCTGCTCTCTCCAGCTCCTCAGAGTTACACTCCTCTGAACTGCACCGGGTTCTCCCTCCCCTGATAGGCTTCCGACTCTGGAGATCCCATGAAAACAGATGAACCAAAATAAGACTCTGTTTCCATCAACCAAGGAGCTACTAGCACAGGTCTTCCAATATGTTAACACAGCATTAAGGGATTACTCATTCCCAGTAAGCTGTCTCTGTTATGGTAGATTTCATTCAGGTAATTCAGACTTTTTTCAAATAGAACTATTTTAATTTATACTTAACCCTGGCACAGCTTTGGATTCCTTTTATGAGAAAATGTAGTTGGTTTGCTTTCAAAATCTGTAGAGTTTTCTGCTGTGGTACCCATCAAGCTGAAAACATACAGAAAAGGTTGTTTGCCAAAATAGGCTTGGTTATTCTAGTTCTTTAACCACCCAGATCATCAGTAGCAATTAAAAGAGTTACAGACTAGTGTAGATACACCATTTAGAACTGGAGAAAAAGAAAGAAGGAAAAACACTTCCCTGACTCTACCATTAGTACCCATTTTATCCAAATCACACTTAAATGAAGACTGTATAAGGCATAATTCCTGCTCCACTCCTCTTGCACAGGAATGTCTCCAATGAAAGCTCCAGCATCAGGTTTCCTGACTCTCAGAGCTCATGCATTCCTAGGTACAGGCAGCCCACCTTGGAAAGCAGGAGTGGGAAAACTTTCCAACCCAGTCACATATTTCTTCTAATGAGCCCTCTGTGATGGTCATCAGAGGAAACACAGAGCCCTGACTCCCACGCTCACATGTTCTCACCACAGGGCTGTTGTGCAAAGTGGACTCCTCCTCTTCCACCTCATGAAGTATTTTAAAAAAGAACAGGAGCAGGTGAGAATCTCAGGATGTTTAATGTGAAAATCCCAGCTCTGCATGAACAACATGAACTACAGCAGTGCTGGGAAGTTTCCAAATGCCTGCCTTCCTTTGTCATCACTTCTGGAAGCACTGACTTACCCTGTATTACCTGTAAAAGGAGGCTCCTTGGTCAAACATTTCAAATCCCAGGGACCTAACTTTATTTTTGTTCTTATAGCAACCATGCCTACTGAGGAAAAACCACTTTGAGAGCAAACTCATTTAGTTTCATTTATTATCTTTTGGAAATACAGAACTGACACAGAATGCTATCTAAAAAAACACAATATTTTGCACTTTTTGTGTTTATATATTCTATGGAGGGTCTTGGTTTTATTTATTCTACAAAAACAGCATTATGTAAGAAAATACAGGCATTTAATAAAATAAGTCTTGAAAGCATTCAGGATAGGATGGCTTCAGAAGTTTTGGTTTAGATAATATAAAGCCTGAATACAATAAATGGAAGCTATTTTGTATGCATTCGTATGTATTTTGTATACATTTTTCAGGCTACAAATACTTTTTATTGTCGTGAGAAGCTAAGCATATTCCTCATAATCACAGGAACGTACACAAATCATATAATCGCTAAATACATTACCTGGATAAAGCTGGTAAGAACCACTGTGGTGCCACTTAATCAAATACTTCAAGCCCTTCACTGAAAGCCATCCTTCTGAATCCATACCAAGTTCAGCTGCAACGTCCCGGAACCCATTGGGTGCAGATTAATCTCACTGTCCAGCACATTGTTTGTTCCTCTGCAATTCTGGGATGAGAGAAGCTAACAAAGTTCCCCACAGCAGCTCCTGGGAGCTTCAAACACCATTCTAAACAACTCGATTCCTTCCCTCGTTGCTTCAAGCAGAGGGAAGCAATAGTATACTTAACACAAAGCATTATAAAATGCTACATAAATAATTTAAAGAAAAGACCTTTTGCCACTGCTGCTAAAGGAACTTGAATTATTTATGCTACAGTGGAACACAGCTACAGTGAGCACGCACCACCAGCAGAACTGACAAATAAGTCATATACCTACTAGAGGAAACAATCCATCTGTATTTATAGTGCAAAAAGCATAAACAGTGTTTTGCTTTGTTTTGCACTTCACTGCTAATTTTTTGCCTTACCTTCCTCAGTTACTTCTTAAAATACAGTTTTACATTATTTATTACTGCAAACATCAGATTCCTTTCAGAAAGGTCTTTAGGAACACTTTTCATTATGAAAATTCTGTCCATGTGATGAACACTAAAAGCAAAAATCAGCCGAAACTACAGCAAAGTAGTATCTTAGGAAAAAATGTGCATAGAGCATCTGCTAGGCTGAAGTATTTCAGCTTTGTGGGACTGATCTCTGAAGGGAAGAGCAGGTGAGAACTGACTCAGACATTCTCACTAGCTCAGGTACCTCACTACCTCTGTCTGGGAGATGAATGATGATGGTACTTCTGTTATAGATCCTTTGACCTTAAGGTTTTTCCTTTCTGAAGTGCCTTCCAGGTATAAATAGCAAAGTCAGACATTAGCAGGGGCCTATTGATCATCCCTGTGACAATTCAGATGGCACAGTGCTCACAACATCAGGCACAGCCTGCGTGCTGTGTACACACTCCCACAGTCAGCAGCAAAGGACAGCTTCTGAGGTGGGAAGTAGAGAAACCTGCTAATGACAGGTCACTGTAGTCACATAAAATGGTTCCTGCTACTCCTAGGGCAGAGGTGCTGCATGTTAGTTGATCTACTGCAGTAATCTTGCATCTAAGCTTTATTACAGTTTGCAGTCTGATTGCCTGCAATTCATTACACAAATCAATTACAGTTAAGAGCTGCCACTGGTCAGCACATCTGGAAACAACACTAATTTACATGTCAGCTATCTTACAATGCCCAAGTGCAGTTTTGGCTGATAAGAACATCCCAGCCTTGCACAAACTGAGATGTAAAATAGAAAATAAACACAAAGGGGTAGATGGTTTCCAGGGCTGGGCTCTAACATAATAAAAGCCATATCACATAAATCATCATTGACTTCAGAAAGAAAATGTACAAAGAACTGCTGTGCCTCCCACCATACTGAAGAGATGTACATAAAGCAACAAAATTGCTTTTTACACAGTAATTTTCTTCCCAAACTAAAGCTTAACAACAGTATTTATAGTATCTATATGTACAAATAATATTAATTAATAATACCAGGCAGAAGAGAAGGTCCTGGAGAGACCTTAGAGCGCCTTTCAGTACCTAAAAGGGGTACAAGAGAGCTGGAGAGGGACTTCTGGCAAGAGCAGGCAAAGGGTAATAGCATTAAACTGAAGGAGGGTATATTTAGATTAGATATTAGAAATTTTTCACTCTGACAGCAATGATAACACTGGAACAGGTTGCCCAGAGAAACTGTAGATGTCCCATCCCTGGAAGTGTCAAGGCCAGGCTGGATGGCAGCAGGGCTGGAACAAGTTGACCTCTACAGTCCCTTCCAGCCCAAATCATTCTGTGATTCTGTGATGACAAAGATTTAGTCTAGGAAGGGAAGCATGCAGTGCTGTACTAATGGTTACACTGGGGAAAATTTCTCTAAATTAAACATACCCTAAAATGTGTGTCTGTGGATCTATTTGTGTATTAGTGAGATTAATGAAAACTCAAAAAAAATTCTGCACTGTGCCATACTAAATGAAAGTAAATGCTGGAAAATAAAATTCATACATGAATCAGAATTATTTACTCAATGCAGCTCGAGGTGAATTAGGAATTTATTTAATTTCACTTTTTCTGGTTACAGTCTCTCTGGCTCCTATTTTTCCAACCCACTAGCTGGGTACTTAAGCATTGATTCAATATTATTCAATGTAGTTCAACTACCACTTTCTACACAAATTATACCCCTTCTTAAGTAGCATTTAACAATGAAGAGAGAGTTCATGTTAAATTCTGAACTAACTAAAAATAGGGAATACAACTAAAAAATAGTACATAACTTCTTGGCTTTTTTTCACCTCTGTGACCATACATGGCCCTTAGATTTCATGAGCTCAGAAAAGTGTACAGAATTAATTGTGAAAACAGTTATCTAAAGATTTGGAATAAGACACAAATCATACTGAAAGACCTGAAAATAAGTGGATTTTTTAAAATAAATTTTCAGCTGGCAGGATAAAAATCTTGACATTATTATTGTATGAGTACTATCACAGGGATTCCCAAGTCTGGATAGGCAACAAAAAACTTTCATTAACACAGAACAAGACCCCTCGTGGAGACAAGACAAAAGTACATTGTGTTTTACCTAAGAAAAGATCAATCAAATTTTTGCTCCTCAACTATGTACACAATCAGAAAGTCTGTGGTCTGCTTTGATTTTTATATCAAGAAGGTAACATGTGGGGGAAAAAAACCCATATTTTTCCCAGAAAAACACAGGCTATGTTTTAAAAATAGAAAGCAGAATAAAGACTATTATTTTCTGGTTTGTTGTTTTATCACTTTGTGGACAAGACAGATACAACACAGAGTCTGCTTCTTATCCAGACAGAAGTATAGTAAATCATCAGACTGTGTCAGCAGGACAGAAGGAGAATACCTGACAAAGTCAGCCACTGGAAAATGGCTCCAGCAAAAGGACCAAAACAGAAATGTTTTTCTGAAGTGCAGTTTTAGTCTTGCAAGGAATCAGAAATTAAGATATGAAGAATTTTTCTAAATAGTATTGCTAATTTTCATTTACATTTCCATGTATTATAAAAGAAATTATCATTAGCATTCCAAGTATTTTTTCCCAATTTCACTGCACTGATTACAGCAACACATCTTGTTCCCTTTTGCCCTTTTTATTTAATACATTTGTCTTGTAATGTTGTCAAAGAACAGCAAATGCAAAAATACATGAGTTTTTCTGCAGGATCAAGTGAACCAACTCCTGCCAGAGAAGACAAGGAGAAAAGTCCTCGCCTTTATACCCTACATTACACAAATTCCTTTATTCCATTAAGGAAGCCTTTTTAAACGGTTTCAATTAACTTCAAAGCTTCAGAGAAATCATCTTCTAATGTTTAACAAAGAGTGGACATCCTTTAAAACATTAAAGGCATGTTAAAATCAAAACAAACCAGCTTATGTTCAATAAAGAGGAGTTTACTCAGAAGTACTCCAGAAATGCAAGAGCTCCATGCTGGGATTTTACAAATATCAAATTACTTACCCCCTTCTCAAAAACGATCACATTTAAGAAAGTTCAACCTCAACAAATGTACCAACACAGCTTACAACTCAGAAACTAGAGCATCTCTTTAAAAGCAAACAAGGTATGTAAAGGACAATAAAACAGAGAATGAGATTTTATCTACCATCCAATTACACAGAAGTCTACCAGCTCTGCCTCTATTATTATGAATGAAGAAGCCTTGTTTTAATAAAAATGTGCATATATAAATGTACCCAAAAAATTATTATGCAAATAAACCAGTGAAAGTATGTGAACACAAGGCTGCAATATTTTCACTGGCACAGTTCCCAAAGCAGCCACAGAGTTCTGCACCACCTTGGACTTACGTCTTGTAATATATCACATAATTTCCCACATATTATGTTGCTTAATGTGGAAAATTGATTTTTCATTATAAAAGTAAAAACAAGCTTCAGCTTACCTCCATCAGAAACAGTTGCTGACTGCAATAAAAAAGAGAAAGAAAAGTGTTACTGAAGTTTCATGGCAAGTATCAGAAATCTCTGAGATTCATTTAGTATTTGCAGTATTAGCTACTTTTATCATCTTATTAATAAGTGATAATATTAGAGAGGAAAATCTAAAGAAGCCAGCTGTTATTTCTCACAGTTGTTTTCTCCCCAGCATGAAATTCACCCCTTTCAACCACTACTGTCCAGGGATTTCAGCCCACCAATATTTATTGGAAGGAGAATTTCCTGCTGGGGTAACTACACTGCTCCCAAAAGTCTTTCTTAGAGGGGCAGAGACAATCAGTTGGTACTTGTGACAAGGTAGATACCTAAAACTGACCTGCAAAGACTGGAAAACACAATGAATTAAAACAACACCTCATGCACTTTAAATTGCTGTAGTGTTTGGAGATATGTGGCATTAAAATGAAAATTCCATGTTTTGTCAGTCAGGTGACCCTAAAAACTTTCCCTGTCAGTCACTTCTGACTATCACAGAAACAAAAGGATGTTCAGAGTGCTTGCAATAAACCAGAATTTAACTTCCAATAAATAAGAACTCCTCATCACCTCTACCTATTGTACATCAGATTTTCAAGGACAATTAGTATTCTAGTGAAATGTTGAAGTTTATGTGCTTATCTACCCTAGACTTCTCCACTTTCATCATAAATGACCTCAAGGCATCTCACACCTCATTAAATCTAAGTACTGATCATTTCCCAAATAGGTACTCCAATGCTTGAACCTTGACACTCAGCTGAGTGAAGTATGGAGGACAAATGATTTTTAGATTTAAGTTTGCATTGTTTGTTTAATGACTAACAGAAAGTATTTTTATTTCAGTTTGGCCAATCTATTCTTGGTCACTGAAAGTGTCCTTGAACATTTCGGAAACCTTCTAAATAGTTAAAAAATACTCTCTTCATTTGTAATGCTCATTAAAAAGCTAGGAAATAATGTCCTACAGTATCTAAAATTTCTTCAATGTCAGAAACACACAGAAGAAAAAAAGCACAAATATAAGCAAAATTCAAGCTAACACCATAGTTTGTATTTTTCATCCTTGGCAACAAATAATCCCATTCTTCTTCAAAATCCACAAAAAAACCCTTTAGTAATATATTATCCTTTATTTCTCTCTTTCACTGCAGGCTCTCACCCTGATGTTAACACTCTGAAGAAATTGTTACAAAGTGGGGTGGCCTCACCATTCCCATCACCAGGAGAGGATCTGAGCTAGTCTCTGGCACAAGTGTTCTGGGACTTTCAAAGTCTAAACTAACCTTTGTTGACCTCATTCCCCTGGTGCTAGTTCAGATAAAAATATACCTCTCATGAAAAAGATTTTAAAAATGAAAAAATGGTGGCATATCTTACTTAACTACATAAATGCTTCTGGATCTGTGAAGCATAATAATATAACAAAAAGGATCTCCAAGCATCTCCCTTTAAGAGCTTTGTTTCAGGTATCAAAAACATGGTTCTTGTTACAGTCCTTCAGTGGGGCTTAGGACATCTTTTCTACTTCTATTTTGCACATAAGCCTAGTGATCATGTTATAAATTCAGAAGCCATCATTTAATTAATGTAGGTAATTTAGAAAATTTAATTTGCATTACTGAAATCTGGTTTATAGATGTGATTGCTTCTAATTTCTTAGCACATCACTGTACAGTACAGTTAATGAATAAACAACTTCAATGTCATTTCTAAAAGAACAAGGAAAATGATGACTCAAAGTAAAGCAATAGTATCAGTTTACACATTAGACAGAAAAAGAACCCAAAGTCCTTTTAAAATATCTATATTTTAGGAATGGTCATTTACTTTGTTAGCTTTCATTAACCTAGGTTGAAACACCAAGTACAATTCTTCATGGTTTTGAAAGGTATGAAGCAAAATTATTAGGATTTTCATGATAGCAGAAAGAATATTCATACTACTTCTGTCAACAACGGGGAAGTTAACAATTATAAAAGGTATTTTCACGAGAAAATGGTGCAATTTTATAGAAAAGCTCAATAATGAATGGAGAGTTTTATCTTGATCCATTTAGCATAAGTTAATGCAGTGAACTTTCTGCACACCACAGGTTGGTTTTGCATGTTTATTTTAAATTCTTTGTCTACTGCATGTTACTTAGGTGTATCAGCATTTTAAAATCTCTCCAAGCAGGGCCCTAGTAATTTTTATGTTAGAACATTTTAGAAAAACACCTATAGGAGGAATATATTTTACTACAGAGTCACTAAATATACCTATTGTGTTCCAAGCATAATCCTTTTATTTCTATAGATCACAGAATAAAATAGATTTTGAGAACATTTCTTTCAATTCATCTGTGTAAGTAAATCCATCTAATTCAATAAAACCTAAAAACTAAAGCTTGTAATTACTGTGCAAGAATTCATATTCAAGTAATATGTTCAAATTACGTTTGTGAGTACTCCGAAATCTCAGTTTAAACCTGTCAGAAATTGCATGCAGTCCACATTCAGACAAAGAAGTTTCTCTTCTAAACTGTTCAGCTGAAACTTGTCTAGATTTGTCTTTGAAAGGTATAAGTTGCAAGACCAGATTTTTTTAAATACTATGATGATCTCATTTTAAAAATACAGTTTATGTTTGGGACTTTTTTTCATTCTTCAGCATTCGTGTTTCCCACCACTGGAGGCTCTTCAGGATAAAACTGGATCTACTACACATAAAAAGTTGGATTATTTGATGAAATTTAACACTACACATATATTAAGAACCACCTATTGAAAAATATATGTATCAGAAGCTATAAAATTGAAAAGCTCCTGTAGGGAGCCATTTCAGAAAGAGGGGGAAGGACAGGGCATGACTCTGTGCCAGTTAGGGCTAATGTGAGGAATTTTTTTAAGTATTTAAGCATTTTATTACAAATGACAGAACATATATGTGGTAAATGTACCTATGAGCTATCATCCAGAGATAATATCTAATTGGATGAAACCATCAAATCTTTCACAACCAGATAAGAACTGAAATTTCTTCCATCTTCCAATTACCCGAGTTACCAAACTGGTTTAGGAAAAAGCCTCTGGTATATACCAGGAATTTGATGGCAACACATTACCAAAATTTTAAAAATAAATCTAATTTAGGAAAGCCAAAATGCCTTCACGGGAACTCTGCTTGCTCATCTCACGGATTAGCAGCTGGGTTACACAGACACTCACACACCCCACAAAGCTGGGGGATGCAACTCTGCTCCAGGGACTTCAGGACAGGGTCTGGATCTCTGTGATTTGAGAGGGAAGCTCAGTGGCAGGGCCAGCAAGTGAAGAGTGCCTTCCCAGTTACCATACAGCAGAAAAGATGCTCTAGGTCCCTCTAAACTGGGAAATGTTGCAACATATATTTGATAGCATAAAGTTCTGAATAAGAGAAAACATGTTACATTCCCCTCTGCATCATCTCTCTTTGCTAGGTGGAAAAACCAGAAGGGCCTGTGAGCTTTTGATGTTGTGTTCAGGATCTGCTAGCAACAAATCTAAAATAGTTTAAGCTTACAATAATTATCGGGGAGAAAACTACTTTGTGAGTACCTAATTCTTTTTCCCAGAACATAAGTAGACAACAGAGTACCTTGCATCAACAGCAAGGTACAAAGGGAAAGAGGGCATAGAGGAGAACAATTCATAAGGCTGAAAGTTCATAAGGTTGGAACAGGCTGTATCTTTTAGCTTTCATTCACATGCTAGATGTCTGCACCTCTGCATGAAGCTTGTCTGATGACATCTTTCAGGTGACAGAAACTCTTATCCATCTTACATGTTCCAATTTACATGGATCAGGTCCCAGAGAAGTGACTAGGTACTGTCCAATTCTGCCATAACAACATCCTGCAGAAAACCAAAAAATACCCCACCTATAGCCCAGGCATTATATTGAGAAAAAAAATCCATGTGTACAACTACCCAGGTAACACAATACAAAAATTTCCTTTCTCTCCACCTCAAGATTTGTCACTCAAGTCGAAGTCATGCTCAAATACTGGAGTAGAACAAAGGGAAAGAGGGGGATACTGGCAGGGGTGGGTGACACATACTGGGAAATGCCAGGCCTTAGCAATAAAATGGAGCAACATGAAATCATCTGTGCCATTACAGTGGGGGTGAGTGCCTTCCTGAGCCAAGAAAGACATCTCTGTTTCCCACTCCTGAGACACAGAGGGTGAAATCTGTAAGGAGAGTGAAGATGTATTTCTCTCCCCTATTCTAACAATGACAGAATCACAGACAAAACAGAACCACTATTCTTTTCCTGGCCATCCAGAAAGATTTGGAATAAAAGGGATTAAAAATGACCTCTCTGTCTCCTTTCCAAAGCACACTTTCTTGCAGTACAGGCATCAACTTCTTGTTGCATCCAAAGAATTCTCTGAGTGCTGCCAGAATCTGTTACTTACCCAGTACAACATCACTTCACACACTATTTTATAAACTCTCTGTATATAAGCCTTTCAGGTTAGAATCGCACACCTAGCTCCACCAACCTTCTAAACTAATTTTCTCATATGATTTCAGTATAGAGGATAATGCTAGGAAATCTGCTGGGTTCTGAACATTTACAGGCAGAATACAAAGAGCCAACTTTCAAACATTCTGTCACTTATCTCAGGGAAAGCACAACTCTCAGCTGACCGTCTGCTTGCATCTAGCTTTGTTCAAACTACTTCTTAAAGCACCTGAAGCAACTTCTCCTTTTGCCAAGATATGTATTATGAGCAAATCCCCAGGTCTTCAGTCACATTACTCCAAGATTTACATGATATATAGGTATTTTCAAATATATTACAGCATCAACACAGTTCATGCCATGAACTCCAGTGGACTCTGGGAGGGGAGGGAGATCGTGCCTCAAAATATGTTATATACAATTCTAACATTTTCAATAAAAAATAAGGCATATTACTCATCAATTATTGCTCGTTTTTCTTTCTAATAAATAATCTCAAATGTACTTCTCACCTAAAAAGTAGCATAACACTGCAGGCTTTTTATCCCCATTTCAAAATATTATTGCAATTAATTTCATGATTTAGAATTCTTTGAGAAGAGTGCCCCTTCAGAATGCCACTTAAAGGAGGACTATTACACAATTTCACTTTTCAATTCTCTACCACTAAATTGCATTTGTAAGAGTTAACACAAAAGCATTCCATATGTAAGAGTTCTGAAGAAAAACATACTGCACAACTACTGTACAACAACTTTACTGAATACATTCCATATAATTTTGTCAAATATTTGAATCTATAAAAACAACATATGACGAATAAATGATGTGACATTTGGAATTCCTTTAAGAAATAAATGTCCAACTTTTTACCCCAAACAAAACCAATCTCATCACAAATAAGTGCCAAATCCATCCCTAAAATTATTTTTATACAGCTATATACAAAATATATACAGTCTTACCTAAAGATATAACATTGATATAATGGTACAGAAAGCATATACAAAATACATTGCACATGATGAAATAACAGGCACACATTATAAACATACTGGGTTTTTAGCTTTATACATATTGGGCATAGTTCATAAATACATATCAAAATCTCAGTGTTAGTTAGTATCAGAATATTACTTTTCTCTGAGAATAAAACCCAATGTTTGCATTTACAAAGGAATTTTAACTCAAATACTGTTAAGTAAAAAAGCTTAAAGGCTAAGCAAAAAGCATTCTGAAGCTGATCCCATTCTTCTCTAATTTCTTGCCAATAACAATAGCCTATTCTAATTTCTCACTACAACAATGCCTTGCTTTAGCTAAATATAATTCATATCACTTACCCGCTCCTCGTAAGAAACAGCAGTTATTTTTCCTAGCAGCACTCTTCCTAAATTCATCTTCACTTAATATGGAAAAAGCATTTCCTTAACACGTCGGCTTCTCAAAGATTAAACTAAAAAATTCAACGCTGTTCCATGCCTGTACATGCCAGTAAAGTTTAAAGGCATTTCGTATGAAGTTCTATTTTACTCCCTTTATGTTACCAATAGCAACAGGCCAATGCAGGAAGCTGTGGTTCGTCAGGGATTCAGATTAGATCTCAATTATCTCTCACCAGAAAAGCTCGATCATTTTATATAAATCATGCTGATTGTATTTGAGAACGTTTCCTATAACAAATCAGGAAAATAAAATGATGCTGAACCCTATGGTAGTCCTGTATTCAATAAAACAGATTTCCAAGACAGTTTCCAAAAAAACACTAGTTAATCACCCTAACATTAGTTAGAGAAACATTTACATAGTAAATCACTATTTTCAGAGGTTTACATAATGCAAGCCAGAACAAAATAGGACCTCAAATAGTCCATTCTGCCTAACTTTTCAGCAGTTATCACTGTAAACTGCACATAAAAATCTGCAATACAAGGAGACTTGGCGCATTTCATTAAACCTAGGAGTAGCCTCTTGTCACTAAAGACAAAATTCTTCTTGCAGAAATCAACTTCTATTCTGCCCTTCCTCTCTCACGACCTGAACCTGTGCTCAGCTGGTGTCAAGAGAGTTCTGTGCACAGAGCCTCAGGAACCGAGAGCAAAATAGGCTCCTTGTAATGAAAGAGGGAAGTGCAATTCACTTGCCTGTGACAGCGGTGTCTTCAAGAGACTCTATATGGAAAGTACAGCATTTCAGGAAGTTTGCTGCTGTCCACAACAGTGACAGTACCTAAATCATTCACTGCTGTTATTTTTAAAGCAATCAGAACATAATTTTCTGCTAAAAATAAACACCAGAATTGCAATCCGGGAGTGATTATTGGGCATTTTTATGCTAGTGGGATGTCCTTAAGCCCTAGGTGGACGTGCTAGTAGTCATTTAGGAAAGAGGAACTTTCTCCCTTGTTCAGTACAGCATGTGGAACCCCTCACAGCCATGCAGTTCCTAGGCTGAGCCCCTAATACAGAAACAATCCTGTGAAAAAGACAAATGTTACTTGGAACTTATAAAGAGAGAAAATGAGGAAAGAGAAGAGACTTTACCCAATATTTCACTGACTTGGTATATCCAATATGTAAAAGCCTGCACATCTTCCCATTTTGCACTTAGGATGAAGAGACTTGGTTAACAGAAAAACTTAATCTTCTCAATTTAATTTATCAGGGAAGAAATTTAATTCCCTTGCAGATGAAGCCTATTCTAACTAGAATATTAGAGGCATAAGCCAATTGCTGTGATGGAAAGTTAATTTTTTGATTGATTACTTGTTTGAATAGGCACACCACTGCAGTTTGGAATGTTCCTATAAGTGTTTAATACCATGACAAATGCAATGGAAACAAATGGGTGGGTAGACAGGAAGAAGTGTGTTTTAATTTAAAACTACAAATTACAGCCTCCATTATTCCAGGATTTCAGAAGGAAGTGCCCTATGGTACTTGCATAGAAGAACAGTTTTACTGTGTGTGGATAAGTATTCAAAAATGTGCAACTTCATAAAGAAAAAAATGCCAGAGCTGATTCAACACTGCATTTTGTTTGACACTAAACCAAGTGGGATGCAGAATGTATTTTCACTGTCAATACTTTAATAAAATAGCAACAATATTACAAATAATCAGGCGCATAATAATCACAAATGGATCAGAAATGCTTGAAGAACTTTCCTATGAACACCCCTTTGGGGTAACACAAAGAGGACTTTTATCAGCAGCACTTACACTTAACACCCAACCTAAATCCTCTAGGAATCACCTAGAAGGACCAAAAGTACTTGTATAATTTTAACAGGTGAGAATCTTACCCATAAGAAGGAATAAAAGAAAACTGACCCCACATGCAACAGTGGGATGTAGCTGCAAGACCAGCAGCTCCCTGGAGCAACTGCAGTGAACATTGTTGGGAACACTGTGGGTGGGCAATGCTTTACACATTCTAGGCACTGTAAACCTAATAATCCCTTCTTTTAAACAGACATGAAGATATGTTGACTTTGTTTCACTGAACTAAGCATTACACGTCCATTTTTTTTCATACAGCAACTCAACTAACACTGAAAAATAAGCTCTTGCAATTAGGCAGCAGCAGTTCATGATCATGGCTATGAAGTGTCGTGTGGCACTGAAAACCCTTTAAAAAATTCATATCCCTCTACATTTTTGCAGCTTATTTCAGCAGCTACAGATATAAAATCTTGTGATTTTGCATAGCATATTGGTAAATTGGGCAGGCAACTCAGAGGTCAAAGGTCAAAAGCAGAAGGAGTGCTAATTTGCAAAGCTATTAATGGAAAGTGTTAAAATATGGTACAACAGCTTTAAAAGCCTTATTCAGCTACAGCAAAGACGACATTTGTAAACCCACATCCATCTGCTTAGGAGCTAAACTGTGGGAAGGGGGAGCGACCCCAGATAAGGCTGATCTGTTTTTTTCTCCTACCCTCCCTTCACTTCCTGCTCATATTTGCTTTTGTACATTTGTTTTCAGAGCAGAAAATGCTGAAGAGAAAGAGCGAATGACACGGAGCCTGGATAAGTTTTAACTTGTCAGATGATTAATGGGATTTATTATATCCCTGACTCCTAAAAGAAGAAAACACACACAAAAACCACCAGGCAACCAGAAAGAGGCAATCCCCTGGACCAGCTCCTCGTCACACAGAGTCCTAAACTAAATGAGACATTGGCAGAATGCACCACCAAAAATCTTAAACCTCATCAAGTATTGATTTTTTAAATGTCATATTAAAGTAACAACTACTTGTGTGACAGCCACATTTTAAGAATATGCTTTAGCTCACTGATCCCAGTTACCGAAATAAAAAGCAGGAGCATCAAAAAGCCTACACAAAAATTAAGAAAACTCTGCCACTAAATAAAATATTTTTCCCCCTAACTCTCCAAATTTTCTGTAATCTGTCTAAATATATTTTTGTCAATGATTTTTCAGCTACTCAACAACAAACAGCCCCCATATGTGCTACTGAGGAGAAGAGGAAAGATTCTCTCATTTACAACATTGTGGATTCCCTCTGTGAATTTTGAAATAAGAGTCCTTCCTGTTCCAATGCAATATTAACAAAAATATTTTGAAGCTAAGCTAGCTGGAACTTGCTGGTGTATAAATAAGTGAAGTACAAGCTGCCTTGTCGGACACTGAGACTTCCCCTACAGTAAATCCCGCGAAGCAGAGGGAATGATGCAAAGCACTGCTCCGAGTGCCCTCTGCTGTCTGCCACGCTGCTCAGACTCCTGTGCACTTTTCAAGTACTAAGTTCAAGATTTGCCATCCAGAAATCCACTCTAAAAAAAAAAAAATCTAGTTCTATGAGCCAAATTTTAAAGTTTGAAAAATAATTCTCCAGGACTGCAAAATAAAAATTGAAAAAATATACTTCTGCAAAAAATGTTGGTGAACAATTCCTGGTTTTATTTTCCCCTGCTGTTGATCAACATTTTAAGACAACTGAATTCTCTCCAATAATAAAAACATGCAGAAACAGCGTAATTTGCACATCCAGATGGAAGGTAACTTGCAGTCCAAGAGTAAACTAAATTTAAACTGCATATTAAAGAGGATATGATTAAGTGACAGATCACTGAAACACATTTAGTCACTTCTGAATTTCCTGCTATTGATGTAGCCCCTAAAAATTAACAGATTTTGAGGAAATCAATGTAAAAGTGAGAACAAAAATTACTATATTTTAAGTAAATAATGCATATAATATCTTAACCATGCTTTGCGATTATTTATTTCCCTCCTGATTTTAAAATATGAAAATTTTGCTGCCATACTTTTAGCATTTCAGACAATTTTATACTGAGATATATAGACAGAATAAGACTATAATGTAAAAATTTGATAACACAGCTAGTATACTTACTTGCAAAATAAGTGTTTTCTGAGCAACAACATGCTAAAATTGATCTAAGTCTCTACACCTCCGAAATTTTGTATTCTATAAATACCTTTCATTTATTTTCAGTTATTCTAATAACTCACACCATCTGGATTCTGTTTTATTGGATAAAATTCCAGATGTGAGAAGAAAAATCTCTTTAGCTATACAACTTTTAAAAAAAACACTGTAACATTTACAAGGCAACATATCTGTAAAGACATTTTTGCTTTACGGAAACACATGCAAATATAATAAAAATTAAGTGAAAGGTTTATAAAAAAAACTTAGAGAAGTATCAGTTTATCTACTACACTTACTTTAAAAACAATACAATGCTGCAAAAGAATTTTAAACATGGCTACAAAAATTGTGTACTCTTAATTTTATAACAGCTTATATAGAAAGTCAACTTAAAATACTTATACTTACGAACTTTGTCTCTTTAAAACCTCATTGAATCCTGAGAAGCATAATTTATCATATTTCACTGCAAGATTTCTTAGCTCGGAAGACTACTCATTAAACCATATTCCTGTTTTCTGCTCACTTTAGACAAACAAAACTTTATACTTACAGACACTTGACTATCAGTAAAAGTTTTCTCCATGTATAAATGGTTTAATATCTCATTGTTAAGAAACAGTCCCTTCAACTTTATTATTACGCTCTTTCTGAACACATATTTACTTCTTCCAGAGTCCAGTAAAAAAATGAGGCTTCTCTGTCTGTTGCCCTATCAACACCTCTCCCATTCTCCTCCCTCCCCAGCACATTCCCCGCCCTCAGTACTGGTTCTGTATCTTCTCATCAAAAGGAACAGGCAGCTTTCAAAATGGTGTTGAGGCAGGTCCTGCGTAACAATAAAGCTTCTGTAAAGACAACAGCCCTGCTGAGGAATCTGCTAATGTAAAATACATTCACTGAGGGCCTACAGGACTCTGTTGTGAAGGTTTGTCCAAACTTGTTGAAGAATTGAGTCAACATCGCTTTCTCATCCAAAGTATTCTCTTTTTAATACATTCCCCTTTGATGAGCATATTACCTGAATGAACCGAGCCACCAATCTCTACTAAAAATAATTTAAATATAATCTAAAAATACTTTTAAAAAAATATTGTTAAAACACGTAAGACTCACAGCAAACTCCTTGCAGTTCCTGGCATGTAGGTACGTGTCTCGGTGTGATTACAATCACATGTATGCAGATTGTGCAACCTATCTCATCCTACCACAACTCTCCGTGTTCTTGTGAGTAAGCAGAGCATTGGCATTTATGAGGATCATGTTCCAAGTGAAACATTACTCTCATAATTTTCAATACCACACCTACTCTTCAGACAGACCCGCAATATCTGTGCATTTTCAGAAAAAAATGTATGCACTTTCTGCCCAAAAATAATCCTTAAACATCATCCTTCAGCAGTTTCTTTGTCCAGAGGGAAATTGTGGATGGGCTTTTTACTGTATATTTTAAGTCCTAGAAGTACTAGTGAAATGTTTTAATGATTTAATAATGAATAAGAAATGCTAGTAAGTAAATAAAACTTCTAGCAAAAGTTCTAGCTGACTCCGTTTTCTTTCTTAAGCTTCACTGGACAGATAAATACATGAGAACAGTGAAAATTAGATGGTACAAACTCCTAGCCAAAATGCCAGGAGTTTAAGCATGACAGAGAAACAGAAGCAATTTGCAGATGCTATCAATATGTGCTGTATGTATTCTGTGATTATGCTCTAGCAATACCAATCCAGTCCACTCAATAAAGCCTTATTCATTCCCTAACATCAACCAGGTCTCATCATAGAGCAAAAATCCCTCCTTAGTTATTATTTTGTCATGTCAAAAGACACACCAGGTAACAGGAAGAGCAGCAAGGGAGGGCAGGGATGGAGAGACACCAAACCAGTCGGGCAGTTCCTCATTCCTACTCATTCCAGGAGCTACCTGGGCAATCTCAGCAGCAGCAGCAGCAGCAGTTTTGGGCAGGGCAGTGGCCAGAGCCATCCCCCCAGCACTGCAGCACACAGAGGGAATGCTCCCAGTGCCCAGGGCAGGCACCCAGCACCAGCAGGTACTGCAGCCCTTCACAACAACCTCACAGCAAGGGAAAGGTAGCACAGCTTCCTGTGCCAAGAGGACACCACAGTCCTACAGCCAGGGAAAGGCACTGTCCACCCTCACGTCTCTGCACACAATCAGAACATGGGTTTATCAAACCCAGGATTATGTTTCCAGTAGTGGCCACACAGGGAAGCCTACCAACAAGCAGCACAGGGCAATGTATCAGACATTTCCCTGATGACATTCTCCCAGACTCCAGGTATTTATAGTTCAAGAGATTTCCTGAACCTGGTGTGGCTTGTCTCCTTAATAATCCCCAGTGGCTCTCTTTTCCAAATACTTGTCCACTTTCCCTCCAGGACATGCAAATTTCTTGCATCCACAGCACTCAGTGGTGAGGCATCCCACAGACCAACTCGCCTCCCACACGAACAATCGTGTTCTCCTGTTTGTTTTGCTCCTGGCTCCAGCTATCTTTAATTAATGGTGTCGACTTCTTGTCCCGAAGGAGAGAGTGAGCAATCAATCCCAACTACTTTTCCTATGCCACCCATGATTTTCCACTCTTTCTTACACTTTTCTAAATCTTTTCTTCTTCTAATATATCAGAACATTTTACAATAAAGAGACCAGCTATGGAAAACCAAACCACATTGTATGCAATGAAATCATCTATTCCTTCTGTAATAATCTGTAATACAGGACTTTGATTCATTGCTACTGTACTGAGCTGTAAACAACATGCAACTTTCCCCTATAATTCAAAGACCTCACTTCTGAGAAGAAACAGTCTGCTGAGAAACATATATATCATTTGTTGTATGAAGCTAGAGCTATTTTGCCTCATTTGTATTACTTTACATTTATCTGCATACATTTCCATCTGCCATTTTGTTGCCCAGTCATTCAGACTTATAAAAGCAGCCTGGTCTCATCTTCAGAGACTGCTCTCATCCTTATTACCTGGAGTAACTTCACCTCACTTGGGAGGAGCCTTAAAAGATGTCCTTGAATCAACAAATGTAATGTAAGAAACTGTAGCAAGGATCAGCCTTAAGCAGCAAATAGTTCTGCATTTCAGAATCAGTGCAGTAAATAGTAGCATTATTATGCCTTAATGTCACATGCCTCAGGCCCAGAAGAGGGAACAGTTTCAATCCAAAGAGTGTAAGCCACATTTTTAAAGAATGCTCAATTATGGAGAAAGACACCTCTGAGAGGCTGCCAACCTAACAAGAGCTCCATTTGTGTGAGCATTGACAGTTCTGTCACTACTCAAGGAAACCAGAACCAAAATAACAGAGCCAAAGCCAAATCCCAGTATCTCACATTGCTGAACTAAGGAATGCAACCCCTCTGTAGCTTCAGGTGGTTACTTGAACTTGCTCATCCTGTCTGATCCTTGTAGTTCCACAAACTGCAGAGGTATTTACAGCCTGTGAATTCACCTGTGTCCCTTTCATCACACATCTTAAAAATGGCAGTACTGGCTACTAAAAGAAAATTAATTTATACTGAATACAAGTCTATCTCTAGTACCTGAAAGCATATATTGTGTCTCTGGTTCTGTGACAGAAATGGACTTGTGTTGGGAGGCAAGCCTGGAGGCAATAAGGCTGGGAGAGCACTTGAATGGCAGGGTCAGACAATCTACTGATTGCCTCCTCAAGTAGAAATTTCTCTATACTGTGCCAACCGCCTTTGCACATATGGGGACCTAATTCCTGAAGGAATCCATCCTAGGCAACACTCTTGGTTTCTTCTCAAAAATCACAGCATGGGGTGAGCACTGCCCTTATGCACCTCATAAAAAACACAGAGATGTGATCCAGCTCTCAGCACCTTCTCTGACTACTCTGCTTTTTACATGCACATTTACACGGCAAATTTCTCCAGAATCTGATGTAAAGAAAATAACCCAAAAGCAGGAGAAAACAGGTAACAGTAACATTGCTGAAGGATGATAATTTCACTAATTGAAGTAACAGAAAATTAATCCCATTATTCTCAGTGTCTGGGGGAAAAAAGCTCAGTTTAACATTCTGGATTGTATGTAGAAATAAGTACCTCAAAATCACAATAAAGAGGTTGCACACAACCCTGTTGATCTGTTGACCAACCCACCTTTGTGAGATACTTTACAAAAGAGTTTCAGGAGCACAAGAACTTTCCATGAAAACATTTATAAATGTAAACTTAAGAGTAGATAGTGAAAATCTTTGTAAAAATATGGTATAGTATAAAATACCAGCAAAAACCTAACAGTAATGCTAAAGCACAATCTGTGAAGAAAAATAAAATGTATACTACTGACATGATGTTTCCTTCTTCAAAGATATATAAACTAATTGGTGAAGTCTGAGACAAAACAATACATTATTTTCAAATTTTGAATTCATTGTTAAAAGCTGAGAATGAAGAGGCCTCTTGATTTAAAACATGTACTTATACTTGCCATGGTGGTGGCATTGTGGCCATGGTGATGACCTAAGAACACCAATAAAGAAACCTCTGCCGGGAGAGTTAATGCTTTTTATTAGATCATATGAGAGGCTGGGAAAAGTTTGGGGCATGTTTAGATCTTATTGTCTGATTTTCCTAGTATACTGGTTGGTCTAATATAAGCTATTATCTCCCTGTGTAAGCTTTGTCTGATTATTTAAATCAGTCAAACAAAAACAGGTACCCACTTAAAAACTCCTTATTAAGTCAAATGAGCATTTAGGGGGAGTTTTGCCACCCACAGATGCCAAAGCTAATATCCAGCAGAGACATGTCATCCATTAGTATAAAAACCTCATACCAAAGAGATGTGCTGTATGCTTTCAAATAGCAGATGAAATGCAAAAAGAAGTTGATTCAGTAGAATTAACAAAACAGAAAAAAAATCAAGCATTATTATCTATAATAACACCTAATAATACTACATTATTAATGGTTATAATTAAGATGGAACATTCTAACAAAAGCCCTCACACTGATTTTTGAAAAGAATACATGATACATCCCAACTTTGAAAACATTACTAAACTCTAGAAATTTGATACAACAAATGCTGTTTATAATATACAATATAGCTTTAAGCTTTCCAAAACAGGATGAGAACAAGAAATGCTGCAACAGCCATCTTTTCTTGTCCTGTTACTTAGTTCAAAGAATTAAACCATCTTTAATTTTAAAAATATCTCTGCATTAAATGATTATTTAACAATATTTACAGAATTTGACCCTTGTTTCCCTAAGAGGTTATGTCTCTCATTATACTACTCTGCCCTATTTTTAACCACAGAGAAATACAAAAAGTACAAATACCAAAATTATTTTCAGGAAAAAACAGATTTGAATGTTCTTCTTGGTGAGGAGGAACCTAAATTTTTTGACTTCAAGAAAATACTGCAAGGTTCCCCCATTTTTACAGACTTCAAGAAAAATTAAAAGATGAGTGGAATGGGCTACAGTTGAAAGTGTTACCAAAAGTGATGATGAATAGAAGAATTACAATTCCTGTGCTTAAGGTAAATTTTTACATAGGTAGTGTTCTACTGTCTGCAGTCTCACAGAGACACCTTTAACTTGTTTATAAATTTACAAACATTTTTTCCAGAAAAGAATTGTGCAAGAGGATATGAGTAGTGGCATTTACCTACAGGAAAGAAAAGTGGGAAGAAAGACAGGATCATGCCCTCTCATTAAGCCAAATATTGAATAATCATAAGGTCCTTTTAGCTTAAGTTACACCTTGAAAAGATGAATCAGCAAATATGCTAAAAAGTAAAATTGGTGCAAATCACAGAATGTTAACATGGCTTTTTATGGACATTACTTCAAAACAACAAATTTTTCACATAGGAAAAGTTATTGCTAGATAAAAGATAAGTCTGTTCTTAACAAAACCAGGTTTCTTGTCATTTAATAAAGAACATTTTCTAAATACATTTCTTGTGAAAATAACATAACTAGGGCACATCCTAGACATGCTTATTTTCTGAATTCAGTTCCAATTTAAAGACTAATGAATCATAATCAGACCTGCTGTGAACAAGCACAGGTTCCACAGTTCAGAAATTAATTTGTGCATTTTCTGTTTTGTGAGACATTCTCCCTCCCACAATTATAGCACAACTGCACCATTAATTTTGCACTCTCATCCCATCTTGACCTCTGCATTTAAAAAAAAATCTGGTATACAGTTTCTATCAGTAAAAACAGCACTGAGATGTTAATCCTACAAACTTGTCTGGTTTTTTCTATGTATAATACAGCTTCTGCAGGTAAGAGGAAAATATTTAAGGAGGGGCAATTATACTAGTAATTCTAATCTTAAACATTCTGTCTGTGCACATATAGCCGAAGTAATGTAACAAGTTAAAAGAAAAAGTGACATTTACTCATGAAATCATGTTTTTATTCATTAAAATATCTATGAATATGCTGTATTCTTTGACAGATACCTTTAAAAATAAATAAATAACAAATTTCAAAGAAATCACGCCACCTTATGGCAGCAGTCAGCAACACTGACAACTGGTGTTTCACAGGCTGCTCATACTTCAACAAAAAAAATCCAAATACAGCCTTTTTAGACCTGTAAGCAATGAGCAGTGTTCATCAAATGCCCATAAAAGAAACTCCATGGAACCTACCTACACTGCTCAATTTAGAAGATTAATTTGGATGCCAGCAGGAATCAAACCTACAAGCTCAGAGAAGCATATTAACTTCCAAATTTCATGTTTGGATTATTACCTTATCCAGTCTGCTAAGACAACTGAAAAAACACAAAAGCAAGCAAGTAGCCTATACAATACACTCATGGTCATTATTCCAAAGGTGGAGTCTCTAAGAATTTCCTGCTATTGTTATTTCCTCTTCCACCAACCCTAAATAGATGGCCTGAAATAAACTAAACATGTTCTAACTACATTATGTTCTACTACACATAGTCTAAGAGTACTTGGGACAAGTGCTGAAGCAGCAGTGTTAAATTTTGAACCAAAATTAAAACACCTCAACATTATTTTATTTTGACATACAAAGCTTTTTTAATTCTCCCCTGGATTGCTGTTTCTCCTGGTGGCTGGGATATCTAAGATATCATTCTCTTCCAGCAAGCAGAGCAAAAAAAAGATTTCAAAGTGCAAAGAAGTAGCTGGACAGAGAACAGTCCACACCCACATAGCTACATGTAGTAAGGGCATTCATCCAAACACAGACTTGAATTCAGACCATTCCTTTGTCCAGTTCATATTGTGACCTGGAATAAAAGTTTCCCCTTCCAAAGTAAATCAGTAACTATGAGAACACTGGGACACAGATTGACTCAATCCCTCCTGTTGGTGCTACTCTGTTTACAGACACTAATGAATTCCAACTAGGACATAATGAGGGGAAAAAGGGGCTTTTTCGGCCAGTAACTATCATATCTCTCTGAAATTAATGGAAAGTCCCAAGTGCCTGTTTTAATGAATATTTACGTAATGTGAAACAGCTCCAACAACAGAAATTAAATTTTATTTTTGATGTTTAAAAAACTCAAAACATGAGATGTGCAAAAAAACCTGCATGAAATTTCAATCTGTAAGACTGTGGAAAGAACCATGTTTTTCCTGTTGCATGTGAATTACTAGCACTAGATTCTTTGTTATTCTGAGACAATTCACTCTTACTGCAATCAGAAATTCTGTCAAAACTGGATATATACAACAACAAACTTTTTGAAATTAGAAGAAATTTCTAATTTTGAAATTAGAAGATCCACCATTTTCTGATTAAGAAAGATGTAGTTAGATGGTTCCCAAATCCCTTTGTCCAGAAGTTTTTGTTGTGTTTAAGTTATGCAGTTACTGTATTAAAGTTATGAGTGCAAAGAAATTAAGTATTTTCTATAACTAGAAAAAAAGCAAGACACTTAAAAGCTTCAGAGAACACAAACCACTATGAAAAACAGAAAAATAGAAAAACATCTGAGAAATAAGTAATTACAGTTCCTACCTGCATTCCCTAACCATGCCAGAAGCTCCTCCATATATTCTGCTCCCAGAACATCCACTGCACTGAGCTCCCTTCTCCTTTAGTTCAGAGTGAAATGCTGCTCTTCCTACATTTTCCCACAGCAGAAAACTCAGAGTCTCCTTCTTCCCTCCTCCCATCTCAAATGCTTTTTAAACACCTCCTTCCCATTTGGAGGGCTCAGTGTGCCACATTCCCTCTGTGCTGAAGTGGTGCAGTTTGCATTGCATGGCTCTTGTGCCAAGAGCTCTGCACAGATCCTTGTTTCTCCCCAAACCCCAGCCTTCCTCCAAATGAGCATGCTAAAGGGCTAAGGGAAGAATCTGCATTCACCTTCACATCACTGTGGGTCAGGTTTTCCTGAGGAGGCACACTAGGTGTGAAGATATCATGAAGCCATATTCCTACAATAGAACAGGAGGATGGCTTTTCATTCCTAGTTTTCTCCAAAGTCAATATGCTTTAGAGAGGCAGACATCAGCTGATGCTAAACCAGATGTAAAATAGCATAATAGTACACTTAAAAGGAGCCAAAATCACCAAGTTGATTAGGAATTCCCTTTTCTCAGCTGCTATCAAAATTCATCAGCTGAACAAAAACCAGAAATTATGAACATTTGATTTTTCTATATATCATGATATATTAATTTCTGAGACATTATGAACCTTCTGATCAGCAAAAGTGTATTGTTTGGATTTACAGGACCAACTGTGATACAAAAAATAAAGTCAGAATTCCACACAGAAAGAATGGCCACAATGTAACCTATTAAAGAAATACTGAAAAAGGTTGATACCTGAAATCTGTATTCCCCTCACAAAAAATGTCATATGATAATAAGTAACTTTATTATACTAATACATTACTAATTTTCTTTCAGCAATTATCAGCATTATCTACTACAAATTTTCTGAGACTCACTTCTAAATTGTAAGTGGAAGTTAATTACCTCAAGGTCATCCAGAGAGCGAGTAATACTAAATCGCTTAGATCTTCCAAATGATCTTCGAGCAGAAGAACGTGGAGGAGCAGCCTGATTTAATCCCATTGAATGTCCAAATTTTGCACCCTAAAAAAATCAGAAAATATATATTAATTTATTTCTTAAATTTTAGTACATTGCTGATCATAGTGAGATCTGAATTTTAAGGAAATGTAACAGGACCACAGTTTCAAAACTAGTTCGTCATTTGCCATGCCCCTGTAAAATCACACACTAAAATTCATTAAAGTTGGTTTTTCCAGTCTCAAATCAAATATCTTAAACACACAGCATTAATTTACTGTATTAACATGAGTGATCAGTTAGGTTGCTAAAATGCACATGATACATGTCAGGAATAAAAGCAAGATGATCCTGGCTCTTTCCTGTTTTAACTGAAAACCATTTAACTACAAAATATTTGTGTTTTCTATAGGAAATTACCATCCTAGAAATCATCTCACCCAGCTTCACTTGGAACTTTTCTCCACATTTTTAAAAATCTTACCTTCACTACTCTTTTTTTTTAAAGCCTTGCTACTGCGAAGTCCAACTTTTGAAATCACACAGTACAAAATTGCAGGAACTTTTGTTCTGAGGAAAGCAACTCCCCCACTTGGATGTTCCATTACTAGAATTGGTGCTGCAGTAATTAAATCTGTTTTCTCTTGTGCCCATAATCATACTCTTTCTCCCTAAAAAGTCACCAGATGTCTGTTAAGCTACTCAGCATATACATATCAAGTTTATTCCAAATGGCAAAGTGTAAGCTTGAACCTAAAATTAGGCACAGTCACTGGTGCTAAGCAGATGTACATAAACTCACTACATTACAAAACCTTGTGATTATGTGCCTGAAATTTTGGATTCCTTTCACTGTAACATTCAATGTGAGGAAAATTCCTCCCTGTCTACTGATGTTTTTTTGCTTTAGAAAATAAAAGACTTTAAATCAGAGCAAATTCCCCTCTGTTTCATGTCAGCATCTTTCTTCATTATAGTAAGCTTAAAAATATATTTATTCGTACTTTTATAATTGCTCATTTGACAGATTTGTAATATTTATTAAATTTTCTATTTGTGTTCATTTCTTCCTTTGGGCAAATTTCTGTGCTCCGAGTTCTGAAATATTTTGGTCTCCCTTTGATCACTCATTGGAAAGTCTACAGACATCTCATTAATCAAAAGAACAACCACAAATTTCACATCCTCATAGCCTCATGCCAACAACCACTCACACAAAGCAGAGAAGAGCAGCCAGAGCATTGTACAGCCTCAGAGATGTCTGCCTGTTTGCTAATTCCCATGGAGACAACACTGTTCTACAGAACTGGGCTCTGGCCATCACCAGTGCTCTCAACAGATTCTGTTTACAAGCTCAAAGAATTGTCAAGACAAAACAGGAATCTGGATCAAAGTATGCAGCAGGGTTCATCCCCTCAACAGGCTCCAGAGTTCAACTTCATTCAGTATTAAAAGTGATCCCTTTTTCTATGATATCTCTTTCCCTCCCAATTTTCTATTTACTAAGGGTTTGTTTGTTTGTTTGTTTTTAATTGGCTGAGAAATAAATTGGACAGGTTCTGCCACAGCAACCTGGAAATCTAGTAGATGGATCTTAGCTTCCAAGGTTTTAAGAGAGTATTTACAAGTGCAGTATAAACAAGCTAAGGTGGCTTTTGCTAAATGATCAAATAAATGTGAAGAGAGGAAAATTGCTCTCTGTAAATGTTGAAAGGAACACCCACTGGAATGAGGACAGTTCCTGTCTTTTTGAGCACCTTTCTGAGCAACTTTTAAAATCATCAGCTCATCCAGGCAGGTACTGCTGAGGTGGTTCACAGCTGCCTCATCCCTTACAGCCACGCCAGCCTTTCCTGTTGGATGGAAAGCTTACACCCAATCTGTGCCACACAGTGAACTTCACCTCAACCCCTGCTCTATCCATTACTGTTGCTGCACAGCTGATCAAAACATCAACAAGGCTCCTCCTGTATGAATTTTCCTGTCAGAACACGAATATACATGAACATCTACTCGATTTCACCACTAGTCAAGTATGACCACACTAGTTCTGTGATTTTTATTTTTTTTTCATTTTTAATCCAAGACTTAGTGATAAAATTATCAGACTACCAACTACTCAGCAAATTAATGGCATCATTAATTTGTACTTTGAAACTAATTAAACAGTTACACAGTATGGATGCTTAATGGTCTTTGATGTGTTTCTTAAAAGTAGATGGATGCCCTGAGAGAACTTCAGCTTTCGTTGAAAATAAAAGGGTGAAAGGAAAAAATGAAAAAACTATCAGTAGCAGATATATCTGTTCAGAATAACAAATACATTTTCATTTTTCATTCTATTTCATCCCAAAAAAAGAATATAAATGGTCTAGTATTTATTTAAATAGTAGAGACTGTCATATATGATGCTGGGAGATTAAGAACATGCAATCAAAAAATTTTCTAAACACTAACATTACAAATTGAAGGAAGAGGACCAACTGCCTAAAGACAAATCTAATTAGATTCCACTGAGAAGCAGACTCTAGATAAGATTAATTATCACCAGATGCCTCATTTTGGAAATAAATGCTGCTTACCTATTTGTGGTCAGGAGCATAACAAAGAGAAAGAGGGAGAGCAGACAAAAACTTGTAAATTGCGTGGTATTAGAAAAGAGAAAATAAATTAGTATCCAATCAAAGTTTATATTTGTGGGGTTTTATATTATGCAAAACTGACTACTGAGCCCTGGGTGGAACAGTAAAGATAAGAACAGGTTAAGAAAAGAGACTCTGGGAATAAAACAGTGCTTAAGTAATGATTACAAACTGTAAAAATGCACTGAGGTAACCATTTACCCAATCCATCTGGATAACACTTGCAATTAAGAAAATATTTTCAACTGACAGAAATCTCTTCCTTGCTCTGAAAAATCAAATTAATCATCTAGGAATTATGGAGACCATTATTAAAATACCCAAAAAGACTACAATTCACAAGTCTGGGAACTCTCCCTTTTCATCTTTTCTTGACTCCATTCCAGACATTCAGACTATGAGGGCAGACCTCCCTCTCCAGATCAATTAAAAAATGGCTGTGCATACACACATGCACACAAAGAAGGAAAGAATCACGTATCTAAAGCAAAAAGCATCATTTTGGCAAATGTTTTTCATGGGACTCTGAAGAGCTGGAAATAAAAGCATCCATGACTTGAACAGAAAACAGCCATTGAAACAAGAATGTACCAACCAGCATGGCTAAAGAAATCCACAGTATTTGAGCACAGAGAGACTGTTAGTGCAATGACTGATATTAATGTCATTTCTGCAGTCTGTTAGACATAAAGAGATCACTGTACTTCTAAAAGCCTTTATTACACTATTAAACAAATATTAAAAACCAATAAATTGTCCACAAACATTTCAGAACAATAAATGTATTACCAAAAAAAATGGCCAGCTTGGAGCAACCTGGTCCAGTGAAAGGTGTCTGCCCGTGGCAGGGGGGTTTGGAACAAGACAATCTTAAGGTCCCTTCCAACCCAAACCACTCTATGAAAAATGTGTTGTTACATTCTCTGTTAGCTGCCAAGCTAAAACACTGACATTTGCTGCATGAACATTAGCCTGTAGGGTTGTTTGGGTTTTTTTGGGTTTTTTTGTGTTTTGGTTTTTTTTAAATACAGATTGCCTAGAAGCCCTAGAACTGTTTATTACACTACCTTAAATATTCTCTTCCAAAAACAGTGCTGCTTAATCTATGAAACTCTAAAAATATCTAAATAGTCAAGAAAATCTAAGAAATTCTATCAGAGAACAGGATTAGAAACTGAACTCCACCTGACATTTTATTAAGTGCCTTCACCTTAGAACTTTTAGGAATACAGAAGCCAACCAAAAAGCACAGAAATTTGTGAAAACAAATTGATCAGTGAAAAGCATGTGCTAGAGCAATACATCCTCTCCTATTTGCAATGCAGATACTTGCCACCCTGCTACTACTATCTATCATGGTGAAAGTATAAAAGAACATATCTCTAAGAGCCTTTATCCTGTTATAATTTGGCAGATGGAGAGGAAAAACAACAAAGTATTAAAGGAATTAAAGTACTGATGGCTCTAAAAAAATCTATTCCTTTTTCTACTCTATAAAAAAGGAAAAATTAGAATGGATTGAAATACAAGTTATATGTATAATATAAGAGGAAAAGGACAATTAATGGGGTCTGTGTCCTTTTTTTTATTTTTTTAATAAATTACCCCTTTTTTTTTTTTGCTAACAGGAAATGACAAGTGCAAATATGACAAGGAGAGCACTGAAAACAGGTCACCAGGAGAGGACTGATACAGCAGCATTTTGTGACGTGTCCAAGTGAAAATGGTTTCTGTCTGAGAACAAAAATGGTGCACAAGAGAAGTACAAATGAGAAAGCAGAAAATACTGTATTTCATGTATTAGCAAGGCAGAGGGAGTGAAGAAGGATGTGACTCGTGAGACTGCAAACAGACAGAAAGAACAAAAATGTTCCAGTGTAAGATGATTTGCACAACTCTAATTATTTAGAGATATAACAAAAAATGATGGGCTCTTAAAAGTCTTTTTAACTGATAAACAAGTTAGGCAGCAGCTCCATATAAGATTTTTGGCAGCTGTGGCACCTTAAGGGTTTTGCATGTACCTCTGACCACTCCTGCAAGCTCACAAATTGCAGCAGGCTGTGCCCTCATCTCCACTAACAGTAAACTAGAGTTTACAAAATGAAATAATGCTGTTCCTAAGGCAGATCCGCAGACAGTCATGCCAGCACAACTCATGATATTCACTGCCAACTCTGGCCTGAGCACCACAGGAACTCTTTTAAGCTGGAACAACCAAAGAAATGCAACATGAAACTATGACAGCCAATATGTGACTGTAAACTGGAGCCTGAGTGCACAGAAGAAAGTGGATGAAACTTGATCAATTATTCAGAACACAAAGAAACCAAACCCCTACAGAAAACATCTTCAATTAGCTTAAAGGAATTCCCAGCTATAGCACGAGCTGTACTGTGCTCCTTTATATTCCAGCAAATGCACTTACCCAGTATTATAACCTTGTAACAAATTATCACATGTACCAACCTGAAATTGCCATTTTGTGCTAAACAGTCTTTGTGCCTCTCTGCAGTTATTGCCTGGATATTACTAATAGATTTTCTCTCCTCTGGTACCAGTTCTAAAGCTGAAAGTGCAGGAAGGGGTTAGCAAGGAAGGAGACAGGCAGCTATTGGAGCACAAGAGACTCAGGAAGGGGGGAATTTTTGTTAGGAGTTCTGGCATCCCTGACAACAAATAAATACAGTGAGCTGGCAGCAGGAATCCAGAAAGGGGAGAAAAGGAGAAAGAAAAACTGTGAGGCTTTAGGCCAGCTTCCAACAAATTTACAACTTTTCATGGAAAACACATTATAGTTTGTGATCTTGAGAGGAAACTAAATTTAAGTTTAGGAAACTAAAAGGGACTGAGTCTGATGAGACAGAGGTTTTGCCTGGTCTGTGGAAGAGCAGCAAGAAGGAAAGATAAAATATAAGGGAAGCTATTCAAAAATGTTTAAAAAGCACTAACAAGCCTGATCTACATTTCTAGAACTATGCTTTCAAAACTGTTTTACAACAAAAGTTAATCTCACGAGATTTGAGCGAAATAGTTTTAAAAGTTTAAATGTTTGATTTAAAAAAGTATAAGAAATCAATGAAATGTGATGAACAAAGTTCTAGGAGCCTTAAGACAAATCATCATTACCAGTGTGCATTAATTTTCATAGAAAATGTTTCCCCTCCAGTTCAGGTGGAACAAGTACACTATCCTATGTCCTGGCCATTTAAGAGAATACCAAAGGAGAATGCACATGCTGGAATGGTCACACAGACCTGCTTGCCTCAATTTAAAGAGCTCAACAGAATTTGGTATGCTCTATGTGTCACTGAACTTAATCATACGGACTATAAAATCACCAAATTTTAATGTGTCCTATTTCCCCCTATTGAAGTTTTAAAAACTCCCACTGTTTTTTTAGGTTTGATTCTGTGATTTTATGTGGTGAAGTGCATAACAGTTTGGAGCTCAGATACACTGACCATATAATTTGAAACTTCTATGGATATTCAAAATTTACCAAATTTAATCCTGGCTGTTGAGCCCCTCAGCAGAAGGGTCAATCTGGACTGGCAGTTTTTCTTTATAAAGAACGTAGTTTTAAGACTTCAGGAAGAAAGGTCCTGATTTAGAGCTTTCTGAAAAGGGATGGGAAACAGGGATGCCACAGTAATGCCAATAAAGCACACAAAATCACAAAAAGAGTGAAAGGATCACAGAAAAAAAAATTAAAAGTAGCTAATGCAAATATTATTCTGCCATCAATATTAGTCTCAAATCCTGATCTGGCTTATGTGGCTTTGTGCTCCTCTCTTGTCCACTCCAACCCTCAGCATCCACTCCCCTGACTGAGCCCCCTCTGGAGCAGAGCAGGTCCTGACCCTTCGTCCCTCATGCCACCTGCCAGCACCACGTGTCCCCAGCCAAAATTACACTGAAACTCACAGTTCCTGTAAAAGGAGGGCCTGAGAACAGGAGAGACTGAAATAATAGATGTGTTGGGTAAGGTAAAGTATGTTTTCTTATGTTCTGAAAGACATAAAGGAATCTGGAGGGAGCTGGGAACACAGCTGGCTGTCACCCCATCCCCTGGGCTGTCCCAGGAAGCAGCAAGTGCTGGGTACAGGTGTCTGTGCTGAGAGAGCCTCCAGGTGTGTCAGTGCTGACAGAGAGGGCTCCAGGTGTGTCAGTGCTGACAGAGAGGGCTCCAGGTGTGTGTTTGAGCTGACAGAGAGGGCTCCAGGTGTGTCTGCACTGACAGAGAGGGCTCCAGGTGTGTCTGAGCTGACAGAGAGGGCTCCAGGTGTGTCTGAGCTGACAGAGAGGGCTCCAGGTGTGTCTGAGCTGACAGAGAGGGCTCCAGGTGTGTGTTTGAGCTGACAGAGAGGGCTCCAGGTGTGTCTGCACTGACAGAGAGGGCTCCAGGTGTGTCTGAGCTGACAGAGAGGGCTCCAGGTGTGTCTGAGCTGACAGAGAGGGCTCCAGGTGTGTCTGCACTGACAGAGAGGGCTCCAGGTGTGTCTGTGCTGAGAGAGAGGGCTCCAGGTGTGTCTGAGCTGACAGAGAGGGCTCCAGGTGTGTCTGCACTGACAGAGAGGGCTCCAGGTGTGTCTGCACTGACAGAGAGGGCTCCAGGTGTGTCAGTGCTGACAGAGAGGGCTCCAGGTGTGTCTGAGCTGACAGAGAGGGCTCCAGGTGTGTCTGAGCTGACAGAGAGGGCTCCAGATGTGTCTGAGCTGACAGAGAGGGCTCCAGGTGTGTCTGAGCTGACAGAGAGGGCTCCAGGTGTGTCTGCACTGACAGAGAGGGCTCCAGGTGTGTCTGTGCTGAGAGAGAGGGCTCCAGGTGTGTCTGAGCTGACAGAGAGGGCTCCAGGTGTGTCTGAGCTGACAGAGAGGGCTCCAGGTGTGTCAGTGCTGACAGAGAGGGCTCCAGGTGTGTCTGAGCTGACAGAGAGGGCTCCAGGTGTGTCTGCACTGACAGAGAGGGCTCCAGGTGTGTGTCAGTGCTGACAGAGAGGGCTCCAGGTGTGTCTGAGCTGACAGAGAGGGCTCCAGGTGTGTCTGCACTGACAGAGAGGGCTCCAGGTGTGTCTGCACTGACAGAGAGGGCTCCAGGTGTGTCAGTGCTGACAGAGAGGGCTCCAGCTGTGTCAGTGCTGACAGAGAGGGCTCCAGGTGTGTCAGTGCTGACAGAGAGGGCTCCAGGTGTGTCAGTGCTGACAGAGAGGGCTCCAGGTGTGTGTTTGAGCTGACAGAGAGGGTTCCAGGTGTGTCTGAGCTGACAGAGAGGGCTCCAGGTGTGTCTGCACTGACAGAGAGGGCTCCAGGTGTGTCTGAGCTGACAGAGAGGGCTCCAGATGCTGTGGACAAAACCAGAATGAAGGGACACCCTTCAGGCTGCCCACTTTTGTCATCATCACGGAGGGACAGCACCTCCCAAAACCCAGTTAGATAACAGAGGGTTAATTAAAAAAGGTCTATCATCATTCAGACTTTAATGTCAGCTTTTCTGCAAGCCTTATTACACTGCAATTCCCAGATTTTTTTTTGTTTTGGGTTTTTTAGGTTTTTTTTGTTGTTGTTTTTTTGCTTTGTTTTCTTTTGTTTTGGTTTTTATTTTTTTGGTTAAGATACACTAGGATGACAAAGAATCCAAATGCTACATTCACCAGTGCTGACCAACAGATTTGATGACTTTTAAGAATACTTCTTTACTGATTAGATGATGACACATTTCACTCCCTTCCACCCATTACAATGGCATTTTAAATGCCAGTTTGGCCCATAATACAATGAAGAATGCTGCAAAATTTCATATAAGATCTCTACGGATTCCAGGAAGACACAGAAAAGAGATTGTCCTGATATGAACATCCAAGTAAATGAAATTTAATGCTTGTCTTCTGTACTAAGGATATTAGGCATCTACACTTCATACCATCCTAATCCCTTGTCAAGCAAAATACAACAAAACAACACCAAACCTACAAATATTGGTGTCATTTATGCATATGAAAAAGATCATTTTCTCAGTATAACTAGATAAAAGTATCTTCTGTACGTTGGAAGTCTGGTAGTTGGAATTTGCAGAGGCATAGAAAGGCCTGACTACACTAGGGGAAAATGTGAAGAAAAGTACAAAAAAAGGACATAACAACTAGTTTCAAATCATCTTGAACATTAAGTAGGCATTAGCTGGGAAGATTAGTTCAGTAGAGCCAAATAATCAGTAACACTCAAAACTCTGACCAGGAATCATCATAAAAGGAAAAAAAAAAAAAAAAAAACAACCAAGAAATAAGCCTTATGAATACATTGTCCACACATTTTTAAAACTGCTTATAACTCTGGTAACCCATCTCAAAAATAATATTACAGCAACAATTATAGTACAATTATGAAAAAACTTTTGGAAAGAATAAGACTTAAGCTGACTTCTGATTGAAAAGTAAGGGGTTGGTGATTAAGGTTTAAAACAAAAATAATATCACTAAGAGAAAGTAGAGAGAAGGATTATTAGTATTTCTCAGGACAAATATTAGCAGGTATGAAATGAAACTATTCAGAAAATACAATTATATGGTGTTTTCTTTCCACACAATTAAACTGCAGAATATGTAAGTCAAGTGATATCAGGAATGCCAAAAGTACACGTTCATATAGGTTTTACCAATTCCATATTTATTTTTGTTAATTAAAGATCTTTATTCCATACAGCCCTATTTCTTGTTCAGTGAAAAACTGGTATTTTACAACTCCTGTGCTCCTCTAAATCTTCTCAGCTGCAAGAACTCAGATCTTTCTTAGTACAGACAATAACTTTATAATCTCCCATCTCAAAGCTTTTATGTTTAAAACATAAATATTAAGCCATTTTTCATTATTGCAATTCATTCTGTGCTGAATTTTTTTCCTATGCCATTTTCTTTCTACTACACAAACTTGAAATGAGGACATTTCACAAAAGTCAGCATTGCTCCACAGACATTTACTGTCCAGATTTTATCTAATTTTTTTTTCAAAGAAACATAGCCAGCATTATTTGGGCTTTTTCACACTTTGAAGATCCTAGAACCATTGTAAAAATAATTTTAGAATATTACAATTAATATGAAAAGGCTGCATGTAATTACTAAATATTTAATTGCTTTTCATTTTCTCCAAGCAAAAATCAGAGGACCTAATTCCCATAGATGCCTCTTTGCAGATTAATTCACACTAGCACATTCTCAGATCTAGCTTGGTGTTTGGGATTTTCCTTGTGTTCTCTTTAAGGTATATAGGTAGATCTCAAATCAGATCAAAGCCTATAAATCCAAAAGTTAACATTATATTGTACTGCATAAGAATAGCAATCCAGCTGCCATTAATTCTGCTTTAAAAACAGCTGTGGTGGAACAATTTGAGCTAGTGAGCAAACAGAATTCTAAAGGAAAGAGAAAAAAACATGTAATTATACAACAAAAAAACAAATATGAGAACCACAAAGCTTTGCCAACATTGTCTCTGCATCTAAAATATCTGCTTTGCAGTCAGTTCACCATCCAGTTACCAACAGCAAGAAATTGCAATTCTTGGATCTGAAGCAAATTACAGATTTTCACCACCAAAAAAAAAAAAAAAGATCATTTTTAACTTGGACAGCATATCTTTTTCAGTAACACTTGCTTTGGAAGCAATGACAACTCTAAAGTAGTTACAGTTAAACATCTGAACAAAAACAAGGAATAATAACAGTTGCCCATGAACTAGATTAGCAGGGACAGATGCCTATAGTACTGCTTGCCTATCATCTCTCTTCTGCATTTTAACAATATTTTCAGGAGCTGAAATTATGAATGTTATCAAGCAGTTGATATATTTTACTGTTAAAAAATACACATATGCAATACTATTGTCCAGTGAGTCCCATGAAATAAGATTTTCTATTTTGTCTTCTAAGATCTACAAACAGGATCCAACTACAAATTCACTTTTCATCAGCACAAACAATAATGTGATCAAGACAGAAGTATAACAAGTGTGAAACAGTAAGATTTCTAAATTTCTAAAAAAGTAAAGGATTTCTAAAAGCCAATACCCAAAACTTTAAAGAGCTTTTTAATTACATTTCAATAGATTTGTCATATTCACTTGGAATAAACCTAGGACCCAAATGTTATTTATCAGGCTCAAATTGTAAAACCTCTTTTGATCCTCAATATTGTACTCACTGTCACACTATTAAAACAGAGTTTCCTTTTGTAAAAAGAGAATGGTGAGAGGTCAGTGCCTACGATTCTGTCCTTATGGAGAGAGAACTCAAAGACTAAACTGACTGTTATGAAGCTTTCCAGTGGAAAAGGGAGTATTTTCTCAGTAAAACTTAATTTAAAACAGTAATGGGTAGACATATTTTTGGCCAGGCACTAGCCTGAAAACAGAGAGGGAGGGTTGAACAAAATCAAACGTATTTATATTAATTTAGTCTAGAGGGAAAGGAATGCTTCCCTGTTCAGCAATTTCTCAATTCCCTTGCCAATTCTAACATCCCCTGATGTTTTCACATTGCTTAGGGTGCTTTTCATTTGTGTCACAGGATCAAGTAGGTAAGTGACTGGAACTTAGTGGGATGCTAAAGAAGGTGGAAAGAGCAATGCAGCAGCAAAGGCAGGACAGTGCAACTGGAATTGCAAACAAAAAAATCAGGAATTATTCCATTCCCACTGAAACTACAGCCAGGCTCCTCATGTTGGTCTCACACACCTCACCAGAGCATACACCCCTACCCAGCATCAATCTTAGAGCAATTTAAAAGCTTCTTGTCACCAGAAATCTTCCTTAGCTGTTCTCAGATTGAAATGCACCTTGCCTTCCATGATTTGCCTTTTCAGCAACATCATCAGACCTCTCCCTGCTTATTTCCATCTAACACCTACAGAAGTACAGGGATGCCACCAAAAAATTCTCATTAGAAAATTGATTGTCTCATCTTCAGTAGAAATTCTCATTGTCTCATTTCTTCAGTAGGAATCTCTTCACGAGACACTTTCAAGAAACCCCAGAAATGTGAAGTTCAGTACAGGGAATAATATGAGAGGTGCACAGAGCCAGAGATAACTTCTGGTAGGTCTCAGTCAAAAGAGGTGGACTAGAATCAAAATCTCCCTGATTTAGTTCTCCTCTTGCCATTCACAGAAACCTTTTTAAAAGGTTTTAGAAAAAAAAAACAAATATACAGCAATTGTGAAAGCATGTGTTCAGTAATTTGGGAGTAATTCATAATTACAACATTTTAAAGAAAGCAAGAAACCTCATGCTATCCACTAACAACAGAATTAGCCATTTTTAACTATTATCTACGATTCACATTTATATTGAATTTTAAAATGTCTTATAGCAGCATAAAGAAAATTAATATTTTTAAAGTAGGTTTGCCAATTATCACAAAATTAATCACAATTCTAGTCTGTGAGCTGAAAACATCATCACTAAAGGGAAAACAAAGCTCAAAGAATGTGTTTACCTGCTTGTAACCTGAGGTCTGAAATGCCATATCTATTCCTACTCACAAGAAGCACTTTGCAGGCTCAGTTCTGAAAGTGCAATTTTAAATAGATATGTTCACTTACACTTTCTCACATCTGCTCTTGCGTGCTGTACAATTCACAAATGTTTTGTAAGTGCAGCTATAAAATCTGGAAGCAGTTTATGCCCATCTTACCCCCCACTAGCACTGTACAGTACAGCATATTTTTTGGAATTACACACTGTGATCATCGCTGTTTATCTGCACAGCATTCCTGCTAGAGCAGAACTGCATCCAGGAGCTCATGTGTGATGAAAATCCCAAGGAAGAGAGTGTTTCATATGGAAGCACAGAGTCCACCACAAGAATCTCCACCTTTGGTAACCTTTTCTCCCTCTAGTGGCTTCTACATTCCCACTCTTAGGATGTTTTACCTTCGGTATTGATGTAAAAAACAAAAGCAATTAAAGTGCTGTTCTGCCAGATGAAGACTTAGACTCAGCCACCAGGCTGTAAAAATATGAATGTAATCCTATGTGGCCAATTCAGGCACTTTATTCTTGACTGGAATGAGTCTGAGCAAGCTGTGTGAAATAAGTCCTCACCACTTAAAAAGGTCACAAGCAGCTGAGAACATGTAATTTTCTAGAATACAGGAGCTAACCCACCTGAATAATGGTTTGGAATGGGCAGTTTTACCTTGTCCCTTCATACAAAGTAACAAGAAAGTCAGAATTTCTCTCTTATGAAAATGAACTAGGGCTCTAAGATGCAAATACAGATTTTCCCTATTTCTGCAGCACCTGAAGTACAGAGGTATGATCATCAGTAAAAACATCCTCTGATTATTTACATGAAAGATTTAAGATGAGAACATTGTACAACTTCATCTCTGTGAATTACTCCAAATAATCTTTATGAGCTTTCCTCATCAGTTTCAACAGCCTTCAATAATACTGAAAAATGAAATTAAAATGCAAAAGAGGGTCTGTAGCTTTAATGAAGAGATTAAATGCTAAAGCCATGTAGGAACATTTTAAATGTGTCTTGCAAACAAATTTGTCATTAATCAAAGAACAGAATGCCTATTTTATTATCAGATAGACTTAAAAGGGAAGAAAGGGAAGATTGACATACTTTTATGTTTATGGTTTATGATGATCTGGGTGATAGAGTAGGTGAAATATTATTACTCTTTAGCCAGCTGTAGAGCATCTTTCATCTCAAAGTGTAAGATTTTCTATGAGATTTTAATTAGTATAATCTTGATTTCCATGAAATAAGTGTTTCTGAAAAATATCTAATCCATATTACAGTCATGGACAACACTGCAGACACAAATTTATTACAGAGACCCTGAAGGAGTTTCAGCAGCATCCAATGCAGCACTTGGGACCAACATCCACCATGCACCTGCACCAGGTGCTGCACATAAAGAGGCCTTTCCTTGGTCCATCAGCAAAGACTTCAGGGCAGCAGATAGAATTGAGTCTTAAGTGGTTTGGGTGGGCAGTGTTTACAAATTTAGTGTTTCTGTTTGGCTTTTGAAAGTGTGAATCGCCTTGTATTTAAGAACACTTGAAATTTAATTTTATTGGAAATTAAAGCTCTGGAAAACATTGCTGCCTGTAGCAGTGTTTACCTTAACAATACACTAGTGTATAGCTATTATACATACTAGTTTATTTCTTTTTATTTTCAGCACAAAAAGCATAAAATAGAATGCACACAAAAGTTGCTTGCTTTACAGTGCAGGAAAGCAATAAAACATATTTTGTCTTTCCATACCAAACCCAAAATGTTCTGAAGTTCTGCAGCCTAATCCCCAGAAAGGTTTTCTTTTCTAACATTATGAAACAACTAATGAACCTCTACTGTCATCCACTTGACCAGTGGTTGTAGATTTTTAATCAGGTGAGAAAAAAACCACATTTTTTTCAAAACAGATTTGGATAGCAAGATGGACATCTGAAACAATAACACAAGCAATACACAAAACTTTCACGTACAGTATTTTGTATGCTTTTTGTGCTGAAAATAAAAACAAACAAACTAGTATATATAATAGTTATACACTGGTGTATTGTTAAGGTGAACACTAATATCAGCCTGGAATGACAAAGCTTCCTGAAGGCTAATTTGGAGTATAAGATTCTGTCTTTCCCTGGAGTCAGCAAACATTTCAGATACAAAACTGCTACTGATCCTTTCAGTATCAGAACAATGGCCTCCACTTTACCAGAATTCCACTTATCAACAACAGACTCCCCTGAGATTAGCTCCCTTAACAGCAAAAAGTGTGTGTCACAAAGGGTATGTAATCATCCTGAACACTCTTCCCACACCTTTTTTTGTTTTTTAAGTCTCCTTGTTTTGTCTAATAGTAGACAAAACAAGAAGAAACAGTAATTTGGAATAAATTTTGAATTACAGTCTTGCTGGCAGAATGTTAGATTTGTGAGCTACCACTACCAGTTTTTTATGTCCGTTTTTAATGCTACTTGTATTGAGAGGTTTGCTGGAGTGAAGTTTGGAATAAAACAATTAAAAGTGTATAATCCAGGTTTTCAACCGATTATTAGACCACGTCTCTATAAAAATAGATGGCACCAAAATAACAACATTTGCAAGCCAGCCTTCTACAAAAAGGAACCAGACTAAAGATGCAGACTGTTTCCATTCTTTTGCAGCTGAAGGTCAGAAGAAATTGAAGTTGCTAAAATGTCAAGCCTCCTTTTCATTTCAGTGCCACTGAAACATTTGGAAACAATGAAGAGACAAGAAGAAAAGTGAGAAAGCCCTAACAGACAACACTTCCAGCAGAAGTACAATTCCAGAGCTGCACTCAATTAAAGAGGAATATGAAATGCCTCTGCAGACGAGAGCAGAATGTATTATTTTTTTCATCTGAAATTTTGTAAATCATATAATACACCTTTAAATTTTAATATGCAAATATTACTGTGTAAAAGTACCATAGGCAGGTGGGTTTGGGGGCTTTTGATACAGTTAAGAACCAACACCAGCATGTTCTTACCTTTTTATCTTCTTTAGATTTCCTGATACTGTGCGGAGGGCCAAATTTGTTCTGAATGCAGAACATCTTCTTGGACCATTCACTTTTGTGAGATTTTAGCTGTGGCTGACCAAAGCTGCCCTCGACTCTGTATCTGTCAGCTGGAATCTTACTCATTGGGGGGGGAAGGGTCCCACAGTTCACACTGGACCAGCCGTCTGTGGAGTCTGTGTACGACTCCTGGTCGCTGGCATTCCCATGCTGCCACTCCTGTAAAACGTGCACAGGCAGCCACCTCTGACTGCCCAGGCCTGCAGCATTTTTCTTGGATGGGGGTACTGAATTTCGGGAGGAAACCAATGGAACTTCAATACGAGCAGAAGGGCTCAAGTGTTTGCTTACATTTTGGGACTTCTCATTTGGAATTACTTCTAAAGGGATGTTCCCCTCCTGCTCATGACAGAAGCCATTCCAATGGGAGGCAGGCTGATTTTGTCCCCTTCCTACTGGATTTTCCCATATGCTGCTAGGAATGTGTTTACTTGGATTGGTCCCTAAATCAACCACCAGAACTCTATTATTCTTTTCTTCCTGGTTGAAATTTCCAATCCCGCTATCACTGTTACTGCTGGTACTATTATTCTGATGAGCATCTGCATCACCATCGAGGAAAGCCCTGGCACGCATTCCCTCTATCAGCTCCCCCATATCCCTATACAGGACAGAAATAAACTGCAGGACAGGTAGAGATGATGTTGGAAACTCCAGACAGCCATTGGTATCTGGATCCGCTGTACACTCCAGTCCAAAACGTCTTGCTATACCCTGGTGAATTTTATGATGAAATAATTCAGGATCCACCATAAAAACATGGCAAGATGTCCTCAGGACCCCTTCATCTTCATGAGCCAAGCTTGCATCATCATTTGTCTGCATTGTAACTAGTCCAAAGAATCTTCTATCATCTGGGCAAACAGCACTGAATGCCAGTTTCTCTGCAGGATATTCTGCCACAACACCTGATTTGTCACTGCAGAGCTGAATACAGTCATGCATTATCTTCATCATCACCAGGGAATGGATTTTTTGCTCTGCCCTCAGGCGTCTCATGCACCCACGAATGGCCTGCAAACTCTCTGTTTCCAAATTTGCAGTTGTTGAAGGAAGTTCGATGGAGCCTAAGTAACCTACAATCATGGCAACATTCAAAATGCTTGCGTCTAACCCAAAGTCTTCTGCACTCTCCAGTCCAATTCTAAAAACTGAATCATCATTCAGAACTTTGGCTATTTCTTCCTTTGACAGTAGGTTTGGATTGCTTGCACTTTCATTGCCAGTTTCAAATTTCATAGCAGCAGAAACTGAAAATGATCTTTGTTTTGGTGCAGAATTATCTGAGTTACCAGCACACAGAGCAGGATTCTCAAAGATCATATTGAAAATGCCACCAGACTGCATTTCTTCGACAACTTTCTCTGCTCTGTTTATACCCAGAGCTTTAGAGTCAGGTTTGGGTTTCAACCACCCCTTACCATCATAAAAACCAACTTCTTCATCACTTGAACATGAATCCATATGGCTAATCCCTTCAGCAATGACCATGTGCAGAACTCCAGAACATTTCCCTATAAGTTTCACTACATCTTCATGTGAGGCTTTTTTCACATTGATTTCATTCACTGCAAATATCTGATCTCCTGCTTTAAGTCCAACATAATCTGCAGGGCTTCCTTTCATCACACAACTAAGAACACAAGGAGCTTGTCCAGAAAGGGTAAAGCCATAACCTGCTCTGCCTCGAGCAACTTCCACGCTTCTTATCCGTGGAGGGGCGTGCACGTTGAGCCGGCGTTTGACCGTTTCTCCTGGTCTGTACATTTTGGATTTTTTTTTTCCTAAAATAGGAAAACTTTTATTTAGTCCAGTTTTTTGTCATGTTTCAAGAGTATCGCTCCATCTGATGAAGATCTAAAGAAAGAAAGAAAGAAAAGACATTTTAATTCTTATCATATTTCAGGGTTTTTAGCACCAAGTATTCCTTTTACTGTTGAGAAAAAATTGCTAGTGAACTCTACAAAAACTATTGCCAGAGAATAGTTTGAAAAGAACAGGTACCACAGTGTTAATTTTAGTGATAAGAAAGGAGTTGCAAATGTAAATAAAGTACCTGTCCAAGATGACAACATGACAGAATGGCAAAGAACAAGATCCAAGTCTTTTGATGTTCAGTCAGTGTTTTTTAAACTAAGCATGTTATGTGTTCCCTAATTCCCCCACATTGCCTACTATTCAGTTACCTTCTGGCTTACTGCACTATTATTACTACCACTGCATTTTACAGCATAGAGAAAATCCTTATTTAAGCTCATACATCCTTTCCCAGTAAAACAAAAATGAGAGCTCGTGCTCATCTACCCTGCTATACCTCACCCCCTTTACACAGCATACAGAAACAGGTACCACATGTATCATGTAAAAGAGATTAATTACCCCTAGAGCAGCCTGTATCTCTCCACTGACTGTAAAGGCAGCTTAAAATAAGTATCTCAGACTTCAACTTCCTTACATACATTTATCTTACATATGCAATGACAAGTGGGCATTCAGTCATGTATCAGACCAAAGGGATCCAAGTAAGATTTACTGTTACACCCATTAATTAATCTACTCAAAACAATTTGTCAGATAGCAAACACTGTAAAAATGCATTTCAGACCATCATTCCAATATCCATGTGTTTTAGTTTAGCTTAAACCTTCAAAAAAAGGAAAAAAAAAAAGGAGTGAAAAAGGCACATGCTGCCAGCATTAATCTAGACATGACTTTACAATTATCATATAACAGCTTTGTATGAACAGCAAGAAGTAGAATATTTCACTACATTTTAGTGTCAGCACTGAAGTCTGGATGTCTTGTTCTAAATATACTTGGGCAAATTCCACTGTTTTAGAGAGGTTTCCCCCACTAAGCAGGTTAAAATGCACGAAAATTACTACTACAAATAAAAGAAATGACAACTTGTCCAACTTTTGAAACTCTCCCCTCGCTGCACTATATGAACCCTCACTTCCATAGGTCTGGAGGATGACTGACAGAGAAACCCATGGGACTACAGCTGTATAAAATTGCAATAAACACCATCTAAGCAAGTGAGAGCTAATCTGACAATAATTACTCTGAGCTGGTCCACAGGCTTGTTCTTAACTCAGTCACATTGTAACATATTTACAGTGTATAAGGTACTTGAAAGCAAGTATATTGCACATGTGGGCAAAATGCAGGCAACATTTTAGATACATACATTCGCATAAAGATATAAATATACATACACACAGAGACAACACATTTCTTTATCGTATCTAAAGTGCTAAATTAGTGGTGTCCCACTCACTACTTGCATGGACAAAAAATGACCAAGAAATCCCACTGACATTGCTCTCAGCTACAGAAACAATAAAAAAAAACACACTCAGAATGTGATTAAATCCACAGCACACTACTTTCACAGTATTTCTGCCTGGCTTAGAACAAACAAGGCAATTACTTCAGAAGTTTTACCAATTAAAAACCAAACCAAAACTAAAATACAATTTAGAATGATAGCCTTAATTACTAATCTATATATGAGCTCCTTGATTGCCAAATTTAAGAAACCACTGCTGTTTCTCAAATATTCTGCTGGATGCTCAGCTGAAAGATGTAATTCCCATAAGATCCCTCTAAACCCAAAACAGGACAGATTTCAAGATACCAGAAGAAATCCAGCTGGCCTTACTTTGGGGGGTTTAGTTTTTTTGGGGTTTTTTTTTTAATAAAGGGACATCAGCTTTTTATGTCTCCATGGTGCAGCTGTGAGTCTTCAGTGTAGAATGATTTTTGCAAATTGTTTGAATGTAGCAATTATCCAGCTTCATTAATGACATTTTTCCTATAATTTAAGAAAAAAAAAAAAACAACCTTGGCTTTAAGAAGTAATGAAACTTCACACTTAACCTTTAAATGGAAATCATAACATAAGAAGTGCTTTGCAAACATTTAACCAAACTTAGCTCTTACATTGCTGTAAGAAAGCCCCATCAACTGGCATCCTGTCTCATATCTCAAACATTGTTTGACCCTTTCCTGATGGGGCTAAACTTGGGAATCAAGAGGTCACTGTGCATTCAGCTACCTCTAATTAGGTCTAGTACTTTTTGAGAATAATCATTAAATATTTCAATATTAGTTCTCAAAAAAAAAAAAAAAATAGAACTAACAAACGCCCAACAGTAAATAAAAACCTTCTATCTAGAAGCATGAATACATTCATGTTCTGATTTTCCTTATAGTAAATATTTCTGTTTCCAGCTGTCTGGAGAATAGCCTAATGTGGGACCCCTGGGTACCCTCTGAATCTGTGCTGTTAACCTGGTTACCATAAAGCCCAATAGTATCTGGCACCTAAAACTGTGCTACTAGCTTGCAAGAGGAAAGGAAACAATTAAGAGAGTATGAGATTATAAATAATCTCCTTTTAAAAATATAATAAAAAGCAGTTGTTACTAAAAAACTTAAGATTCAGTATTGTAATGTTGAAGTGGCTGATAAGAAAAACAGCTATCTCTCTAATCTATAAAAAAAATATCCTAAATGCCACTATAAAAACACACAATGAAAATGTAGTTAGGCTGCTCTTGGGAAGAGGCAAACCCCAATGCTGTCTTACATCACAATTCTGCATTTGCTAAGAGAGGTTTTCCTTTTAACTCTCTTCACAAGTCAATTTACCCACTTTCCTTCCTAACCTATGACCCTTACACATCCAGCATTTATTGTAGATGATAGCCACTGATAATGAAATGTCATTCAAAAACCTGACACTTATAAAAACAAAACAGCAGGCTGCTAACATGTTGCTTTCCTCTAATAATGATGTTCCAGAGGTATGAAGACTTTCAGCTATTAATATATTTGTGAAATGTTGTAGGTGTAAAGTTAGGAACTAATTCAACATTAAAGGGGTTTTGCTATTAATGTGTCGATACTCTAAAAAACCCAAACAAAAAAAAAAAAAAAACAACCAAAGAAAAACTGTATTACTTCACTAGATCACCTCTTCCTTCCCCCAGTACCTGAATATTACTGTGCAATTTTTATGCTAATTACACCCAGGACAAACAGCTCATTAAATGTATCTAGGAAACTTCAAGACAAAGGATCAATATATTTCTTCTGCAAGAACCCTCACATCCATGTTTTACTGCAATAATGGCTTGACAGGCAAATAGAAAAATTATGAAAATAGTGTTTCCCCTAAGCAGAGATTAGTTGATTGTCAAACTGTTAACAGACTAGTTCAAAAGTAAATTATCAATTTCTCTAATTGCTAACTTTTCTCCTAATTTTTTTGCAGACTTGAAACCTGGAGCTGAAGAGATAAGGCACAGAAGTGGCACAAACTTTTCCAAAGCAATCATGTCTGAATATTCTTTTCCTGCAATAAATTATAAAACATACAACATATCCAGTGAAACAAAAACACCAATTCACTTGCACTGATATAAAACCTTGTAGCTTTATAACTACAAAATATTTCACAGAACATTTCAGGCAAAAACAATTAATATGCACACATTAAGAGTTGTTCAAGTATGTGAAATAACATAACTTGTCTATACACATCAGCTTTGACACAGAACTGCAAAACTAAACAAAACATTCAAGATTTCTGCCAGCATACATTCTGGTCTACCATTTGACTCAATTATTTGTGGGGTACACCCAAAATACCAGTTCCAGTTGAATTGTACTGTATCCCACAAACGCTGCATTTCTGTGTGGAATGCTGCTACCTATCCATGCTAGCTTTTCGTGTCATTTTCAAATGCTCCAAAGAAAATAACATGTATTTGCTTACTTCCAAGGGAGAGAGGTGGTTTGTTTCCTGCTTCTGCTCTTGTTATGCCATAGCAACAAAGAGAACAGAAACAGGAGGCACGCTCCGGCTGCAGTCCGTGTTAAACTGTAACCGAGCAGTCACAGAGGGCAGCGGGGCAGCCCCTGAAGAGCAGGAGTACCTGCCTGACCACCACCACCTCCCAAAGAGCCCCTGGAAATGAATATCCGTGTTAATGTGCAGAGACACTGTCTGGCTTCATTCTGTCTGGCTTTATTTTGTTTTTCTGTAGTGGGACGGTAAGAGAATAAAGTATGCAAAGTGGAAGTGCACAGAGGAGAGAGACTGTTCCCTCATCTCTCACACAGGTCTTGAAGTAATGCAAAAGACTCTTCAGCATGGGTGCCAGTTGTTGAGGCAGAACTGATGCCAAGTCCCTACAAAGCTCAAATGAAGCTGTCACATTTGAATTCCACTAACTATTCAAATGTGGTACATGTTTATAGACAAGTTACACAAGAAATGTAACAGCACAACCTGTAGAAGACAGCTACCAGTTGTTTGAGAACTTGGGCAGGACAATGTTTTAATAAAAAAATCTCATCAGCATTTCACAATTGGCAAGACAGACCATTATGTTTCCTTTAGGTGTACCTAGTGTGATCATTCAAAAATACTGACTGGAGTTAGTAACAGCAGGCTAAAAAGTTAATAAAAACTCTTCTTCTGCTGAAGACAGTGTACAAAGTGTAAGGAACACAAACAGGACATTTTCTGATTTGTCTGACAAGACTCATGTGAGCAAGGACACAGCTTCCTAAAGCTATTGTACAGACAGTCATGCGCCTACAATTCAGACTAATTTATTTACTGCACTTAAGAAGGTGGAAAGGTTTTGTTCGCAGCTGGGCATTTATCCCCCTTTCCTTTCTTCCAAATTCGTTCCAGAACTGCTGGGACGCCGCGCAGAGGGGCGGCAGCAGCGACACCCGGGCGGGACGGGCTCGGGGACAGCCGGGAGGGCTCGGGGCGCTCTGAGGGGCTCGGGGACAGCCGGGAGGGCTCGGGGCTCTCTGCGGGGCAGGGGTGCCCGGCGGGCTCGCAGCAGCTCCGCACACCCGCTCCCCATGCCCGCCGCCGCTGCCCCGCTCCCGGGGAGGCTCCCGGCGCTGCCCTCAGCGGGTGCGCGGCCATCCCGCGGGCACCGAGGGGCGGCGGGCCCGGGGCTGGAGCAGCGCCCGCGGGGTTACCCATTAACTGCCCGGCTCCCGGGGCAGCGCTTCCCGGGGGGTGGAGCTGCGGGGAGGGGAGAAGCGGCACCTGAGCCCGCAGGGACGATTTGAAAAATCAAGCGGTAAAAGACGGGAGGGCACGGAGCGCCCGCGACCCCCCCGCCGCGGGCGGACCCGCCGCCCCCTCCCGCGGCGCGCCGGGGGTCGCGGGCAGCGCCGCAGCCCGAGGGGCGCGCACAGGGCCGGCCGGGGCTCCCGCCTGCCCCCTGCCTCCCCTCGGCCCCCGCCGCCGCCCTCCCCTCCCCCTCGTCCCCCCTCCCGCCGTCCATCTGCCGTCCCCGCTCCTCCCGCCGCATCCCTGCGGGGTCCCGGGCCGGGCGCTCGGCGCTGAGGGGGATGGGAGAGACGGGCGGGCTGCGGTGGGCGCTGCCCCGCTCGGACCCACTCACCTCTGTCCCCCGGGACTCCGGCTACTCCGCCGAGGCAGCGGCTGTCCCGGTCACCGGGGAGACGGCGCCGGGCTCGGCCGCACGGCGCTGCGGCGACTGGCTGCCCGGCGCTGTCAGTCACCGCGCTCGCCCGGCGGGGTGGCGGTCGGGTTCCCGGACAGAGAAAGGGGAGAGACAATACCCCGCGCCGGAGGACTACAGCTCCCGGCGTGCCTTGCGAGCGGCCCGCTCGCTGCGGCCGTGGGGAGCTAGCCGCGCGGGGCATGACGGGGCGCGTAGTTCACTGGTCTCTCCGAGCCGCCTCGCCTCGCCCTGGGCTCCGGCGGGGCGGGCAGTGCGCAGGCGCGGGCTGGCGGCGGCCGTTCGAACGGGGAACCCGTTCGAGCGGGAGCCGGGCTCGGCCTCGCACCGCGGGCACGGCGGGTCCGGGACACAGAGCGAGCCCGGGAGGGACTGACAGCCCGCGGCTCGGAGCGCAGGTGGCACAGGGAGGCGCTGGGAGCCGCCTCAGACAGGTGTGCCGCGCCTTTGAAGGCCGGGAATGAAGCGAGACAGCGCGCAAGGTGAAGGTGCGGGCGGGAGGCGCAGCGGGCGCTGCCCTCAGCCGGGCAGCCTGGGGCGGGAGGAGGCACCGGGGTAATTGACAATAAAGGGCAAAGCGTGTGTGCAGGGCAGCTCTGCCGCCAGGGTGGAGCTGGGCACAGGCAGCGAGTGCTCAAAATACTCCGGGGACAGCTCTTCACTTCAAAAGGGCAGCACTGGTCGCCCTTACTTTAAATAGGAGAGAGGGGAAGAGGGGGGGGAAGTTAACATGAGTTAAGAAATTGGTAAGGGAAGAATTAACCAAATCTCTTTGACTTTCCTACACAACCTGAAAGGATTTTGTGATCTGAGCAGAAAAATGTCATCTGTAATTGTTAACATGTACTTAAAGAAATCCTTTGCATGTGGGGTATTTAATTTTATTTCTCTATGCACAGGAAACCTGGAACTGAATTTACCAGGCTCAAGTTGAAGGAGAATTCTTACCGTCTTCTGGGGTTTTTTCCCCAGTCTCCAGAGCAGGATATCTATCTCACAACTCACTGTTGCTGTCATCTCTGTAAGATAACACCTAAATTGTAGTGCTGTGGCTTAATGGTTTAACTTCAGTCATTTGTCTAATTCTTATCCAGTCTACAAAATCTTAATAATTCCATCCTGAGCTGAAATGCTTGCAGGATACCAGAGTCTTTAGGAAAAACAAAAACATGCGGCAAAGAAAATCGCTCTTTGGAAAAACAGAGGAACCTGCTCCTCTATTCTGCCCTTCACCTTCTCATTCTGCTGGGTTTTTTCTATGTCAGTCCATCCCAAGGAGGTTTCTACCAATCTGAGACATTTCAGATTGACCTAGATCCCAGTTTTGCTCTCTCTCTTATCCAGTTTTACGGGAAAAGTTTCTGAAAAGAAAAAATAACTGAATAAAATAAGTATTATGTCTTTTTCTCAACCTCACAGAAGACATCATAGCAGATCAGTGTAACAGATTTCTGAACTTCTTCAGATGTATCTCATTAAAGTAATTATTAAGTCCTTAGAGAGGCTAAAAATTCAAAACTCAAGGAAGAAAGTTCAGTGGTTGATTTAAACCTCACAGTGGATTCTTTCAGGTGAGGTAGAGTAATTTTAAAAATACTCCAGTGATTTAAGCTTGCCCAAAGAAGCCGTAATTCTTTATCCTTTTGGCTGGGAAGGGGTCACAGGTAAAGAATTGTGTTCCTCAATTCAAAGGTGTTGGTTTGGTTGCCATCCCTTAACAGCCCATTTATTTCCAGCTGCCACAAGAGGTTGTCAAGACTTTATTTTGCCACTGCTTCTGTTGCTGTGTTACCCCAATAGATCTAGGACTTGCACAATCTCCTTGCCTATAGAATGGAAAATTGATCAATGTATTTCAGTCTGACCTTGTAAACAGCTGTAACTGAAGAAAACCTCTTGGAAAGTGACAGGTGGAATTGTAAGTATCCCACAGAGGTAACTGCAGGTCTCCCACTGCATCTTTATGGAGTAAATACATAGGAATTATCTTTTATTTTGTTTTAAAGAGGAGGGATGCTAAAAAGTGCCATCAGCTGCTAACTATAAACCAATTACTCCATGGCAGTGTCAGATTACCTCTTCCAAATATACTCAGCCTGTTGTATTTGTGATAATCAACAGAATTTCTTGCACTTTGTAATAGCACAGGAGCATGTCATTAGTTTGGCTTCACAGAAGATATTTTGTACTACAGCAGAATTTCCTATTTAAGTCATACTCTGGAAAGAAGAAGTGAGGACTGACATACCCACAGGTGTGCTCATGTGCCCTACTTGCAGTCAGAAAAATCCAATTCATCCAGAATGAATTTAGTGCTTTGCTTCAGTGCTTTTGGAAATGGTGATTAAGACTTCAAAAATCCACACAAGGTCTCAGCTGTAACTTGCTGTTTTCACCACTGTTGGAGACAATAAAGGAAGAAAGAGTGGGAAACAAAGTGATAAGGATTTGTGGCTTTGGGGCTTTGGCTTCTGAGGTTAAGTAGCTTAATGTGGGCATACAGACATCTCAATCACACCAAGGGTGGCTGTCACCAAACAGCTTGTCAGGCTTCATCTGGAGAGCTTTACAATGCATCCTGTAATGGAGTGAGATTATTGCTGTCACAAACACCAGATGAGAAGTCAGAAAATAAGCATAGTCCAGCATCTGAGAAAGCCTGTGGTTTTAATTACCATTGTTTAATTACCTTAGGTAAAGGAATGGAAGTGTTGGTTGTTCCAAAAAGGTTTTTACAGGATACAGAAAAATCCTCACATAAATATCACTTTTATCATTTAATATTTTCAGCCTGTTTAAAATAATAAAATTGTACATGATTGATTGTCAGTGTCAAATGCTTTTTCAATTTACAAACATGATTCCAACTTTCCTAGCTTGATTTTGTTCTGAACAGCAGGGAAGACTGTGTGTCATATACAGTGTAGTTAGCTTGTGTTGGCCAGTTAATACATAATTATTCTTTAAATTCCAAAAGCTCTTCTGTTAACCAGCCCATTCAAAGGGCCAAATTTTGTATAAATGCATTTTGGTTTGGATGGTGGTGTTTCCCATCCATGCATGCTGATGTACAAAAACCCTTACAAGGAGCTGTGACTTGTTAGAAATAAAGGGGGATGGACATTGATCCTGTTGAATCTTGACTGGCCAATAAAGGACATATCCTCCCAAATTCTATTTAATGATAAAAGAATTGATCCTTGTGCATCTACTTGGCTTTGAAATTGTGTCCTTACCTACTATGATACTTAATTAAGCATTAAAATATAGTTAAATAGATTTTGTGTGGAAAGGTTCTTTTGTGCCTTTAAATATGTGAACAGTGCCACTTGCAAAATTGAAGATTCAAATGGTAAACTGTCTGGAACAATTTTTTGTGTGTGAAAAAAGGCACAGCCAGGCCCTGGCCCTGAGTGTGCCTTTGGAAAGCACTACAATATAAATATAATTTTTTTCATATCCAAAGAAAATTAATTCCCTTACAAATAAATAAGGGATAAATAAATACATGTGCTGTATTTATTTTTCCAAATTCACTAACAGAGTTCAAATGAAACATTTTGATGTAGTCAAAACCTGAAAACACAAAGTAGTGCTCCCTGATGTCATTTTTTCTTTCCTTAAGCATAGCTACATGTTGTTAAAGGTGATGTCATGTTAAACGTGCAGTGCTGATGAACAACCCTAAGGTATAGAACCAAAACATCTGCTAAAATATCTTCTTCAAGGACACAAGCATATTTATACACTTCTGTCTATTTAACTATTTAACGTAATTCCTCTGATAAAAGACCCTGGCTCCAGGACCAACTATGCAGCATTAAAGTGAGGAGGAGGGATCCTCTACTCTCAGCAGTTAACCCAAGAATCATTTTACCTTGCTCTAGTCAGTATGTGGCAAAGTCCAAGCATCTTTCCATTTCCTCATCCAAGCTTTTTACCTCCAAGCTTTGGAGAGGACAGAAAGACCTTTTGGACCAAGTTCAGTCTGTCTTTATGATACCTGCCAGAGACACAGCTCTGTTGTGGTTATCTCTTCTCCTGAAGTCCAGCTGACCAGGCATGGCATGACTGCAGTGACATTTAGGTCCACCTTGGCAAAGATGGTTTTGGTACAAACAGCAGCCATTCCTAATAACACAGAATGACAGGATTCTGCCCTGGCTCTCAAATCTGCTTCAGCTCAGGCTGACTTCATTTTCCCCCACTTCATAACTAGATTCTGAATGGCTTTTAAAAGAAATTAGAAGATACTTGCTCATTCCAGGTAAAAATCATCATAATTATTAGTATAACTTCAGCAATTAAAACTCATATAAAATGCACTGAGATACACTCACCTAAAAGAGGATATTTTTTTTGTTCTCCACCAAAACTTTGGTTTCATCTAAGAATAAACTTGAAGTTATTCTAAATGACCTTCTGAAATGAAAGTTCATTTGTTAAGAGTAATTTTGGCCTTCACAGCATGTGTGGAACTCTTCTGAGTACCTTCACCATTGCTTCTTAAGTTCCTCTCAGAACTAGGTTAAGGTCTTGCCTCCTATTAAAATTTCAGTTCCATGGTAAAAGTTGAATGTTGATGGATTATTTATTTCAGCCTGTGGCAGCCTACTTCCTTTTTCACCTTCTTAACTATACAACATGTGTGGTGATGTGCATCAACCAGGTGACCCAGGCAGTTCCTGCTGAAGTCCTGATGATTATGGCTTGTGTTCCATAAGCGTTTTCACATTCTTTCTTTGATAACTGGCATCCCCCAAGTTATTGCCTAGCATAACATCCTGATTTCATCTGAAGTAGAAAACTAGCCTATACTTTTTTTTTTTTCATAAGATCTTAATCTTAATAGTGGACTTAAACCACATACCTTACACATCAAAAGTATTTCCTTTTCATTTGGAGTGAGCAAGACAAGATCACAAGAATTTGCTGTGTCTCCAGCTAAGAGATTCAGAGGCACAGCTGTAGCTGGTTCCTGGTGTGGTGACAGCACAGGGCTGTCAGCTGAAGGTGCTGGTACCCTTCTGCAAGCAAACCATGATGCCTGTGGAGTTCATTGCATGAATGAACACATACAGACAATCTTACAGGAGGAAAGTCTGCTTAAGAATAAAGTTTTTCAATGTATACTATGCCTTTTTTAACCAGCTTCCTAAAATATTGGATTATTCTCATGAGGAAACAGAAACCAAATCACAAGAACTTCTTGGCAGCAAGGAGACACAAAACAAGTGCATAATTTCTGGTATAATCTGCATTAGGGCACTTCAACTGTGGTGAAATTCAGTCTCATTTTTTACTGAATGTTAACCAATGTGAACTAGCTCTAAATATGCTTAAATCCTTGAATTGATGAGCTGTAGATTTAAACCCTGTGTGGACAGTTAGTTTTGTTAAAGATTTAACACCGGTATATTTCATTTAGTGAAGTTCTAAGTTAAGTAAAATAAAAAGGAAAGATAGAAAATCTCATTCATGTAAGTTTAAAGAAAGCATAGGCATTATAGTTAATGCAAGTTCATGTGGGCAAGGTTGTATGCATTCATAAAAGAGATTGCATGTGATCTGATTATATTGAATTAAAGATAAATTATAGTTAAACCTCTAGGGAGAAGAACGAGGATCATGGAGAGTTTTTTTAAGTAATTTTAATTAATTTTCTAAATATGTTTACTTTGCAGTTCATTGAAAATTGATATTCCTATAGTTTCCCTCAGTGAAACAAGCCTTCCTCAAGCTGTGATAAACGCTTATCAACATTTCAGTCTGTTGGAAATTTTATACCTTTAAATGGTACGTACCAATTCATTTTTTTCCTTGCAATGCATAACAATCCAGAGCTTACCCCTAAGGTAACAACATGCAGTCAAGACATTTATCTCACTTCGTGCCCAGCTGGGACAGATTCCCTGGGAGGCTTCCATGGAAGATGAAGGAACTTGTGAGTGCTGTCAGTTTTTCAAGGACACTCTCCTGGAAGCACAAAACCAGTTCATGCTCTCTAAAGGTAAGGAGAGTAGGTGGAATAAGAGACTCCCTGGGCTTAAATGAGAGCTTTTGGGTCTGCTCAACACCAAAAGAGAAGCGTACCAGAGATGGAAAACCCATGGAGAACTACAAGGGCATTGCCAGGGTGAGCAGATGCTGTGAGAAAAGCAAAAGCTGAACTCAATTAAAATTGGCCAGAGAGGTCAAAAACACAAGAAAGGGTTCTTTGGGTACATGAACAACAAACAGAAGGAAATATGGCCCACTGTTCAGCAGCAGAGGTGAGCTGGTCACCCATAATGTTGAGAAGGCAGAGATTCCCAACACATTCTTCACCTCTGTCTTCACCTTGGAACACAGGTCCCAGAATCGAAAATCCAGGTTTATAGAAACACTGACAAAAACACTGAAACAACTGTTAGAGCTTGTCTATGAGCTGTCACAGGAGCCTGACCCCTACAAACCTATGTGTCCTGATGTTACCCATCCAAGGGTTTTAACAGAGCTGTTTGATGTCGTTGCAAGGATGCTGTCCATAATCTTGGAGAAGTTGTTGATATTAGGGGATGTCCCAGAAGACTGGAAGAAGGCTAATGTCAGTCCATGTACAAGAAGTGCTTAAAGGGGGATCCAGGAAATTACAGGCCTGTAATTGGAGTTTTACTCCATTCCCTGGGAAAGTTGGGGAACAAATTCTCCTGGGGATTCTCACAAGTCAAATGAAGCACATGACTGGGAAAAGCCAGCAGGGATTCACTAAAGGCAAGTCATGCTTGACAAACCTGATCACCTGACAACACAATGACCTGCTCAGTTGATGTGGGGTCAGCAATGAACATGGCTTTCAGTATATTTTCCCAGAGAGACTCCTCCTAAACTGCTGGATGCTTTAGGGTCTAGACAACTGGTCCATGCAGTGGATGGGGAACTGGCTAGCCAGACGCAGCCAGAGGATGGTGGTAAATAGCTCCTTTGCAAACTGGCAGCCTGTGACAAGTGGAGTCCTCCAGGGACCAATATTGGCCCACATCTGTTTAATATCTTTATAAGTGATCTGGATGGGATCAAGTATATCCCGATGAAGTTCGCTGATAATACCAAGGGGTAAGTGGACACTTTGGGAGGGAGAGCCACCCTGCAGGAAGACCTGGATAGGCTGGAAGAGTGGGCTGCCAAGAACTTCATGAAGTTCCACAAGGACAAGAATTTGCACCTGGGAAATACAATTCAGGAGTGCAGCACAGTTGTCAGCCAGAGGGACCTGAGGGTCCTGGTAGACAGCAAGCTCAGTACGAGTGACCAGGGTGCTGCTGCTGCAGAAAAGAAAGCCAAGAAAGGCTGGACCAGGGTCCTTTCAACCTGGTACTATGTGGTACTAGGATCGAACAGATCTTACAGCCTATCTACAGGAAGTAATTAGTCAGCCCTACATAACTGGATGTCATTCACTGTGGATGGCTGGTCTGCTTTCTAAAGAACATACCTGAAATTATTGATCCTTATTAGAAATGTGTTTCAATAAATGCCTTAAAATTAGCTGTAACAGAATGAAAAATTTTCAGCCAGAAAAAATACACATAGGAAAAAAAATTAGCACCCAAAATGGCAATGCATTTCAAATGTTTCTGTTAAAACACTAAAAAAGATCAACACAAAAGTTTAATGATGTAGTCTCAAGCTTGCAGACACAGGAAGCATGCTACCATAAAATCAGGGGAATAGATTAGCAATCTAGAGACCAGATGGTTAGTATTTACTTGCTGACATAACACCACCAAATGTTCCTAAATTTCTTTTTTAAATTTGTCTTTCACATTACATTATCAGCATAGGAACTGATCTTGCAAACATATACATAAAGATTTCAACATATTTATTCATTTGTGTAGTCCCATTGACTTTAGAACAGGACACTGTTCACAGAACCAGGCTGTCACCTTGGGGTAAGTCTACAGAGTTGTAAACTATTTGCCTACAACAATTTGGGCAGGCTAAGTATCTGAAAAAAAAATATCCTGTATACATCTTTTTATTCTGTTTTTGGTTTTTTTCTTTGCAAGAGAGAGCACTTTATGGAGAATATGATAAAAGACATTCCCCATCCATAAATTTATCTCCTGGTCTGGTGGATAACTGTTAAACTTGGCAGGGCCTGAAATAAACAGAAGTCTTAAAATGCTTCTCCAGTTTGAAGTCGAGTAAAACTAAATTTTAAAAATTTTGCAAACATTTTTACTCAGCAAATTTTTAATACCAGCATGAGAAAATGTTGTTTAATTATTACAGGATCCTCCTACAAATTACTTAACCTCTCCCCTCTGTGAAAAATATCCTTGATTCCAAATGTTTGTTCAGAGCCTTATTTTCCTCTGGTGGGAAAAACTGTCACTCCTTGCTCTACAATGTTTGTAACTTGTTTAAGTTACCTGTAGGGGCTCTCTATTCAAAATATACAGAATTTTACTAGCATTAGCTTACCATACTCAAAGTTTTCTCCTTCAGCTTTATATTTTTTCTTTCATTTTCACTTTCTAAAGTGTTGTGTTCCCTCATCCCTGTCATTACTGGGGTTTTTTTGGAGTCATTTACATTGCCCTTTTGTCCAACATATTTTTTCCCAACTTTCATCAAAAACTGCTTCTCAATTTCCTCCATGTTTCTCAATGTCTCATTTTCTCATCTGCCTCCTCAGGTTCATTTTCCTTTATTGTCACATCACTTGCAAAGTCACCTGCCTCCAGGCAGTGTATTTCCTCCCCTATTTAATTTTTTTTTTCCATTTGCACCATCTGTGTGTGTGTACATGTAATGGAAGCACTTCATTTGGTGAGAGTGATATCAAACTGAGTTGACCCCGTTACTGCCCTGAAAATAAGAATTTTGTTTTCTTATGCTACAGTTTCTTTGTTAATCACACTTCTAGAAGCCATGAGGGAGATCCTTTAATGTCATAGTTAAAATTATAAACTTGGGTAACTCCTCATGTGATCCCCTTGAATACTTATATACTCAGCTCCCTACTTATACAGACACAGCAGCAATGTCTGTCTCTGTTTTACAAAACCAGGAATTCTACCTAAGAATTTTAATTATAGGCAGGTCTTTCAAGTTACTTTTTGTCTGGATATTACAAACATTCAAATATCTGTACCTGCAGCTGACTGTCCCATGCAGATGAAAAGGCTGTGACTACCTTAAAAAAAAAAAAAAAAAAATCCCCTCAAAAAACACTCAACCTTTTTTTTCAAGTAGACCTTCAGTGTCTACAGAAACAAAAGCAACAGCAGCAAAAGGAGACTATGGGTAGGTGGGGAATTTTCAGCTTGTCAAAAAAGCACTAGAAAAGTTCTGTCATACATGAAACTTGTAATATTTGTCTAAAGCTTTGCTGTGTTCACTCTCTAGGAAAAAACAGGGCTAGAACACAGGTAATCTGCATGGATGGGAATAAAGCCTTTTGTTAAAGAGATGAGGATTTAAAACTTTAACTTCTAAATGTAACTACTAAAAGTGATGTTTTATATAGAAAAAGAAATCTCAGAACCACCAGAAAAACCATTTCCTTTAAAGCAGTTATGTTCAGAATCTCATCTGGAATGCTGTGTGTCATTCTGGTCACTCACCTTTAAAATGGATGAACTCAAAAGAGCAAAATTAGCAAAACAGTCATCAAAATCCTACCTTATAAAAAAGTATTATCCGTCAGAAGAAGGGTTGCATGGGGCATGACCTCTAGCTCTTAAGAGTAAATATAAATAAAGCAACAAAATCAGCAGTGATGCAAGAAGAAAGCTGGTATAAATTAATCAGGAATAATCCTAGAAGCAATTTTATAGGTTGCATTTACCTGTCTGTAATGCAGGTCTTCATATAATTCTGGGGACAAAACACCTAACTCATTTTAAGGTACAGGTTCACACATTTACAAAAGAGATTATATGACATGGTTCCTTGTGGTAGCAGGCAAGGAATAAGATTTTCTCCATTCTTGTGTTCCTACAGATCTGGAGCTGTAATAACAGGGAAGGAGGGGGGCTACCTACTCTACAGTACAAGGTTCAGCTGTGCTGCCATTGTTACCACTCTTTAATTGGATTTAATTGCTATATGATTCAAGTAGATAGTAAGATTAAATACTATTAATTCCTGTGGAGTCAGGGGAGAATTTCTTTATATCTTGCTGTAAACAAGTTAAAGTGTCAGGAGGCACTGAACACGTAGCCCACCTGAATGCGTGACAGATCTGCATCTGAAATGTGTAAAACTATCTTTGCAGAATCAGAAAAGAAATTTGGCATTTTTCCAATGATGCAATCACTGTAGTAAAGGTGGTGTGAGGGACAGTTACTTTGTTTATATTTCAGCAGCCACCATTTTCTCCAAGTTCAGTCTTCTACTACATTTGCTTTATCCTGTTATCATTAATTAAAATCAGTAGGAATGGGCCACATTTCGATATTTAATAACTTTTAATCTTCATACCTGGAGGACCTTCTAAGAAATATTTCCACATATTATTAATTTGCTTGGTGAGTATAACCTTCATCCTGCTCAGCAAGCATAATTAGAGATTAATTTGTTGTGTCAGGGATTTAAAATATTTTAGCTCACCTTTAGGCAACAACATATTAAATTATATAGGAGAATGCAAATACCTTCAAAGACAAAGTTTTTAGAAGGGACATTATTTAATGTAAGAATGGAAAATGGCCTGAGCTCCTTGTACTAATTCTTTCGTTTCTATATTGGAATCCAACTTTTGCTCTTGCCTGTACAGTAAAACAGGCAGAAATATGGGATTTTTTTAAGGAGAACACAAAAGGAAAAGGCATATAGGAAATTCTACCGGCCAATTTTCGAATTTCAGTGAAAGATTATTTAAATGTCACGTTTCATGGAGGAGCCATCGAGAGCTGGTGCTGCATCTCAGCTCCCTGGGTCCAATCCTCCGTGCCTGCGGCTCCCTCGTGTGGAGCATCCCTGTCCATCTGGGCATCAGCACCGCGGATCCTCACCCTGCCAGCAGCGACTGTGAACCTCTCACTGGGCTTGTCATTCCCAGTACCCCTTGCTGTCCCTCTGCCCAGCAATAAGCAGTAAGTTTCTTCTTTTTCTTTATTTCATTTGATAGACATTATATATATGTATATACACACAGTACAATACTTTTCTTTTGTGATAGAGAATAAATGAAAGTTTTCATTGCTGGTTGTTTGTTAAGTCAACAGATTCCAGTTAATAATGAAAAAAATTTAAACGTTTAATATCAAAAGCAACTTCAAGTATCTTCTATACATTTTAGTATTCAGTATATAGGAAGGTGTTTTGGGGCTTTTGTTTTTATATCAAAAAATGTATTTGAATAGACTATTTTTACCCTCATACTTCAGAGTACTATTCATATCAGGCATGGAGTTTAAAATTATGTATCTCATGGTCCCAACTAGCTCTTCACAAGAACCATAGGTCACTTATACAATCAGGCATATGTTTCAAAACAGGGTTTAATCATCAGCAAAGTCAAGGTGCAATAATCATGTTTAGAAATTCACTATCTCATTCTCCTAAAACAGATTAAGCTGCAGTCCTTGATGTGAAGCAATATACAGCACCACTGTTTGCAAAACAATACCTGACTTAGGCATAAATAGTACTTCAGTTCCCCGAGCTATTTATCCCTTAACCTTTCTGTAAAAAAATAATTCAACTTAGGCATATATTGCACTAATTTTATCATACTGGATAGCTCTCACCCTGCATTACGTTTTCTTTGCTGAACTAGGATTACACTAGGGTTTTAATTTCCATTGAAAACCTGGGAATAGGGCAACAGACACACATATGGTGTGCAATAAATGGTTATCTATAATAGCAATAGTAATCTCAGAGGCATTCACAAAGGAAACTACACATTAGACTTGGAGATCATTTTCTCCAGTAGATTCATCATTCTCTCCTGTAACTGTAAGCTTTGAACTTGAATGATGTTCTGCTGATCCAGGATCCTGCGCACTTCTCTACAGGTTTCTTCCATAGCTCTACTCAACTTCTTTTGTTCTTCCAACATGGCTTCCATTAATTTTAGCTTCTTCTTTTGGAAACTGCAGTTTTGCATTTTTCTTTTCTTAACTGGTCTTTCTTCAGCTCTGAAATGTGAATATTTGTTAGAAATTAGAGTCATATTTATAAAAAGAAAGAACCCAAAATTTGATAGCATATTCTTGGCCAAGCTACAACCTAATCATATTTTTAAACCCCTGTGTTCTCCAATAAATTCCCTCTCAAGTTTGTGCCAAAACATAAGTATTTAATGTATTATTGCATAGTGTTACAGATTGTAAAAAAAAAAAAAAAAAAGAGAGAGATTTTACATCTCATTGTTTTTAATAAGAATTTTCCATGCAGAATACCAGACTTTTTTTTTTAATCTTGACATGTCTTACACATTGAATTTATACACTGTACTGGGAGAGATATTTGGTTTATATGGCCCATTGAAACTCCAATTTTAAAGCTGCAATAACCATCCCAATCCAGAGAAAGTGCTGCATGGTTACCTCTGGTGGTATCTTACAGCTTGTTTTTTACAGCATTGCATCAGTGAGGCTGGTCCCACTCCAGAATATGAGTCTCAGAATTTACCCTTGTGCCAAGACACAGCAGTGACACTGACCACTCTTTTTTTTAAACATTCCACCACAAAATATTATAAACAACATAAAAGCCTGAAAAGACAGAAAAATACCTGGGGGTTCTGGTTGACAGTGGCTGACCATGAGCCAGGTGTGCCCAGGTGGCCAAGAAGGCCAATGGCACCTGGACTGGGTCAGCAGTGGTGTGGCCAGCAGGGCCAGGGCAGTGACTGCCACCCTGTACTCAGCACTGGTGAGGCCACACCTCCAATCCTGTGTCCATGTTTGGGTCCCTCACAACAAGAAAAACATTGAGGGGCTGGAGCATGTCCAGAGAAGGGCAATGAACATCCTCATCTGAAACATGCAGAGCTGCCATTTGGAATTTGGGGAACATTTTAAGAATTTCCTCTATGCTTTATCATGCTGGGTTTCTGATTTGGAAGAGAGATTAACATGGCAATAAAGACAGTGCTCTCAAGGTGTAAAGGTTAAATGGCTGTCCTAACTTGGGGTGACAGAGCCACACAGTCAAAACCAGCCCATGTGGCATGCAAGTGAGAGCACACACACAAAAATCTGTGTCTCTTAACCTGCAGCCTAAGAAGGAATCATGCTAAACTGTGAAAGAGGAAGAAAGGCAAGTAGAAAGCATATGTGTAAGTGTATTACACATCTGAGAAACCTCCAGTTAGAGCTGGATAACTCCTTTCCTAACTTTAAGTGAGAGACCATGTCTTCATTTACACTTTTTGTAACTCCACACTGGAGTCCCCAACATCAAAGATGTCTGATGATGTGTCTTGAAGTCCCTTGACACAAACAGCAATCTCAGTCTTGTTCTGCCAAATGCAGTATCCTTTCTAGGTGAAATGCAATAATGAGATAGTACAGTTGGGACTAGAATGCCATGTCAACATGCTCAGATTTTAAGACATCCTTGAATAAGGATAACTTGAACTCTTGAAGAATGTGTTTTTATTAATGTGAAGAAGGGTAGTGGGGGTGAGGTCACTCAGCTGTGACAGATTTGTACCATAATTTGATTCATGTTCTTATCCTACTTGACAGGCTTTGTGCAGCAGCGACTGTGACATTCAGATCTGTCAGCAGGAGAGATAAACAATCCTTAACACCTGAAAGGCTTAATGCAAATATAAGAAAAAGACACAAGCCCCTTGACATTTAAGAGTGCAGTGACCCAAAAAGGTTGAGATACTATCTACATTGGAAGGTATAGAATAAACTCAGCTTTGCAGGTTCTATACAGCATATTTGATTTGGGGCATCAAATAAACATGAACAAACTGTGGGTCTGCTCAAACTGTGGGTCAAGCTTGCTGCTGATCACTGAAATTATCAGTCTCACAATCCTGTGAGAATGGGTCCTGGCTAACACTAAATTCTGATTGTCTCCCTTACCTCTAAGGGTCAGAATTACTTTAATGTGGTTCTCAAAGAGGTCAAGCAAGTGGGAAAGATATACAGCAGTCTAAGGACAGCACTGAATCTGCTATTCCAAGGTTCCCATCACTGTAGTCACATTCACAAAGAATGCATGGTTTCTGGTAGGCAGAGCAAGAAACTTTCTGAAATGGTGATATTATTTTAGCCAAAGTCACCTTTTGAATTTAAACTTGTCTTCAGAGAGGATTTAAATGATGGAAACTGGAAGAATCTCTATTATCTTCACCATACAGTGTTAGAAAGTAGCTGTGGTAAGACCTCCTGTCATGAAGCCAGTACAAACTCACTCCACAAGAGGGCTTGTGTGTTGTCAACATAAACACTGGTGAGAATGGTCCTTGACAAGGAATGAGAGAGAAAATCTGAGGCTTGTCAATAGCACTGAGATGCACTGAGCATTGTGTGTATTTCTTGGTAACAGTAGCCACCATTTGGATTTCAATTTCAACTGAGATGACAACAACAAACAAACAAAAAAAACCCATAAAAAACCAAGATGGAGTGATTTAGATTGAAAGATATAAAATAAGCCTTATTTTTAAGTAAAAAGAATCTTTGAAGTGTTTTCCTAGAGTCTCTAAAGGATTTTACCTGTTTTCAGTTAAATCCATCAAAGAACTGTAAGACATGAAACCATACATCTAAAACAGTGTCTTGCACAGCTCCAGAAAGAAAGGAGCAGCAAATTTTTACTGTGGCAACAGTATCTGCAGTCTGCTAATAACTAAAAAAGTACTCACTGAAGAATGCTATTTCAGAACTGTGTTTTAGCAGAGAAGTTCCCCCAAAAGCAATGACCCAAGGATTTTTCAAGGTCTCCCAAGTACTCCCTACATTTGTTTACAGTAACAAATACAACTTGGTAATTAGACCTTCATTGAAAAGAAATACTTATTTCAGAAATTTTCAGGAAGGCCTAGCTTTGGTAGTGGTCCCAATCTCCTTTTCTCTCCACTGACTGATACTGGAAGGGTTCTATGGTCACTCACAAGTTCACAGTAAGGAACTGGCACTTACAATCCTCTCCTCTTGCAGAATTGCTGCTGAAAGGGAGCTCTTGAGAAGGGCCCTACAAAAGAAGGCTCTAAAGAATCTAATTTACAAGCTAAGAGCACTTGCAACATGAAACAATGTAAAATGTCCAGTGATGCCCATCCAGTGATGAGTTATTTGAATACTGAAGTGTTTCCTCAGATTCTGAGCCATCTTTCTTGAGAAGTTCTAGGTGTCTAGGCAACATGTCAGAGACCCCTCTCTGTCAGTAATTTTTTATAACAAACTCAGGAGAAAAGCAGAGATAGGAATGTGGGTTCAGCACCAAGTAACCCAAGCAGCACCAGTGTCCTAAACAGTTCCAGCTAGGAGCATCTGTCCTTTGCCAATGTATGGGCACAAAAATAAGCAACTACTGATGATGGCTGATCAATCAGCTCCTGATGCCCATTGTCCATGTGCAGCCAACACCTCTGTGACAGCAGGGGTGCAGCAGATCCTGACAGCATCCACAAGCTGCTGAAGGAGCACCTCCCTCCTTGCCAAGCCCAGTCTCTGAAGGCAGATTTTGAGGAAAATTTCAGGAAAGAAGGGTCTGGGGAAGTAAGGACCTCAAATACAATCTGCTGGCTCTCTTCTGCTGGGCTTCCAGTACCTATGGCAGAGTATACAAGAGATTGGCATTGGTATTCCTCTGACCACATGGACCAAGTGTGGAATATTCCAAACAGAACCTCGCAAAGCTATTTCCCTGCTATGCTCTAAAGCAGACAGGCAGGGTTCCAAGGAAGCAAACCAAGGGAAAGAAATTGTTCCATCTCACCTAGGAGACTGAGCAGAAATGACTGTGTGCAATGGACATGAGGGGGAACAAAGCAAAACCTCCAGATACAATCAGGCAACATATTAGGTAAGTCTCAAATGTATTTGCTGTCTGCCTACCTAATACCATTTTAATTCATTGTTCAATTAAAATTGCCTTGCTTACACTTATCCAATACAGCTTGTTTCAGGGACATGTGTGAATAATTAATGAAGCAGGAGTTGAATACAAAGAGTTCTCTGTTTATCAAAATGTATTATCTTCACAAAACCCTAACAACAATTCCTCATTTCTGACTACTTCATGGCAAACAGGTCTCCAGTACCATCAGTTCTTGGAATTTATGGCTTTTAACATCTAAAAGCTGTTTCTCACTGGTTTGAGTTTTTTAGCTCCATACAAATCTGAGCAGACCTTCACAATCCATGTCTTTATTTAAAAAATTAACAATGGTCTGGATATAATCAATATTAAAATTAGAGATTATATAAAGATTTCAGAGCATAAGGACTGAGGATGAGGCAACCAGGATCTTCTGGTAAACTAAGCTCATTCAATCATTCAAATGCATTCAGGAATTAATGAGACTCATCCTTGAAGTAAAGCACAGAAAAGAACCACAAATGGCTTGGAGCCTGGGCAAAGCACCTTGCTAGGATAACAAGTCTGCATAATGAGTTAAGATGCACTACATAATGCACATAGCCTAAAGCTCAAACTTCTTTGTAGATTATGCCCATTCAGATTTAAATAGCCATAGCATAATTTTAGAAATAGTGAAGTCTTTGCCAAAGATGTTGTTTCCCAAATTAGCATCATCACCGAGTTTTAATGCACTTCTTTTAATCCATATCTTGCTTAGTTAAGTTACCAATTCTTACTCTTTTCTTCCTGTGTAAACTTCACGTAGCAAATTAATTAATCTACATTTAAAAATTAAAAAATACCAGACAGTACAATCATGGCACACAACCATGTGTGTGCCATGATTTTGCCAGAAAGCAAAAAAATACTGAAAAATTCTCCAATATACTGAAAAGAAAGGTAAGGAGAAGTAACATCTGAAAGTTTCATTCACTAAATTCACATTAGGAACAAGGGACTGGTTTAAACAAGAGTTTGCTTATCACTAGAAAGAAGGGAAGAGTGAATTCTCCATCTTCTGTATTTATCAGGTCTAGACCAGACATTTAGTATTTCCCAGAGTGAAACAAATCATAGAAACAGTGTGGAGGACAGCAGAGACAGGGGGCTCCTGAGTGCAGAAGTGCCCTGCTGAGGGAAGGGTGTCACAGAATCCTCCCAATAACATTTCTGGACTCCAGATCAGAATGACCAAATTCAAATGCTATCTAACAAGAAGTCAGACTAGATAACACAAAAGCAAAAAATACTGAAAGGTTCTCCAATATACTGAAAAGAAAGGTAAGGAGAAGTAACATCTGAAAGTTTCATTCACTAAATTCACATTAGGAACAAGGGTCTTTTAACCTATGAAAGGTCTTTTAACCTATGAAAGTAGCTCTTTCACCCCCATTTTCAGTACAATAGAAATGGCAGAGCACATGGAGTCTGAACTACATTCACAGCCTGTATAAATATGTTCTGTCATTATTTTACTATGAAAACAAAGACCATAAATTAATCCACAGGGTGAAAAAACCACTGTTTTCAATTAGATAAAAAGTCATTTACAGTGGTGTCAGGAATTTGGATTTTAAAAGTTTAAGCTGCAGTACAAGACTCCACCACATTGCATTATATTTTATGACCATAATAGAATAATTCTATTATTGTCAGATGTTTGTACTGTATAACAGTGTCAGAGCAGTGTTAGAACAATACTAAGCAATTACAGGCACCCCTTTAAAAGGGATTCCAAATGTTTTCCTCATCTACACACTTGAAACAAAAATTCAAGTTAATTTTATCTCACATTAATTGTGTTATCACTAACGAGCAAAATCTGGCTTTTGTAAGAAGGTCTCAAACTCAAAGTTTTTCAAACAGAATGCAGAGAAAACCAGTTTCAACTATTTTTAACTTGACAATATGTATGTACTGATTGAAGTATAAAACTTGACATTTTTTGCTATCATGAAAGCTAAACATTCAATTGAATTTTTTTTAAGCTATAATTTATATAGCCAAGTAGACTCCTGCTATGTTCAAAGATACTGTGAAAAACACAAAGCTGACACTCCAAAGCTGTGTTGGCGAGTTTAAAGGAATAACAGAAAAGTTTTCAGAAATTTAAAAGTTATTTAGAAAGAACTACTGTTTGAAAGTTTTCTTCTCTATCAATTGTTGCCATAACATTAGGATTTTATTACTGAATAAAAAATCCTGTAACGTAAGTTATAAAATATACAGCTGCAAAACACATCTGTATTTTCATATAGACATGAGTGTGTATTTTTCAAAATAGGAAAATTAAGGACCTAAAACATTCTTTTTATATCAATTCCCAGCATTGTCTTTTATTCTTTTTTTGAATATGTTGGATAAATTGTCTACTGTTCAGAGGCAAGGGTATTGATAAAATAGCCAAGATAGACCCAAATTTTTTATGCTAATTCTTTCCTCTCTTGTTGGCTATTTCAAAGTGTTTTTCAAATACAGGATGAGACATTAATTGCTTAAGCTATAAATTGCTTCCTCAGTTCATATTTGTCCATTAGTAACTCTAAAATAATTAACTTCCTTGTCTAACCATGGCAGCTCTAAGTGATTTTAACCCATGTGGTATCACTAGCAAGCAATGTATTTTCTTCTGGCCAAGAAAGGGTTCCCTACTCTGCTCTCATGCATAAGCCTAAATTAAACAGGTCAAAGCTGGACAAGCTTTTCAAACCCCCTAGGACTATTGGAATAGCTTTTTCTCCTTCCAGACACATTATCACAAGTGGTTTCTAATTTTTAATCCAATCACGATGTTCACCTGTAATATTACCCTGATCTCTCATTGGTATCTACTGCTCAACTTCTCCTTTTCTTTTAAAACAGGGGAACTGTATTTCAGCTTGTGACTGTGTAACCATCTTGCTGCTAAATGACATGGACAATATTCTATTGCACAAAATTCTGTCATAGTGGAGACTGTGAGAGCACGGCTGAATTCCTAAGTTATGGAGGTCCTGCAATCCTGAGAGCTGCCCTGCCCTTCCCTGCAGCTCCCAGACCCTCCTGAGCCACCAGTGCAGCCACTCCAGTAGGCAACAGCAGCATTGCAAGGGCTGAGTGGCATTCCCTGCCCCAGACTCACAGCCAGCTGAAAGCCAGCCTGTGCCACTAGGGGCTGGATTTAAATGAGATGCAGCTTCTAAATTTAGCCAGAGAAAGTTAAAATATTTTTTACTAGAACAGGTTAGGGCATTTCCTTGGATAAAATTATAAATAAATAAATAAACAAACCAGTGAACCTGAAGCTGGCTAAAATGCATCACAGCCTAAATTTTCCAGAGCTTATAATTTAATGACTGATTTAAGTCCATTTTAGCTGTAAATGAAAGCACCTACATGAGAGCGAGAGTCCACCTGCAAACTGTGGGCATAACAGATGTGGGTTTGGGGTTGATTAACTTGATCTCTGTGAGGAATGTCTATGTTCTATAGTGAAGCCTGGTGTGGCAGCCTCTGTCCTCTTATGGTACAAAATCTGTGCTGCCCTGGAGTTGCCCCTAAGCTGAAAAAAACTCAACATCCAATATTTTTAAAAACCCTGATGTTATGAAGTAGTCAAGTGAATAAACTCCACAATGTTTGTGGAAATGTGACCTTCTAATTAAATATTAAATAATATTATTTTAAATCCAATTGGGAATAAAGTTATTGCATCTGAAATGTGAATGTGGAGTTTGCAAATCCTAAAGTCAAGTGAGTTTGTGTATCAGGAATATCAACTACTTAAAATGGACTAGGTTGAAAAGAAAATTGTTGCTTGTGAACAAAAAGGTTGCTATAGTTCAAAAGTTATGCACCCTAGTAAATATTCGTTGCCAAAAAAAAAGTTTTAAGAAATAATCAGTTATTCAAGGACTATCTGCTTGAATGATTGAATGAATTTAACTTAGTTTTATTCATCCAAGAGTGGGTCTGGAAACAATAATTCGAACTTGCTCGGTTGGTTCTTCTTCCAGCTCAACATCTTTACAGTTGCAGGACTGACAGGTAATTTTACTGTTACAGTTAGAGCCTCACACACTCATGATAAGAATCTCTAGGATCAACTTTTTTCCTGCCAGAAAACTGTAATCAGCTCTTATTTCACACCACTCTGGATGAAAAATGAGACCAGTAAAGTCTGAAATTTGTATCAAGAGTACAATCCTGCCTTTTGTTAAAATGCTGCCTTCCAGGGAACTCCAATCATATCCAAAAAAAAAAAAAGAATCACATGTTTGCATCTCAAACTAGCATTTACTTTGAAAAAAATTACATTCTCAATTGTATTTAAAATAATGCAATGTACTTTCAAACTGCATGAGCAGCTTTTCAGTGTCCACAGAAATATTTATTTTGCATCTTTTCACTATTTTAATAATAACTGAAGCCAGAGAAATTTCATACTCATATCAAAAGCAGAACTAGAGCAAGCCAAAAATCATCTAAGCAGTATGTTATATCTCTGATTGCACCACAGGACTCTCTTGAACATGCCTGTACTCCTTTTATGAACACTCTCCCTGATGTGAGCCGTGACATGCATGCTGAGTTTTGGCAATAATATACAACTTTTTGCCCAGTTCTCCTACTCCCTTCCAGTCTTTCATAAAGGAATAAAGAAAATGCCCTAATTCAGCAAAGTGATTGAGATTGGGGAACAGATCTCATTTGTGATTTACAGAAAAAATACAAGAGCTGTTAGAGAAAAGTGTGTGAGGGTGTTCCCTTTACACAGCAAATTTGGTTCATTCTGCAAAGTACTAAAAAGAGGGGAAAATAGATGCTACCTCAGCTTGTAAGAAAGCAAGCTTGATGAGCTCTCTGAATGTTCATCTTCAAAGCATTCTTCCCTTCCTTCATATGTAAACTGGTTATATGGCAAATACAGAGGGGTGGACTTGGCTGATGGAGATTGCGAGGCCTCTGTCTGTGATGTAGAAGGACCTGGCTGCTGATTTTCATGCATTTTCACATCGCTGTGGTCTGTCACTTTGGATAAGATCCTATCAATGGTTTTGTAGTAAGGCCAGTCAGGTGCCACAGTTTCACTGTCAGTCATGCATTTTAATTTCCTGTAAGAAAAGGCACACAACATTAAAGCCTGTTTTGCTACAAAAAGTACTTTTTATACAGATCTATCTCAAAACATTTGTTCTGGTCACATTTAGGAGTCAAACTGAATGCTTTTAAAGAGAAAAAAATTAGACACTTTTCTTCTTTAGCTTCCACTGAAGCCTTTCAGGTTCTTTTCCTAGGTTTGACCTGTTATAAAAAGTTGCATGTAAACCCCAGATGAAATTCAATACAGATAAAGAACATTACAACTTCTAATGGAAACAGGACTGTGTTGGTGGTTGAATAATTTTCTTCCCCTTAAAGAATGCCCAACTAACCAATCTGACAGCAGTCCCTGACAACTGGACTAAGCAACACACCACAGCCTTTACTGAACTGAGGGCAGCCCTGCGCTTTCATGCTTTGAAGAATGAATATTTATTTTCTATAATGAATACAAGTGGCTATAAATATAATGCATATCCTTTTTCTAATATGGCTTAAAAGCCTGAAATGCCTTGGTAAATATCCTTGTAACAACCATGAGATACAGACATCTGTTCATTTGTTACAGATGAAAGTAGAGGAAAGATGAACTAGGGAAAAGTACAGTTTCATTAATTTACCAAAAAAAAAATAATCAAAAACCCCTAAAACAGTTAATAATGCATTTAGAAACAGCATGCACAAACACATTACATCACAGTGGACTATCAACCATGACCCTGTCCTTCATGTGTGTCTTATGAGATTTATTATTCAGTCCTCAGACAAGTTCACTGCTATCCCAGTGGTTACCCAGTGTTATTTTATTTTCTTTTATTGATGTAATATACATCTCAAAGAAATTCCACTGCCCAACATGAGTCCCAAACTTTCTTTTCATTTGCCTCTCTCAGTTCAGATCTTGTTACTCTAAATCAAAATGCAGGAAGTGAGTACAACAGGAAAGGCAAGACCAATGACAAATGCCCCATTTTCATAAACCAGATTTCATTCAAATTAACAAAAAGCCGAACCAAATTTGATTCTCACAGCTAGAGGTTTGCATTTGCAGGAGAAAAAAACCAACCAAACAAAGAAAAAACCAAAAAACACTATTCCTGGACACCTGGCCCACCCTTCTTTTCTTGAAGCCTTTCAGGTTTTCTTTTCTCAGAATCATTCCTGCCCACACCAGTCTTGCAAGGGGTAGAATTAAATAACATGTAAACATGAAAACAATGATGCCAAACTTAAAAGTGAGAACTTGAAGTTCTTCCTTTTAAAATGCTGTCAGCCTAGAGTAAGGGGAAATCCACTAGTGGGAAAAGAAGGCAGTAAGATTTGCTTAGATTTTAAAGCCCTTTAAGGAGTCTTTTCTCCTTGTCCTTGCAAGGTCTGATGAGCTTTTCCAGCTATTTAGAAATGCACATCATAGTCCTGCAAAGCAGAGCCTCACAGCCATCCATACTTTTATGCCCTCTATGCATTCAAAATTTTAATTTCATACATATTTCACAACCTACGGCTGCGATTTCATAGTCAGAGAATATTGAGCACAGCCTACCCATCCAGCACAGACAGAAAATAGCTAAACACAGGCCTGACAACAACTATCAATTAATATTGATTATTTTTAGTTCAATTGTTGAGGCAATTTGCATGAAAAACAGATCAATTATGCCACTATAAGCTAGTAGCCAAGCCTACATGCCATATTTGTTTGCCTGTGTTGAAATTCTCAATGTGTTCAAGCTATGAAGTTTAAAACTGAGCTGCAATTATGCAGTGCATTCACCATGGTCAGGCATCCTCAGGGGTGAGGTAGCAAAAGCCAGGGGTGACCACATCTCAGCTGGGCCACTGCCAAGTCCAGAGGCTGCATTGAGACATCATGGGACATCGTTTGAGGCCTTAGGACTGCAAAGCATTGGTCAAAAAGGGCAGGACAAGCTTAGAGCTGATACTCTGCTGCTGCTCTGGGAACAGGCTCGTACTGAGCCCAGTGTCAGCCAGGAGCCCTGGGTCCCCTGCTGCCCTGCCAGGCCGTCCCCTCCTGCTCCAGCATTTGGCCATCCCAGGAGGAGGACTTTGCATTTGTCCTTGTTGAATTTGATGGGGTCCCTGTCAGCCCATTTCTCAACCTGTCCAGGTCCCTCTGAGCGCCAGTCCTGCCCTGCAGGGACTGCTGCCCCAGTTTGGCACCATCTGCAAACCAGTGAGCACGCACTCCACCTTTGCCTTTGGAGTGTTGATTTTAAACAGGACACGTCCCAGTGAAAAACAGCTGCAGTCCTCCACTGGGAATGAGCTTCTAGGCAGAATACAAACCATTAACAACCACTCTGTGCCCAGAGATCCAGAGAGTTTTCCAGCCAGCTTGTAGTCCTTCCAGCTGCAGTGTAACATCCCAGCTTGGATAGAAGGATGTTCTTGGAGACTGAGTAAAAAGGGTTTGTACTGTGAGCTAGGCAATTCTTTGCCCTACCCTCACCCACAGATCTAGTCTTCTAAAAAAGAAAGCAAGCAGGTCTGTCAGAAGTGATTCAGTGCTGGTAAATCTGTTCTGGCTATTCCCAGTCACCACCTTCTCCTTTCCGTGACTGGAAATTGCTTCCAAAACTTCTTGCTCAGTGATCTTCTAAGGAGTTGAAGGGAAGAGCTCTTCATTCCTGTTCCTGCCTTTCCGAAGATTCAACAGCCTTTTTCTGGTCCCTAGAGACCTCCCTCAATCTTCACAAAGTTTCAGAGATGATTCCTGACTCAGTCCTTTCCTACTGCTGGTATTTCTGATAACTCTGCTCCAGGCACATCTGACTGGGCAGTGAAGGCTGAAATACAGACACCAACTACCCTCAGCCTCATTACTTGCATCTGCTTCCATTAAATCACCCTGTGGTGATTCTGGGGCAACCCAGGTATAACTACAGTCTGGGGGATGAAGGCATTGAGTGCAGTCCCACAGGGAAGGAGCTGGGGATGCAGGTCAATGAGAGGCTGGACATGAGCTGGCAATGTGCTTGTAGCCCACAAAGCCAACCATTATCCTGGGCTGCAGCAAAAGCAGCATGGCCAGCAGGTTGAGGGAGGGAATTCTGCTCCTCTGCTCTCCTGGGACCCCACCTAGAGGGCTACAAAAATACTCAGAGCATCTCTGCCACAGAGACAGGCTGAGAGAGACAGGATTGCTCAGTCTGGAGAAGAGAAGGCTGTGGGAAGACCTTATTATAGATTCACACTAGATATGTGGAAGAAATTTTAACCAGAGTGGTGTGCCACTGAAACAGGTTGCCCTGGGAAGCTGTGGATGCTGCATCCTGGAAGTTTGGATGGGGCTTTGAGCAATCTGGTTTAGTGAAGGTGTCCCTGCCCATGGGAGGGGGTTGGAAAGAGATGGTCTTTAAAGGTCCCTTCCAACCTGAACCATTCTATGATTCCACGGAAAGTTTCCAAGAGTAAATATTTTGCCTGTAGGTTGGTACCTTTTTGTTGGTGCTTGAGCTCAGCTGTGTACCCAGACCCCCTTTTCTTACGGAACTATGACAATGTGGAAGGAAGAGCTGATGTTTGTTGTCTGCTCACAGAGCTGTAGAGTTACAGTTATATAAATGCAGGTACTTCTCTGGCTCTCAATGCACTGAATGGATACTAATTCTACTTCTGACTGCTTACCATAGCTCTGAGCTAAATAAAAGGGATCACTACCAGGAGGTAGACAAGAGAACTGTGTTAGCTTAAAAGCAGCACCAGCAGCAATCATCTACCTGTATGGAGTCTGGCTCACACACACAGAAAAAAAAGGATGAAACAGGGAAAGAGATGAGAAGATAAGGGGAAAGGGAGTGTCAGTCCTTTGGAAGAAGAGGAGAAATGCTGCAGGTGGAGGTAAATAGGGAGAACATTCACTGCAATAGTGTTGATGGTTTAGTTTTCTGGTAAAAACAAACCAAATAGCTACCTTTGTAATACTAATATCGAGTTCTGGGATTTACTGACTTTTAAATATTTTTTCTACAACTGCCAGAAGTCCAGGAAACCTAGTTAGACAGCTGAGAGCTTTTGCCTGCATTGAGGTAAATGTAAGCCTGGAAAAACTGGAGTCTACAGCAGAGATTAATTTACTGCTCTCGGTCATTAGCATAACTCATCACAGCAACCTTAGCTACATCCAAGAGATAGAACTGGAGTTTTATTTTTTTAATGAAATATGAGGATGTTAAAAGAAACAGGACAATAGGAAGGCTGGAATGCAACAGTCCAGAAATGAGAGAGCAAGATGAGCCAAATATTAACACTTTGCAATTGGGCACTGCCTGAGGGAGCAAGCCATGCAGGAAAAATGAGGTAAGAAACAAAGGTAAGTGAGAAAGTCAGCAGAGCTTGTGAAATAAATTCACACTGAGTTTATCTGGAGCTGTTGCTGTTTCATGAGGCTCTATTAAAATCCAGCTGAGAGCAGAGGCAACTGAGAACTCTCTCCAAAAATTCAGGGATCAAAGTCAGATTTCCAGTGGACAAATATCCAAAGCATGCCAACTGAGTTAATTTGAAAGGTGATTGCTTGTCTTATTCCAGAGAAGTGAATAAATTAATGGACTTTGAGATCCCACTGCCAAAATGCTCCACTGAATAGACTGAGACAACTGTTGAGTCATTTGTGTTGCCATTGACCTTTTTTCAAACTTTATTCTCTGTGCCTATTAATCTACCTTCTTAAAAAAAAAACTATCACAATATTATATTCTAAAGAGGTTTTGGTTTTTTTGAAAATCATCATTATTTAGTCAACAAAAAGCAAGCAATCTATAATTTGCTTCATTTTTTTAGACTTTGCTCAAAGCAGAATTGCTTTTTTATTATTATTGCAGCATTTGATATTACTACTTGCCTTAAGGAATGGATACAAGATCCATCTCCTGGGGTTTCTAGGAAAAGCTTTCAAAATAAATAATAAATAGCAACTGCTTTGGAACCAATGAATGGTGAGGAAAAGAAGGATGATGAAAGTACAATACTAAGTTGTGCATCTGCCCTAAATTATTGAAATTAAAGACAAAGATAGTAAAGTATTCAACTTTTTGCAGCAATTTGGCTGCACTCATATTTTATCATTTGCTGTAACAGAGGTCAAATTTGCCAGTTGCATAATGTCATGGAGTATAGCAATGGATTACACAAGCAAAAATGTTTAATTGCTATCATGTACACATGAAAATAAAAAATTACACTACTCTTTCATTCAAATCATGAGACTGATTCAAATTTACCAATCATTAACATTAATTGACTGTGATTCAAATCAAAGAGCAACAGCTGCATCCTGTTTTCTAGGCTTTGGGGAGGGTGATGTTTTTGAAAATAATAAATTTGCATTCACACAGTTCTTATTTTTAAACATCAGAAGGGATCAGTCAAAACTGTGGACCACTGTGCAAGCTGTGCATACCCTGCTTCCTTTTTTTAATAAGTATTGTGGCAGTGGCAATGTTATAACAGCAGTCACAGAGCACTGTGACACAGTGGGATCAGCACATTAGCAGTGACAGGACAGGGCTTTCTTTTAGAAGGAATAATTACAGGTTCACATGAGCTGATAGCCCCAAGTAGGCTGCACAACACAAAGAACTGGGCACAGACTCTAAGGGATGCTAAACCTCAAGAGCTGGCACACTAATCTCAGGAAAACTTTTGATGAGCAGCACATGTGAAAGCTTAACTTTGAATTCCAGGAAGCTTGACTCAGCCCTTCCTTCTTCCAGGATGGATAAATGGGGAGGTTCATGCAGCTCAGCACACAGGTATCTTTGAAGCAGAACATTAAAAACCTGGTGGCTGATCTATCCACAGCAGATATTTCAGATTTTACAGCAATCCCTAAAAGCAGAACTTTACTCAAATACACCTGCAGAAAGAATTTTCCTTCCACCTATGGCGTTGTGCAGAATTTTCCACCCAGTCAATTTCCACGGTGGATGAAATGGTTCCTTAATATACCGAGACTCCAGTAAGAATTACTTCAGGTCACGGTATATTTTTCCCTGATTAGTTTCCTCCAAATGCACTTGGACTACAGTAATGCAGAGGAATACAGGAATCACTGGCAGCTCAGTCCATTGTCTCACTCTCTTCTGACAAAGGTCAGTGCTGAATACTTCAAGAATGATTTTGACAGACAGCTTTTGAGGGCACATTCACCCATAAAAACACATGATTATTTTTCCATCAACAGCCAGTAACATCCTGAAACCCGCTGTCTTTCATAACTCTACCTAATTGGAAGACAAACAACATCTGTTTTTTTAATTTAATAAATCTAATCTTTAGTAAAAATAATAATAATACTAAAACAACCTGCTGCTCTGTTGGTGTCAATGATTTTCAGAGGCAATTAGTTCCATGTGCTAATTATGCAGTGCAATACAAATTTATATGACTTTAACTAGTTTTGCATTTCTTGCCTTGCAATTCTTATAAATAATTTCTTGTATTATGGCAAAAAAAAATCATCTGCTTTACATTCTGAAAAATAGTGCATATTTGTATGCACCTCTGAAACTCCTTTAGCATTCACAAACTTTTTTTTTTTACACTTCTCTTAATAAAGAAAGCTTTCCACATCTCAGCCTAACTGTTCTCTAAACATCTTCTCATTCTCTTATCACCTTGCTGAAATATAGGGCAGGCAGAAATAAACACAAGAATTCAAGGAGGAAATAATGAGATAAAATAGATTTCTGTTTGGTATTTTAACACCCTGAATAATGTTTTCACCTCAGATGTGGAGGAATGGGATATAAACATCCTAAAATTGCTTATGTGTGTGATGCTCATGCACACTGAGCTACACCTGAGGTAACTTTACCTGGCAGCACAAGATCCCACAGGGGATCCAAACACAGCCAGAACCAGGGTGAATACCTGGGGTGGGAGCCCTTTCTGAGCCCCCTGCCACTGTACACACCCATGCAGGCTGCACTTGCTGCAGAAACTGCAATAATTGGCCAAGAAACACTCCTTCCCTACTTATGCATGTGTTTGCCTGACTTGGACACCTTCTACTCATAATGAATGGCTTGCACTAAGCAGAAGAAAGAAAACAATATTTACTGAACTGCCTCTTAGAATGCCATGGGATCCTCCAATTGGAGAGCACCATTATGAACATGTTCTCTGCTTTCTGTTTCAGTACCCTATATGACTCAGATCATCAATATCTATTTCAACAGATGTCCCAGGATAAGACACACCAGTGACAGCACTTTTAAAACTGAACTTGGTTAAAGAGACTACTAGAAATAGTCAAGTATTGCTTTTTCCTTTTTTGGAAAAAATACACATATATGTATTCATCCATATATGTATGTGTAATAATTTGTAGGACAGGGGTTTTATGTTCCTTTATGAAATTTTGACAATTAGGTAGATAATATGATCTGATTAAATATTTTTATGCAGTTTATTTCTGATAAAGGAAGAGTAGAAGCCACTCCACCTCTGCCGCACTGTTCAGAGTTGCCTAAAGAACTACAGGATCCTGAAGTGGGTGCAGAAATAAGCTCCTAGGTGCAGAACACCCCTCCTCACTCCTGCTACTGGTACTCCGTTCTCCCAAACCACTCTCACTAACCCAACGTAATCTTTACAAAGTATTATCTCAAAACAGAGCATTTCCAACTCTCAGGATCTTCTTTTCCAGTTTGTGCCACAGGGCAGCAATGATGCTCAGAAATGCAGTGATGTAAAGCACCTTCCTCAAGGGTCCTGCAGGCATCCAAACACAAATTAAAACTCAGCTGCCTCACAGCAAAGCCAGCAGTCGGTGGCCATTCACATCATTTACAGTTTCACCACCACCTTCCCTATCCTCACATACCACCAAAAAGTACCCAGAAAACTAGAAATTGTGAGTAACAGCTTCTGCTTGCCCCTGTTCTCCATACCACCTCACCTTGACAGCAAAGCACGCAGGCATGTGAGCAAACAATAAGGAGATGCATTTTATATTCCGGAGCACAAAATGAAACAGCTCTGTGACAGCACAAGGCAGTTTTTAACTCTCCTAAATTAGCATCTCAATCAATAAGCAGGGAGCTGCCATGCACTGCAAAATAGAAAAGCAGATTGACAACATGCAACAGAAGCAATCTTAGAAGTTCACAGAAATAGAAAGATATTTCTTAAAAGTGTGGTTTCTCTCACACACACAGTGCATGCATGCGAGTGATTTTATTTCTTCCCTTCCCCCAGTGCAACTTTAAAGTAAAAACATTAATTAGGGGAAAAAATGAGACTCTCTGATGGATGACAACACTGTAAATTTAGAACAAAGGCTGACAGAAATAACCTATTCCACTTGGCAATGACGGCACTTAACTATGGTGCAGTGTTGCTGCCACAGACACCTGTGAAATCTCAGTGCCATGAGATGCAATTCCCAGCAGGGAGGACTGCAGATTTAGCAGACTAAGCAAAAGCCTGGTAGCCTGCAACTCCTAAATCTGCATCTGAGTGGGAATTGCTGGGTGATGCTGGACAAAAATTTGCCTTACTTCCAGCTTTCTCATCTACAGTCTGGGTGAAGGAAACTGCAGGGATTACAGCAGGGTTGGTAAAACATTTTGGAGACGTTAGGATTTACCACAAAACATCAGGTTTGATATTATGGCAAATGATGTTAAACATTATGCTTGTGGATCATAGACATGTAGAAGGACATTCAAAGTTAAGGGGTTTACAGGATTTTCCCTAGTTTTCCTATTTGATGAGCAGTCTCTGCATTAAATACAGTGAGGGTGCCTTACAGAAAAGCGAGCAGTTTTAACATGGTTGCCTGCTGTAATAACCTTTTTTATTATTAATATCAGCTTTGAGGAGAGATTAAATAAAAGAGTCACATATTTGATTTTCTTGCATTACAAGCACCTAGCTCAAATCACCACTCAGGATTTCCAGTATGAGGCAGTTTGTGCTTCACAGAGATAAGAATTAAAAAAAAAAAAAAAAAAAAGAAAAGAAAAGAAAGAGGAGAAAAAAATGGAAACATTTCTGTTAAGTTCTAATTATTTTTCTCCCTGCAAACAACAAATGCACAAATGCCTCACATTTTCTGAAGCCAACTTCCCCTCCTGACTGCTTGCCTGTTCTTTATCATCCCCTCATAGACACCTCCGCCCTCCCCCCGACTCCTCTGGAGCAGTATTGACGGTGCACATTGATTCTCTCTGCAGATATAATAGTTCTTTCACTGCTGCTGCTTATAATTATAGCAATGTGTGTCACTCAGTAATAAGACATTCAATTATTCTTGGCCCCGTGAAGTGTAACCCTTCAACTCACGAGACCAAAATTGAGGAGCATCAGCCCCCCCCAAACATTATTCTGTTCTAGTTTTCTCCTTTTTTTTCTTTTTTTTTAACTTTGCCTTGCAATTCCGATCCTCAGTGGCCACTTGAAACTGCAGGAGTTTCACTGCAAGGAATTGGCTGCCAAGCTAACACAATCAGTCCCCTCAGCAAAGAGAAAAAAAAAAATCTCTTTTCCCCATTAAATACATTTCCATCCCTCTGCATCATAACAGTGCCAGCTAATTTTAAAGAAACAAAGTTGTCCCAGAGTTTGACACGAAATGGGGGGGACAAATTAACAATGACGTAACAGCATTGGCAAGAGAGAATTTTAAAAGCGATATGAACAATCTTTAATCTTTTATCGACAGATTTCCTCTAGGAGACTTCTTTCTGAAAGGCAAAAATCACTGCGCCGTTCCTGCTAAAATCTCTTAAAATAAAAAGAATTAACTGAAGCTTACCTGTACTGGAATGTCATATTTGTAATTTTTATCTTTATTTCCTCTCCGTGGCGAATTTCTCCAGTCATTTCAAAGAGTTTGTTAGCCATTTTCTCATAAACTTTGGCATTCCTTTTAGTTTGTTTCAGCTCATCAAAAAATTCTTCCCAAACCAGCATTAAACCTCTCATTTCTGCATCAGTCCAGTTTCTGGCCCTCCTGTGTTTCTCAGTCTGAGAAGAGACAATGTAACTGGGAATTTCTGCTGCAGCCATTGCTGACTGACCTAAAAGGGTTTTAAAAGAGGACACTTAATATAGATTGAGTTTTTAGTTTAGGTTTTTTGTAGTGCAAGACATGCATATGTGGATAAAGAATTTGAATGACAACAGAACATATGAAACCTTTTTGCAACAGCTTGAAGCTTGAGTGCACAAAATGGGGCCTACATCTGACAGGCAGGAATTTAGTTAAAAGCTTTTAAACAGAGAAACGTCATTTTGATGTCACGTTTCCATAGCAACAGAGCAACTGCATAAGCTACAACAACAAAAACCTTTTAACTGAAAGCCAAAGAATCAGGACAAAGTTGACAGGCCATCAATATTAAAGCTTTTAAACACTTTAGGTTTAACAAAAAAAAAAAGATCTATGCAGCCTTTGAGAAGCTACTTTTAAGTTTCTACTTCTTTTTTAGCTTTCCCTTACCTTTTAGGCAGACAATCTGCTAGCAGGGGGTCATGGTCGCCTGAACGAGCTTTTAAGTTGTGCCTTGACAGACTCTCTAGGAGGTTGCAAGGACTGAGGCCATGTACACAAAAAAAAAAAAAAAAAAAAAAAAAAAAAAAAAAAAGCTTTTTTTTTTTGCAAAGATATTCTGCAAAAAGAATCAGCCAGCTTTATGAAAACTATACATCTCTAAGCTAATAAATGTTTAAGCAGGCAGGCTCATTAAAAAGGAGCCTGCATCTGGGCTTTAGAACATGCAAAAAATAGTATTTAAGTGTTTATATAGAGAGAAATATATACAAAATTTCAATATAAAGCCACTTTTTTTTTCCCCGAGATGTTTTGCTGCTGATAAGCACACACTGCAGTCCTGTCAGTATGAATTTGCCTTTGTAGGTATGTATTACTGTATGTGTATTTTGTATTCCTAGTAATTTAGATGCTATTTATGCAGCCTGTGTTCTGCCTTAGGACTGCAGCAGAAGCATTTCACCTGCTTTATGGGCAACCTAAAAGGATTATTCAACGAGTTAAAAAAAGGCTGCGAGATGCTTAGAACTGTGAATAAATTGCTTTGCTGTAAAACAAGCATTTTGAGCTGGTTTTTATATAGGGCTAAATTGTGCCAGCAGTTCTATCAGAGAAGCAGGGCATATTCCTTGTATTAAACACTGCAATAGAAGCAGTGGGCCAAATCCTGCCCCACTTGCACTCCTGCAGCCTGACAATAATCTTCCACAAAAGAGTGAGATGCAGGAACTGCATTAATTCCAGCTTACGACCAGCTAAATAGAGAGATGTTCATTTCCTACAGTCCCAATAGAATTGTGTTATGTAAAATATAAATAAATAATCCACGGACCTTTCTTATTATTATTTTTGTGTTTCAGCATAGAACAGCAGTAACGACCTGGCTGCAGGGCATTTCCTGAAGATTAATGGCAGGCAGGGGTTAATGGCCTGAGGCTCACCCAGTCAGTCGTTAATCCCCAGGAAATGTTCCGTGCCTCAATCCTTAATGCTTAAGTATCCTATAAATTGTAAGTCTTCTCATAACCACATCCTTGATCTTAACAATAGTTAAAAAATGCAGAGCTTGGTTTGCATCCTGGAGATGGCAAAGAGAGCACATAATGTTCCTGAAAGGTACACTAGTGACATTTGTGGGACCATTGCCTTCTTTCTATTTTATTTATTCTACTGCATATTACAAAAGGCACAACAGCATACCACAGAACAAGGTGGGGGTATGAGGGCGTAGAATTACATGTACTTTACATAGGAACTTCCACTGATCCAACCCTGAACATGTCTCTGTCAGAAATATACCTGCTGAGTCACTGCCTTCCTAAGGGAAAAAAATAAAAAGGAGAGAAATAAAGAAAAAATCCCCTAGCTTCCAAATAACTGCTTTTAACTACTAATATGACAGCCTAGCAACTATTACCTTTAAAAATGTGTAAATAGCAGCATATGTTGTGATGATGATCTTGCATGGTTTGTCTCTTGGGTGGCCAGCTGGGAGACGTCACATGATCAGGGGACAGATGGTGGTCAGAAGAGGATCAGCTGATGACACATTCATTTTATTAATTTATTGTTTTGTTTTGAAATTCCTGTCACTTAACCTTGGGCTTCAGGCAGCTCTTTCCATAAAACCATACCAGCCTGGGCTGCCCGTGGTCACTGCCAGTGGCTGGGCATCACCAGGACAAGTTTAAGGAAGCAGTGCAGAGTCCAGGAGGAAAACACCATGGCTGTGGGTCTGATTTGGAGCTAACACACACTGTTGTAAAGCCAGGCTTGCTTTTCAACCTTTAATCATCCATTAGAGGTTTGTTTTTCTCCCTCAGACTTTAAACCACCTCTGTTGTGAAAATGCCGATTAACACCGCTGAAACCCATAGCATGATACACACAACTTGTCAAACCCAAAGATATGTGTGGTCTCTGCTTTAAGGATATTTTTAATCCAGTTTCAAGTACAACAGCAAGGACAGGGTGGGTGAAAACCTTTCCAGCAGCACCAAGTTTTTCTGTCATAGTCCACAAGTTTTCCTTCCCCTCTCCATCCACATGTGCCTGGCATATGTGCAGCTGCTCCTTGTGCTCCACACTGGCCCCCAGACCCCAGGATCCTGCAGAAGGGGGGCAATTGTTTCCCTGTGAAATTCACATCTCAACTTTTCTATATGCTGTTTTCTATTAGGGTACTTGACAGATTGATATAGCAGTATAGTGCTATTTAACATCTGTTAAATAAAATAAATGCTTTCTAATAATACCTCCCTTATTCCCCTCCTCTCAGCACCTGAAGGGATCTGAGTTTCAAGGACTCAGGTTCTACCCCCTCCTCTGAAAAAGTTGTTGATAATAATTATGGAGACCCCACACTGCCTCCTCTGCCTTGCCAAAGCCCATGTGCCATGTGGTTGACAAAGTGACTGTTTTCCTACGTGGGTCTGAAAGCGAGAGAAGTTTTTTTATCCCCAAATAATTCTTGCAGTTTTTGCCAGAGCCAGGGGAGGGAAAATACACCTCTCCAGGCTGACTCTGCTAGTGTTCTGCAGATCTGTGTAGTCCCTAGGCATCACTAAGCCTTTGTCCTGGTCCTTGAGTTGGGACAAACAGCTAAGACAGGACCAGCAAATCATTTAGGGGAAGAGCAGCTCTGTCAGCAAGAGCAGTCCCTGCCCAGGGTGAGGTCACTGGGAGGGGAAGCTCTATTAGCATTCAGCTACTTCTTGCCCCTCTCCAGTTAGAGGCCAGTCAAGATTTGTCATCTGCCTCAAAGACTGGCTGGTCATAAACCCAGAATAACTGCTGACATGGCAAGCTGCAGCTCTGCCAGGCTGAACACCTGACACCCCTCCTGCTCTCCACTCTAACACCTGCTGGCACAGTCCTCCAGCACCAGCTTCCTCCACACTGAGGACCAGCCTGGCACCAAGCACCACGCAAGCAACTGCAGCTGCAACTGTTCTCAACAATAAAATAAGGATATTAAAACTTGGAAACCATTGATATACAAAACTGAGCTACTGAGTACACCTTTGTACATGACTTCCCTCTGTAGGGGAAAGCCGTTCTCCTCCACTCTCCTGCTCACCCAGGTCCCTCCTCTGATGGGCAGTGACAAGTTCAGAAGATATTCTTGTGAACACCTCACTGTGCTGGAGTATCTCACATGCACCTTTCCTTTCAATGCACACCAGCTCAGAGGAACATGAATTTAATGATCCTCTTGCAAATCTGTTCTTCATATCCTCTGCCTAAACACCCTACCTTTTTTGCAATCATTATATATCAGCTTGAATAATAGCTCTCACAGCTGTTCCACCTTTCATGGTGATCTCTAAAGATAACAAACCTCAAACAGGGTAGAAGGGCTTATAATTTGCAGCTGTGGATCTAATGAAGTTCCCCTATAAATGCTGCTCTCACAGAGTTTAGACAACTCCATTAATCCTTGCATATCTGTTGACTAAACCTCAGGTGATCTGTGCTAACCGACTGTGTATACAGCCTTCAGCTTTGCAAGGGTGGGCTAATGCATGCCAAATAAAACTTCCTTCAGCCAAGTTCTAGGGAATGGTGTTTTCCCCCGTGCCTGCAGGGGAATAACGGCTCCAGTCACTCAAACACCAGAGCCCAGCCCACAAACTGAGCCATTACACCGGGATTATAGCAGAGCATGTCCAGTCCTGCTCATGGGGACTGTGGGAGAAGTCAGGCAGAAATTTCTGAGCAAATCAGAATGTATTTCTTTATTTATTTATAAAACACAAGAGATTTCTCCAACTTCTCCTAAATGTATTTCTGTGTCTGAAATCCCCATGGGAGCTGTCTACAGGGATGCTGACACACAGGTCACTGCCTATAGGGATTTTTAGAAATGGAAGAACACTAGCTTTGGTTCAGGAGAGAGGAGAGTCTTGATGCCAATTGGCAACAAACACCAGTGACACCAGGAGCAGGAGTTTCCTGCTGAAGGAGCATCACCCCTCAAAGATACAGGTCAAACTCTACAACACATGGGTACCGCCGTAGACTTTTTTGCAATGTCTTGCTTACATTTAAAAAAAAAAAAAAAAAGCCACCCACCAATAAACCAAAGCTGCTTTCACCCTTTGTGTTTGTGGCAAGCTGTTAAAAGCAAGGTTGTCCAAAGCACAGGCTGGTCACTGCTCTTTGCAATCCTCTGGTCTGGCCCACCAGGAGCTTAGCACTTGTGGGTAATAACAAATCTTGGAACTGGATAGTGACTGCAGAGCACGTGTTCATTCTCTGGGAATTTCAGTGCAGACACACCTTGATAACTCTGCTTAAAAGGGTGCAGGACTGTGTACGTGTTTGTCTAAAAGCATTTGGAGTTTGCATTTTTTGCAAACCATTTGCAGGAGGATACTATTTTGTAAGTTCAAAAAGGTTGCATGTGTTGGGAGGCTGCCTCCTGCCCCACATTTTGCTATCCACTGGGCTAGAAGGCCCACTTTCTAAAGTCTTATAAAGAATTATGAGGTTTGTATCTCTGACTGCTGCCTACTGCAATTTGCAAAGATTATTAAATACAATGCCAGTACAGACAGGCTGGGGAATGAGACAGTGGGGAGCAGCAGCTGTGAAAAGGGCCCTGGGAGTCCTGGTCAATGGCAAAAGCTGAATATGAGCCAACAGTGTCCAATCAGACAGGAGGGACATCCATGTCCTGGGGTGCATCCTTGTGGATCCCTTCCAACTCAGGATCCTCTGTGATACTGTGATCCTCTATGAGAGAAGAAATACTCTGTGGGAGAGAAAATATTCTTCCAATACTTCTGAAAAGCTTGGCCACAGAAGATAGGCTGGGACAGATGATCAGGAGGAGAAGCTGCCTTTTTTCTGCTCCATGAAACCAAGAATGAAGCTGCTGTGCTCAGGAGGAGCTGGGAACGAGGAGCTCACCCAGAGGTGGGGAAGCACTCTGCAGGCAGTGGTGCCTGGCTTAGGAACTCCAGCCAGGTCCCTACACTCTGCCAGTCTCCTTGGGTGATGGGGTCGTGGGGCTTTGTAAAGGCTCAGAAGTGACAGAAAACCACAGGGCCACCAGGTCAGTGTTGTGGAGCTGCACACAGACACAGCTCGTGCATCCTGCTGCCTGTGAGGGAATTTTAACAATACAGCGCCTTTTGCAAAGGAAGCCCAGAGATATCCAAACTGCAGGAGGGTCTATTACAAATACAGAACAAAAAAAAAATTATTCAGGCTGAGGAAAAACAGTAGCTGTCTCGAGATACATAAAAAAGCACAGTCCCTTTCCTCAGAGGGCCTGAAATTTAATTGGGACATGCCACAAGGGAAACAAACAGGAGAGACCAGAAGGGACAAGTGACAGCAACACATCACTGAGCAAAAGCATGGCTGGACAGCTTTTATGTACATCTAAAATAAATAACACCTGCACAGAATTCTGACAACAGAAATGGGTGCTGGAGGAGGCTGGCTGAAGGGAAGGCTAATATGGCTGACACGGGGCAGAGAAGATTTTGACAACACTTAGGACAAAACCAAGAAAAATGAAGGTTTCCACACAAAAGCCATGCCACAGGGCTGTCTGGGTGACAGGTCTCCCTGATGGTGGAGCAGGGCACTGGGCACCCAGGAGGATTGTACTCTAGGAAGGTGCAGGTGAGCTGCAGGAAGCTGGAGAGTGGAGAGGTTTTTTTTTTTTATTTCATTTTGCAGGAAACGTCCTGCTTAAATTTCACTGTATTCAGAACATTTCCCAAAAGCGTTTTGATCTTGCTGAACTGGCAGATTCTGACCAAAAATATCTGCTTTGCCTATTTTAGTAGTAACCATGGAAGCCAGCTTTGCACTGACATTCAGTTGGAGAGAGGATGGCGAGAGACAGCGAGGTGAATGCAGACAAGCTGGGAAATGAGGCTTCAGCAGTTTTTGTGGTCAGATCAGGAAGCATTAACAGGCAAGGGGGAGAACTGGAATTACATGGGGCTTTAGAAGAAGGGACTGCAGGGAACCTAGAGAATTCCCTGTTTGGAGAAACCAGGTACACACTGGTATGTTCATAGTAATTAGATTAAAAATTACAATACTGAAATATTTTTAATTACTTTTTTTTTAAGTTTAGCAGAAACAGACACTTGTGTTACAGACTCTAGTTTAGCATGTTGGAGAGGGGGAAAAAAATCCCTTATGTCCAGAAGGTACAAGTAATCACTGCCCAAACGTCTGGCACTTACAATATTATGCAGGCAAGATGCCAAACTAGATGGACTTTGAGTCACACATGTTCCTAAATTTTAAAGCATACCGGAAAAGACAGGCCAAATTATTAAAAATTTAGTTATATAATATTGAAAGCAAAGTTCATCAGTTCTACATGTGTCATATTCCCAATTTAACAAACAGAGAATTTCCTAGATTTCCTCACTCTTACAAAATAATTTGCAGGTCCTTAGCATATGGAACAACTCTGCAGAATATAGTATCAGACATACTCCTTTTCTGGCAAGCAAGCAACAAATCATATTACAAGGAAAATCAGTTCCCAATGAATGGTTTCCCAATGAATGGTTTCCCAAATCCCACTTGAAAAAAAATTATTTTGGCCCTGCTTACTTACTGGGGTTAGCCAATAAGTGCTCCTGCCTGGTTTGGTTTTTAGCACATTTGAGCAAGTTACATGCTGAAAAGTGCCTAATTCATGAAAAACTGCTGCCACAGTGCTACGCAAACATTGCTCTCCCAGAAGCAAATTCCTCTGAGACCCTGTCCTAAACACTTCGCTTCAGACACAAACCGTGAGTTAATCCAGTTCGGATTTGAGATATGTCACAGAAGAGGGAAAACAATCGCTGTTGTGCACAAGCGTGCCTTGTGCCGCTGCCGTGACTCAGCAGGGCAGGGGGAAGAAGCCGTGTCACGGACAGATGACGGCAGCGCTTCCATCGCCTGCTGCTGCTGCTGCTGCTGCAGCTCACAGCGTGGCTGTGCCCGGCAAGGGGATCCCTGCTGCTGTCCCCCAGGAAAGGGAGCGCTGCTGCTGTCCCCCCGTGCTCGCTGCAGCGCCGGGGGCAGCGGCATTCACATGAACGCTGGTTGGAGAGCAGGTTATGGATGGAGAGCAGGTTATGGGTGGAGAGCAGGTTATGGATGGAGAGCAGGTTATGGATGGAGAGCAGGTTATGGATGGAGGGCAGGTTATGGGTGGAGAGCAGGTTATGGATGGAGAGCAGGTTATGGATGGAGAGCAGGTTATGGGTGGAGAGCAGGTTATGGATGGAGGGCAGGTTATGGATGGAGAGCAGGTTATGGATGGAGGGCAGGTTATGGGTGGAGAGCAGGTTATGGGTGGAGAGCAGGTTATGGATGGAGAGCAGGTTATGGATGGAGAGCAGGTTATGGGTGGAGAGCAGGTTATGGGTGGAGAGCAGGTTATGGGTGGAGAGCAGGTTATGGATGGAGAGCAGGTTATGGATGACGGATCCCCCAGCGAGGGGCCAGCCCAGGTGCGGGCAGAGGGAGCCGGCCCGGCGCTGCCTTCCCCAGGCGGCTTCCAGCTCGCTGCTCTTCCCGACAGAAGAGCCTGCGGGCCCTTTTCCAGCCAGCTCAGGGCAGCTGCAGCGCAAGTTGCCGGCAATTCGCTGCCAGAAGCCCGGCCTCGCTGCTCACCGCCTGCTGCTGGCTTGGCAGCCTGCTGCATCCACCTCCCGGCTGTGTGCATCCCGCACCCTGTCCCTGACTCCCTGCCAGGGCTGGCATGGACCGGGGAAGGCTGGAGCAGCCCCTTGTCATCGCTGCCCTCCAGCTCCCGGGGAACAGCGATGGGATTAGCCCCCGCTGCTCTGCACTTTAATCACCACAGGTTTTCCACATAAAAAGCATTAAAATCTAAATATGTCTGCCAAATGGAGAAAGCCAGAAAAGCTCCTGCCTACCTTGCATTTCTGCTTGGGGACCCAAGCCTACCCCCAGCTGCAGCCCTTTCCCCTAAAAAGGTTCACTCAGCTCTTGAGCCCCTCAGAGGAAAATTTAAAGATTAAAAAAAAAAAAAAAATTAGATAAAATATTTAGGGCACTGGAGGTTTTCATATCAGTTCATAAAAGATTTAAATACGAAAATGTAAATGGTGTTTTGGGTATTACTGCAAAGCAGCCTCAGGAATGGAAATTCAAGAAAAGTGTTGCAATCTATAAAGTTCAGACAGTACTCTTAAAAGTATCCTTAAAAGCCTGTCCCATCTGAGACCTGCCAAAACGTAAGTAAAACCAAATTCACCAGCACCCTCATGATGTGATAGAAAACAAGCATATCTGCTTCAGTGGTTGCTGATGGAAGTTGAGATCATAAAACAGGGAGATGCCATTTCTGGGATGGGCTGACAGCAGCATCACTCATCCCATAGCATCCATGTCCTGACATTGGAAGCATATACATGTTCTGAGTGAACTACACTTTATTCCCAATGCCATGCTCAAACTCTTTTGGGAGAGCTAAGTTTCCCTGAGAGTTACTGATGGGCCTATGAAGTCCTCTGTGGGCTGTGTTTCCAAATCCTTGCCCCAAAAGGATAACTTCTGCCTTTGTGCAGATGATCCACACAAATTCTTCAGCCACCACAACACTGGATAGCATCTCCAAGACAAAGACAGGACTGGGAACTTAAGCATCAACTCTTGTGAGAGGCAGGAGGAGGAATCATCTCAATGTAGACAGGTTTATTGCAATATGCAGGTCTAACATTGCCCCTTTTATCACACAGGTTTGCAGTATCTGGGCTCCTGTGATCCTGATGCCTCCAGAGGCTGCCCAGTGTTAAAGGAATAAAGTAGGTATTTATTAAAAGGCCTTCAAAGGATACACCTTGGGCAGTACAAGAGCTCAGCTGTGGCTACACCCAAGGTGGACCCCAGGTCATGAATTTTCACATTTTTATAAGTTTTGGTCCACTTACATATTGGGATTAATAGTCCAATTACAGCTTCAGGTTATGAAGTGCCATCCTCCCAGGTTGCTCTCTTCAGTTCGCTGTTTGTACTTTTTGGGGCTGAAGCTCCAATGGTGTCCTGGGTTCTCGCTGGAAAATGATTGTTTTGTCTGACTAAACTGTGAGGAGAACTTGCTAACACTTTATATGAAGTTCAGAGTTATATACTAATGCAGTACAGAATCTGGAAAACACGAAAGCTAAAGCTTAAGGCACCAATCCCTCTTGGTCCAGTCTTGTTCTCTGGTCATCTCAGGGACAGCCAGAAGGGTCATCCACCCCTCTCACCTCCAGGTGTGCCCCTCCAGCCAGGACCCAGCATCTCCCCTTGCTGCCTTCACCAGAAGTCTGCACTGAAATTGCTTTTTTGTTCCTCATTGACTCCTGGTCTCTCCCAGCTGTTTCCCCTTCACGTTGGCTCCCTGCTGTTTATCACACACTACTCTGCTCCAATCACTCTCCACCCACCAAGGTTCAGTTTATATTCCAGCCTTAGCATGCTACTCTGATCCAGGCATTATTTGGCTAAAACTAAACCAAGGAGTGTGCCCTTGCTTCTTCTCATGGCTGCAGTGCAATGCTGCCAGCAAACCCATCAGCCCACAGCCCAAGGACTCATTTCCCAGCTGGCACAGGAGCATTCTGGCCACCTGAGGAAGCCCATCTGCCTCCTTTCATAAACTCTTCTGAACTAATGCACACCCAAAAACCACATTTGGATGCCAACTTCTCCAGATTCAAGACCAGCTGTCCAGTACCACCACTGGTTTTTAAATCCTGCCTGGTGCTTTTCATTCAGGGTGGCATTCAGTGTTGTAGCCCAGAGGATGGGCCCCAAGTGTAGGTCTGTGCAGGGAAACAGCATCATTTCCTTGGCTATAAATACCCACTGCAGTGTGGTTCTTCACAGAATCACAGACCATTTCAATTGGGAAAGGACCCATCAGGATCTTCAACTCCCTGATATTCACAGGACTACCAAAAACTGAACCATACAACCAAGAGCATCCTTTAGACACTCCTTGAACTCAGCCAGGCTTAGTGCCATGAGCACCTTCCCAGGAGCCTCTTCAGTGACTGACCACCCTCTCAGTGAAGAATCCCTTTCTAATGCCCAATCTGAACTTCCCCTGATGCAGATCTGGATGCAAGAAAAGCTAAGACTACACCAAAAGGAGTGACAGTGTACCTGCCATCATCCATTTCTCAGCTGAGTCAATTATGCAAGTGCAGTCAAGAGGATTAATTTAAATTATGGATTAACTGGCCTCAGTTCGCCTGTGGCAAATGAGCAAGCACTCAAATTACTTCTTTTTGGCAGAAAAACTGCCTTCAGTAAGTCAGCAAAGATTTTTCTGAAGAGTAACAAAACTGAAGAGCTACAGATTTTCAGTACTGGAGAGCTGAAGCTGTTTCCAGCTGAGCTTCATAGGGGACCAGGCATCTACAGCTTAAATAAGAAACCTAGCAGGGATGTTTGAGGGGGAAGTGCAGACCTGAAGTGTATGGAACCTAAAACCACCCAGATGCAGGAGACACACAGCGTGAAGATGCAAGTACAGACAAGCTGTCTGAAGGGAGCCCGTGGCAGATGTGAATGACACCAGGGAATTCTAATTTTGTTTCATCCCTGAACATTCACTTGACAGATTTCTGCACAGCCAGAAGGATCCCCATGTTCTTAGCAAGTCTTCAATTGCTCAGAAGGTTGGGATTCTTTTGTTATAAAATGCAGCTTTAATGACTTTAGGACAAGGGACCTAAACAAAGAAACAAGGAACCACCATCTGATTGCAGAGAAACAAGACTAAACAATTTACAGAAAATCAAACCAGTCCACAGCAGAGTGTCTCATTCTCTTTTAGTGGCCAGAGTTTTCCATTCTCTATGCAAACAGGACACAGTGTGTTTCCCAGGGGAGGCACTCTCGTGCAACTGCTATTAGAGGCAATTGGCCAACTCCAAAGGACTTAAAAAGTCATCGCTCTTCTCCCCCCTTACTGTAAAAACTACTTGGGCTGTCTTTAGCTCCTCTTTTGCTGTGGTTTTAAAAGAGCTCAACAGCCTGATCCACCAACCTTGCCAAGCAAGGGCAGAAAAAGTACAACAGCCTCTTGTCAGCATCTCACCAGGCGTACAGATGAAAATATTCCCCACGCTGACTTTAATGCCAGCAGCAACATCCCAGTGGCTGAAGCCACTCGAGCAGACACAGTAGCAGTCTAAAACATTCAGGGCTCGTGTCATGGTTCTCTCCATTTGCAGCTTCTTTCCTCTCTGCACACTGCACTTCATGATAACTGGACAGGCAGATTATATTAAAGCTCATGCCTACTCTGTCAAATGATTTCTCATCAAGTCTCAGCAGGAACTAATTGAAGATTAAACTAATCATTCCTGGAGGCCTCTTCTGGAGTGTTTTATCACTTTTTGCGAATCCATTAAGGAGAACTTAAGTGAAGTGCTGATCTGGCAGGACCACTGAACACACAAGCTGGATGGCTGGACAGCCCAACACACATGTGAGAAACAAGGGCTTCAGACATTCTCTGTAAATGAGACAAGAGCAACCTTTATCCATTTTTTTTGCTGTAAAAACCAGCCTAGCAAAACGGCGATAAGTGTTTTCCAAAATAACATCCTGCCTTCCTGCAAACAAAGGAGCAAGCCTGACAAGAGCTGCTTGATGTTACACGAAATATTCCTGTGGAATTCTCTGATCTTCTCTGCCTGAAATCTGGAGAATACCCCAAGCAGCCACCAATTACCAGCTTGTGTTGATCCCTGCTTTAACCTGCTTCCACAATAGCCAAATTCTTCCATCAACAGATCTGTAGCTTCATCCCTGACCTCTGCTCTGGCCGGTGCCTCTCTGGGTATTGTGCACAGCTATCAGATAACAACAATTGACATCCAGCCTTCCTCCAGCCTCGGGGTAAAAGCCATAACCACTGGGGCATGGCAGACCCCCAGATGAAAAAATTAATGTACTTTTTCTGCAGTGCCTTGCAGGGTTAAAGGAGTCATTTATCCACACATGAAAGCTGAAAGAAAGGTCCAAAAAGCTTTTTTGTTTGTTTGTTTTGAAGGAACAGAAAACACCCCTTGGAATGGCAGAACCAGATGCTTCACTCGGTAATAAAATTCATGGTCCCAAAAGCAGGATCAGACTTATACTTACTAGTGTTTGGCTTGAAAAAAATACACATTTTCAAGCCTCTTCTACTGTAAAAGCAGAAGAGAACCCGGAATATCGATCACCACAACTATCAGGATTATTTTGAGAGTACTGTATACAGCTCATTAATGTAAATGTTTTAGAAATATTTTTGTGCTATATTCTACTCTGCCTCCCTATGTTGTTTTTATCTTACAAGTGAGAACTCCTTAAGGCAGGCATCACATACAAGTTCCCATCTAAGCATTTAAAATACTGCAGGAGGTGTGAGTTTCTGGAATCAGCCAAAGTTTCTGGAATCACTCCCACTTTTATGATAATTTAGATGCCTCTCAATACTTTCAAAATGCTACAATGCGAGAAAGCAAGATCGGCTTTGGTTTAGATTATTAACATAATATTATTGCAGTGTGCTCAGAAATGGTAAAAAATTCAACTCTCTTTCATTCCCAATTGCTCAATTCAGTATGAAACCACAGTAAAACTGCAAGCAAATCTTACAAATAAGGTTTTCATTTGAACTTGACAGAGAGCCAACATCTGTGTTGCTGTTTATTTATACACACACATATAAATACACACAGTTTTCATACTTATATATATACATATGCACATTATTTTACCTGGTTGCTTTCTAATAGAAGCTATTCCTATGTAAGTCTTGGAAGAGGAGAGGAAAGAACAGCTGAAGCAAGACCTGGCCATGGCCTCAACACAGAGCCCAGGGAATGGTGTCTACAGGCACATTGAACCTCACAAAGTGGAAAAACATCATATTTTCCCTCCAAAAACTCAGAAATGCATTGCATGTCCTTACAGACTGCACCATCTCAGGACAAAACCAAGACTTCTAAAAATCAAAACCATGTTTAGATGCCACAAGTTGTTTTTCTGTGTTCTATAGTGTTGCATAAGCATCACCTAAAAAAGAAATCACTTTGCCTGTCTTTTAAGCAATATTCACATCAGGGAATTTTGCAGGTAAAAGCTTGGGGAAATAATAAGTCCAATATGGACCTGCAAGAAGGCCTGTCCCCCATGACTCATAAAAAAAAGTTGCTGGACTCATAAAACCATGAAGAAAAAAGCCAACACGTTTTAAAATCCATCCCTCCAGCCTACTGACTAAAACCTCTGAAATGGTCCATCCACAGAGCACCCCCAGAGCCTGTGCATCAGAGGGAATCAAATGGTTCAGGGACAAAGCACTGGCCAGTTAAACCCTGTGAGAACTCAGGTCAGTGATCACAGAGAGCAGGGCTCACATCAGGGGCTCTCTGCCCAGCAGGTGCCAGCCTGTGAAGTGACTGCCCACAAGGGACTGCAACAGTGACCAGCTTGACCTCCTCTGGATGGAGGGAAGACAACACAGCACCTTCCAGCACTCACAGGCTGCAGCCCTGAACCACTTGGCTCCATTCCCTTCCCCAGCTCTTCCGAGGAGCAGAAGGAAAGCACAGGCTCAACCCACAAACCCGCACCTTTATAACTGTAAGAACTTTATGGTGTGGAAGAAAAGCTTCAGTACCTGCTGTCCTAGGAACAGGAGATCCTCCATGAGCCTTGAAGTCACCACAGGACTCCTCACAGCAGATCACAGGCCCAGAGCAGAGCTTGGCATCTGGGGAGAGAGAGTTTGGCAGGACAAGGCTCCGTGTGGGGAGGGCAGCGAGGGGACATTTCCTACCAGGCCAGAGGGTCACCCACACTCTGCCAGGGCTATCTTGGAAAGGTCTAGAGAGGTGGGTTTGGTTTAGTTTTCAAACTCTAGCCTTCCAAACTGCACCAACAAAGGCCTTCCCCATTCCCCAGTCCAACATAAGTAACCTGAATCAGCTCATAAGTCTCCAACAAACTCATTCCTCTGTCCTGAAAGCTGCTCACTTGAAGCCCAAAGAATATGACAGACACTCCCATCTGCACATTTCACCACTGCCAACCAAAGATGTCTCCTTAAAATCAGTCCAGTCTCACCCAGGGCACCAGCAGGTTTAATTTTTCCCGACTTTTCTCATCTGCCCAACTTCTCCATTAGCAAGTTGACACTCAATGCTCAGCCTGCTGTCCTTCAGAGGATCACAAATCTTTCTCTAACATATGGTGGGTCCTGAAGGGACTGTAGTTGCTATTTTACACAAGGAGAAGGCAGAGACAAGCGAAGGGGGAAATTTCTAAAGCTTCTAAATAACTGTGAAACTGAAGTAATTTTCAAAAGAGAATTGGACACTCCAGAGCTGAAGTTAACCTTGCACGTCCTTCAGTCACACCTCACAATGAAACACCCTCAATTCATTTCAGGCAAGGTCCTCAAAACCACACAGGGACCTGAAGAGTGTCACAACAGGAAATTCCAAGTCTAAAATGCTGAGCTAAATGAGCCATGACTTCTCCCCTCCTCCAACCCAGCAGTCCACAGGAATCAACTCTTTCACCAAAAGAAGCTTTTTGGGTACCTCAAGTTTCCTTTCCTCCGTGCTGAGCTCCAGGCATTGTGGCCAAGCTGAACCTCTCAGCTCTGATGCCTGTGAAGCCCCCTCGGGTCTGGGGAGCCCTGGGCACAGCCAGCTCTCCTCAGCTGGCTCTGGGGTCGGTGTGAGGGAGCAGGCACTCGAGTTCCATTTAAAGATGGGCTGGGGGAAGAGGGTGTGGCTGGGGTGGCACCAAAACAGCGCCCGCTGCCAGGGCAAGGTGCTGGCAACCTCTCCCTGTGGATAGAGGCACTGGGTTTGGACTCTGCCTCCAGGGCTGGTTTTGATTCTTATCCAGAGATGTTTTAATGCAAATTGTATAGCAAGCAGCCTTGGGAGTGCTGCCAGATACCTGCTCCCCACCTCCCTTTGGGTAGGCAACAGTCAGGCCCCCACTTGCTTCTCCTCCCCGGGTCTGCGAATCCTTCTCTGCACCATGGCACAACTTCAATAGGAAGGGCTGAGAGGTTGCCTACAGCCTGGGAAGGGACAGGTGGATTTGAATATCCCTTGGGAGAAGGAGGACCCAAACCCAAGTTCGACCACTTCTGAGATGAATATTAAAACCATTAAGTTATTACATGAAAACCACCACACCAATCATTTGTATCTTAAGCAGCAAGTGCAAGGCTGTGAGCTGAGACCTGAGCAGCAGGGGCAGGTTTGACTCACCTGGCCGGGTCTGGAGCTTGCAGAGTGTGGGAGCTGCTCATGGGATGCAGCGTGAGAGCTGGCATGGGGATACAGGTGGGAAAAGGGTCTCCAGGAGCCTGAGCAGACACCAAGAAAAGGACTTTGTGGGGAACCAGATCCTGTAAACAACATCTGTTCCCACCATTTGAAGCCCTCACCTTACTTTAGAGTTAAAATGTCAAACTAAAATCTCTCTTATCACCACCAAAGTGCTTTTACCTTGAATTTTAAGCGTTTGTTTAAGCTGAGGTTAAAAAGAGTCTTGGCTCCTTGACTGCTAAGCAGATCATAAAACCTTCTGGAATACAATAGGCTGTAGAAAGTTTTCTAAGTTTTCCCAGTGACTGAGTGCCTAGTTAGCTTCTTGCACCTTCTTCATCCTCAAACTAAAAGAGCTTAGCTGCAAAAGGTTAACTAAAGGCATTTCTTAAAGGAATTTTGAGAGTAGCTGTTACAAACACATTGTTAGCCAATGTGTTTTTATCACAACCCAACACAATAAAGTATCAGCTAGCTCTACATTTTTTGTTAGGAAAAGGGCTTTAATTAAAGAGCAAGTCCACATGTATGTTTTTAAATAGTGTGAGCCTGATTTTCTTCAAATTCGTTGTTTCTTCCAATTCTTTAGATGTACATTTGAATGAAGAGAAGGCCAGGCAGAACTATTTGGAAGTTGTAAATAAGTATTTTGAGAAAATAAATACATTTTAATGTCACAAAACCAGACTAATCCTAAAAATAGGACGTATGAGACAGAAAAGTGGTACTTTTTGGCAAAACAGAGGAGGTATCCCTCTAAATAGGGAAGGGATAGATGAATAGGCTGAGTAAATGGAAATATTTGCAATTCATTTTAGGTATTTAGCAAGATAGTTTTGTAGGTAGATGTGTACAAGATCTCCAGAATTTGCTTCAGACCCATTCAGAAATAAAATCTGACACAAGACTTTGGTTTAGTTTTCAGACCCATCTCGGTGACAGTCATTAGTTTATCCAGCAGCATTAAAAGTGAACAGCAAGTGCCCTAAACTTCCTCCCACAGACTAAGAAAGTGAGAGGTAAAACTCTCTGTCATTCCACGCTGATGATTTTTAGACAGAATTTCCCACTCACCTTAGCAAGGTGATAATTAAAAAATCTGTGCCAAGGAACACAACCTCCTCACTGGCCCCCCGCAGCTCTGAGCACACCTGCTGCTGGAATTTCATATCCTGTACCTAGAGCATCACAAGGTGTTAGGGACACTTGTGTTAGCAAAAAGTTGCACAGAGATGAAATTCTTTGGAAGTCCTTTTTTTTTTTACATTTTCGTTCTAAGGAAAAAGAAGAGGGAATCCTGCATTTTGCTAAGCCTGAACATAAGGACACAGACACAGCTTATGATCCATCCAGCCAAGCACCTGATGGCTACAGAAGAAATACCACACTGCTGTGTCTCCAGTGGCTTGCTCCAGTCATTTTTTCAGCATTTGCAGTGGTCTGGGAGCCTTACAAAGTTTAACATTGCTTTTGTCTCTTAGAGAGCAATGCCAGCCAATCCTCCTTGCACCATCACATTATTTAATCAAATGCCCAAAAATTAATTATACCACATGCCAATACAGAGTGCAGTCTTACTGGCCCTAAATCAGGGTCAGGTTATGCTTTTGTAGCTAGTACTCTCTCTAAATATGCTCAACTTGACTGAGCTGTACCCTCTGCCTGTTGGGAAGGATTTCCCATGTGCATTTCACAGGATGGATCCACACCCTGCAGGGATATCTGAGCTCAGGCTTTCTTTTTTCCCCACAGAACACCAAGGTGCAGATCAGAGCTTGCCTGATACCCACAGCAGTTGCTGCATTGTCTGTCAGTGTGTGTTCTGCACCACGAAAAAAGAGAATCCAGACTGCAGAAAACCCTGCTGCACACACCATCCCCTTCCTCTGAATTCCCCTCTGAGGAATGCCTTTGTGCCACTGTGCCACTCTCGCAGCATGGGCTGCCACCCAAACCCAAAGCTGGCACCACCACCACCCCTTACTCAGAGCTAAGCAAGCTCCCACTGCCCTGCATCCCTCCTCTTCCACATCTCAGTCAAGAATTTTCCTGCTTGGCACTGGAGCTCAGCATTGGTTTAACTCCCCACAATTTGCAGCGTTTGTTTTCTCAGAACAACCACCATTGTTCTCCCAAAATGTGGAAGGAAGCAAAGATCACACGAGGAAAATCCAAAGCTCCCACACAGCCCTGTGGAGCTCTCAGCAGCCTGTCCTCACCTTCCAACCCTTCAGCCCAGCTCCTGGGCAGAGGTTCCAGTGAGAAGGACGTTCACTGCAGAGCTTTGCCAAAGACACAGCCAAAATCTGAAAAAAATATCCCCTCTAGGTCACACTTCTGTCTAGGTCAGTCACCAAAGATGTTCCACATAAGCTAGAGATTGGGTGCTGGTACAGCACTCAGCAGCCCTGAGAAGCAGAAACTCCCAACGAATGCTAAAAAGACAGCTCCTACTCAGATTTAAGCTATGTCCCTAGACAGAAAGGGTGGTTCAGCAGGAGACTGGCCTCTGAAACAAATGCATAAAATTCTAAGTATTACTTGATTTGATCTGAATGGATTCCTTTTCTGTACCTGACACTAACCAAGATAAACCTGTGTGCTTCAAACAAGAAGCAGCACCAGAATTGCAATTTTTTTTTTTCCATAGACCAGGGCAGCAGCTCACCTTTTGTTCTTCTAACACAGTCAGAGAGAGCCCAGAGCCTTCCCAGTAGCTCTCCTGACTCCCAGAGAACAGTCTCTAGGATGTATTGTAATAGAACACATCTAAAATGGCTATGTGGATCACTGAAGGCATCTTCCACTGATTTGTGATGCATTTCAAGAACTTTACAAACAAGAAAACAATATGCATCAAGCAATGAAAAGGAAGGAATTTTTTTTTTTCCCCATGTGCATTATATAAAAATTTTTGGCCCACTTGAAAGAGACATCCTCAATTAAAATTGTATCTGGCTACAATGAAGCAGTGATCTTCTTATGACTGATTCATTATTGCACAGACTTGGTTTTTAGTACGGGAAAAAAAGAGATTCACTGGTATGTGAATTGTTTCTCACATAATGTAAGGAAAACTGATATAACAAAAGGGAAGAATCCCTTTAACTATGGCTATATGAGGGATTTTTGTCACCCTATTTATTCTGCAACAGAAACAACCATGAACTCTTCTCTCCCAATGATTATCTCAAGCACCTCTCTGAACAGTACCAGCAAAAAATTCCTCTGTACCTTCCTTCCTTTAATGAGGGCTATGGGAAACAGCAGACATCAGACACTTTACACGCTTACCTCCCCCCATATGTCCCACAGATGCCAAAACTCAAAAATTTCCTTTCCCTGATGTCAAAATAAATACGAAAAAGGATTTTCACAAACATAAAAGAGACAGGGAAGGGAAAATTGGGCAGCTTTTCAGTGGATATGACAGATAATTCAGATGCAACCCAAAAAAAAATTGTTTTAGAATCTAGCTCAGTTTTCAGGATGAGTGACACTGCTGAACAAGGGGGGAAGGCACAATAGGTGGTGTAACAAGAGTAGGACAGCTGTCTACTGACATGTAGGCAGAGCTGAACAAGCTCTGTGCATTCAGGAGCAGACAGTTCCCTGGCAGCATTTGAGAAACCCCTGAAACACATGAAGGAGCTGTGTGCCATGGTGCCAGCAGGAGGAGAGTCTGGACACGGTGATCACAAGGTCCTTTCCAACCTGTGCTTAAATCTCTTGGCAGAGAAACCCTTCTGTGTCTGTGACCACTCTTGCAGCTTTCATATGTCCTATTTCTACTTCTCTATTCCAAAAACAGTTATCACACTGAGCAACACTGGGGTACATTGTGGATTTACACACAAACCTTTTATTGGCTTTATTTTAGGTCTTCTCTAAAGTCTTTTACATCCCATTTATCATCCTGATCACTCCTAAGGATTGAGATGATACCTTCCAAGAACTACTCACAATACAAGAAGATATTTTCCTGAATGGAGACATCTCTGTGCATGCCTGTGTACCCTTCTTTTCCCTTCCTGCACTACTTTGCAGATGTCTAGATTAGGTAAGAAAATGGAGAATATTCACAGCCAGTTTTAATTTTAACCTACCTTGGACATTTCTTACTGGTGAGTTTGCCAATTTTCCTTTTTTTCCCTAGAGCTTTAGTAGGTAATTTAACAATACAGAAACCAACAGAGGCTCATCACCACCTGGTGATGGCCTGCAGTTTGAAAAAGGATGACTCAATCCCAGCCTCTGTGTTACCTTTACCTAATTAGAACCATGTCCAGTTCAAAACTACTGGCACACATTCCCTTTTATATCTTGACTGTTCAGGGGGTTTGATGATTATTGCTGAGGGACCTTGGAAGTTCAGCTGTGCCTTATGAGCTGAATCACCTCTGCACAAGGGTGCTGGGCTTCAAAGTACACAGATGTGTGACACATTCCTTCTACCAAATTCATTTTTACATTGACCCAATATTTCATATTTACAAGTCTTCATTTTATTTTCCATAAATAAAATGGAAATCAACCAGGGCAGGCTCAATTTACCAGTGTAGCCAGCCCCTTAAACATCAGTTGCATTTGCCACCTTCACTTGCCACATCAGTGATTTAGTTGATAGCAAAGGAAACCATTAATTTTAAAACTCCACATTTGGGACTCTTGGGTGGCTACCATGGCTACCACCTATTTTTATCAACAGTATTACGCATTTATCCAATTGTTCTAAACCTGTTCTGCTGACACTTCAGTTTAAAACACACTTTTAAATGCTTTCAAATACCAAAATTCTCCAGAAAAGAGAGTTCCCTGAGATGTTTTATAATGAACAGCAAAGCAAAGATTTATTTAGCTTTGCTGTAACAGCCCTGTGTACTTTGAGTGTTCTCATTACTCTGCAATTGCCTATCAAGCCTGCTGATGGACAGGCTCCCTACCCTTCATGTGTTTAAAGGGGTTTTCCTCATTGTTTTGATGAGTTTTGCAAGTTACTCCTCAAAATTGATTTTACCTGCCTTGTTTAACTTGCCTTATTTAACTTGCCTGTATGTTCTTTTCTATTTTCTCTGTTCAAACACAACCTCCACTTTCTGGAAGATGTCTTTGCACTCCTAACATCATTCTGCTCTTCTACTGAACACCACCAGCTTTTCAGAGCCCTCCTCAATCTTTTTGATGGGAGAGGATACATGCTTCTTCGAGCTCATATTATAAAGTTTTCTCACCAGCTGCCTGCTCTCTGCAAGTATCTTACCCTTTTAGCTGCTCCTTTGAACAGCAAAATTCGTATAATCATTCATATATTTGCCTATTCCACCTCTTAAAAATTGTATTGCTGGCACAGGGACAAGAGAACTGAGTTTGTCATGCTCATTGCACATTGCTCAGGGTTGTCCTTTTCCCATTACATTAAATCACAGAATCATAGAACAATTTCATGTTGCTTCACACCCCTGCCTTGCTTTCCCTGTTGTCTCTCACATCAAGGTCTCTCTCCTTTTCTGATCCTCACTTCAGTGTCTTTGGTATTTCTCCATTTACCTCTGCAGAGAAAGGCCCTTTCTTCCCTTGGACTTCACTGATCTCTCTTCATAACAAACGCCTCAAACAAACACCAGCCTCTCCTCCAAATTAAAGTGCTCCACTTGCCAAGGCAAGGGCAGCCCATATTTCCAAACCAGAGTCCTCACATTTCCTCAGCCAGCATTTTGATGGAGAATTTTCCAGACAGTTTCATGACCTTGTTTCAGCCATCTCTGTGCAATGACACCAATTACAAAGACAGTCAACATCAGCATCAACACTGCCACCTCCACACCTCCCCAAGACAAGAAATGCATTCCTCCAGCCTTTTTTCCCTTTGTTTCCCACCAGAGAACTGAAGTTCCCTGGAAGGGCAGTTTCTTCACACCTCCAGGGTAGTTTGGATGAGAAGCCTAAGAAGCTTAGCTTTTGTAATGCTTTCTAAAAACCACTGTGAGGAGGATCGCTGACAAGGATGACTGATTTCCATCCAGGAGATTCTAGCATTGTTCCACTATCTCATGCATTTATTAGGATTTCATTTCCTTCTGGAGCCTCAAGGGAAATTTCATAATCAGCACACCTGGTATGTGTAGTATAAATAATTAAGGGGATGCCCTCTCTAATGATCTATGCAGAAAGGCTGTTCTGCTGTAAGGAACGGCCTGGATCAGCCTGGTTAGAAGAAAGAACTATTAGGATTAGGAGATCCTTTCCATTTCCAGACTCAAACAACCTCATGAACATTTTCTGAACCAAATGGAGTCAAGGTAGAGGGACCTAATCAATCAGTGTGTCTATGAGTTTCTTCAACATTATTCTTTCTATGCTGTCAGCATAAATGGTGCTTTGTCACCGTTTTTCTATCCCACAATTTAATTTATTGCTTGCCTTAAGAAAAAAGATCGTGACACCAATTTAGCTCATAATTACATCAAGAAAAACAGTTTATGTGACAAATCTGGCAATAAGCCAGCACTACAAACTGGTTTGCTGACAAAAATACTTAGGGCAGACCATATAAAAGAGAATAGAGATCATGAGATGCCCTCCACACTTGGCTTCATCTGTTCAGCAATTTGCAAGGGCAGTATTTGTTACAGCCTGGGCTCTCGTGGTCTCTGGTGGTTTTTCTCACAGAAATTGAGAGCATCAAAGTCCTCACAAAGTGGACATTGCTACACGAAGGAATGACTTCATTATCACAAATGGATAAAATATGCAGGACATACAAATTCATGTCTGACAGCTCACCCTAACATGGTGGTAGCATGCACAATTTTGATCTGAAAGAGCACTTTTGATTGGTTTGGGATTTTTTCCCCTGAAAATAAAGCTCCTCAGTAGCTGGACATAGATGGTACATCTAGAAACTTTCACTTTAATGTTTTATGCCTTTCTCTGCTTTACCAAAATAACCCTTTGTTCTGAATTCTTCTTTCTGCTAACTTTGATCAATCCCTTGTCTTTATCTGTATTTATTAGTTACTCTACAGATCCCTCATTGGAAATAGTTCTTTTCTTTCCTTAAATCCAAACTCAAGTTTTACTTCAAAGCTTCTAAAAAAAATTCTATCATATCATGTGCTTCACTTTATGGTGCCATCTGTAACTAAAGTACAGCACAGTAAATGACATATTTGTGATTTGGAATCCAGTTTTACGGATAACAGAGGTTAAGCAGCTCATTTAAATATGCCTCTTTGATACATAACTGAAATAGATTCAAACACTGAGATTTGCTCACCATCATTACTCCCACTTTCCAACACATTAATTGGATACAGGAAGTCAAATCAAGGATTCAGCTTCTCCTCAAGGACTGTGTTTTAAATTCTGATTTTTTTTTACAGCTAGAAAAATATAATGAATCATTTGGCACCAGAATATTAGACCTGATATGAACAGCACCAGCAATGCAACATTGTGTAAACACATTCTCACCCTTTCAACTCGCCCAGTTACCTCAGGTCCATCTAAAGCTCTTACATGTTTTTCTAAAGCAGATTTGAAAGACTTATGACTAATTAAATCTATTGCTATTAGTGTGGGTAGTCCATACTTAAATTAAATTTTTAAGAAGTTATGAACCACAGGCACATTCATTACCAGGGTTTCTCTCTTTCTAGAGGATAATTGGATACCATAATTGGACTGATGGGGCACATCCTTACACCTGCATGTTGCTTCAGGGGGACTCTGCTTGCACACAAGAGTTCTCTAGACCCTGCAGTCACTGCATGATAAAGTACCACAGGATTACAGCCATTCTGCCAAGACAAGGACTCACCTTAACCTTCTAACTTGGTAACATTGAAACCTTACCCTGCAATTTTGAAAAAAGAGAAGGAAAAATTTACAAGGTAGAAGGATCCAGGCACCCCAGGATAAAATTCAGTATTTGGTTTTAGTGCAGGCCTCTTCTCATCCTACACAGAGCAGTAGGCTGCTCAGGATGTGTTAAACCATTTCAGAAGGCTCAGCAAAAAGTGGGTTTCAGTTTAGGGCTGGCTCCAGGTGGGCTCTGGGCATGTCTGCAGGAAACAGCCTTCCCAAGCTGAGCAATATTTTCCCCACTTTGAGAAGTAAATGTGTGATTAGAAGAGGCACAGACCGGATTTACTTCCATGGAACAAACACTTGACAGCTTCAGGTGCTCTGTGCAGCTCATGGCTCACCTTTCTCCTCTGCACGCTCAGTGGGATCCCCCTGCCCTGCCCCCCTGAGCCCAGTCCCAGCCCACTGACACAGCTGTGAGGGGACTAAGGGGTTAATCCGGCTCGCAGGCATACATTAAAAGTGCTGAGAGCATTCCACAGAAATACCATCCTGAGCCAGCAGCCCAGGAGGAACAGCCAAGCTGACAAACTCTGGGTCCAGAAAACAGACAAATGCACTGGCTTTTGAGAGCAGCAGCAGTGGGGCATTTTGTGGGGTGCTCAGGAACCCTCAGAAACCCAGGGCATGAAAAACTCACCATTGCATGGACAGCTGCAGGGGGATAAAAACCCGGGAAAGCCATTTATGCAGCATTAGCTGTGAAAGTTGCACTCTGCTTTAAGCAGACTCATTTCGAGTTCTACCACCTGTTTAAAAGGCAAAACACTTCCTCATTGCTTTTAAAAGCTGTGGCTCCGTCCCCCCTCTCCCTGCACAACATGTGGAACAGACACCCACTTAGAGGAGAGCAGAGAACTGTGGCTGTGAGCATCCCAGACACGGATCCCTATCAGGCTTTAGAAACCAGAGCCTGAGCAGCCTCTCAGGAGTTTGCTGTAAAAGCAATTGGAACTGCAATTAACAACAGCACATCTTAGCATAGGGAAAGGCTTCTAACTAGAAGCTAATTAGGAGGGCAAACACTGAAGCTTGTTAGCTGAGATGCTAATGAGAATTATACTTGAGTGGCAGCAGACTAGCTATTCAGAGTTAATTAGAAACCTCAGCTGATGGCATATTGCTCTTAAGAGCTTTCAAAACAAACAACTGGAAAAACTGTCCTGCAGCTAAGGATCCAGCGTGCCATGTTGAGTAATTCATGGGCAGCCAGAAGATTACACTCAGGCACCAGGGTAATTGAACAGCGTGTGGAGATGGCAAAGAGGAGGGTTTTAGGAGGTGCGTGCTCCTGAGGATTTTCAAAGGATCTGCTCATCCGTGGGTGGCAGCCCTGCTCCTGCATCACGCAGTGCTGGCGGCAGGGGAGCTGCCACATGCCCCGAGTGTCCTTGTGCAGAGGGGGGATAAGGAGCTGGGCTGGCTGGAGAGCAGCTGGCAGCTTTCCTATCCCATGCCCAGCCTCTCCCACCCCATCCCTCCAGGAAAGCTGCTGCTGCTGGGAGCTGTACCAGGTGAAGCTGCAGCTGTGTGCAGGTTGCTCTCACCATGCCTTTGTCTTCCTGGGGTGCAGGAGTGGTTTACTCTCCCCCTCTCTTTGTGCGGTGAGGGGGCAAAGAGTAAATCAGGGCACTTAGAGGGGAAAAACCTGCTAAATGTAACGTGGCTGCAACGGGGATGGTGAAGTGTGGCCTTACCTGGGCTGAGTTGCATGGCTGATTCCTGCTCTGAGCACAGCCAGGGAGGCTGAGCAAAGGGGCTGCGAGTTTAAATGTTTCCTCTGAGCCTGATTGGAAGCACAAGAGCCAGTCAGGGGCAGGGGAGAGGCTGCTAAACTCAAAGTAGGTTGCTTGTTTCAGGAAAAGGTTGGATACTGGAGAACCTCCACAGTGCGCTCATGAAAACGTTCAGTCTCACAGAGAGAAATGCTCCAGAACAATTGGGGGATTTTCAGTTTTGCAGAGGCCCTGTTTGCATTAAAACTTGCAGCAATTTAAGTAAAACCTGGTTTTAATTCTAGTTATTGAAGCCAATTGCAAACCCATGTGGATACTCTTAAACAGATTCAGCTTTCCCAAAAGAAAAAACACTGCAAATCAGATTTCAATTAAAGCAAAGAGGAGCATCCACAAACGGTTTTACACCAGTGCAATTAAATAGATTTCAAAGTTTAACTTCAGTTTAACTAACAATTTCAAAGCTTAACTTAAAACAAATGTGACTTTTAATGCGGATGGGACCTGGCAGTCACTGGCTGTTGGAACATGGGAGGGTAGAGAACTTTGCATACTGAAACCTCCCTGTGAGAGTCCTGGGAGTGAATAGCTGTAAATACACCCTGCACACAAACCTTTAAGTATCTGCAGTAGTCAGTGTGAAAGTATAACAATTTAGAGTAGACACTATCACTGTCAACAATAATCCATACATTCATTTCTTTTATAAAGGAAAAAAAAATCCTGGTGCATAAGCAGTATCCTGAAGAGACAAATTTACTTCACTAGAGCTTTGGGAACCCTCATTTTCGCTCAATGTATTTGAAGCAAGAGTCCTGGATTGTGGTTATTCAGGTTTAGCAGGACTTGGAAACGCTGACTGGAGCTAGAGGCAGAATTCCCCCCACACCAGAGCGAGGGAGCTCCGGGCTTGACCACGCTGCAGCTGCTGGAGATCATCCCAGCCACTGCCAAAGGCTGGGCTCAGCAGGAGCACTCCACTGCTGACCAGGACATGATGGGGGGTTTCACAAACCATTTCAAAACCCTTCTCAAACTCACCAGTGGCTGGTGCCTGCCATCCCAGAGCTGGATGCATGGCCTGGGGGCCGCCCTGCACAGCTGCTCTGGGTTTAGTGCAAAGTGTAAAAAGCTGCTTGGCAACTCAAACCACGCTAAATAAAAGCAGCAGAAGAGATTTAAGTTACTCTCATTAATGCTTCAGAGAAGATTTACCAGTGGGTAACCAAGGGCAGGGATAGTGGTACCTGTAGGCAGTGGACACAATCCAGCCAGCACAGCACCACGCTGAAAGGCAGCTGCTCTCCTCTCCACCCCCCATCACCTGGGCTTCTGGTAGATTTTGCCTGTGTGAAACACTCTGAAAGGAGCCTTCCCAGAGCTGCAGCCCAGCTTGGAAGCAAACCAGGGCGAGGCTCTGGGTGTTTCTAGGGTTTACACTGCTGACAGCAAGCAGGTACAGCCGTAGGAATGGGTGGGCAGAGCTTGGATTTGGCCACAGACTTGTTTGCATCTGTCTTCCCTTTGTGACCATCCCAGTGCCTGGAGTGGCAGGCTGGGACACTGCTGTCACACACAGCATCATCCACAGGGTGTGTGTCTCCAAGGAGCACTGGACAGTAATTCCAGTGCCTGAGCTGACAGTATATTGAAGTGACCACTGAAAGGTCAGTTTAGCTAAGACTGATCCTTTTCTCAGAATCAGAGCTAAAAACCGAGTTCTCTGGGTACTTTATGTTACCTTGCTAAGCAATCTCCTTGTTCCTCAGACTCCCCAAACACAGCAATAACTTTCCCCCATGGATTCAGGAGGATGACACACAGTCTTTCAACATGCTAACAAGCAAACTGTAACTTTCCCCATTTGTTATGCCTGCTTGTTGCCATCTTCCCTCTGCAGGGATAAATGTGCAGCTCTAACCCTGAATTTCATCTATTTCCTGTCTCCTGACTGTGAATCCCTTTCAGTATTGCTAACTTCACACTGGCTTGCACACAGCATCCAGCTCCACAAGAGCCCAATTTTCCTTCCAGGCTGATGATCTCCTGCTGCAGCAGCATCAGCTCCCCCTGCCAAGGAGCCCTCCCTGCCAGCCCTCCTCTCCTGGCCCACGCTGTACACCTGCAGCAAAACTACACAATCTGTGGCAGATTTTACCTCTTTTCTCCCCCAGAACTGGGCTGCTGCTTGGCTTGCATTGCAGCTCCCTGGGGATCAGCGTTTTAGCTCTGCAGGACATACTACCCCAGGTCTCTCTCTTGTAATGGTTTTAATTTTTCATCATGCTCAGAGCACTGCCTGCTGTCTCTTAAGCTTTCATATGCACTGGGGGATTTCTTTTGCTTGGCAAATATTCATGGGTTTATCAAAGATTATGTCTGGGTTTTCTAATAAAGGAGTTTCTAGTAATGCCTCTGAATTGACTTTTTTCCCCCTAATTCGCAGTCTGATCTCTCACAACTGACATAATGCCCCAAAATTGCAACACTGCACTTTTAATCTTAGATCACTCACCAGTCCTCTTTTTCTTCAGGGAAGAAAAGAGAGAGGGAAAAAAAGGTAGTATCAGGAGCAGAAGTCTCTTCTTTGTTAAGTCTTTGGCCTCAGGTCAAGAAGGCTTTTCATGGGAAAGCCCTGCCTTCCCTGGAGAACTTGCATAAAACCCCATTCTCTGCTGCTGCCTTCACCCCTGTGCCCTCCAAAGGCAGGGGCTGTATCTGTTGTGCTGCTTCCTTCCCTCCACATTTATTTTTTGCTAATCAAGTGCAGTTATTGCATCACGCAGGAGGCGACTAAAGGAATTTTCAGCCTAGAGAAACTAGTGAAGTCATGATGCTGCTTTCACTATTCTATGAATTATTAGTATCTCTTTTGTCTGGCTATGTATTGCTGAAACAATCTGGCCACAGTTTAACAGAGGTAGGTTTCTACCTTCACATGTGTTAAGCAGTTCTGTGTTTTTGGCATGACCTGTAATCCCAGCATGCTGGAATTCCAAAACACCCTGTATGCCGCTTATTCTGTCCTCACCACACAACAGTCACACTGCCATTTGATTTTCACTCAGCTTCCTGCAAGTTTCTCTTCTCTCACACAGGCAGAGGAAGTCCCACATGTCTATCTCTGCACCCCTGCTCCCTGTGCTGATGGCAGCAGTGCTGCTTTCCCTGAGCACATGGCACTGCTGTGCCCTTCACTGAGCATTTCTGCTGCTTTGCACTGCTCCTGCCTCTACAGTCTGATTCTCCAAGCCACCACTTGTGTCCCAAAGCATTTCTCTTCTCTAACTTTGCTCATTGCATTTTACTTTCTCCCCTTGGTGTCTTTGTGTCTTGCCTTTGCACAAACATAGGAGCACTGCTGAAAGCACTTTCCATTATGACTCTAAGCTACCTCACACATTTTCTTTGCTTCCATGCTCCCTTCCTTCCCAGAAGTTCCCCAAGGGCCCTGCAGGCTGTGGGAGATGGACAGGAGAATCCACATGTGATATTCTGGGCAGAAGAAAGTTTACTGTACCCACATTCTATCAACAGCTGCATCAGTGCAATGCTGGGGCAGAACCAACACATCCTGCTCCTCACTGGGACTTCTCATCCTGGCCCTGAGTCTGCAAGAAGGGCAGCACTGCAGGGGTCACTGGGCTCACATCTGCCCAGCTTATACTGTACAAACACCATCAGCAAGAGTCACAGACATTAGTGAGCTAACACCGAGTTCAAATACTCTCCAGTATTTTTGCTCAAGTTTTTATTACCCTTTTATTACCCTCTGCTGAGTTCATCTTGAAGATTTGTGAACATCTTGCATAGCTTGGCCATTTAACTGCTACTTTTCCTGATTCTTGTTAATACTTGTCAATTTTCCTATCAAAACTCATTAAAGGATTTTTTCCCCTTCATTTTTCAAAAATAGGATTTTCCCTTAGCTTGGCAAGTCTATTCCTGTTCCCATCCTAATCCTTCTAGAGAATGTGCATTGCTCATTACCCTTAACAACACATCTAGTCTTTTTCTTGCTTTTCCTTTTTCTGCATGTCTGGCAGTCTGCAGCTTTACACTTGTAAGCTGAATAAAGCTCAGTTTCTGCACCCATTTCTTTTCCTACAAGTCCAGCTGAGGCAGAAAGCCTAGGAGCCTTCACTGTGCCCTCCACTCACGAAGCAGTTCTGAATTTCTGGTTGCATCCACAGATAGATACAACAGCTCACAAAAAGATCCCTGCTCCAGAACAACAACTCAGTTTTATTCCTGTGAGTCCAGGCCTTACATCCACATGGAAGACAAGGTGGTGATCAGCAGCCAGCATGGATTCACTAAAGGTAAATCAGCCTTGACCTCCAGACTGCCTCCTAGAAAGGAACAGCTGCCTGTCTGCCTGAGGGGAGAGCTGGATTTTGTCTCCCTTGACTCCAGCAGGACTTTGGACAGTGTGTGTCACAGCATCCTTGTGACAAACTCAGGAGCTGTGGGCAGTGAGGAGCACTGAGAGCTGGCAGATCCCAGAGGGTTGTGAGAGTGGCACAGGGTCTAGCTGGAGACCTGTCACCAGCGCTGTCCCCTGGGGTGCTGTACAGGGCCCTGGGTTAACTTGTCTATCAATGACTTGGATGAAGGAACAGATGCCTCCTCTGCAAGATCCAAGCTGGGAGGGGTGGCCAGTGCCCCAGGGAGCTGTGCAGCCCTTCAGAAGGACCTCAGTGGGCTGGAGAGATGGGCAGAGAGGAACCTTCTGAAATTCAGCAAGGCAAATGCAGGGTCCTGCACCTGGGGTGGAACAATCCCATGGAGCAGCCCAGGCTGGGGGCTGACCTGCTGGAAGGCAGCTCTGCAGAGAAGGGCCTGGGGTCCTGGTGGACACAGGCTGTCCATGGGCCAGCAGTGTGTCCTTGTGGCTAAGAAGGCCGATGGAGTCCTGGGGTGAGTTAGGAGGAGCAGTGCCAGCAGGTCAGGGGAGGAGACCCTGCCCCTCTGCCCAGCCCTGGAGAGACACGTCTGGAGTGCTGGGTCCAGTTCTGGCTCCTCAGGACAAGAGAGGTCCTGGAGTGGATCCAGTGACAAAGGTGATGAGGGCTCTGGAGAGTCTCTCATGTAAGGAAAGGCTGAGGGAGCTGAGCCTGTTCAGCCTGGAACTGAGAGAGGACCCATCACTGTCTGCCAGTATCTGCAGGGAGGTGTCAAGAGGGTGGATCAGGCTCTGCTCAGTGGTGCCAAGCAACAGGACAAGAGGCAATGAGCAGAAACTGATGCACAGGAAGTTCCACCTGAATATGAGGAAGAACTTCTTTACTGGTCTGAGCACTGGAACAGACTGCACAGAGAGGGTGTGGGGTCTCCTTCACTGGAAATATTCCAGAACCATCTGGACACAATCCTGAGCCATGTGCTCTGGGTTGACCCTGCTTCAGCAGGGAGGGACCAGATGCCTCACTGTGGTCCCTTCCAGCCTCACTCATACTGTGATTCAGTGAGTCTCCTCAGGCATGTCCTGAAAGGAGACTTCTCCCTCTTCAGCACAGAATTCTGTTGCAGCACTCCCTGTCATAAAAACATCTGCCTTTTGCTTGTAAGTTACCACATACTGCAAAAATCCCCATTGAAGTGTGTGCAGGAGTATCCCCCAGAATGAAAGGCTCTGTGTGCATTTAATAATGAAATGCCCATTTCATGTTTAGAACCAGATGAAAGGACAGATAAGAGCAACTGGAAACAGCTTGGATATTGCAGCTTCAGCCTGATAAGACTATTCTTTTACCCTACTATTCTAAATATGTCTTTTTTTTCAAAACAAAAATATTTCATAAGGAATTTTATAATAATGGGGGAGCTTTCATGTCCCATCTGAAAGGGCTCCTTGAAACAGATTTAAAAAGAAAACATCAAGGAAGACATTAGGACTGTACCTCACTCTTTCATCAGTATATATAGTTCATAATGCACATCAGGTGCCACGGGGACTGCTGTTCAAGGTTAAAGCAAGGTCCTTATGAAAGGGGCAATTACTCTCTAGTGACAGATAAGGAGAAGAAAGTCAAAGCTAAACCGAGCGAGCGGGAAAGGCAGGAGTGCTCAGAGTTAACTGGAAAAGCTACAAAAGCCTTTACCTCGGCAAGAGGCCACTTCAGCACCTGGCTGTGAACTCAGGTTTTAATCTGCCACCAGCAGTCCCCAACAGGCTGTCCCTCAAAGGCAGCTGGCAGGAGCCCCAGCGTGAGCAGAGCTGCAGGGATGTGGGGCTGTGCCTGCTCTGCTGGGCTCTGGGAAAAGCCTGGGTTCAGCTTTCTTCTGAAGCACTAAAAGCACAATAAAAGCATGTTTTTGAAAGGAAAATAAAAACCAAAGGTCGTGTCCAGGAGCACCAAATTTGGTGGAGGATTCCAGGAATGCCTGGAAGGTCTGGAGCCACGAAGGGTCACCCTCAGTGGAAGAGAAGGGAATTGGGGAACATTTGGACAAGACAGGATGGAGTGGGATGCATCCATGGGGCTGAGGAATCTGGCTGATGTCAGACAGGCTGTGGCCATCAGGGGAGGTTCCTGAAACAAGCACCACTTCTGTCCCCAGCAGGAGGATCTGGGAAACCAGCGTCTGTCTGATAAGCCTTAAAGTTGCAATGAATGCTGTACATCAAAACTGTGTAACTTAAAAGTAACATCTTTTCAAAGAAGAAACTTTCTGGCACGTGATCAAGAAACCAAATAAGACAAGAATATTACCTGTGAAAATTCAAAACCTCAGACTCTCACTAGAGAAAAATGCAGCAATATGAGGAGATGCAACTCTTACTAGAAAAAGGAGAAAAACTTTTAGTATTTTTGATTTTCAGGAGAGGAAAAAAAACCATATTTGCTTTCCTCAAGTGGATGAAAGGCACCTGTATAAAAAGAAGAAAGACAGTTCTGGCTGACTTTGGAATAGTAATTTACAGGGAAAATTGTAGTTCAAAGAAAAAATAAAGTATTTATTCTTTTCATAATCAAATATAAAGGAACACTCAAGGTCTAAGTCGAAGGAAAAAAGAACACTACTAAGAAGCAGTTTCAAGTTCTGCAACCTTCTTTCAACTTATATTGGAATGCATGAAATAGAAGCCTCTCTGAGTCCCTCAGAGAGAGAAAGGAATGCAGGGATTGAATTGGAACCTTTAGAGAAACTGAAATATATTAAACCACACAGACATGAATTAAGAGTGTAAGTTTTAGTCCTAAGTAAGTAGAACTATATCTTAAGTGCCTTAAGAGACTGTGTTAGCTAGTAAAAGCCCTAAAGCCTACTTTAAAGTTCAGTAGTGGTATCTTTCACAAAATTAACTTAGCTCCAGACATAATGAAAACACAGCAGAACATTGCTTGCATTTCTAGATAGATCAGAGAGAACTATTTGTGTGAACAGATAGAACTATATGGGTAAATTTTGTGTAAGAACTGACACTACCTTCACACATTAGAATTAAGCTCGGAGGGGTGTAGGAAGAATGTTTTAGAATTGTGGTTTTAGCTGATTGGATGACTTTTGAATAAAATCCCCCTATACTGGAGTGCAAAAAAAGGAGGCAGTAGCTTCTGCTGCTGCTGGGAACACCAGGACTCTGTGCCAAAAGCTTTGAGCATGGACTCCAGTACTCTGAACTCTGCCTTCGAGGCTGATTCATTCAACAAACAACTTTACAACAACTGCTCCTGTCTCTTTGAAGACCCAAGACCCACTCATAACTCAATAAATTCACTATCACAGCTTACTGAAAATGGGTTTCTTTCCCTTGCTGCTCTATAAAAACCCACAGTGCCAGAGAAAGCTCAACACAAAAGCTGGGAGCAACATAAAAAATGCTCTCACACCTTTGATAGCAAGAACCTTCAACATTTTCAGGCATAATATGGTAAAGTGGACAAAGCCACTGAAGGTGAAGAATGAGAAGATGCTGTTTCCTACCATTCCCTGGTCCCTGGGCTGTGTCTTGCAATCACACAACATGAAGCCTCCCTTTCCCAGGAGGAACCATCCTGGCTCTGTCCTGCAATGCCCTTAAATGTAATAAATGCTTCTCTGTCCTTGGGTGCACCACAGCTCTTTGGTCTCCAAGGAGACCTCTTCAAGGTCCACCAACTGCCTGGATTGTCATATATTATAAATGATATAGCCAGGTGATGACATATCGTACGTTTTCACAGAGAAAAAGTGACAACCTGCAACAGGCAGCAATGAACCATGCAACTGCTTGTGGCTGGGAATTTTTTTTTTTAACAAACACAGATACTTTTCCCTGTCCATAATCAGCCCTCAGCAGACAAAAGGTCCTTTACTCACAAAAAACACACACCAGGCTGCTGCACAAATCCTATCCCTTCTTCCTGCATCACATCCTGGAGCTTTAGAGCAGAAAAGCAAAAGGGAAAAAACATATGTCAGACAACCCTCATCACTACCCCTTTTTTGGGCCCTGCTAAAATGTTAACTTCTAATTATTTTCTTTTGAATGAATGCCCATCTAATGACAGGCTTTGAAAGTCTCTTCAAAATATGTAATTTAGGACTAAAATCTTATTTATGCTACTCAACTTCTAAAGTTATCCTGTCTACATGAGATTTTATAGCCAATAAAACATGACTGAGTACACATAAAATAATAAATGTGATCTCCTGTCCTGATTTTTTTTCATGTGATTAAGCTACACAGAATACTACAGTTTACTCATTGTTAGTTTGGGACTGGCATTTATATTTCATCTAGAGTTAATGCAGTCAAACTGAGAACAAAAGCAGCACAGACAAAGGAGAGGCAGACCTCACTAAGTTAATAATTAATAACTACTTTGACGATATTTAACCCATCAGCAAAAACACAAAAGAACTTTGGGCACTCTAATTCTCAGTACAACAAACTGAGCACCTCATACCTTCACCAGTACCCATGGGGCAGCAATCTTTTCAGGTGTAACACGATACAGCCCTCCATCAGCACCCCTGGGTTCATCATTATTTTCAAGGTATAATGTGCAGTTTGGATTTTTATGGATCTAAGAAGCATAGATTTGCTTAATCCTGTCATCTGAGACAACTCAACTCGAATCAGACCAGGTTTGCTGTATCTTTCCCACACAGGGATACTCTCAAACCCCACAGCAGGCCAGTGGGAGAGCTGGAAAATTAACCTGTCAGCATAATGCAAGCCTCTGTTTACCAGTGATGGTGTGGCTTGGTCCCAGATAATGTTTTCTGAAGCAGCAGGTCCTTCCACTGTTACTGTTAGTGCTGCCTGCAAGTTTCCCAGCTGCCAGATCACATTTCTCACTTTTTTTTGGTAATATTATCAGATCACACTTCAATGGGAGCAGGTATTATCCACAAGCTCACATTTAAATAACTGCAGTATATAAACACGTTGTTTCAGTGAGCACAGACAGAACCATCCCCAAGACAACCACAAAAGCAGTAAAGCAGCAAAAGTACAGATTGAAACATTTGTGAAAGCATTCAATTTTGGTACTGATGAAGATAAACATCTGAACAATATTCTTAGATTACTACATTAGGTAGCAAAAAAGTTGCAGGTTTAATTAGTCCCCTTCTAAAGATTCACTTCTTCAGGACTCCCAATTAATTAACAAACTACTTTGGATCACTCAGCCTTATCCTCTGTTAGTCACATACCAATCTATTGATGACATACAACTTTTATGTTAAAGCATTCAACAGGTGAAATATTTACTCTGGCAGCCAAGGCAGAGGAAAGAAGACAGGAGGAGCAGGAATGAGCTTAAGCCACATTACCAAGAGATGGAAGGATCAGAAGCCTGGAAAACACTTAAAAATACCTCCCAGATCTGCAGCATCCAGTGTTCATTTAAAACAGTGGTAGTTTGAAGCAGTTAAGAAGGCAAAGAAAAATTATTATGAACAAAGTGTAATTAAGACTATCTGCCCAAACTTGCCTGAAATAAAAGTTAAACAATGAATTGTGTTATTTTCATAGATGTTAAATCAAATGCCAAAGATGATATTTGAAATGTCAACATTAACAAGACACACCAAGAAAAGTTAAGTTAGCAAGCTTTACACTTGCCTTTCCATTGGACAAGACAGATGCTTCAATCCTAGAGCCATTTAACAGCAAGACAGGATGAAAACACATTTAGTGCCTCTTCCTCAGGGGAAGAAAGGGGTGGAAAAGACTGATTCTAATTTGGAGATGTTATTTCAACACTGACTTGAAGTTTTACAGTGCATATAATTCAAGATGAGATAGATTAGCAAAAAACTTGTATTTAAATGGTCTGAATTAATCTGGCTCACAGCTCTGTGGGCATCTGGTGCATGGTCAAACCCAGCCCTCAGGGATGAATTTTGCTTGGAGCCCAAACACTGCAGCCTTGCTGAAAGAACTCCAAAACATAAATAATGAGATAAAACAATAAGGTTGCACTTGATCAAAATCTACCCATGATGTTTGCAGCTTGAAGGAGGAGAAAATAGCACCTGGGGTAAGGGACTGCTATGCCATATTTGGATGTGTACACCATGGGAAAGATCAGAAACAAAATTATGGTGGAATTATGGCTGCAATAGAAGAACAGAAGGCTTGGCTCACTCCGAAGATAACATTCTATATAAACTGTATTAACTTTTTCATGTTCTTACTTCCAATTTTTTAACAAACCAACAAGTTACAAATCTTTTCATCTCTTCAAACAGTTATGCAAAACTTATGGTATAATTATGTCTAATTCTACAGGCAATCAAAGCCTTTTGTCTTGTAACTGGGGTGGAGCCCTGCCAATTCCCAAATGATGGCTGCAATACTCTTTACAGCTGCACTGCCTAAAAAGTAGGAAAAAAAAGCACAATACCTATACAGGACAGGAAAGGCAGTGGGGAAAGGAAAAATTCTAGCAAATTAAAAAGTGCTAGTCTACTAAGTGCAATGCTTCATCTGCCTGCGCCTGGCAATTCATCTTTAGGGGTAATATTTCCAAAAATTAAATCTTTTTTCTTCTCTGAATGACAAAAAGATGAAGACTTATGACTCAAACAAGTCTCCAGCTCTGCAGACAAAGGCACTTACCACAGCACAGCTCTGTCCCCCAGCTCCCTAAAAGGTGACACAGCGGCGGATCAGGGAAAACAAGAGGTAAAAGAAGTTACTTTGACTCAGGACAAAACCGGCACGTGCTTTCTACATTAAGCTACTACTTCAAACTTTATGCCAGAGTTTCCAGGGAACAGCCAAGTGCTGCAAAGTTAATCAAAACAAGATGTCTGTGAGCCGTTGAGTACTGCAAGAGATCCTCCAGTGTTCAGCAGCAGGACCACCCAGAAATTTCTTTTAAGATGCAAGCCCAACAGCTGGGAAACCAAGCTTCAGCAAGTTAAACCATTTCTTCTCCTGTGTAACATTATCCCTCCCCAGGACTGCTGTGGATAAATACACTCTCATTCACAAATACAGCTGTACACTTGAATTTTGCCTTTTCTGATCTCATCTAGAATCCCAGAGAAGTTTTGGCAAGCATGACTGTTAGTTACAATTAAAAGCTCAACAGTGATAGTTCTTGGTGAAGTGCAAACAGCACTCTGATTGTGCAGCATAGCTACATTTGAAGAGTGTTCAAGTATTCTTGCATATCTTAGTAATAATACTCAGTATTTGATAGTTGCTGAAAAGAGGAGATACTGGGGAAAACCTCTAGTAAGAATGCATCAAGCCCTTCTTTTTAAATAACCAGAGAAAAATCACTTACAGTAATAGTTGCATTTTATTTTCTCTTTTAGTTTCAATGTGCAGTATTTTCAGCATTTTTTTTAAACTTAAACATACATCTAAAATTATATGCTTTTCTTTTCCCTTGAGTACAATTGCTTTTCAGATTGGGGCTCCAAGCTTTTGCTCATCATTGCCCTCAAACTATATCCCACCACAGGGTGCATTACCTTATCCTTGTCAAGTTTATCCAACTTGATGGTGTGTATACACGGACTGATGGGAATGATAAGCTCACACAAAATGCACATGACTAAAGCAGCACATGCTTCACAAATGCTCTGCAGCATTTATACCCAGTTACCTGAATGCAGCTAAAAACTTGATCAAGATATACCACAGAAGCTCTCCTGGGTATGACTGTGGGATTCTCAAGATTCTTAAATGGATACTTAGGTAGCATGCACAATGGGTTCACCCAAAATCTCTGTATTAGGTTAAATTAACATCATTAATTTTCCCAGAATTTTGCTACATTGCTTACTCTAGTTTTCACAGCAGCTTGTTTTCACTTTAAAACACTTAAACTACTTAAAAACTAGCAAAGTATTTTGCCCTCTTGTAACTTTCATCATTTGTGTCCTTATAACCAAAACTGTTTCAAGAGCGAAGCACCTACCATTGTCACTCAGTTGATTTCTACCTTTAGTAGAAAGTTTAGCTGGGATTGTACATGGAAAAAGTCTGATTTACACAATGAATGTACTCAATTAGTTCCCCGTCTTCTCCCATTCCTTTCAACCACCGGGTAAGATCCTGAATGACTGAATTTATTTAAACTGCTTATTGCTATTATTTATTGCTCATTATACCCTAAAATTTTTTTATTATGGAAGCATAAATGCTCAGCCCTGACAGCTCCACAAAATCCTAAGACAAACCAGGTCTGCTGCTCTTGGAGAACTGTCTTTGCAGTGTTTTTGACACAACCTCCTTATTTGCTATATAGTTAACAGCCACTGAAAAAGGAGAATGGCAAGACAGAATTCTCTTAAGGCAAATCTACTAGATATCAACAAATTACTTTTAACCCAAAAGGTTCCAAAATGTTCCTTCATTTGACCTAAATCTGTTCAGTCATTACTCAGTGCTTTTGGAATGCTGCTGGTGTTAAAAAACAAGCAATGTCTTGGTGCTAAGAAGGCATTCCTACCGAAGCAAAAGTAACACACAGTCATTTACTAGGTGCTTTGGGCAAGAAATGACATCTGGGTATACACTTCAGAGAAGATTTAAATAAACTCACATTCAATTGCAACTGGAAAACAGCACAAATAGTAAAGAAAATACTTTGAATCCCACAAATATGAACAGGTTTACAGTAAGTTGTCATTTGCAACTCCTCACTCTTGCACTCAGTGCAAGGGAGGAGGCAGGCTGAAATTAAACACAAAGCAAACTTTATTTAATGGGCCAGTGGGTAGCTGGTCCAAAAGCTATTTGTGACAAGTTGGCTGGCATACAGTGTTCATAGGGGAGGGCCACGTTATAGATTTAGTAATGCAGTTTCTTTGACAACTGAACTGTAACTGAAGTTTTAAATATTAATCTGTCTCAAGTATGCTCCCAGTCATGCCATACCTCTCATCTTGTAAGGCTGCAAAGAAGCCACTTTTACTGCAAAGCACATTAAAGATGCTGTCTGCTTTGTTTAGCCAGGACAACAAATGTATGTCTAAAGACCAAACACACTTCTACCCTGATCTCAATGAAAAAATGAACAGCTTGATTTTCAGAATTCATTTTCTGTTTACAGCAAGTTAAAAACACTCTGTGAAATAAAATCTTGCATAGAGTCAGTCTCAAAGGACAAGCAGTATTTTTATTTCCTTTAAATCCAACATCAGAATCCCTTAATGGCCTGTTCTGCTGTTACTACCCCTGTGGCACACCTCGTGGCTCATGTCACTAAAAGCAGACAGGAGTGATCTTGAGTATGATTTCATTCCCAAAGAAATGAAGGTGTGGAAAGAATGTCTAGGAAGGAGAGAGGAAAGTGTGCTGCAGTGAAATGTCTGAACTGAAGCACTACTGCAGTGTGCTCCCACTCTAGGAAGACCCTTAAGCTACAACTCCTTCAGGTCACAGAGAATTTCCTAAGAGGAGGTGCCCTTCTTTAGACACTTGGGACACATTACAGGAGGTAATACACTACAACAAATCTCCAAGAGAGGTTAAAACAGATGAAGTCATTACCAGTGAATCTGTGTGAGGTTAGAACTGAGTGCATCAGCTCTAGAACTTGTCTTGATACAGGTAATGCAAATACTTGCCCTAAGGCTGGCAAGAGGCATTTGAGGAATGGCAGTCTGTCACATCTGAAGTTTTTCACCTAGCTGTGCTGACTGCTTAATTCAATGTATTTCTTCACTGGCTTGAAAGATGCTATAGCAAGTCCCAAGCTGGTTTGGAAAGTTTCCTAAAGGGTCTAGCTCCTGTGATCCCAAGGTAAAGTAATCAGCTGGTCTGTGTTAATCATGAGGAGCTTAAAATTATGAAGAATTTAACAGTTTCATAACACAACACATACTGTTATATGATGAGAATTTGACTAACCTGATGCTTAAAAAATATATTAAAATCTATTTTAAATTCTGGAAAATAGCTTACAAAAATATCTTCACTTAAACTATATATTATACAAAAACTGACTGGTGTGTGGGTTTACAGTACAAAACAATTACTGGTGATTACAAAAGGGAAGAGTGATCTATACTACCCCTTAATGCAAACACAGGGCATTATATCTCACTGCCTGCAATTAGACTTTCATCAGAATTAAGATAATTTTCCAATATAACTCAAAAACTTTCAAACAGTATCTATTTTATTAAAATTTTTCTCTGAAATCCTGTTCAGTTTCTTTTAAAAATCACCACAGTGCAGTGGCCCAAGGAAGAAGAGTAACCCAACTAAGGACAGAAATAATTGCTCTAGATAATAAGACCTGTAGAGAGCTAAATACAGCAACATCTACAGTTGTTTCTACTGCCCATACTATCAATTTCCTCTACCAGTTTCTAAAACGAAGAGACACCAGTAGACAATTCCTTTGTAATCAATTTACGGGCAGAAGCAACAATTTTTGGTCTAGATTGGAATTAGTTTAAATACATGGGTTTAATAAATACAAATATACACATCTGTATACATTAAATGTTGTCACATGTGTATAATTTCAACATATACATTATATACAGAAATACATACAGTACATGCTCCTCCTGACAACACTATCTCATTTTTCCAAGTGTCACCAAAAGGTGTGATAAGAAAATGAAGAGAGGTTGAATGTAGGATCTGACTGAGAACCAAGGTATCAATTCTCTGTAATGAAAGACTTAAACACAACTAAAGACAAATGCTGTGCTAGATTTCCTCATGTAAAGCTCAGGAATCAATGGCATTCCCTGGGTGGTGAGTAAAAGCTAAATCTGGCCCTGTGTAGTGTCCTGAAATTCATGGATATTTCTGTTTGTGTCTAAAGCATTATGGATACTACAGGTAATAAAAGAGGTTGTGTAATCTAACACTTTAGCCAGTCCCAAAGTAGACCACAGCAGCCTTCTGATTCTTTACTGCTACCACATACTTGTTTAATGAGAGTGGTCCAGATGACTCCATGGTCTCAGTTAGGAAAGGTCAAATGGTTGTTGACTACTGGGGAGCTTGCACCATTTTGTCTCTTAAAATGCTGTACAGCAAATAAGAGCAGTTTCCTAAGTACCTAAAGTTTGATCCAGAGTGACTAGTCCTCTTTTTTACCATTATGTCTCAAAATAAAGGAATTAAAAAGAAGCTACATTAAAGTGGATCACAAGAATGCCTCCTTAGTACAGTATCTCAAGACAAATTAATCAACATATTCCAGTTTTAAAGCACTTTAAGAAAAAGTGAGATGCAAAACAAGACGTAATCTGTACATTAAGATGGATTTCCAAAAGGAACATGAATTCAAGAATGAGGAAAAAAAATGAGGACAATACAGATGTCAAGACATTCAGTAGCATGGCTTTTGTTCATCTCCAATTACAGCACAGCTCATGCACCACACATCTTACAATTTTACATACTGTACATAATATAGAAATATTTAAGTTAAAATTTCTTTCACTGATATACCGTACTCAAATTTGAAATCCTGAGAAGAAAAAAGAAAAACGTGTGGTTACATATGTGCACTATATCTCTGGTATCACCAACACATACACCACTGGATATCAGAAAATCCAGAGAGAGAAATTACATGCTGGAAGTGTAAATCATAAAAGCCATTTTCTCTTTTCCTTGTTTGGGAGAGACATCAGGAAACAAATTCTATTCTGTACTACACAACAGTATATACAGGTACATAAAACTATGAAGTTGGCTAATGACTGCACGTTTCAATAACAGTCTGTCAGTGTCTTACTGGCTGCACCACAGTGGCTTCAGCTGCATATTGGGAAGAAGAGGAATACCAGATACCTTGCATGTGGTGCTAGCTCATATTTTACAGCTTGGATGTGTGGCTTCTTAGTCCCCAACATCACTTGAAAAACACTGACATACTTCATTCCACTTAGAGGTGCTTGGTGTCAACAACAACTACACTTGACTTTTCAGGTGATTTCCAGTGCTGCAGAGCACTTGTCCATGCATGCTGGAAGGAAAACTGACAGGTCCGTATTTACCACAAATGCAACCCCAGGTATTTTCTTGATCTTGCATTCCTCATAACTCATATTCCAACACTAGTCATGCAGTTCCACTACACATCAGGATGTTCAACATGCTGTGACCTTGTGGACATTTTGCAAACAAGTCAGTAGGCGATGGTATGGGGTTCCTGGAGATGCCACCACCTCAAACACCGACTGGAACGCTCTCCGGTCCAACTCTTCATCGATCTGGTGTCGGTAGAAGTCTATGGCCACCAAACAGAAGATGTTAACATCCACTTGCTCTGATTTTCCCATTCTGCTGATAATATGTGGAAGACTGAAATATAAGTTAAGGTCATAAAATGACAGACTTGAATTATGACAATGTCATAAAAAGACATTGTCCCTCTTCTGGTTTAGCAGTGTTCTCTACTAAAACAACTTATTCTTAAGTTCACCAATGACATTCAAGTGCAAAATGCTGTCATCTGGCAATTAACTGCTACTACATAAATCCTGTTTCCTCCTTAACATCACACAATTTCTTATTCTCAGAAATTAATTTCAAGCTAGCAGTAGTTTTCTCTATCCATTGGAGCAAACAATGCAATCAGCATCTGCTGAGAGCCAAAAGAGCACTGCTGAGGTAGGGAGTCATTAGGACATTTCAAACATGACAAATGGCTATTTTTTTGTCTGCACACAAAATGCACTAGTTATTTTTCTATTTGTTTCAGGGGTTTCTTTATTTGTTTTTAAATAAACCCAGCACTAACCACCACACACATATATATATACAAAGATAGATATATAGACAAATTGGAATAAGTCTGTTCCAATTTATTTGGCCATTGCCATTCCATTACCAAAGCTCAATATTACTGCAGTGCACAGCCAGGGGGATAACTGGAAAATACAGTTTGGATGTAGAGAATTCTCTTGATTTTGAGTTTGTTGGCTTCTTTCATTTTTTTCCAATATATTTTATCTTGCAGAAGGAATACAGAGCAACGCCTTTAAAGGTCACAGCAATACTATAAAAAGTCCTTCAAAGTAAAGACTTTCCCAATCATCTTGCATAGCCAGAAGGAACTGATCTTAAAGCAGCAGTTTTAGATAACTTTGTTCTCATAATCTGTTTAGATGTTCTCTTTTTTCCCTACAAACCCAAGGTAGCAACAGCACAAGGCAATATACACCATCACTATCTGCAGTAAAACTGCCTTTTTTGTTTCTTACACTTGTACTCTTATCTTTCAAGGCTTTACACTGTAATTACCCAGAAATGGCACACATTCAATCTTTTTAGGATACATTGCTGAAATCCATTGACTGGTGGAAGCACTGACAAAAAAACAGGAAAGACTCCACATTGCCATTGCCACGGGTGTTCTTTGTGTGAAATTAGAGAGAGAGAGCATCACCCAGTCACGGACCATGGAGGACTGCCCAGTGCTATGCAGAGTCTGGAACACCTGCAAATTGTACACAGGAATAAAGACAGGGTGGATGGATATGGGGAACAGTTCAGTTTCTCTTGTAAAGGTTGTTCTCTCTGGCTACAAAGCTCTGAGGGTCACAAACTGGATTGCTGGAGTCAGCTCTGGGTCTCATGAATTCGTGAACAGGACTCATGACACATGTGCCAAACTGAAGTAATCACATAGAAACACACAACTTGTGTGGTGTCTCTGTTTTTTATAGATCACATGTGCTACACACATGCAGTCTTCAGTGATGCACAAGTCCAGTAGGTGTTGAAGAGCCAAAAGCCCAGAAGCTCAACTGAAGCCACAGGGGTTTGCTTTTTAGGTTCACAAGCTGATGGCTTTCTCACATCTAGAATCAGCACCAGGATCACAACCACTAACCTTTTCTTTATTTTCTCATTATCAGTGACTGGACTGTCCTGCTGTGAGCTTTGACATGGCAGTTCTAGCCCTCAATGCTGCCTGGAAGGCAACGCTCACAGCAGGACAGCTCAATCATGGCAGTTTTTTAGATCTAATTAACAAAAGTGGTAAATGGCCCTTCAGCTGAAACATTTAAGAAAAATAAATGTATCAATACTACCTTATAAACTACTGTTGCCATGAATTGTGGGTATGGCTGCTGATTGGACAGGAATTCCCCAATGACTTTGTTCATTACATCTTGTGGGGGGAAAAAATCATCAAGGAACTGTGGAAGAATCCGAGCCACTACTCGAGCTTCAAAAGGAAATCCCTTCCTGATCCTGAAAATAATAAAAAATTAAATATATTATGATTGAATGTCAACACATATCTTGTTCTTTTCCAATTTAATTGGCAATAGAAAGAACATTTTACTTTCATCTCTGAGTAGGCAAGTTCTCAGCACTGATGAATCCAAATCTTCATGTAATCTTAATAACAGACTACCCAAAGAGGTCTATCAAAGCTGTCAGAAGTTGTTACAGGTGTGTCTTTACCCCACACTCTCCCCTTTTCTTTTTTGAATAATCACATGTTTTGAAGGTCTGGAATTGCATCAGACATGAGACTTACCAACAGGAATGCTGAAAAAACTAAACAAGAGCAAAATAGGAGGGAGATCACTCCTCCTAGTTATCAGAGAAAAGACTATTTATAAGCAGAACACCACTTTTCATTCATAACATCTTGGCATTTTTTATTCAAGCTTAGGATGACCAACATATCAAACAAGAAAAGCAAGCTGCATTGCTGTGTAAAGTGGGGAAAAGATACTCCAACCTACAGACAACTTTGTTTAAATAACACTAATTGGAAAGTCTTGCTAATAAAGGCAGCATCTGTTGATGTAGCAAGATCAAGTTACCATCATGTGATTCTTCCCTGCAAAAGTTATTTTTTGCTTGTAGTAGTCACATTTATTTTGCTAGCTCTTTAGAGTGATATATTCAAAAACACTCAAGCACTGCTCTAGTTCTGTTCTCACCAAGTACAGAAGTGAAACCCTCCTCCAGTTTTATGGAAAAACCACTGAACACTTTAAAAAATGTAAACCATTACCCACAAACTACTACACAAAATCTAACATGCTATACTCACTTAAGACAGCTTGAGATTGTCAGATCAAAACAGGGGTTTTGAAATGTTCCCATTAATGAGTTCCATGTGAATACAGATGTTTTACTGTGTCATTCCACTGCAATTACTTAACAGCCTTAGAAAGAGCAACTCTTGTGAGGAGGGAAGGGGGGAAAAATGTTTTAAACTCTTAGGGTGGTTAGAAAGATTATTTCCTGTAAACTGGATTTATATCCTTGACTATGTAGAAGACATCCTGAAAAGCACTTAAGAGTTTGACCTGAAGGGAGCTGGAAATACATTTATGAAGTATTATGGTTTGTGCAACACACAGTATCAGTTTGGACATGTCTGGTTTTCATTTACATTCCTGCACATTTGTGCTGCCTTCAGCAATTCCATCAGTGTTACTGTGTATACCAGGAGTGTAACTTTAAACAAGAGTAAGCAGAGAAACATCATTAATTAACTGTAAGAACTGTCAAATAGAGAAGTGACCAAGCAGTAGCAAACACAATCTTTGCCCTCCCAGAGCCCCATTTACACATTTTGTCCTCTTACCTATCAAAAAGGACAGATACTCGTTCCATAGCAACAATCACAGATTCACTGTCAGGAGCACCAGGATTTGCATCTGGGACACGGCTGGGGCTGATTTTTTCCTTTCCTACACCAAAATAATTTGTTACAAGTTCACTGTGGATGTTAGAACACACTTCTTTTACTCTTGGTAACAAAAAAAAAAAATTTAAGAAAATTAGCACTGTTAGCAAGCCAGTCTCCCAGCACATAAGAAGTATAAAAAAAGTGAATACCTGTGTACATGCAAGTCAGCATCAATCCCAGGGCTGCCATTGCTCTGTGGGGGCTCTGCACATTCACCCTGTCAACACTCAGTTTAACCAGGGACTCACTGTCCAGCCTGGAAAGCTGCTCTGAAAGGAGGAGTCGTTCCAACCCTCTCAGGACACAGTGATAAATAATGGATGGTGTTGATTCATCACTTCCAGACACCATGACTCCACACATCTGAAATAAAGCAAAAAACCCCCAACTACTTGGTTTTGAGGTGTATTCAGGTCATCTTCTAGCACCACACCACAAAAACATGCAACGGCATCAGATATTAACAAAAACTGATGAAACTAAAACCAAAAGCATGCCTACACCTCACTATCCAAGTTCAGTGTTAAAGTCAGCTAATGTGGTGATCTCAGGTTACACAACCACCCCTCACTGGAGGCACCACAACGTACCTGTATAATTCCTGCAGAGAATTCAGGCCCTACATCAAGTGGGTAATTCTCAATCAAATAGAAAGCAGCTGCACACATCACCAAAATGTGCTCTTGGTTATGGATATTCACACAACTGCAAATGAGCAAAAACACTAGTGGTCACACCAGAGTTGTTTAGGTCACAAACAGAGACACTATAAACAACTTCTAGAAATTCAAAGTATTTTTGAACATGAAATGTAAGCCCTTTTTAAAATCACAGAAAGCATTGCTGAGGTGTCATAAGAGAACATTGATTGTCATGAAAATGACAGAAAAATGAGGCTTAAGTAACACAGTTTACCAAAGACACAAAAGCCTGTACTATCAAACAGTTTTCTAATCCTCAAATACTATTCCACTCTGCAAATTAAACCTAAAATTGGATGATATTTTCAATGAAAATGCCAAAACCTGCTTGATACAACAGCTTGCTCTAAAATGTACTGGCAGCTGCCAACAACAGAGAGCCCTTTTGTTCAGACATAAACATGCAACAGTTTGGAGCCAGGGGGAAAGGGAGAAGAGTCTTACTGTGCTACTCCTCTCAAATTGGAGAGCAGATACTCGCTGATAATTGGAATGAGCTGCTTTGCTGTCTCGTCCAGCAAGTCACACTCAAGGATATAAAGAATTCCATGCAGAGCTCCAATCCGGCTTGGCATGTGGGTGCTCCTTAGGGTTGATTCCAGCAGTCGACTTACTGGTTCAGCCACAGCTTTATCCTAACACAGCCAACAAGAGCACTCATTAGAAATCAACACTGGTTTAAATACTGGCAAGTCCTGTCATTCAGAAATACTTGGAACAAATTAAAGAGCAGAAAATAGAGAACAAACCAGAGTCTGGCTTAAACTACTTTGAATAAATGGCACAAGACTAATACTATCAGACAAGAGATGAGTTGCAGATTAACAAGGAAATTGATGCTACTTTGTTTTTTTTGTACAAAGTTATGTCATGATTCAAAATTAAAAAAAAAAACAAATAAGATAAGGATTAGTTCAGTAAGTAGTACGTGCTACTAAGAATACAGGACTGGAATGATTGAAATTTTGTGGTCTTTCAACTGAACACAAAGGACTCTTCCATCTGAAACCAGACAACTATACTCTGCCATCTAATATCTGTCTACTCAGCTCATAGCACATCATTCCATTCATTATTATTCTCTGAGACCACTGGTACTCAGACCTACATATCTTTCCCTCCACCAATTCTGTGATCTGGATGAGGGAATCAAGTGTGTTCTCAGCTGGGCAGGAATGTTGATCTGCTGGAGGTGAGGGAGACTCTGCCAAGGGATCTGGACAGGCTGGATCAATGGGCCAAGGCCAGGGCTCTGAGGTTCAACAAGGCCAAGGCTGGCTCCTGCCCCTGGGTCACAGCAACCCCTGCAGTGCCACAGGCTGGGGCACAGTGGCTGCAAAGGCCCCGTGGAAAAGGACCTGGGGGTGCTGGTTGAGAGTGGCTGAACAGGAGCCAGCTGTGCCCAGGTGGCCAAGAAGGCCAATGGCACCTGGCCTGGGTCAGCAGTGGTGTGGCCAGCAGGACAGGGCAGTGACTGCCACCCTGTACTTTACAGAATCATTAAGGTTGGAAAAGACCTCCAAGATCATGGAGTCCAGCCTTTGAGCACCACCATCAACTAAACCACAGCACTGAGTGCCATGTCCAGTCGTTCCTGGAACACCTCCAGGGATGGTGACTCTACCACCTCCCTGGGCAGCCCATTCTGATACTTAACCACCCTTCCAGTGAAGAAATTCTTCCTAACAGCCAACGCAAACCTTCTCTGGCACAACCTGAAGCATTTCCTCTTGTCCTGTCACTTGAGAGAAGAGACTGACCCTTACTTTGCTATAATCTTTCAAGAACTTGTAGAGAGTTGTAAAATTCCCCCTGAGGCTCCTTAGGCTCCATCCTTAGGGAAATGGTTTAGTTAGGTGAATGGGTGGACTCAATGGGGTCTTTTCCAACCTAAATGATTCCACAATTTTATGTTCAGTATTCATAGGTCAAGCTGGTACCAGATACTTCACTCTCTGTTATCAAATACCACAACTTCACTGGAATATACAAAATCTATTTTGAATTTTAGTTTTGAAAAGTCTTCTCCTTACTATCTAAGTAATCAGAAGAAACTACTTGCTTTACCTTGTTCCTTTACCTATGATGTATCTAAGACACAGGCCAGTTTGAGACAGTGTCTGCTCTCTAGCTGCTCTTTTTAAGCAGATTTTCTGTATAACTAAGCACAGAAAAACAAGCAACTCTTGATGGAACCAGCTTCTTGTTTTTTAAGTCCCACCAAGCTGTTATATTCAGCTGTTTGCTTGTGAGAAGGTGTTATTAGCTCACTGAGTGGGAAATGACAGCCTAGTCAGAATAGCTGATCTCTAAAACTGTTTCTGTGTGTTTGCCATCATGTTCCCAGCCTTCCCTTGCCCAGTTGCTGCTGCAATAGCTACTGAAAGCCCCACCCTAAAAGCCTTTCAGAATTTCCACTATTACCCATATAGCTTTATATTAGTCTCAGAGTTTCAAGAAGTGCTAACTCCTTCCAAAATGATTTGTAATTTTTTTCCTAAATACCTCCACTCTGAAATGTCCCCATAAAGTACTCCTGGTCTACACATTTCAAGACAGAATGATGCAGTGGAGGGAAGAGTGAGGGAGAGAAATGTGATATCTGACTATCTGAGGCTATATATTCATAACATGCATTGTCCCAGCCTCCCATGAGATTACAGCCATTCACCAGCAATATAAATCTAGCAAAAGCTGTTCTGCAAGTCCTCATTTCTGCCCTGATATGTAACAAATGAAGAGTCTAAGGCAAAAGCCACACTGAACTCAATAAAACAAACCAAAAAGCATATTAAATTATGCTCAAACCTCAAAAAAATATCAAATCAAACAACCTTTCTGTTTGAATACAGGGCAATTTGAGATAACGAGAGTTTGCAAACTCTGAAAGCCCAGAATACATATCCTATTACTTCTTACAGCCATGTAGATCAGCTAAAGGACATTCTTATAGACAAACCACCATTAACAAGTATACCAGGTTCTGCAGAAGAAGCTGAGTTAACCTAAACACTCATGAATTTGCAATAAACTTTCTGAGAATTTCTTACCATTCCAAGAACAGCAGCAGCTTTACAAGTAGCTGGTATCAAATACTGTACAAGAATCTCATCTTCTGATGGATGCACCTTTCTCAACTCTGTCAGTGTTGTGTACATCATCTCAAACTGATTCCTTTCTGTAAATAAGTCTGACACTGCCAGAAGCTGTACAGAAATTAAAATTGAATATAAAAAAATTCCCATTAGCAGACAGCCAAAAACAGACTCTCCCTTCTGTTAAAATTGTGAGTAAAAGATTCCTCAACTGATCTATTAAATGTGTAAACATTTACTCAAGGGTCTGAAATAACTATTATTGTTGTTGTCCAGAACTAATTCCACCATTCACCTCTGATAATAATGACCTCCAAGAAGTCCTTTTTACCAAAAAGTTTACAAAATCAAAGCCACTATAGTAATTAACTCTGGGACATGAACATTGCTATTTATAAGGTACTTAACCATCCCAAAACATATAACACATACTTCTCTTTCAAGGATAGTTCATTTTAAGTCATAATAATGATAGTGAATAATGGCTGTCAAGACACATTCCACACCTGTGTTCTTTAGTTTTGCTTCTACACTTAATAATCAACAATACACATTGTTGTTCAATCTTCATTTTCTTACAAAGGAATAGGATAAGCAAATTGTGCTTTAGCAAGTAGTCAAGTAAGATATAAACTGCCATTAAGTAACAATGAAGTATTTGGAATGTAGCAGCAGAATAAAAAAATTCAGATATAGCTTAAATCATATAATGTTGTAGTTGCTCAAGTTATGTTTCTGTACTGCCCATAGAACAGCCAAGAAAATTCTGTGTGTTCCATTTATTAAAAGATGCTTCATAAATGCTACTTAGCTCTGAGCACTTGGTAACATACGCTCAGTTATGGCTCTGAATAACAATTCAGACTTACTGATCGCACCACTTCACTGATCAGAATCACTGGTGTTCTCTTGCTGGGGTTGGATGGCAATATCCACTGACTGTACAGTTCAAGCAAGAACTGAGAACAAGAATGGATATCTACACCAGCCCTGTGCTTCCTGCAAGGAACAGTAAACAAGTGTTAAAATGGCTATTCTTAAGCCCTGCTAAAATGCTTGATTTGATATAATACAGTTATTTACCAGCATCCAATTTATAAACCCAGCTTATTGAACACAACATGGAGAAATAAAACCTTATCTATGACTCAAAAGTGAGAAGAGAAAAAAAAGTAAGATACCTGGTGTTAATAGGAGAGATTGGTGGTGAGGAAGGAGCAGGTACATCATTCTCATCTTCTTCATCCTCACCCCACTCTTCTTCTCTCAGTGGAGTGATATTATTTCCTAACCATATGGAGTGTATAGAGACCTTGCAACACACAAAAGAAAAAAACAAATAGCAAAGAAGTGTATTTAACACCCCAAAAGTCAGACTAGAAGAATCTTAGAAGCCAACATATTTTCATTTAAATGACAGGCAACACACAGCCTTCTAGATGAAGAGACACCCAGTTATGACCTACCCTGCATCACTCAGAGCTTTTAGTTTCTATTTGATATCAAGCAATGCTTCTTAACTAATTTTTCAGAACTGGAAGAAACGTAATAAAAAGCAAATTTAAAGCTGAGCTTTTAACAAACCTGTCCCAATTTATAATCCATATCTCCTATTTCTCGTTCAGTATTGATCTGCAGTAAGAGTTTTTCATGGCTGATAAGAGCACCTGTAATGAAACACAGGATGAATTTTTTAAAAGTGCATAACAAAGCACATGTGAAAATGGCTTCATTTCCCACAAACTGGATTTCAAATTTTTCTTAGAGCACCTTTCCCAATTTTAAATGCAAAAAAAATTCACTCTCCCCTTCTTCCCCACAAACAAGCACGTACCTGTAGTAGCAGGAGAAAGTGATGGAACAGGGTCCCAAGCTTGATATAAATGATGAGTAGCAATATTATCTCTCTTAGACACCATTGCCTGGATTTCCTGTTCAACAATTCCCCTGATAACACTTAGTTTCCTCCCAAACCTGAAAGCCCAAGAGAAATAAATTTTAGCAGATTTTTCCTTTAACAATTTCATGCAAGTCTGGCTCACTCTGTAATGTTATGTGTCTGTGCTTATTTTCAGTATCACGGAAATAAACATGTTGAAAAACATGTTCTGCACACTTTTACTAGATTTTATTAAGAAGTTATCTTTTTCAGATAATCTTGTAAGTCAGCAGGTTCACAATGCTAAGTCCATGCAACTTCTCTGTAAATAGATCCATTCAAATATACTCTTACTTAGAAAATACAATCTACACATATTTTTCCTACTAGACCAAGCACCTGCCATTATGTATTAACCACAAGTTTTATGCATTTGAAAACAAGTGAAAACAAATACCTTGTGTCCAGAGCTTTTAAAGCTTTGTTGCGGGGCTGCTGCTCCAGGCAGCTAACTGCTGGATTGCCTGCAACAGGTATGGTCATTGCACTCAGCACCAGGGAGGTTATGGCTTGCACTGCCAGAACATTGATTTGGGTCCTCTCTGTATCTTCCTGTAAAATGAACTCACTGTAATTTGAATTGTTAAAAAAAATCCCAAAAGCTCTGAATATCAGTTTGATTAAATTATCATTAATAAGCCTGACACCTGTTCTTTTTCCCATCCAGAAATCTATGTGACATGAACAATGCACACAAAGCACTGACTGCAGCAGCAGCACATCCTTCCTTCTCATCAGTCGCTCTGCATGCACCCTTCTCTTGTCCCAACAGCATTAAAACCTCAAGATGTCCATTTCAGCACTTTTAAAAAAGTGTTTAGCCTCTTTCTTTGCAGCTACCCATTAGTTACTTGTTGAACCAAAGCAACAGACCACAAATGCATGGTCCTTTTTAGAAAATGTAAGATGGTAACCAATGTTCAACTTTCAAAATATTTTATTTTTATTTCAGAAAATGTTAATATACTGAAATTTACAACAGCGCTTAAAATATTTGCAATTTTGAATGTACTGGTCTGCCTTGGAAAGCAAGGGAGCAATATTATTCTTGTTCCACAAATACTCTCTACATGACAAATAAGGAACAACCAATGGCTAGATTGCCCTAAGTCTGACCCAACATGGCCATTATGCAGAAAACAGTTAAGTCAAGGTGTCCAAGCCTGTATAACTAACAAAAAATGCTAAACCAGGCAAGAGGGATGATGATTCCCTCTTCCTTTTTGCAGTCTGACACCTAGGAAGCAAGAGAAGCAAACCCCTTTTTCTGCCACTCAGGATCCACAGTTTGTCCTCTGAATTCTTCGAACTGCTTTAGGCTCTGCACCTACCATCAGGACCATGAACAAGCCTAGGGAAATATCCTTTCAGGTCAAAGAACTAGAACCCAGTAAAATCAGTTTGCTAGCAGGTTAAAGAGAGTTGAAGAAGGAAAACCTCATGATAGCCAAGCTCACTCTCATCTTGACTTTTCACAGAATCATCAAGGTTGGAAGAGACCTTCAGAAACCATTCAGTACAATCATTAATGCAGTACCACCACAATCACCCTCAGACCATGTCCCTAAGTGCCACATCCAGACCCCTACCGAATACTTTCAAAGACAGTGACTCCACCACCTCCCTGGAAAACTTATTCCAATGCCTAACCCCTCTTCCAGTGAAAATTCTTTTCCTAATCATCAATCTGAACCTCCCCTGGTGCAAATTAAGGAGTTCAGTTGAGGGATGGCAGGAAACACCAATCCCCACCTGGCTCCTTTGAGTTAGTTGTGGAGAGTGATGAGGATCCTCCTGAGCCTCCTCTTCCTGAGACTGAACAGCCTCAGCTCCCTCAGCCCCAGCCCCAGTTTTGTTGCTGTTCTTTGGAGAGAAATATTTGGTATAGGAATTGGTATATAAATACATATATTTTGGTATATAAATTAGACACAAATTCCGCTCTAAATTTCTTCAGCTCTGATCCCCAAATGCTCTCCACTGAATTTTAAACATTTACCTAATCTAGAAGCCCAGATATCCAATATACAGTCTACAAGTAGGAACAAGACACATCAACATGCATCTTCAGATCAATTAATTTCTAGTCAAGAATCTTACAAAAAAACCCCAAAAACTGTGTTGAGTAATGTACTAATAAAGAGTTGAAAAAGCTTCATTATTTTTTTTCCTCACTATTTGTATGCTTGTAGAGGCTCTAAGCCTCTATGCTCTAAGCCATACAAGCATCCACAGATGGATGTGTCAGAACTCACTAGGGTATGAGAAAAAGGAAATACAAAATAGAAAAAAAAATCCTTAGTGTTAGTCACTTCTTTTCTGCTCTACAGTTTTATTAACAGAAATACTTTTCCTGGTTTAAGTAAAATTTCATTTTAAAAATACAATGAATGACATTACCTCTTGCTGGTTCTCCTCCTGGTCCATGACAATGGGCTGAGTTACGAGCACACCAAGCAAAGTAGCCCAAGTCTCTTCAAACTGAGTACGGCTGATCCATCCTGTGGAAACACTCAGAGATAGCCATTTGTGTCTCAACACAAAGCTAAACAAGGAACAGCATTTAAAAAAGATATATTGTTTCCACAGATTTCGTTTCATACCACTTGCTATTCATTTTGGTGGTTTGTAATGGAACAGGCTTCCCAGGGAAGTGGTCACAGCACCAAGCCTTATAGATTTAAATAAGTGTCTGGACAGTACTCTCAGGCCCAGGGTGTGACTCCTGGGGATGGTGCTGGGCAGGGCCAGGAGCTGGGACTCCATGATCCTTGTGGGTCCCTTACAATTCAGCTTATTCTGTGATCTACTAGGTGTGGATGGGAATGGGAGAGAACAACACTGCAGCTTCTCTCCTTCAGCACCAAGAAGATGGAGAGAACTGGAAACACTGTGCTAAGACACTCTTAGAATGGTTTGGGTAGGAAGGACTTTTTCAGGATCTTCTACTCCAGCCCAAATATCTGATGTCTGAGTTGAAGGTAGGTTACAGAGGTATCTTACCACAGGACTTTATATATTGCATTAACAGAAAAAAGTGGGGGGAAAGCAAAATATTCTCAAACATACTGTCAAGAATATGCCCGAGAAAACAAATGGTCATTCTGCAACAGCACACTGAAATCTCCCTGAGCTGGAATAACTTTTGACTTTATTTCTATAATTCTCTTCATTGAACAAAATGTAAGAATTACTGCAGCACAATTACTAACCTGCTCTGAAATATTATCTGCCTTCCACATAAGCAACAAAAGTAAGCAAATGGTTTCAGATACAGTTATTCAGTAATTTCAAAACACAGGTAAATGCCCAATAAGAGCCAAGTGTATTCATTGAATTTTGTACATACCAAGTGTATTAATGCGATAGATGAACTCCTTAAAGATTTCCTTTTCTTGTAGAAATTCTACTGGGATTTCAGGAAAAACTGTGCCAAAGTCACCTGAAGGCTTTGGTGACCAGCCTAATTTCCAGACCTAAAGAAGTAAAATGAAAGTTTAATTATCCAAACCAAATCTATTATTTATATTACAGCTCTAAATACACAGGAACCATTCAAAGGCAACAAGACATCAGTAAATAAAAGCAGTTCACCAAACAGAAAAATACTCAAAGGAAGACAGAAATCTAACAAAACTTACATACAATGTATAGCATATTTCTAATTTTAGGGCTTTTTCGATCATACTTCCCACTGTAAATTAATGATCCAGTTTTATGGTCCAAGTTTATCTACAGAGGCAAGTAAGTTCTTGTCACATATTTCAGTTTAGAAGCTGTGCAGAAATTATGCTGCAATGGACTTTAAGGAAGACAGTTCACATACTAATGATACCTGAAAAAGCACACTGATAAATCAGAGAGGGGGCAAAAACGTTTCAACCAAAAAACTTATTATGTTTTCACATCCCCTCAAAAACAGAGTGCTGACAAACAGAGAAGTGGCCTTGCACATGTTGTTACTCAGTGTTCAAAAAGAAAAACTGATTGATCAAACTAGCTGAAGGTTGAAGAACTTCAGATGCAGCACCATGTTTGGTTTTCAAAGTTTTTCAACAACTTTTCAAGTCCTGAAAGCCAAGCATAATAAACATACCAAGGGAGGTACTCTGGTGTAGCTGTTCACTAGAGGCAGCCTTGCTAAACTGATGATGATGTTCTTGAGGACAGGAGTGAGAAATGCAGGGATGCTGCTGTTTCTTTTGTGCCCCAGTGACAAGACAGTCTGTAAGCATTCCACCATCTCAGCTATCATTTCACATGCTGCAATAATGTGTTTTGTTTCTTTGTTGGGAGAGAAAGAAATTCAGCTTTACAAATCCACTCAAAAGACAAATAATTTAAAAAGACGGAAACACAAAAAATTCTTAACGAAAGAGTATGTTAATTAAAAAGGACAAAACCACAATAAGGACATAAACAAAGAAATTTTTAAATTTTAAAATACCACACTTTAAAAAGCTCAGTCTGTAGCATGCTGCACAGCTAACATAATCCCCCCCCCAAAAAAATCTGCATTAATGTATAACTTTCTAGAAAAAACAACTCTACCTGTAAAAATATAGCAATCTATACTTAATAGATTTACCAACAGACATTTACCAAACACAAATAAGATGAACTTTCATTGTTAAAAATAATAGTAATGGAAATGGTACCAAACAATATTTCTTCAGTGAAAGTTTAGGGCAGAAGCAAAATCCACTGTTTACTTACTTTGTACATTTGAATCAATTTCCCCCTCACTTAAAGGTTTTGAAGTATTCTTTCTTTCAGGACTCAGAAGTTGATTACCAGGTTCCACAGCAACTGAATGGAAGAAAATATTTGAATGGAACAGCTATTACCTATTTCATATTCCATTTTTTAATCAACACCACGTAGTAGTCAAATGTTTGACATATCCAAGGCATTTGCCAAGTTCAAAAGTAAACACTAAATTTTAAATGGAAAATTAAAGTAGTAAAAACTAGATGTGTCAAACAAATTATTACTAAGGACTCAAAGGAAATATTCCAGATACACAGCATTTGATCACTGATGACTGGCAATCTATTAACAAAACTTTTTTCCTAGCTGATCAAACTGCACTCACCTGCTTCTATGATGAATCTAATGCAGTTAATTAAGGAGCAAGCATATGTCACATGAGCTGCAGAAGACAGCAAATTCCAAAGACTAGGCTGCTGTAGTGTCAGACAGCAACAATCCAGACCAGCTTGAAGATCTACACTTAATGGAATCTGGTCATGCACTAAATGCCATGATAGTGCCTGTACAAAAAGAGAAGCTCCCTATTAACAGCAAATTCTCAGAACAACTTCTAACCAAGGGTGACTTTTTTTTTAACTCAGCAAAATGTAAAGTATTAGTAGCAAATAATATTGGGGTTTTTTCCCCAAGAAAACACTATTTAAGTACAAGAAAATGATGACATTTATATAATGTTTATTAAGTGTCCCAAAAATCAGTGCAGGACCCATTCTCCCAAATGCCAGCATCAGTCAATCAACCTCTCCTTGTATAGGGGCTGTCCTTGTCCCACAACCCAAATCTGATTTACTAGCAAAGGTCAAACACAAAAAAAACCCGCCTAAAAACAAAAACCTAAGAAGCAATTTCTACAGTTAAGACAAAATAATTGCCCCAGTCAAACATTACTCAGTGGTGATCAGTTTAAGATAGAGTTGTTCCCTCTCCCAACATTTAATTATATCTTTAATTGTGGTGTAGTTTCTTACCTCTATTGACATCACTACGAATTTCAGAATATCACCCTCTTTGTCAGGAGGAACACGGAGACCAGCTGGTAGTTTTGAGAGTAACAACAAATACTGAGCCAGTGCACGACAAAGTGTCATCATAGACTGATACATCACCTCATCTCCTATAAAATAAGACTGGATGAAATCTAGCAGTTTGAATTTTTTTCCATTCAATAAATGATTTTCAGAACTATTTCATAAGCACTTTTATGCCAGGTATCTTGATTTTTTTTTTTTTAAATAGTAAGTTCATGTATTCACAAGACATCTGTAAAGTATCTTTGCAGAGGAGAGAATAAACTTTAAAAGATCATTATTTCTATTACCAAAGATATCGCTTAGTTTTTTCCAGTAGGCTGATGGCTCAGTTGGCAATAGTGGCTGAAAAACCTGGTGGGTGGCTGGAAGGTTTTGTACAGCAGCAGACACATGGTCCAGAGTTACCCTCCGAGCTGTTTCAAAGAGGCTGCTCTTCTGCTCCCTTGAGATCTCATTCATGCCAAGGCTTAAACAGGGTGCTAACAAGCTTAGGTTGAATTCCTGAAATCAAATAGGAGATTTTTAAAAATTGCTTTTAAAGTGAAACTAAGTATCTGGTGGTATTATTCTAACATACTAACATGGTAGTAAATTTACAGTTTATTGATTAACTTATTATTAGTACCTCTGTGGTGCAACAATATGGTTTAGCTCACACTAGCTCCAAATTTCAATTCCAACCAGCACCATATTGGAAAGGAAAATCAATATGCTTATTCCAGATTTTCAGGACAATGTGTGAATAAAGCTTAAGGATGATATATACATATACAAGGAATCTTCAAGTAATGAAGTATCTTTAGAAACAGCTTCCCCAGTATTACTTCTGCATACCAGTAGCAAATAATCATGGTGAGAATATGAACAAAAGACATTCTTAGATACAAGTTGCCCTTTTTTCCAGGTTTACTGTGGCCTGTTACTGTCTTACTGCAAGTCATCCAGCACAGATATTGAAGAGGTTACAGAAACAGCTGGCCTTGGAAGAAACTGTATGGCAAATCAAGATTATGTAAAACAACAAATTTGGATTTTTCTGATTGCAATGCATAAATAAACCTTTGCTTCCACTCTATTTATTCAACCTGTACTACTAGTAAGTTACTATCTGCAACATTGCTGGACAGATATCCACTGTTTTACACAAATATCTACTATTTTAGTTTCTAAAATTAAGTAAATTAGTATTATTGGTATATATTATCAGTGTTATACAAATTTGAAATGTTTACATTTAAGAATGTAAACACTTCAGAATGTAATCTATTAGTACTACCAATAGGAACACTTGAACTAATTTCATCCTCTTCCTCTGACAAAGTTACCTTGCTGGTCATGAAGGAGTTCAGGTCAGGCTGAGGAATCCTGTTTACCAGCTCTGCTCCTTCTAGAAGTGCTGAGTCAGACTTGATGCAACACTGTGACCGCACTAGTGACACATACCAGTCCTTCAATCATCAAAAAAGGACATTTATTACATACTCGTTTTCAGAAAACAACACAGAATATGGGGGCAGAGGGAGAACTGCTCATTAGCACTGAATGTCTAAGACATCTGTAGGCTACATTAATATAAAAAATAACCCCTCAAATTAAAAAGCAAAGAAAAAAAAAACTGGTGAATGGAAATGGAACATATTGAACTGGACCAACGGATGTTCAGTGACAACTTGTCTATTTCCATAAAGTCTGCACAGGAAATGAGGAAAAATTAATCTTAATATATGAGTGTAGGTACTTGTATTAGGATCCTAAACCTGACCAGACAATCTAGAAAAAAAAGTATGGAATACTCAGTAGTCACACAAATATAACAGGAATTAGAGAGAAACCAATACTATAACCAAGGAAGAAAACTCTACAAATATTTTTTTTTTTTTTTCAAATATTCAAATAGTTTTGCTGAATTTAATAACACAACTAAACCTGTCAGAGTTCAAGGAGCATCTGGACAATGCTATTAGTCATAGGATTTATTTTTAGGTAGCCCTGACAGAAGCAGGGATTTGGACTCATTGATCCTTACAAGTCCCTTCCACTGTAAGATATTCTATGATTCTGTGAACCATGCAGAAGTTGTGGGGGGAGCATACAAAAACTACTTTTGTTTAGAATTTACAGTGACAGACAAGGAGATTTTTGGGGCAATTTGAAGACAAAGCTATGGGTAAATGGTTTCTGGGCACAGCATTTTCTCCTGCTGCCCAAGTAGGTCTCAACATCCCCCCTAAGCCAGTGACTGCTCAGACTCATCCCAACTATCAGCTAATCAAATAATTTTTGCCACCTCAGTTACATAAGTTTACTATTACTGTGTATCACTATAGAACATTGAGGGATGAAAAGGAGAAATTATTTGTACCATGGGACAAACTAGAAAAAAGGGAGGCACAGAAGGCCCCAAGACTTGCTCTTAGCCTTCCACTTCACTTGGAAATAAACACGTCTAAGTTCATGAAAGACAGAAACACTTCAATATTCTTGATTGTTCTCTGAAAGTAATTTAAAGCTGAGAAGGAAAAACTGAACAAGCAATGTTTAATTTCCAAGAGGCAGCCAACAACTTTCAGCAAATGAATAAAACTAATACTGTAGTAAAACACATCAAGAAAACAAGATTATTTATCTGTCTCTATTGAACTGTATATAAATGTTTCCATTAAAGCTGAGCAAAGAAACCAAACTTGGTAAATTTTTCACAGCACTGTCAATACAACAAACATCTATGTTTGTGCTAATCATCCATCCTAAGGGATGTTCAACAGTCAGCCAACACACATGAAACTAATCACTGATCTATATTTGAGATACAATCTGACAATCCTGAGAGCATTAACTGCACAGTAAAAATAAGCTGCATTTAAATATTTTGTAAAGAATAAAGCTCGTTTATAGCCAAGGCACTTCTAGTGACTCTCTAAACATAATCTTACTTTGTCTAGAACTACATTCTCTAAAGGTGGTTGGTCTTCTCCATCTAGTGGGTGTGAGGTGACCAGAGGTGAGGGACTGGTTGTGTCTGGTGCTACCATGAGACGAAACCTATCCAGGAGTGAGTAGAGTCTTTGGTGCCTGAAAACAGAAGAACACATCAGCAGAGGGCTATCTTAGCTCTGTAAATCATTTAAAAATAAATCCTGTTTTAAATTTAAAAAGACATCCAGTGACTCAGTTCCAATCCTAGGACAAAAAAGCACTATGCTTTTTTGATGCAAACTTTCTTCAGGTATCAGAGGCCAAAATTAATTAACTCAGCACCACCAACAAATAAAGATTTAAATTTAATTTAGCATTAAAATTAGTGATATACCTAAGCTTAAAATACAGCTTTCTTTATCCAGCACATCTTTTAAATGAGTAAGGAGAGTCAAAGTTAGTGTAATGATTATTTGACTGCAAATAACATTTTAACAGATGCTAATCAATAATTCACTAAAATTATACTTCTATTAAAAAAAAATTATCCCTCACTGTACTAAAAACTCGTTTCCAGATTTGTGTCAGAGATTTTTTTTTGATACAGGTTTTTTTTGTGTTTCTTTTTAAATTCCACTACTGCTATCAAGAACTTGTACAAAGTAATTTTATTTTTTTTTTTTTATTAAATTGAACATTACCTGGGTAGGCACATTACTATTGATCTACTGCAGTCTCACATTTCAGGTTCTTTCCCCTACTTATTTCAGTCAACAGATATTAACCTCAAACAGCAATGACAAGAGGAGTAAATAAGGATCTTTCCAACATCAAATAGAAGTTTTTTTTTAAAAATTAGTAATTTGCTCCTTTTCATACAAGCAGTTTAAACAGCCAGAAGACTAAACAGTTAAAACTTTTAACACAGCTGTCTGGGAGAAAAAAAACAAAAAGAAAACCAAACTAAAAGAACCCCAAGCCCACTTAGCTTGAACTGACAATATTTTGCGAGTTTGAGGAAAATAAAGTTCACTTTAGTAAAACAGATTTTGTCAAGAAATTAATTAGCAGCTGCCATCTCTCAAAAGGTAAATACTGAGTGGGATGCAGGAAAGAGAATTTGAAGCAACCTTCTAGAGCTTGCTTCAGTTCTTAAGTAGTTCTCACTGAAAATTCAACACAGCCAGCACAACTGCACCTTGGGCCAGAACATGCCAGCATCCTATGAGAGGCTTTAATCCCAGTTTACTCCCAAAAACAACCCACTATCTGACCTCTAGGAAAAAAGCCAAGATGTGGGAAAACAGAGTGAACACGATCTGTATTACAACACTACTTAGTTTTACATTTTAATGGCATTGTTGGTATTATTTACCTTGCTGCTAATCCACTGTTTTGAAGGTACTCCTGAATTCTATCCAGTTCTTCAACTGGTAACTGAGCAATGCTGTTCTATATGAAAAAAATCACAAGAATTTTACAGGACAGATATATGTAAAATCCCCAAAAATACTTTTACCAGATCAACAAAGTTACAGGCAGATAAAGTGAAATAAAGTAAACATCCACATATGTTACCATAGGACACACAATGTGAACACGCTGCTGTTCTCAAGGAAAAAAAGGGAAGTTGATTTTCTGACTCCCACATTTACAGATTTCCAAAAGTGACAGTGGTGGAGGGTGAAAGCGCCACCTCTCCAATGACACTGGATAAACCAACAGTCCATCAAATTTCTCCTACTCTATAAACGAATGCAAACCAATAATTTATTTACAGAGAGTGTGTGAGAAAGTTTGCTACAAGAACGCAAACATCAGAAGGCTTAGAAAACCTTAAAAAATCAGGGCGACACACGTATCTATACACAAAATAAAAATACGCCAAATGAAATCACTTGATCATATTTTGATGTCACTGCTCTTGACCACACTGGGGGCACCTGGGTGCTGTGTACCTGCAGGGTGGCTGCCAGCAGCATCTCCACGCGGCGGCAGGCCAGGGTGTCCACCATGCGGGCCAGCACGCGGAAGGGAGTGCACAGCAGCTTGTCCACGTACAGGGTCAGCACGGCCCCGGACTGGCTCAGGTGGATTCCCTCCAAGCACTGCAAGGTCTTCTTCAGGGTTGTGGGCTATGTGTTCAAACAGCACGGAACAGAGAAACAAGACAAAAAATTTACAATCAATTTGGAATACAAAGATCTTAAAGGGAAAGACGCTCAGAAAAAACTATAGCAGAAAACTACCGATCAATATAATCACCTCTGTGTCAATGAGCTATTGGGTCATTTAATTAAAAACAACACTAAGTTGTTTGATGTGTAACTGTAAAAACACACAAGAGTAATCAAAACATAGGAAGCAAAACTTTTAGGGGAAAAAAGCTAAAATTTAGGTGAAATTGCAAAAAGCTTTGAACAGAGTGAGAAGCTTCAACTCTTTTCTGGAGGAAGGCAGAACATGTGCATAGTCAATGCACAATGTGACAATGCAGAAAACCAGACAATTCCTGGGGGGTTTTCTGAGCATTTGTTAAGAAACAGCAGTAGCAACTCAGGATTAAAAGGGTATGCAAATAATTTTTTAAATTTTTTTTTAATGTAAGCACCAATGCAGCACTAATATTCTAAAGGGAGAAATACAGAGACAAACTAGTTTTACTCATGAAACCAGTCCTGGTTTAGAACAGTCTGTTAATATCAGCTGTTTTAATTTTACTGTCTTTCCTGATAATCACCAAGCATTTCACACAGACTACATCTTCCATTAAAACATATTCAGTTTAGTTCATTCTGCTGATTCTCAGCCAATAAAGCCCAGACTAATATCACATAACTTTAAAGCTGCCCTAGATTTGCGCAGAGACAATGGAAAGAGATAGGAAACAGCACTGAAGCAACTCAGGGAGCAGGTGGCACAATTATCTCTAGATTATAATCATATTAATCACAATTATCTCTAGAGAAAGTCCAGCAAATGAAATTTCCCATGATTATGAGAGATGCATACAACCTTACATCCCTACAAAACATCATCAACTCCTTTTAATTTGAAAACTAAAATAATCAACAGAAATAATACCCTGAATTTCTCAGTGATTTTCCCACACCAAGTGGCTACAACTTTCAGAACAGATCCATGGGGAAGGCATGAGCTCACAAATAATTTTCATATTATCAGGGCCTATGAAGATGGACTGGTTCCTACTCCTGCCTCTGTAGTTAGTTTGCTATTTATACTATTAAGGCATTTAAATCGAAGTTGAAAGTTACAGCTTTAATTTATCCATTAGATATTGATTATGTGGGAAAATATCCATTAAGGAAGAAAAGAATCTTAACCATCTCCACCTGAATTCATAGATTTGATGGACTGGAACACATCTAATGCTGAAGTTACTAATATAAGGTTCGCTGCTTGCATTTTTAAGTAAGTGACTTTAAAATAAAATTAGAAGTTGATAAATGACCCAGAAATGTCAAACTTTGCATACTTATCAGTTAAACCTTATGCTGACATGAAGTGCCTTTATTCTTTACGAGAAGTCAAAAAGTTAAACTTACAGCTGCAAGATTCTCACAGCGTGACTGAATGGCCTGGATGAAGAGACCACTGGCTGCTGAATTCCTGTGAATGGCACTGATAAAATCTTGTACTGGAGGCTCATGGGACAGATTAATCAAATCTTGAACATGATTTACAATCAGCCAGGTCAAGTGTTCTGAATCATGTAGATTTTGACACTAAAGAGGAAAAAATTAAAATTTGATTGCAGTAATTAAAATTAAGACTTTAATTACTAAACATGACACAACATGAAACCTCTCATATATAATTCTGGTAGATATTTTGAAATAATGGCATAGAGTGTCTGTATCTTAATACCACCATCATTATTTTTACAAGATAGATTTTCCAAATGTTTTGCTCTTGTTGCAAATTAAGGTATTTGCCATGTGCATGCAGAACATGCAGCTTATTTTTCTAAAAACAATAAAAAACAGGTTAGAAACAAGTAAATTGAGAAGGTTGATTCAAAGATGCTGCTTTTAATGAAATGGGTTTGAAATAAACATACACACAGAATTGTCTTGCAAAATGTGATTTTCATCTAAGCTTCTTTAAGATTTCTTATTACTACTGGCCTTTAACACAAAATGAAGAATTTCTGGAAAGCAAATCCAAAGAGATCTGTCAATAATTAATGTCAAACCCCTAAAGGTTTGTGTATATAAACAAGCAGTGGAACACAAGACGAAGATATCTGTAGAGTTAACCAGGCAATGCTGAGAGCTTGTACAGTACCTCAGTAAAGAGGTTTTTGGAGGATTTTACCTTGGACGACCTCTAATCTGACTCTAGTGACTGTCCATTACTACTTGAAGTGCTTCCTAAACAAAGCTTTCTGTTCAGTTGAACCTGAAAGGAATGCAGTTTCCTTACCTCAAAACTGATGTGAGCTGCAAAGCCAAGTGCAATACCTCCTACAACTGAAAATTCACTTCAAAAGTTCCCAGTGAACTATAAAACTCTAATATTGAAGCAGCAAAAGGCCAAAGCCACAGAAATTGTTCTCACTGAAGAACCAAAATGGAAGTTAAAATGTTAATGTAAAACCTCTTTGCTTACATTGTAGGGATGGAAATTTGTTGTCTCCTGGACACCGTGCGCTGCTACTGATGTTGGGAAGTCTGGAACTACGTAGTGTGCTCCAAACACCTCCCAAGTAAGGGATGTGATAGCCAGAAGGTAATTCTATTGCCCACCAGATAAACTTCACAAGTCAAGAGAACTCACAGTTCAGAACAGAAAACAATGCCAAATGAGGTCATATCTAAGCTTACAGAAGCACGATCTGAAAATAAAATTACTAGTTTCACAGATCTTCATTTTTCACTTAACACACTTCACTTTTCAGTTAACACATATCAGTAATAAATGACTGTCAGCATCCTAAAATAACTCAAAACTGTAGTTATAAAAGTCACAATTCAAAACTCACAACATAGTCACAGAAGAGAATGAGTGCTCCTCTTCTCACTATCTCACGATTGCACATGCCACGCTTAGATTCCAGGTCGGATTCATCACTGTCTCCAGATATATGAGGGCTAAGCAATTTAGTAGTAGAAAGGCTGTGTCGCCTGCAAAAAGTACATTGTATGTTGTTACTATTTTCTTGGTATGGCTACTGAAACATGAACAACCAAAGTGCTTGGAGTATCCTACCAATGTCCTTATATGACACCCCCTTCCCTGTAAATTTCATTCAGAAGTGTCAAAAGTAGACACTTTGCTTTCCATCAGATCTTTATTTTTTAACAACTGCAGCATTGCTTATTACTTTTTCAGACAGTCTAAAGAATTAAATCACTTATTTATAAGAAAAACACATGCTGTTCCATCACTGGTAGAATAATAGAACCTAATACTGTATTTTCTTCTCAAACCAAACCACTGCTCCTGAGCACTTAGTCTAGTGTCAGATTAAAAGTGATGCCCAACCCAGAAAAGAGATGATACTGGTAAAAAAAAAACAAGTATTGCTATTTTAGTTCATAGAATCATCAAATCCAACCTTTAACCTAGCACCACATCATGGCTCACCACTAAGCCACATGCTGAAGTGCCACATCCACACACCTTCTCAACATTCCCAGGGATGGTGATTCCACCTTTCCCAAAGCTGCCCTGCTTTGCTCATAATCCTGGTAATTCCATGTTTCCACAAATCAGAATAATATATTTTCAATACATAAGGTTGAGCTGAAGCAAGAATCTCACATTTGTCAAAGTACTGATGCACTTCAGGTGGAGAGCAAGATGAGACTGCCCAACACTCACTGCACAAGCACCAGAGATGTCCCTCAAGTCACTTGTTCACCTCCCTCTAGAGTTAACACAGAGGAATACCCATCCTCACAGGAGGTCCCTTCCTTATCCACCGAGGACAATTATTCCAATGCATGACAGGTGGGATAAACTAACTTCAGACCAAGAGAATACCCATTTTAGAACCCTCCAAATTTCAGACAACTAGTGATAAGTGAGGTTATTACAGTGCTTGATGCTAATGAACCAGCAGGGTGCTAACACCATGTTTTGACAGCATTTAGCAACAGACCAGACCCACTGTAGCTACAGTTATATGATCAGACTGTATTACCACAAACACAAGTGTCCATCTTCTCCACTGGCTGGCTATTTCCTAGAAAGTGAAGTATGAGGTCTCCATATAAACATGAAACACTGAGTATTTTGCTATAGTTATTTCCATAGTTTCAATAAAAAGTAGTACAAAGATGAAGTTTTCTTGCCTTAGAAGTGGAGAGATTACCTGGCAGTTCTTCTGAGGAGCAACTGAGTGCAGGACACATTTCCTTAGTTTGGAAGTCACACCAATATCAGAACAGACAATATGTACACACATAAAGTAAATGCAGAACTACATTTCATAATCCAAGCAGCACCATTCAATGACAGGCTTGGAAGAAAGCAGCTGGATTGTTTCAATATGATTTTAGAAAATATAATTATATGAAACACACTACTAGGGAGCAAACCCAAAACTTACTTTGGGGTTTGATGCACTTCTGACCACCAGTTGTAGTTGGTATAATTGACAAGAAGCAAGATGTGACACCAGAGGAGAACTAAAGAAGGATGAGTGGGAATCATGGACTGAACAAGATCACTCAGACTCTCAAGTGTATAGAAACTACCATCAGATCCATCTCCTGTAAAAAGTCGGGTGGCTGCAGCTGTGATTCTTCTAAACATCCCTGAAAACAATAAAACCATGTTAGAGTAACAAAGCTCTAGTCTGAATTCTGAAGTTTTAAAATTATTCAGGGTAGAATTCCTGCAAGAAAGGTAAATTTGAAGCAGTTTTACAAATTTAAGTGATGAAGTTTGCCCTAGGGCAGTGTGTAAACCAGAAATTGCCAGCTCTCAGATTCAATAAATAATGTTTTGATAGGTTTCATGACAATTATCATTAATCAGATACATGAAAACCTTCATTCAACTTAAAACTGTCACCTGTGGACCAGGGTTAGTTAGTTTGTTTGTAAATTAAAAACACAGATATTCTACTTAAGAACCATGAGGTAACTACCACTCTGCATGTTAAGGAAGAACACCTATGAGTATCGTGTTTCAGAGGATGGCTTTCCAAACACATTTAGTTGAAACTAAATTTATTCTCTTTCATCCAGTTTCTAAAGTGCAAAAATTACGTATTTCTGCCATTACTGTGAAAATAGAACACTCAGCAAAAAAGCAGAATTTTGCTTTCTGAATTACTGATTCTGTGTTTGTATGCCAAAACAAAGGTTTGGGAAAAAAGAAATTAGAAAATGGTGGGAAAACAAGGAAGGTTGGCTAAAGGTACAGGACTTTGAGTTTCTATGTGAAGATAAGACCAGGGGGCAAAAAAAATTTCTTCAGAGTCAGTTAGGAACCAAGAGCTAATCAGAATAATGAAGGAAATCTGCAGTGTTACTTGCTTTCCTTGCCAGACATAGAGAAGAATGAAGCTGTAAATTCCACAGCCATGTGGACCAATTTAAGCTGCCCCCAGGACTGACAAACACACAATGTAAATAGCAAAGAATGGGGAAAAGAGCTGAGTCTCAAATCTCTGGTTCCACTTATTAGCAAAGCCCCATTCCAGCTCCCTGCATTTGCAGAAACTACACCATCTAGTGCCTTCCTACAGGCATAAAAACCATTGCATGCTCATCTTTCTATTTTGTCCATGCCTTTTGTTTCTAACTTCAAAGGAACAGATTGAGAATGTTCACTTATAATCTAGCAGCTTCCTACAGCTGGAAACACAGGAATCAGCAATGCTCACATTTTGAAATACTGCAATGGGTGAGAAGACAAAACATCCAAGCAGAACTGTGGTTAGAAATTACAAAATACAGCCTATGTTTCCACACACAAATTGCTGTAAGCTACACCCATAGTTAGGAGAATATAACTTAAAGAGAAAATAATTATGGAGGTTCTAACTGAACAAAAGAAAAGCATTAGAAATTCAGGCAGTTAGTTAATCCTCAACCTAAATAAATATGTTATGACATGAAAATACAGCCCAGACGTCTGAACAACTTTTCTTTTACTCTGTTACACCATACTGGTACTAGTGATAGTAATATACCTGAAGTTATTTGTAGTTTTACATTAAATTAATTCTAGAGATCATCCAATCCACATATCTCAGTGCTCTGCATGAGTATTTTAATATTTAATTTTAATTTTGCATGAAAATTTCTACATAATTCCTGGCAAGACTCCCAGTGCACCCTGGAAGCCAGTCACAGCAGCAGAACTAGCTGAGCCTTCCTTTCAATTATCCCCAGCCTCCACTGTGGAAGAACCCACTGCCCCAATTTCAAACACCAGCCTCATTTTCTGATTTCCTTGCTCCTCGCTTGACACCATTTAATCATTTTATTCCAAAACACCCTGGTATAAGTTACTCGTTATAATATTTGATTCAAATATTTCTCCTAAACATAGATGAATATATAATTAAAACACATACTATTATAATTAGATAATTTAATATCATAAAATAGTATAGAAATGTATTAAAATTATTACTGTAACAGACACATGGGAAGAGAACTGTCACTCTGTTTGCCCAGAGTTCTGCCCCCTAAAGAGCACCTAAAACAAAGATTAATTTTGTGTTTCCTCACACGCACTCCTGGAGCCTTTGCACCAAGAACCTCAGTTTGGAGGACTCCCCATTTTACAGACCAAGGCAACAGAACAGAGTTCCTTGTCCCATGTCCCCAAGGAAGCCTATGAAGAACCAGGGACTTGTGCCAAGACCTTTTAAATTGCAGACAACTAAGAGTAAACCAAGGTTGCATTTCAGCTGCAAGCTGAAAATGAGAAGGCAAAAAGGGCAGTTATAGCAAGAAAGGATAAAATAAAGGCATGATAGTACCACTACTCATAAAATAAGACTAAATCAAGCTATGAACTACAGAAGTACCAAAGGGGTAGATATTGGGTATCCAACAGAAGAAACTTAAGAGAAAATTTCCAAACCTGAAGAAAGGAACTCAAGACCAGCAAGCTGGAAAATTGCCACCTTTCCTGGTTTTCTGGGGTGGTTTTTTCTTTGGTTTGTTGGGGGTTTTTTTTGCTTGCTTTATATATTTTTATTAATTATGGCAAAAGCCAGGAACCTTCCTTGTCAGGAGTCTGAGCTAGTGGTCTATGACTCAGTATCTCAAACTGGACATACCAACCAGCCTCCAAAGGAGGTAAAACATGAGAAATACAGTCACAAATTTGGAATGCTTTGTGCTTTTTGGACTGAAAAATTTTAGACAGTTACAAGGAGAGACGCAGAGTCACTAATTACATTTTGTTCTACAAAGACTAAAGAAATGTGCAAAATGTGCCCTGCATGCATAAGCATTGTTAAGTTCTCTACATGGAGTAAGATACAACATCTTTAGCATTTACATATTCCTTCTCAGTAATTCAATGCATTTATGAGTTGTCTTGGAACTTAAAAAGCCTAGCACTGCATGCTATGACTGGGCAACATTTCAAGTATTACCTGATTTGAAGATATGTATTAAGCACATAAGCAGCGTGCCCAGCTCCTGGCAGTAGAAAGTGTGTTGCTGCTCATTCATGTCCACTTTTAATTGCTTGGTGACGATATCTTCCAGTAGAATGCCAACCAGCTGTAGTAAGAATCTTGAAAGAAACACATATACAATTAATAGGAAAATTATCAATCTTTCAGAAAAAGATGAGGTTAGCCTATGGGACTTTGGTTTGAAAAATAAAACATGAAGTTCCTTTCCCTCTATCCTAAATAACATACTAAATAAAATGCTACAGAACAGGTTAACCTAAAACAAACAGGATGCTATATGATCATGAGCACGTCAATAATTACATACTAAATTCAGATTCTCTCTCATCACCTACAGTCACATTAGCATTGGCCCAACTCACTCACAAAGCAAATATTCAGAATGCTGTGGTGTCTTCATAGTGATTTGCTAAAAGCAATAGAGCTAAATCAAACTAAAACCAATCTATGACAGTCACCACAGCTCAGCTGAGCAGGGGTAATTCAGCAAGTCACAGTAATTCACCTGTTTACCTCACCTCATCTATCCATACTCTACTACACAGGTTCTTTATCAAACCTCCAGCTGGGACAATGTGGTGTCAAAAGAAGCACCAAAAGAGGGTATTTGAGAAAGCCACCCTTGCTTCTGGCCATAACCACAACTCCATTACTTACATCACTGCTGTTGGACATAAGGTCACAGTATGGGTGTCCAGAAAACCCTCTTCCCTCTATCCACAGCCCTCAGAGTGAGCTGAATGACATCAAACAGCATTCTATTCCTATCAGGAGTTCCCTATGTCAGTAAAATATTATTTTCTTAAACAAACAGCTATTTCTAATGCTTTCCACCACATTAAAACATAATGCCTTAATGACAAACATTATGTCAACATAATACTGCTGCTATCTCTCCATGCTTCTTTTGCCTGAAGTATATCACTGTCCAAGGACATCAGCATGGGAAACCAACTAAACAAAGCTAGGTTTTAAAAAAAAGAGAAAAAGAACAGAACTAACTCAATAGACTTGAATCTCGCTGCTGCCAAGTTTCTAATACAGAACCTGGGCTTCCACCTAAAGGGATGTTTCATCATTCAGTCCCCATTCAGTCCTCCACACACACTTGCCCCATGTCAACTTATTAACTTATTGATTCCACTTAGAAGTTTTATATGTGTTAAATACTGCCCAGTGTACTTGTGATTTCTCAGAACTATTTACCTTTCCCCAGGTTATTCAAAAGACAGTGTACCTGGAAAATGTCTCTTCAGGTGGGTATTTCACCTGTTTGACCTCAGTGCGATCCTCTGGTGTGGACATGTTATTTTCTCCACATCTCAGTCTGTTGATTGCTTGACATGAAATCAAATACGGTGAGAAGGAAAGCTCTTGTATACGGGATAGGACGATGTCTTCTGTTGACTGTGAAATCAGAACTCTAAGGATAGCTAAAATTCCAGAAATCCACAGCTGGACAGTGCTCACTGATGCCTAACACAAACACAGAAATACAGAAGACTGAATACTTTTGAAGTTAAATGACACAACATAGAAAGGCATTTACAAATGAGCATTTTCATTAACTTGTGAAAAATCAGACCCTTTTGAGAACGGAGCAAACCAGAAATAAATTCCAAGTTCGTATCTTACAAAACGCTATTCCTGTGGTAACTGTCAAGCTCATATTCACTGGTAAACAATCTCTCAGCTACAAAAGCATTACTAATACTTATATTAAAAAAATGTAATTTACCTATTAAATTTTATTCTATTTTATTGTAACAGTACCTTCCTTTACATTCCTGATCCTCAACATACAAAATGAAGGAAAGTAATTCATAAGCAGAACACTCCTGTATCAAGTACTCCCAGCTGGTAAATCACATTAGTTGTAGTCAATTTGTTCCCAAATTCTGCTGCTGGTACTTTAACATCACTTAGCAAATTATTAAAGAGAAACACATTCTCTTTTGGTTTGCATGAAAGACACCAGATTCTCTCTTCTCTGAAAACAGTAGCTTACCATTGTTTTAGGAGTAACAAACATACTCCTTAAAAGCATGTCCACAGGGCGAAGGGATGAAGGGGCCAAAATTTCAAACAAAGTGTTCAATACTCCCAAAGCATCATGAGAGTCTATATGCATCTGTGAAAGAAAAACACAAAACTAATTTCTAACTGTCCACTAAAGGTAACTTTAAAACAAAATTTACACTCTGTGTATTAAACATTTCTGTAACAACCTGTAATAAAGCTGTTCTTTACAGTACAAAATTCAGAACAACCAAAAGCTATGAAAGATAAATTTAATTGCAGGCCTTCCTAGACATGAATTTTAAGAACATGGACAAAAATCTGTCATATGAAATCCAGTGTGCATAACACATATATTTCATTTGGAGAAATAGGCCTTATTCAGAGAATGAGACTAGAGGACTGATTTGTCATAAAATTTAGAGACTTTTCTCCTCATTGCACATCCTACCAGGTTTATTTATAGACTGCAGTGCTGGTCACGATTAAACTTATGCAGGTAACTAGGAGAAAAGAAACCTAATCATCAGAAAAGTGAAGAGCTACAGTGGTAGGACAGCTTACTTGAACAGTTTTCTAGATAAATTATAAAGTAATCAACTGCAAAAAGCAAAGGACTGGACTACAAATCCAGATTACCCTATGCTGCTTAAATAATTTGGAAGATGATCATGTGCAGTCACACAAAACAACAGCAATTTCATTCTGTCAGCATTTCAGCTTTGCTGTAAAACTGTTGTCTGATTCTGCTCACTCTCCCCAGACACGAGATCTCCTCCCAGGACTGGGGAACTGCCATCATGGAGCAAAGAATATCTGAGGCTAGAGCACCTCTGCTATGGAGACAAAGTGGGAGAGCTGGGGTTGTTCAGTCTGGAGAAAGCTCTTCCAGTACAGGGAACTGGAAAGGGACTTTTTGCACAGCCAGGTAGTGATAGGACAAGAGGGAATGGCTTTACACTGGAAGAGGTGGATTTATACTAGGAAGAAATTCTTTCCTGTGAATGGGGGCGGGCACTGGAATAGGTTGCCCAGAGAAGGCATGGCTGTCCCCTCCCTGGAAGTGCTCAAGGCCAGGTTGGATGGGGCTTTGAGTAATCTGGTCTGCAATTAGACCCACTGCAGCCATGAAAAAAATAAATCTGACATTCAATGAACATGGGACCATCTTCACACCATTTAGTAAGTGTTCTGATATTATCATGTATCTAAGAGAAACAGAACACCCTTACTCTGGAGACAGTCTTGACCATTCTGCATATACTTTATGCATTTACATAAGAACTTCATCAATTCAAAGACTTAAGTTTACCTTGCAGCAGTTGTTTCTTCCATATATGGCAAAATGAATTTAAAAAAAATTTGTCTTCATATAAAAAAAAGGAAAAAGCAAATACTCAAAGCCACTATTGATACAAACATTCCAGCAATTATTTAAGGTGTTTATAGAATTAAAACAATTATATAACCACCTGCTGTTTTGCAAGCATTGGGAGAATGATGTCAGCTATTTGCCGAGACAATCTCTTCCATTTGTCTTCATTTTCTTTATGACACTGTTGCAATACCAAGATGAACATTTCTAGCACCTGAGGAAAAGTAAAAAAAAAAAATAAGTAAACACCCATACTAACAGAAAACATTCCAGTAATATAATAGGAAAGAACATTCATTTCAACCACCGACCAAAAAGACAAAAGGGAAAAAAAAACCACATGAGAAAATTGTGTATTTTTAAAACCCCATTTGCAGGTTAAAAGCCTGTCCTTAGTTACGAGTTTTTTGGTGGTGGCTTTTAAAGAATTTTCCAGCTAATTTTATAAACTTGAAAAAAAATGTTTGTTTTGTACTTTTTAAAATTATATTTGTCAAAGACTACTCAAACAACTGGAAAAAGAATCATAAATCTAAATACCACACCACTTACTCAACAAAAAGGGGAGGAAGAAAGAGAGCAATTATCCACATATATACTCTGTCTTAACTCTAGCTTCAATAAAGTTTAAATTTTGTCAAGGAAACAAAACAGACATTTTTATGGGGCTCATCCACCTGAGATATGTCACTTTCATATAAAAGTTTTAAGAGACAACATAACAGAGTACACCAAGCAAGGAGCACTTCTGGTAGCTGGATGTGTTATAGGTTCAGGGGTTATAGAGACCACACTTGGAAGGACAGAAGACAAGAGACACAGCATGCAAGAATGTTAATATATGGACTGGGAAGGGGGACAAAAGAATCTGTTTCAGGAAACAAGTTAGAGCACTTGTAAAGCAAATTCAGGTAGTTCAGATTAGGGAGAGGGAGATTCCCAGGTGACTTTCTTCCCAAAAGATTCTCCCAGGACAGGAGATAGGAGCAATTCCAAAACTTAATTCTGGAGCTCCATGGGTGGCAGCTCCAGTTGCAACAGAAAGAAGTTGAAGGCTGCAGCTATGGGAACCTCTCAAACGTCCAGGGAAACCACTGCAGACCATCCCAGCCACAGCCAGGGAACCACAGAAGAGCCCAGGGTTGGTTTATACATATTGCACCAGCAGAACAGGGTGGAAAAAGAACTACAAATGGGATGGTGTGGGAAGAACAGTGCATGGGTGGTCTTTAATAGGTTAAGTGTGTCAGAAGGGGATCTGCCAGCAACTGCAGTACCTTATATAACAAAGTTATTCACTATTTCACATCATGTGTCTACAGAGTGTCATTTTATACAGTTATATTAGTCATTTTATGATTATAAAACTACAAATTCAAAAGAAAATGTGGATACACAAAATTACCCCAATCTGAACACGCAGTTCTAACAAATTATTTTGACAAGATGTACTGACTTTTTTCAGAAAATACAGTGCTTACATTAGCATACACTAGAACTGCATTTTCACATTATGAAAGAAAGGCACATCAGGTTTGTTAAGCACCTGAATAAGCAGTAAGATCCCATGTTGATCATGACACTTCTCTTAAAATTACTTTTATGTTTTTCTTTAAAACAAAGTGTATTGACAAAAGTCATTGTTACACTCCTACAAAGCAGAAACATGTTTTCCAAAGTCTGGGTCAAAGTAGAAAGTCGTAACAAATACCTAATTACCAGTGTCATTACCTTGTTCAAGTAAGTGTTATTCAAGTACAGTAATACCTAAATCATCTCCATGCAGCATCTTTCCTAATTTTAAACTTGTCTCCTTCTCCATTTTACTCCCATTATTTTAAGGTTTTTCTCTTCCATCAACCTTCTGTTTATTCTGTCTGCAACACAGCCAAGATCATGATCCTACTGGAGCTTTTTAGTTTTTTGTTTTCTAGGCTTGACTAGGAAATTCTACAGCTATGTTACTTGACCTAAAATACTAACTTGTAGTGCAGAACCTTTCCCATATCCTTAAAAATCTTTGCATACTCTCTCTCTACAAGGAAAGATACCACACAGAGTCCAGCTATTCCAGTTTTGTATAGACAATCATCAATACTGCCTGAAGCACTTTTAGCAGTCACAGCAATGTTACCCTTTCACAGACCACAAAGAGGGACCCTTCATCCTCCTCTCCTACCTGGTGGTACTGGATAAGTCTCAGCAGCATTGACACTACAACCTCCTTCTGAGTTTCCAGCTCTTTTCCAGCATCAGCTTTATTTGTTCCTCTTAACACAAAGAGATCATGAACAATGGGTTGCAGAGCTGGTATTGCTGAAATGAGATGTATTTGTTTTAGTATGAGACAAATCACTCCTGAACAGTGATTTCTTGAACTAACAGTTCAGTTGCTAAAGGTAAACTGGGTTCTAGTTCATTAAAGGTTTTACCCATACCTAAAAACCCACAAACCCCATACTGATCATGCATAATGATGGAATTTTTTTTACTTCTTTTAGAAAATTTAAATTATGGACATATTTCCCTATTCTCACAGAGCTTAAAAAAAGATATTTTTATAAAGTATTCCTCTGCAGAATCACTGTAAAGTATGACAGAGATGCTTCTACTTAAAGGCTGAAAGTAGAAGGAAAGGGGAATGGACAAAAAATTAAAATCAAAGCCTTGCACATACTGCTAAGTTGTGAACTTATTACTGAATAAAGTTTTAAATAAAAGCATTGTTGCAATTATGAACAATGCAAAATGTGGGGCAGCAGTGTTAGTGTGATATAATAAATTTCCTGAAGGAATTAAGTGAAAAGTATTTCATGTCTTAAAAGTTAGTTTTTCTGGAACGCTCAGCATGATAAGTTTTCTATAGCTTAGTAGTCAACACTGGATTTATTGCTGAACTATTATTAGTAAGTGTTGATGCCTTTTTTCTTTCTTTCTTTCCTTTCTTTTTAATAACTTTTTTGTGTTTTGAATTACCATGTGTAACAGCTTTCCTCCCACTGGCCATGATACCATCACACAGCTGAATGATCTTGGGAATTCCAATTATTTGTTTGGAATGATATCGTTCATAAGACAGCAACACCAGGAAAAAGAAGATATTAGGAATAATTGCTTCAGACTCCCTGAAAACAAAACAAAAAATTCCAGTGTCAAGTTTTGCACAGCTTTGTTCAGTAAAACCCATCTTTTTACAGTCAAGGTTTTATTACAGAATATGTTGGTCTGGTTTCATACAGTACTTCTGTAATTTTTGTGCCCTGTTCTATAAAATGTGTTCTCCCCCAGGGATTTCTTTCAATCTTTGACCACTACAGCTATTGATATTAATACATACTGTCTAATGCACATTAGATTATTTCTGTAGAAGACCCACAGAGCAAAAGAACAACTTCTCTCTTCATTAAAACTCAAGTGTGAGAAAAAGCAGAAATAACTGACAGTAAAAATTTCACTGACTTGCTTATGACCAATGTGTACCAGGTGACCAGAGTACATATGGATTCACCCTGAATCCACAAGAGGAAAAAGTAGCTCTCCCTTAAGCAATTGCATCTAGCAATGAAATGCTGATTTCTGGAAGCATAGCTTTGGCAGGAGGGCCCAAAGGAATGGGTTTACAATACCAAAATGGAGAAACAAAACAACAAAGTTGTAGACTATATTATTATTATTATTATCCATTTTACTTCCTGACTTTTTCACTCACATGGAACCTAAAATATATGGAAGAGTTACCACTGGAGCCAGAGATTAAACAAGCACATTGCCCACAAGAGAACTCTCCCTTTCTCATAAGGTAGAAATAACCAGCAAATCTAATTACTACATGTGACACATCACTAGTTTTTCAGAACAAGACAGTTGCAAACCCTCATTGTTCAAAGGCTCTTTGCCAATTTCATACCTGAACTGTCCTACTTCAATGTATTCAAACTGCTTTAGCACAAATCCAATAAACACCTAAAGAGAGAATAAAGTGTGCATCAGAACAGACATTAATTTTCATTTGAAACCATTTTGACAGTTATAGACAGGCACTGAAAATCATTTGCACCACATTATGAAATGTTCCCTCTGCAGTTACAAAAGATGAAGAAATTTGTTGAATATTTTTTACAGCTTGCCTGAACTTATGCCATGTTTAACCTGTAGTCTGTATATTTTTAAGTATAACTTCATCTTTCACTCATGAAATACAATATTTGAGGTATTACAATCAAGAATTTAAGAATCAGCTAAAAATCTAAACAGATAAAATCCAAAATCCACTTATGCATTTAAAAGAATTATCTCTTAATGAACTTACAGAAAACTTAAGCATTGCAAGTCACATTCATTTATATACCTGAAAATAACTGTAGTAAATAAAACATCTCTAAGTAAACCACTTAAATTTTATGTTACAAATTCACTGCTTCTGTGGACTGCACAGACTACTGTATTTGCTACTAGCTGCCCTTACTGCCATTAACATCAAACAGTATTTGTCAACCATGCTGCTCATTATCAGTCATAAGGAAGTCCATACTCTCAGTATGGACGAAGGTATTTCCATTTGTAAATGAAGTTTTATTTAATGAAATTGACTGTCTTGTCCACATCATTTTATTCCTGAAGTCCATCTCATGGGCAGTTCTTAAATAGCTGTTGCAGAACTCAAAAAGTCATTCACATGCAAAAAAACCCCAGAAGTCTGAAGCTATTTGTGGCTGAGGGCTGGGAAACTGAGTCTCACCCTCCTGTTAAGTCTTCACTTTTAGTACAATAAATGGACTGCTGGAAATATTTTTGCTGCAGATGTTAACTGAGCCTGCTGGTAAGATGTGAATGACAATTTGCAAATGTGGTGAGGTACCAACCTGATCTGAGTCCAGGAGACAGTAGTTAACTCGCAGCTGAACCAGTTGAGCAAGCAAGTCTAGAACTTGTCTCTGCAGCTGTACCGACGTTGTTGTTGTGTATTGTTTCAATGCTTTTATGACAAGGGGTTCAAATAAACGAATGTGATTGTGAATAGCATTCTGTAATAGAGAGATTTTAAAGTAATCTAACATCTGAACATGTCTCTGATTCAAAGCCAAATTAGTTTTGAAAGGAGGAAAAATGTTTTAAATCTAAGGTACAGCTCTTTCAGGAGAACACAGATACAAGTACCTTATCAGCACGATGTTTTGCTGCACTGGAAATGCTAGTTTTCAGCTGTGTAGAAACTTTCTGCAGCACATCAAACCATCTGTTACAAAAAAATACAAAAAACCCCACACACATTAAAACAAAATACAACAAATATACTGTTCTTAAATGCATTTTACTGTGCCAATGCCAACTTCCCTAAATCTACTTGACTGCTTCAAGAATCTTAGTAAAAACAAAGGGCAGAGACAACCTACAATACACTTCAATCAGAGAAAGATGTTCTAGGCTTTGCTTAGTTATCCTTCTACCTTTCCTTTAACGCACTATTTGCTGTATTTATAAATTAATAATATACCTTTGAATACAAACATTTAAAATTATTATGCTTTTAAAAAACTTCAGTGATATCCATTTTAATGACTTAACTTTGCTTTGGAAAACACGTTAGTGATAACTACATTCAGGATGTGCTCACCAAGACAAGCTACTCTGCTTAAGTCTGTATTTTCAAGTTACACAGCACCCCAGTGATACTCACATTTATGAAAAGCACTAAGAACAGAGTCTAGTACAAGATAACATTATGAGGAGAGGGAAGGAAGTTACCCTGAAGCATCGTGCTCCTGCTCAGCCTGAACCATGTTCCTCAGACTGGCATCAGCAAGGGCCTGTGTGAAGTGTGTGTAGGGTGCCATGAAGCAATAGTGGTAGAGACCAGGCCTCAGATTGGAGGAGCCCAAGCGCTGAGCTTTGCCTTGAGCTTTGCTGGGGTTTGAAGACAAGCCATCGTACTGAGAAGCCAGATTTGTCCCAAACAATGTTTTCAATAACTAGAGAAGAAAATTGGAAGGAAAATAAGAAAAGTTAGTATTTCAGGGAAAAAACCCTTGATTTGTCTCTTAATGTAATTAACCTTTGAGGACTTAAACCTAAATATTTGACTGGAAGTCTGCAAGAATTCCATCACTAAGGCAGTCAGTTCTTTGCTTTCTGGGGTTTGTTTGATGCAGTTAACTGGCTGAAGAACACTTTCAGGAAGGTAGGAAACAAGCTTGTTTTCTGAACATCAGCTAAAATAGTTGTGTGTATTGGAAGCAGTTCAAGAGGAAACCAGTATCAATTTACAGAACAAGCAGTGAAAATGAAAGAAAATGTGCTCTGTTTCCTCCACCTGGGCCAATGTTTCTACATACCACTTCCCTTAAAAGCATGGCCATTCTTAATATCCAACTGACAGCCAAAGAACATCAAGATTAACACTCACACAACACATTAAAAAATGACTCCTTACCTGCTGTACACACACTGTTGCCATTGTTGGCTCTCTGTTGAAACATGATTTTAGATACCCCAAAATTTCTTCTACACACTAGAAAATCAGAAAAATAAGGATTAAATTGCATTTTTCTTCATTATCCAAAACATTACAGTGAAAACTGGCCAGTAGCACAGGTTTTTGTACTAAGTAAAACTACATTAATTTAAGGGAAATACAGGAATTACAGAAATAAATATTCAACATTTTCCTCCTAATCTTAAAATACTACAATGTCTAACACCACAATTAAGGAGAAAAAATAGCAAGACACAGGAGAGGAAGGAGGGCAATAGGCCTTCTGACATTTTGTATATTTAGACATATGAATATAGGGAATGACTGAAGACAAACCATTTGGCTGGAAAGAAAAATCCCCACGTGAAATTTAAAAAGCAAAATATTATTCCAGTTGTCAACAGCAGTAATTTAACCTGGAGAATTTGCTTTAGCACTTTAGTCAACTTTGTGGAAGCAAAACACTTCTAGGACTGGACTACTGTTCCTTGGAAAAGCAGCAATTTTGAAATCAGTGATATGTGCTTTCTCCCAGTAAGGACCACAGATACTGGACAATGTTAACTCCAAAAGAAAAAACAAACAAGTCTTATACCTTTCCAATGTCCTGAAGAGTAGCAAGTTCCAATATCTGAGAGAGAACATCTAAGGCAGAGCGTAAGAAACATCCAAACTTCTCATTTGTGTTCTGGAGATCCAAAGTAACCTGTTCCCAGAAAATAAAACCACATTACTTGACAAGGAGACACAAATTACTGGAAGTGGGTATTGACACAAAGTGATCCTTTGTATAAAATTTCACTGACAGCTTAGACTGCCTTATGCATTACTGGAAAGGCAGGACTCCATTCTAAGAAAAAAAAGGAATTTTCTTGCTTGAGGAAGCCCTAGGGCATTGATAAGCAATGGAGCTGGATGATGCATTTCTCATAAACACAGTAGGTGTAATAAGAACACAGTCCTTGAAGTGTACATATCAGATGACCAACACTCTAGGGAATGCATCTTCTGTCACCTGAACTAATGAGGAAAAAGCTTCCCCATCCTGGAATAAAGTTCAGAGAGAACAAACGTGGGGATATATTTGGGACTGCCTAGCCAGCAGAGTCATTTGGTACCAGCAATAATGGCAGCAGAGAAACAACAGGGTGACAGTGCCTATCATAGGCTGTCGTTTGGCCTGGTTTTGTTTTTATTGGTGGTAGTTGTGATCTCTCTTTAAATTCTTTTTTGTGTGTGTATAAACTGTTTACACAGGTAAACAAATGAGCTGACAGAGGCAGAGCCCATTTGAAAGAAACAAAATGATTATCCAACCCCAGTGCAGTCCAATCAAACAATATCATGAAGTACCTTATAATTAGCATGGGTTGCTTTCAAGACATCATATAACTTCAGGTATGATGGAAGATGATAAAAGCTTCCTACTGAAGATGATTTACTTGTTGGAACAGGTCCTGTAGCATCAGTTTGCCTAGAAGCTTAAAAGAATATCACAGATTAGCACAATATGCCTTTTCTAGGCTGCTCATGAAATGTACATAACATAATTTACTACATCTGCATTATTAAACAGCATGTTTTTTTCAATCCATGTATATTCCAAACTGCAGACACAAACTGTGCACAACTGGAAAATGAACAGCATTCCAACGATCCAGCCTGCTGTGGTGAGAGAAATTAACCCAGAGGGCTTAATATTGAAGTGTGTGTGCAATTTACAAAACAGAATTAACACGTGTTTCTTTCATTTACTACTAATGAAAGAAAAGGTTTCAAGATTCATAATCTTATTTCCAAAAGCAATGTAAGTCACTCCTGCCAAAAGCTGGAAGTCAACTTTCAAATTTCTTTTAAGTAACATATGTGCAAAAATTATTTTAGTCAATAGCTGAGTAGATTCACAAAAAGTGAGGAAAAGGATTCAGCAGTGCTTTGGTTCTGAAAAGTACAGTTAATTTCCAGTTTACAGTTAATAAAAACCAAAACAGTAAAGAAGCCCCCACCCACAGCTGCCTTTCCACCAATGCAGCACCCTGCCAGCCTCTTGAACTGAAACTCCTGCAAGGTTATTCAGTTTTATTTCTTCTCTCTCTGCCACAACATGGTGTAGGGCAGGTAGATGGAAGGGTTAACAGAAGTGATGTGCCTACCTGGACTTGCTTCACCACTCTTTTTAGGGCTCATGGGCACAGATGCCTGTTCCACAGACTCCCTCTCCTTCCCCTTTCTCCGAATAGGACTAAGAGAAGGCGGGTTTGTGAGAGAAGGTAATGCTGCCTAGAATTAAAAGAACTTTTATTAGTTTTATAAGCAAGTACTTTTTTTTTTCTTCTACAAAAATACAAGCATGTTTTTCTCTTGTTTAAACTCCTCTTCATTTGACTGTCAGTTAAATTGAAATGTTTCAGGTTCAGGACATGAATTTCCTATGTGAAAAGGAAACAGTTGAATATATTCTTCACTTGATTTTCGACTTCAGCACAGGCCAATGAGATGAAATTAGAGCTCAGTGACTACACTTCCTTTTGATTCCAGATACAGGAGTGTCAAAAGTATATTCAAACATTTTTAAAATATGAAGAAATTCCTGATCTTAACAACACTGTCCCACAGTTTCTAAATCAGTCTCTAAATGCATATTCCTCAAAAAAATCTCAAAAACCCCCAAAGCTGGAAGTACCTTATATAAGCTGTTTCAGAAGTCAAAATATTTTACAGGATATTCAGAAGATAAAAGTCATTTTCAGCCCCAAAAGGAGCTCAGTGTACTACAACCAGCCAACCAACCCAAAAGTCAACACATTTCCCAGAGTATGCAATCCAATACTTCACATACTCTGTATACTCTTCACTGAATCAATGTTTCAAGTGAAGTCAGCAGCAATAAAAGACTCAAAATTTAGGGTAATATTTTAAACACTGTAGAACTAAAGAAAAACCTGTCATATGAAGAAAAATAGGCATTTTTTTCATGGTACATGCTTTACTACACGGTGAAGTCATTCTCAAGGAATTAGGTACTTACCTGTATCAAGTCTAAAATGTGAAGAGGACAACAGTATTTAAGCACAACAGTATTTAAGTCACATAATTTTATTTTTAATATATACCTTTACTGCTGGACCAGGAGCAACATCATCCATCACATGTGCACAAATATTAATGACCTTCAGCAGATGAGAAAAGAGCTGCTCTACTAAAGTGACCAGAGCTCGATCTGACAGAGCTGGCCAGGGCTCCTCCTGCTTTGCAGCACCTTGGTTTGCATCTTCTTCAGCACTCCAGGGATTCTTTAAGCACTTGGGAGCACTTGCTGCAATTTCAGGAAATAGAAGACAAAACTTGGAATTAAGCACCAGAAAATTTTGAAGGCAGCTATGGTTATTGTCTCTATATGAACAGAAGTTCAATCAGAATTTCAAAGCCAGGAGTAGCTGCACAGTGTAAAACAAAACCAACAAAATTTGAGTTATTTGTACCCAGTTTGTAGTAAGCATGCCCTTTGGCAACTGGAGGAAATTTGTAACTTAGCTACAAAGAGGCAGTTTCTTTTCAATTCTCCTGAGTGCAAGTTCCTTCTTTCCTTCTTCTGCTTAATCCTGCAAGTTTTTCATGGCATTCAATCAGAATTCTAATCCTAATGGTAAAAATCAGAATTCTAATCCTAATGGTAGAAATACTAGGATACTCCTACTAGGATAATAGTATAGTATAATAATATAGGCTAATCCTACTTTTTTTGTCCTGCCATACCTGCAAGCAAGTTTCCAGTCAAAATCAAAGCATCCTGATGTGCTGAGAGGTCCAGTGGGAACCATGCTGATGAAAGGAGAGACAGGACCAAGCCAGCCATACCAATGGTGCAGCCCTTCTGAGCTTCATCTGAAGAACTCGGCTGGGAAACACTGGAAGTTTAATTTTGGAATGTCATGACTTTTTCCCTCTTTTGGCAAATTAACAGTCTTGAGAAAACCAACAGTCAAGTAGATGGCTAATCTACTGAAATTAAATCTGTGCCACAGAAATACTCATTTAACACTTAAATACAACTTCAAAAAGCAGTTTGCAGGAGAGACCTGACAATGCTCTGGTTTCTTTAAGAGCAATTACCTTCCTTTTGATAGCAAATATCAAGGCTATAGTGACATCTACTGATAAACTGAAGAATTCTGTATTTATTTGCTACCCACTACAGTCCTGAACTACCTTCAGTTAAGTCTTGTGGATATGCAAGGTAAGGATGGGAGACATTAACTGTAGTATTGCAATGTAACAAGATAGTGCTTTAAAGTGACAAGAAATTAATTAAACAATTGCATTCCATCAAATCCTCTACATTTTTTGAGTGAACACTACCCAAGATGGTACTTTTCTGCTGCATTCCGTATTTTCCTTGACAATAATTATAAGACCAGATTTTCCCATGGAAGTCAAGTTTAAGAAAGGGCAGGCAGAGATCACCAGAAGATGTTTGGTGATATTCTGTGAATTACACACATCACTTCAAAGCTGTGAGACCTAAATACTTTGGTTTCTTTCAAGAAAAGACCTTATGTAACCTCTAAATAAAGGGAACCTGGAAATATTTCAAAATATTTTTAATTTTAAATAATTAAAACCTTTTAATATAGTTACTCTGGTCTAACACAAGTACAGCAATTTCAGAAAATCAAACTGACACTAGGTATAGCTATTATTTTGATAAAGCTTCAGAGGTATTTACAGTGCCTTTGGTTTTTGTAAAGTATTTTCACAGGCAACTGTTATTTATTTCACATACAGTCAGAAATCCATTACTTAATCCATGTGGAGCTGTACAGAGTTGGAATGCAGCAGTTCCAGTAACTTCTTAATCATAAGAACAACAATACATAAGATACGAAGGAATTTTGGCAAAATTCTCATTTAGTATCCATGTTATTATATTCTTATTATCCAGAACAATAAATGTCTGTATCACTGCACAAAAATAAAATTACAATCCAAATTAGTATAAACGCTGGCCAAAAGTTTGTGAAGAAGGAATCAGAGGAAATGACAAAGGCTGTGTCATTGGATCATTTATAAATATTACATGCATCTTTAAAACAACATTTCTGAGCTAGATAGAAGCTACATTGATTTTATTTTCCAGCTGAGTACTGCTCACATCCTGAATTACTTTATTTGTTACCACTGGACCACACTTTTTATACTACATATACAAAGCATGCCACACAGGGGCCAGCAAGGGAAGCAAGGGCCTGCCGACAAGGAAAGCACCTGAGGGATGCTCGATTTTTTGGGTTTGGGTTTTGGTTTTAAAATAAGACAAAGTTTCCCAACCAAATAGAGTAAGAGACAATGACAGCAACAAAGAAAATCAACACAAACTATATTCAATCTATTTAAAAACCCAACAGCTCCCCAGGTGCACATTTTACTGCTCACATGGCACAGCACCAAAAATCAGAGGCAAAATCAAAGCTTTTAGGCTGCCACCTGTACATTTTCATCCTGAAGATACTCTTCAGAATGTAAGTAATTTGGGACTATCATGTATTATCTCTATTAACACTTAAGTATTATAGACACCCAATTTGCTGTTCCCACTCAGTGTGCCAAATGAGAACAAATTTAAATGCATCTGACACTGTTATAGAAGCCAAGATGAGCCAGCTTCCTTGACCCACCATTTTTCAACACAGACATGAAACCAAGATGAAAATGTTAATGTTCAAATTTTAAAGAGGTACTACAAGATATAATATCCCAAAGATAAACATCCTTTCAAAAGCACGGAGTATTTTCTCCTACATCATCTTTCATAGATTCTGACCATATCTGTCTATAAGAGCAGACACCATGGCTCCAGGGATGACAAATGCTGGCACTTAATACCCTGACAACCTGAAGTCATAATCCTCTGTATTCTGTACAAAGTTCTTAAAGAACTGCTAAGGTAAGCTTAACAGCATATACCTAAACCAGGGCTTCAATGCCTAAGTAAATCCACTTCTGTTTCATAAATGTGGCTTCCAGCAGCTCAATTAACAAAAGAGGGAACATACCCACAGTGCCATCCCACACTCCAGGTGCAGACTGGAAATGTTGTGGAGAGAAGACACAGAGCTTCACAGCAGCCAAACTGAAAAGCAGACACCAAGAATCAAATTACTTTCACCAGGGGAAGAGTTAGCAACACAGTATCTGAGGAGTGAGAATTAAATTTATTACTACTGTCATTGTCACAGTACAAAAGCCCTAAATACAAATATAGTCAGGAGATCATGAAAGAAAAAGGAAGCATGTAAAATAGGAAAAAAGTCAGCCATCATAGCAAGAAAACTCAAAGGAAATTGTATGCACAAAAACTCACAAATAAGAAAACTCACTGTAAGTGCTCTTGTAGTGGATATTGTCAGTGCATGGGAAATTGCTGCAATAACCCTTGAAAGGTTGTTTTCCATAGTGACATCTGTTGGACTCTGCAGCATATTGTAACCTCTGTATGCTCTGAAATAAAAACATTTATACCCACTAAAACATGTGCTTAAAAATCCCATCTCAATAAAATTATTAATTTTATTACTTATTACTTTATTAATTATTGATTTTATTACCCAAATATTTAAGCTTAAATTACTATTATGAATTTCATAGACTGCTTGTAACATATAAAACCAGAGAATAGTCTAAATACCATCTCATATTGTAGTATTTTTGGGGTTGTATTAGTAAATGCTATTTAATTTATAAATAAAACCTCTTTGTTAGCGAACAGAAATAGTAAATCAACTGTCAGTTTCTAACTAGATACTTAAGAAATGACCACCAATTTAACTTTGCTGTTATCTTTGCTGTTGCTCAAATGGATTCAACATTTTTGCATGCTCACAAATTTTGGATTATTGCTGTAGAAACTCTATTTTCTATCCAGAATAGCACTGGATCCACAAAGTTCTATTGCTTCCATACTATAGCATATATCTTAAGTGACATGATCAAGATCATATACCAAAAGGTATATAATTAAAAACTTGTATGACAAACTGATAGAATCCAACAACCCCTATAAATATATACAACCCATACTGTCTTATAGACAGAACAAGTACAGCTGGCAGCAAAAATACACCATGATCTCACTAACAAAATTAGAATTTATTTTTAAATTACAAAGGGAGTACAGCCTTCTGCAACCACAATCATTAAATAAGATGTGGGGAGTTATAAATCTGGATCAACATACCTGAAGAACAGTAATATACATACAATTAGCTTGAAAAGCTGGACCTGGTTTTATAATTTAATGGACAAGTAGGGTGACTTCAGGACGGAAAGAAGAAATTATCTCAAAACAAGGACTCAGCATGTGAGTACTGTGTGAGTAACTCACAGCATATTCCTTGAACATGAGCCAGTTTCTGTGGAGCTAAACCTACTACAGGTGCTCCTACAGACTAGAAAAGGAATTAATAAGCACATGGATTTGTATGATTTAACTACAATTCCAGACACTGCCAAGTGAAATTTGGGTCTCCATTCCTTTTGAAGCCAGGCCAGCAGGTACACACCTGGTGATAGTGCTCACTGCAAAGTGAGATGGGGGCTGTGTTTCATGCATGAGGAGTTTCAGGTAGACACTGCTTTGGTCTCGTGCTACTGCCACCACGGGGTCAGCCTGTCCTTGATCACAGTTATAAAACAGCTTTGGAACAAGCCTGAAAGAAAATTAAGTGTCAAAAAGAAAAGTTATTATTCAGATATTGTTTAACACCCAGTTTCAATACATTTAATATACAGTTCAGCAAGCTATGTATGTTACTTACACATATCAAATTGTAAATAGCTATTACCTAAATTCATTAAGCTGAATTTAAGTAACTGCCCTTCATTACAATCAAGTAGATCAAGTCAGGACAAAGCAACTGCTCCAGAGATACAGTAATTAAAAATAAAAAAATGTCTTTTCTGGAGATACATCCCCATACATACTACAACAAACACTTTATACATAGATTACTTCTCTCTTGCTGTTCCCTGATCTCCCCAGGTGTCTTCCCCATGAGTAACTGTATCAACTGAGAACTCATTTTTACTGAAAAAAAAAATAAATTTACCATCTGATTTTTATGCAGCAAAACCAAAACATAAAATCAAACCCAGTCTTCTTGAACAACAATATTTTCAACTTATGTGACAGTGAAAAGCTATTTTACACGTTTTTGTAATCTCAGTGAGGGTACTCCCAATGAATGCCCTTCAAGGGGTTTCTACAAGCTTGTAGTAGCTTTCTTGGGCAGGTTAGGTCTCTTCCAATCTTAACACACCTCCTGTGACTAAGTCAGCATGAAGATAGAAAAAACTTCAACTTGTTACCATTCAGTTAATAAAATAACTCCATCTCAGAATCAAGTCCCTTAATGAAAGCCACAACCTCTAGGATGCAACAGTTCATGACTCCTCTGCTGAGCTGCTCTGGCAATATAAACATTTTTAAATGTCAGAACTTTAAAAGTTTAGTTGTCCTTTATTTGTTATTAGGAATGGACAGCAATTAACAGTATGAAAAACTAGGAAAGAAACTCCTCTAATAATAAAATATACCAGGAATTTAGTATTACATGCTCCCAACTTTCAACATAAAATTTAAGTCTTTGAATTCCAGTAAATAAACTACCAACTAATCCTTACCCTTTGGTGCATTTATCTGTACAGCAATTATAACTGTAGTATGTTGCAGCAAACATCTGCTTTGCAAACAAAATTAGCACTGCACTGTGATCAGTGAGCACAAAAGTTTTAAGATTCACTGTGCATGACCATGTGAAAACTACAGTGGTTGAGAGTTGGGACAAATCTGTAGAACTGTAACATTTTAAGTCAATCAGCCATTGCCAGGATACTGAACAAACCACTTCAGCATGAAGAAAAACATTCTGAAGAAGTTGAAATTGAAAGTGACCCTTAGAATCTAATACAATGTAATACCCTCAGAATGTAACTTAATGTAACTGGATTGCTAATAGAAAGCAAAATACAAACGCCTGATGAGTGAGAATGATGTGTGTTCCAGGTACCATCTCTCTTTTGAATAAATATATATATATGCACATATATATATATGTGTGTGTGTGTATATATATGTATATTAAAAACACCCAGTGATTATTTTAGTTATACACATCAATATGCAAATATCTTCCTAAACTACTTTTTCTTTTCCTATAAATGAAAATGTCCCATGTACCTCATTAATGAAGCTGCAGCCACGTGTCTCACTCTTGGATCTTCATCTCCAAGCAGACTTATTACAACATTTTCAAGTACTCTTTCCTGAAGCTTTAATAGCTAGAAATTAAATTAGCACAGTAAATAAAGTTCTGACCATTTTCATCATTTGACCATACTGTTAAAGGAGAGTTAAAAAGTGAGACTTCGTCTCTCATACAAGCCTGCAAGACCATCTTCACTTTAACATTGCCAACCACATTCTCTAACTACACAAATGTCAATTTTTTTAAGTTAAAAGAGAACAAGCCACATAACATACAAACACACCAGAGAAAACAAAGCTATCTGAATCTCCATACATTTCCAACTGTAGTAAGTTTTAGAACCTGAATCTATTTACACAAAAAATACAACAGCTATTGTTGACAGAATTTAAAAACAAAGTGATGACATTGAACTGGTACCTTAAACCAGAAACACAATATACAGATTAAATAATTTACTTACACCAGTATAATGATGAACACCTCTGTGCAAGCTCTCAGTTTTTCCTTCCAAGAAGTTGACTAGCCTATGACAAAATAGAATTTAGAGTACATTAGTTAACATTGTGTGTTATTTCTCCCTTCACTGTTCTGAGGGTTCTTTCTGTTTATTTTTTTAAAAAAAACACTATATAGAAAATATAAGTAGTAAACACTTTTTGCAAGCTTTAGAAAAGGTAAGTTATTTGCTAACCTACTATCTGGCTAGTGTAACTGAAGAAAAATAGTCCTTCCATTAAAAAATCCCATTATTTAAAGACCATTATTATAATTGTATTTTCCCCCATGCACAGAATCATCAGACTCTTTTGAAAAGCCAGTAACATATTCCAAACATCACCATTCACAATGAGTCCACTTTTGTATGACTAAGGATAACTTGAAGAATTTTCATATAAACATCTTTTTTCTTTCAGCTTGGAAAAACCAAAAGAGAATGAGAGAATGCAAGGAAAAGAGCAAGTCATGTTTATTTCAGTATTAAAAGAAACTGAGTGACTACAGAGAGCTGTCAACAGAGTACATGTCAGGGACTTTCTTTTTAAAACACACAAAATTGGATGGAAAAATTAAATTAAATTCCAAATGATGTGGTCCCTCTCTGATTGCACACTTACAGAAGACTTGATACAACAGAGCAGTGAACAATAAACTTCAATACAGTGTTACTAGGATTGGGCTTGGTTGTGCAGTCAGTGGTAACTTGACAAAGGAATTCATAGAGGATTGACTGATCTGAATTGGTTTTATGAAATTCATTCATGCTTCAGAAGAAATTGTGCCATTACAGTTACAGTTTCCCAGACTTCTCTGCACTTCAGCTACTACACCCATGGAAAAACAAAAAGACTCACCGAAAATCTACCTCTGCAAGTGTTTCCAGAAGCTCTGTCCTTACAAGCCAATATGAGCTGTTCTTCAGAGCAAGGAGGTCAACAATCAATTGCAAACCTAGCTCACTGTAACTGCTACTGCATAAGCTCATGATGCAATGCTGAGAAGAAAAAACAACTTTCAGTTATATTACAGAAGAGGTTCTCTGAAAAGCAGAACAAAAGTCACCAAAAAGCACCTGTTTTCTTTAGGATACTAAAAAAAGTTATTTCATAAGAGCTAGGATAAGCACCAGAGCTAAGTACCCTGCAAGGCCAGAAAACCATCTCCATGTGAACTGCTAAAACATGCTGCTGAAATTAACTTCTGGACAAGAATGAAGGCCACATGGATCAGAGGGCAATCCACAAGCACTACACTGTCATCTGTTCAAAAACACTCTCCTAATTTCAACAGGGTACTTTTAGACACCTGGTTCTGGTTTCCAAAGTTTTGGAAAAAGTCATACCTCCATATTTGAATGTTCAACTATAGACACAATGTGTGACCTTTAGAAAAAGTGACAGAACTCCACACTTCCAGGTCTTATTTAATGACACAAAATGTACTTTCTTGTTTGAGGATTAGCAACCCAAAAGGCTTAGAACATTTCTGCCAAAATGTGTAAAGTCAGACCACATTATATACTGAGCAAAAGCAAGAGCCAAAGTTGACTAGTACTAAGTTGCCTGAACTGAACAATTTGGGTGGTCATCTAAAAAGCCATTATCACAAGTGTACTCACACATGAAATCACTACATACAAACATAAGGATTGCTAAACAGAAGGTTAAGAAGACAGCCTCATTTTACCTACCTGGATTTCTTTCCCTCAGCTGTATCACAAGCCCCTCCTCTTTGCATATAAAACCATACACAAACTACCCACATTTTACTAAAATTTATGCTTTGCCTCACAGGTCCTTAAGTCTCTGATTTGTCCGTGTTCTACTTTATTGGAAAAACTCTCAAAGAAAGCTCACTCCTTCACCCCTCTGCTTTTTTCACCAAACACCTTCCACAGATTTTATTACAGAAATAAAATTCACATACTCTGAATTCCACGCACCAATTCAGCTGACTTCACTATTTCAACAATTGCCTGAGGAATCTTTCACCCAATTTGAACCACTTGATTTCCTGACACTTTTCCACTTTGAAAAATTACTGTTCCATAAAATGATCACTATTTTACTTGTCATTTCTCACATTTAATTTTTATTCTCCAAATACAGGCTACAACCAGGTGTTATATGGTCACATTCCCCTGTTTAGCCTAGATAGCCTTTCTATCTAATGCACTCATCCTACTGTTGGTTAATGCAACATTAAATCTCATGCCAGTACCTTTCTCGTGAGAAACATCATGATTAGATTACAATGCTAACATGATCTAACCATATAATTCAGTGCCAATAAAGTTCTTCAGGAAGAAATCATTTTATGCTGGATGTTTAGACATCTGCACATAGCAGCATCCCAGTAATGAATCACAAATCTCTCATCTGTGGTGGTGCAAATAAATTCCTACTGCTTACCCTCACAGCTGTACAAGCCAGTTTGCATGTAACAGAGGATTCATCTTTCAGTGTTTTCTGCAACAGAGGTATGCAGTCTATCAAGGAAAAGAGATTTCCTAAAAGAAGAAAAAAAAATTGAGCAATGAAACATAGCAACGTTACATTAAAAGACAAAAAGATACCCATAAAATAAATTATTACCTGTTGAGCTTCTGACATTTATTAGCCATTTTTCCACATCAAAGCGGGATTTAATTAGAATGGAGTTGACAATTGTTCCACAGAGAATGGCAGTAGCTCCTCTAATCTGGGGATCTCCATGGTCAATATAGTTCAGAACGTCCGACACATACTGCTCCTCTAAGAAAATAAGTTACAACTACTTTATTTTAAAAATACTAGTATCAGACTTTACTGATTCATAAAAATGTTGGAGTGGAGGTCTCAACTATTGGACAATCAACATCAGCATATCCAAAACATGCTCACCATAGTTCTCCCCTTGTGAGCTCCCTTTCTGTGCATGCAATCTGCAGATCAATCACACCCTTCAGACCAATGATCACCTATTTAAAAACACTAGTGATTTATTTCAACTGTATACAAAATGCCCCAGGGAACAGAAGAAGCATTTTGATCAATGTATCAAACCAGCTGCACACTCCAGGTCCCTGTAGTTCATTTGTAAAAATGAACCTAATGGCTTAGAAACCATCTATAAGATGGACTAAATTAAACTGGAAGAAAAATAAAACCCCTTCCACATACTCATTGTTTTAAAACCGCTTCAACTTGTCAGAAGCTCTACAAGCTCATCCACTGAAAGTTAAATCTTGCTACAAAAAATATACCTCACCACATGCACAGCACGTTCATTCCAATTTGCACAGTTTTGTTCACAAATACCAAACAGAGTTTGGAGTTTTCAGGGTAGATACTGCCTCACTTATCTAAGAACCCAAACACACTATTAAAATGGGATATGTGAACTGCAACATACCATACTCTTCTCCCATTGCCTCCAGAGGTGTTTTATACAGTTTGCTGAAGAAAGACTCAGGGTGAAGTGCAACAGCTGCTCCAACACAACTTACTGCCAAGGCTTTTACACTGACTCTCACATCTCTATCGGGAACTAAAGCTGTGGGAAAGAAACAAACATTATTAAAATGAAGGTATTTAATAGCTTCCTGAATTGTTTTAAATTTAATTAATAACACTATACAAAATAAAATAGCCTAGCCTGTACAAAAATATGAGGGTAGAGCAAGCAGTTCCAGTTTGTCAGAGGTAGCAGTGATATATGGGCTGCTTTTTTGCTTTCCTCAAATGAACAGTATTTGAAATACATTTTAAATACTCAAATACAGCCGTAACATGCTTCCAGCTCACCTCCTTCCAAAAACAATACATTATATGAGCATGTGAGCAAGTAAGAGTTTAGGAAAAGGAAAAATGAACAAACACCTTAAATCAGTCATACACCATGACAGGAATGTGGCTAAGTCCCCAACCCTGGATGTACTTTAAAATAATGTAAATGTGGTGCTTACTGGACATTTTTCTGTGTCAGTCCCTATTTCCAATAAAGAGAGATCAAAACCAAGACAGAGCAAAATGATCACATTTCCAACTTTGTTCATTGAGACTCAGAGAACCAATGAAGCTCAGAGACAAACATACCTCCTTTGTCCCCAGTGAGCAGGAAGGAGGCTGACAGCAGCCTGACGCAGTGCACCAGAGGAGCACAGTCTCTGTCAGTGTAGTGACCAATGTCCCCCTTTACCCTGGAGGGCTATTGAAGGCAAATCACAATGTTTATACAGAGAAAAATTGATCTTCAATTGCAAAGAAATATTAGCACAAGATTTAAATATAGTGCACATCCTCAAATGTCTAAAGGTTTAATACAAAATGAATATATAATATTCATATGTCATTTAATATATATTCCAAAAAAGGCCTCAAAGTGCAATGCTTTGGAGAAGTTTCTATCCTGTATCAGAACTGGATCTATTTATTACAGAAATATTTTATTTTCTAAACTACCTAGACTTGCTGTTAGCATGTGAAGAGCCTGCTAAACCACTTGCTGCCATCAAACTTAGAAATAACATGCTTTTCATACAAAGTTTCCAAAGTTGTTTTCTGTAGTTTTACATTTAGAATTCCTCAACAGTCCAAGCTGATCTAATTCTGCCTGCCACAAATGAAGCTTTCATCCCAGCTCAGAACAAGGTCCAAAGATAAAGTCAGTAACTTGTAGTTGGAATGGCACCAAGCTCAAAGACTAACCTCTGAGGAGATAATGAAGTTACCTACACATAGCAATCAGCACAAAGATATTTCAAGTAAGAAAGTATCTTTATAGCCTACTAATGCACAGACAAAAAGGGTTTGTGTTCTCAGCAGTATGTTCTGGCATGGCTTTGCTGGTGATTGCATTTAAGATATCAACACTTATGTATTCACCTTACGTTAAACAAAACTCAGGCTGTAACTCAGATTCCCTACACAACCTAAGTTGCTCTGACCTATGACAAGGTACATCACATATACGTGCTTCCCACATTTACCACTAGAATTAACTTCATCATAACTGTTATTTTACTTTTTTTTTTAAAACGTCACTGTTTTGAACTTTAAATCTGACCACTGCAATTACTTCTCACCTTGTTCTCGTGATCCCCAGCATCTGCTGCATCTTCTTTCGGTGTAAATCGATCCACGCTGCTGTCAGAGGGCTGCCTGCTATGGCTCATGGTTTTCAGCAGGTGAGACTGCTGAAGAGCTTTAGAAAAAGGCAATTCATGAAATATCATTTCAGATGCAAACTAAAAGCACTTTAATTAAACTTAATTATACAAACATGAAAATAATTTAGCAGTGATCAAAACAAGTGATTGATCACAAGTGTTGAAATATGTTCCTTATTTCACATATCCGTCTAGTTGTTTGTTTTTCATATCCATTATGAGTCTTCACTCCCCTGAAGTGCAGATGCACCTGAACACTTGTCTAATGGTGTCAGTCTGGCCCACCCCTGTATTTATCAACATACCAAGGGAAGAATTTCTGAAGGACTCTGACGAATCATCTTGGAGAATATTTGCAGCTTCATCTTCCTCATCCTGCAGCTGCCCAATCTGCATTCCAGAATACTGTCCTTCAGCACCCTCCAAAACCTACAGTGCAAGGACAGGACTTAAAATAATTAATCGTTACACAGAGTATTAAATTTGAAACATGCAGTGTTAGTAATCTACAAATAGTCTGAAAGCAAATATGAGCCTGATAAATATTAGTGTCTAGCTGCAGGTAAGCCCCAAAGCACTTCCCCTCCTCCTGCAGCTCTGGGGCTATGGAAGGCCATAGTTCCATCTGAGAGTCTCTCAGCTGAGCTATGAACTTGGCTACCAACAGGAACCAAGTAAAAAAGTCTGTTGCTCCCCTGCAGCTCCCCTTGCTCCCTCATCACAAATGTTTCTCTCTCAGCAGTTACAAATCACAACCAACACCTTTACTGCCACAAACTGAACTTGGCCCTTGCAGTTAAACTTTCCCATAACCTCACTTGTCCTGCATATGTGAAGTCAAACTGGGAACACACTGTGTAGGACAGGAAAGGACAAATAAGTTTCAAGTATTTCAATTTCTTCATTCAAAACCAAGACTACTAAGATGGACTCATCTGGAAAAGAGTTTGACTCTTGGAACCAAGGTAGTGGATATATGGAAAAATAACCATAAAAATTAATCATAACAATCAATGACAGTAAAGTAAAAAAACCAATTTTGCTACTTTTATCAGAAAATAGGACCCTTTTTCAGTTATTTCCTTTCTTTATAAGCACCTGGAAATTGTTCATTAAAAAGTCTGTGTGTCAGTAACTTGGACAGCCACTTAGTCTGTCAATTACAAAAGGATAATTTTACACATAATTACTCCTTGTAAACAGTATGCCAACTGACAAGAATTTGCATAAACACATTGTGCCAATAAACACACCTTGTCAATAATTGCCTGCTCACTTTGGCCTCTGCACTGCCTGCATTTAATTCAGAGAGCAATTATCATCACTCCTTTGGTTCTTGAATCCTCACACTTGCAGAAGTATTTTCTTAACATGATTATTAATTTACTGGTTTTTGTAATGCTAATAGCCTACTACTCTTCCAAACTACTATCAGAAAACTAGAGTCAAAAGTCTGATAATGTTTGAAAAAGCTCTTAAGAAATTCTACGTTTTCCCCCTTTTGAATTTTCTGCTCTGGCTCCCAATAACTGTATTTTTGCTATTTTATTGCAACCTTACAATACACTTGCCCAAGAGGACAAATGTCTTAAAATAGATATACTGTATGCACATTTCAGGTGTTTATTAGATATGTAACTGCTACATTTGTAAATCATGCAATGTTTGCCCATTATAGGAGAAATCCTTAAGACGGAATAAAAAGGGAAAAAAAAAAAGATGAGTTGTGCTACCAAGTGTAAAAGCACAGGCAGAAGGCAGTGTGAAGCATTGTGTTGTAAAAATGTTCCTTCGTCATTCCAGAAAAACTGCTCACCCTTTAACACTTCCATTAACCCTCCTGCATGAAAACAATTACTAATATATTTATACAAAATTAAGGATATACTACTAAGAGGATTTATTTATGTCAAGACTCTGATATTGCCATTCTTTCAGAGAGAGAAATCTGTAATGCCTTCACATGACCTACCCAGAGAACACACTGATTACAGCTTTGTAGTTTTCCATTATTGCTGAAGTGAAAGTGTTAAAAGGAGGTCAAGCTCTCCAAGAGAGGTGTGAGCTGCTGACCTTTCCACTGTTACTAGCTGAGGATTGAAAAGTAGAAGACGAGTAAGGAGACGAATCCAAGTCTGGGCCCTCCATGGAAGAGCTCTGAGACATGTCGGGCCCCTCAGTAGAAGGAGATCCCCCCTCTGCCCGCTGCACACTTACAATTTCAGAACTGTCTGAAGGGGTCACAGCAGAGTCTGGACCTTCTGTAGTAGTCTGAGAGCTATCACTAATTGGCGAGGAAGCCTGCGTGCCATCATTCAAATCCATAGTGGCATCTGACTGGACAGCACTGATCTGGCTGGAGCTCCGACTGAGCACTTCGTCCTCCTCCCCTTCAGCAGCTGTGCTGGTCAGGTCACAGCCTGCCAGCTCCACGGAGTCCGACTGCAGGGTGTGCTGGGCACGGGGCTGCTCCGTGATGATGTCGTGTCCCGTGGCATCGGCCGCCGCGCTCCCCGCCGAGCCGGCTGCCGACACACCTGATGAAGAAGCCAGCTCGCTGGTTATCTCACCCTTCACAGAAGCTGCAAAACACAGGCATTCACGAGTCAGTCCACTGCTACAATTTGTGTTTCACTCTCGACGTGAAAACACAGGCTAAACCAGGTATTAAAGTAGGCTAAGGAAAGCCTGTAATGGAACAGTTAAACTGTAGACAGGAAAACAGGCATCTTATAAAGATGCCACCCCATCTCTACCAGTAACTCCCATTAGCAAAAGAATACAGTCAACTACATTAAGTTTTACACTCAGTAGTGTTTATGGTTTCAGTTTTGTTTACCATGTCTTTTGAATGCCCATACACTTCCTCACCACCACAACACATCAGTTATACATTTTCCATAGAGCAATAACAGAATGTATTTGCTGACTGCACTGCTAAAGAGAAAGGCAGGTACCTGCAAATGATGCAGAGCTGACATCAGATCGGGTTTCAGAATCATCATCTAAGCCTTCTTCTTCACCAAGAAGTACTTTACCTAAGAAGTGATATAAGAAAAATCTTTACTTTTCAAAAATTATAGTCAGTTTGAAATGTTGAACAGCTCAAGTCAAATGTGAAACCTATTTTTTAAAAAGTTTATCCAGATAATTTTTCATAGCTATGACAGGTAACAGATGAAAGGAATGAATAAAGTTCACATCCAGTCCCTCTCTAATTTATCAGGAAAGAAACAGGCAGCAGTGACAAGAAAACAGAGTTAAGCAATTTTATTTACCAGTGCAACCATTCAGGAAACTACCTACAGCCTTATTACTTCTGGTTTATTTTTGTGGATGACATTTAGGATCCCACTAATTTCACCAAGTATGTGCCATTCCTAAGGACTGGATATCCAGTATCCGCATGTCTGCCCTCAACTCTAAAGGGCATTAATGCACCACAAGTAATAGAATAAATAACCTCTTCCTCCTTAAGGATACAAAAAATATCAAAGGCTGCCCAGAACTCCAAATGTAACAGCACAGAAAAAGCCCAGGGGGAAAAGCAGTGCAGACTTCAAGCACAAGACAGCACAGGTGGGACAGGGTGCTGAACCATGGACAACCATGGAGAGCTAAGGATTACTAAGGCAAAAAATCCTCAGAGATGCTTTTTTTTTTGCCCTAAGAAACTTGAGAACCACTTCTAACATAACCCAACCACCACAGAGTTCTCTTACTCACAGAGCATTATCTACTTAAATTACAGGCAGTGGAAAGAGAAAGATACCTGCAGATGCACACTGCCTGGAAGGCAACCAAGGACACATGCACTGCCAAGTCTGTCCATGGGATAGCACAAGGAATGCAGAGGGAGCTGCTAAGCCCATCCTTCTACATGCTGCAAGTCCCTTGCTGAGACAGAGGGATTCACAGTAAGTGCTGTGAGAAGGACCATTTTGCTTAGACTACCAAGCTGCACTGGTACTCTAAGATTCATAATGCAAGAAACTAATGTTTGGAAAACTCTGGGTGAATAGATTTGTACCTTATTCAAGTTAAATGAGGGTAAAAAAAAGCATTAATACATTTTTGTATTAATTTCTTTTTCTTCACTGCTTTCATACATAGCAGTACCAGAGTAGAATTACCTTCCTCTGAAAAGCATGATTTATGATACCCAAAACTGTAAGTAAGGCAGAAAAGTAAACATGGCATTTCTATATACCTTCTATGTAAAATGACAATAATTGAGAACTACACACTCCTATGAACAAATGAGTAAAATCCTGCTAGGAGCTCCCAAATAAAAAGCACAAAATATAATATATTCTTCTCTATTATTTTTTCACATTTACATCCATTTCACTGAAACAAACCAAGATGAGCTTGTGTTTTCTGCTGCCCACCTCTAAAAGTAAGTGAAAGAATAAGAACACTGAAAAACAGTCATTAGACACATCAGATTTTATATGCTTAAATGTACTAAATGAGTATATAACACATGCAGCAGGATACTTTTCTTCTATTTGACAAGAAAAAAATCCAGTTAAGTTGCTTTCAAAACATAGGCTTTGATTTCAAAAGGAATTTTCAGCCTTTTTAGCAAATAATCTTCTGAAGTTGAAACAGAAACGAATCAATGCAGGCCAGCTGCTCAGAACTGAAGCTGATCTGATGCAGCAAGATTGCAAAGATGTGAAACAGAGAATTCTGTAGATCAGCCTAACTTTACACCCCTGCACACAAAGGAGCATCACAGCTTGAGAAGTCCCATCCATTGCCCACTACTCTGTGTGACTGCAAAATGACAGCAAGGAGGAAGTGGGAATAGGCTCAGATTTTTCCTCCTTTCTAACACAGAGAGCAACAGCAAATGAACAATTCACAATTTGAAAATAAACCTGTACGAAGCACAAGAAGAAACAATTCTTATCTCATTTGCTGTGCCTGTGTTTGTGCAAAAGTAGAATGAAATATAGAAATTGTTTACCCAAAGTGATGGTGTTTTGCTTCCTTGGCCTATCAGGGCCAAGTGTGTCTCCAGACTGTGGGTCAGGAGACAATCACAAGATTCTGCTTAGTGGAGTAGAGTGCTTGTGCAGATTCAGTGTAATATAGTACAGAATAATATAGTATAAAAAAGTAATTAATTAGCCTTCTGATATCAATGGGGTCAAATGCATTATTTCTCCCTGCCACAGGGGTCACTTTGAATCCTATACAAAAATCCTAAATGAGGATTTACTATTTTTTATTTCCATGTGATATGCATCATTATTCAGATTTGTTGCATTCTGTCTCACCTTTGGATGCTGCAGCAATATCTACTGTCAGACATCCATTCTTGCAATATGGCCTTTCTAAACTAGAAATGGTAACTGTATGTGTAAGCACTATTTCATTCAGCTTTAACCACTACTTCACATTTTGGTATACTCTTAAAGCATACAGATAAGGTTATTTAAGAAAGCTCAAATAACCTTATCTGTATGCTTTAAGAGTATACCAAAATGTAAAGTAGTGGTTAAAAAGTGGTTATTGAGATTCCTTGCACATGAAGATTGAAGGACATATTGGAAAAAATATAAGCTGTAATGGTGCTTCAAGTTTATATAATCTCACCTTGTTTTAAACTACTTTTCCTTGAAGTTTTTCTCTTCAGCATTGCACATCTCTTGCTTACTAATGCTTGCAGTGACTACAGTACACTCACAAAATTCACTGCAGCATTTTGCTCACCTAATGCAGGTGATGAAAGTCACACAGCTGCACCTAGATTGATTCTGTCATAGTGATATGACTGGTTTAAATCAAAGTGCAAACATACAACTAAATATTAAGTACTTCCATGCACAAACTGGGAAAAGAATACTTCAGAGCTAACTGTACTCTTTAAAATTCTGTTAAATTAACTAAATACTGAAGAAAGAAAACCTATACAGGCAAGACAAAAATGTATAATCATCAAGAACAGAAAAAGAAATAAAAAGCCATCATACTGAAGCATGCAAACATACACATGCATTAGTGAAATGCAGAGAAAAAAACAGGCCTAACAAAACCAGGGAGGTTAACTATTTAGTAAGTTACATTAATGGTTAAGTATTACCATGAAAAAGAAGAATGCCCTGTTCAGAGAGATTATTTCCCCATGTGCTCTTAAGAAGTTAAAACTGCATCATAATCATCAACATAACTTTGACAGTGAACTACAGTAAAAATAAAATTATATTGCTTTAAATTATTTTAGAATATCTTGATTGCAATACCAGAAATTGCATCTGAATTTCTTCACTATTTATAATGATGAAGCTCAGCTGATAACACAGGCAATTGTGAATGAAGACCCAAGTTCAGCAAGACAATGAAGTGGGGAGGGGGAAAAAAACAACCCCAAAAAAATCAGGAAGGAATGCAATTAAAGATTGGTTTTCAAAAATAATCACCTTTATGCTTTCTTGCAAGAACAGGGCTGCATGAAGACCCCCCTCCAGCTGCAAATCACAGAAAGTAACACATCAGGGCAAAGACAGAGCTAATGAAATCATGAAGGAAATCTAATAGCCACAAGTGGGAAACAACCAAAAAAAAAAACAAAACCCAACAAAACAAAAACCCAATGAAACAAAAAACCCACAAAAACAAAACAAAAACCAAAGCCAGGAAGAAATAGCAAACTTGTTGCTTTTGAAGTCCAAGGTTTTTTAATCATTCGACACTTCATATTCTGTGCCACTTGTGTGTAGTTTGCTTTCAAAAATGTGTTCTAAATTTCCCTGCTATGATTGCTTCCAGCTAATAATTTACCTTCCAGAAGCAGCAATATTGGCTGACCCATTAGTTCAATACAGACTCTTTACAAAAACCCAATCAGAGACTGATTCTTTTGAAACAGGAATGTAGCAGTTAAAGAGAATTTCAAGAACATGCACTCCACAGACAAGAAAGCTGATAGCTGATTTTAACAGTTAAGGATAAGCTTAAGTCATGCTTTAATTTCATGCTGGTTTTGGTATTCAGCAAGGAGCTCTCAGTTAATACAAACTCTGATTAGATCTGCTTTTATGAATCACAGTTGTCAGATGATTGGTAAGAACATTCATTTTGTGGGGTAAAAAAAAGTCAGCATATTCAACTTGCTTTGTGTGACAAAAAATAATGATCAACACAAACTGTAAAAAAAAACCCTCTGAAGTTTGTCATTAATCAATGAATGTATACCCACTTAAAAGAAGGAGGGAAAGAACTTCTACTGTACCTGGGAAAAAAGAATGCCATGCATAGCTTCACACCTTTCACTTAACCTTCATGCTTTTGCTAACACTGAGAACTCCATTTGCTGATGTATGTTCATTTCCTTTTACTCCAACTACCAAGAGCAGAGCTTACCTATAAGTTCCACGATGCTCCCACTGCGGCTCCTGCTGGCAGGATCATCTTTGGACACACTGACCTGAGCAATGCCCCCGCAGGCAGTCAGGGCATGGAGCAGTTCAGGGGGGGGAGTTCTGAAGAGCTGCTGGAGCAACTCTAAAGCTCCAGTCACAACATTATGGTCCTGATGCTGGGTATAGTGCAGAGTCAGTTCATAAACCTGAAAGCCAGCAGAGTACTGGAATAAGTCTCTATGAAGACAGAACATATTACGTGTCTTATACGATACAACATCAAATTTCAGCAGTGAATTAAGAATAACTGATGCCTGGTATATATGATCTTCACCACAATCTTCCAAGGGGGAAATGTCAATCAATTGCAGCCACTTAACTGCCTTTTTGGCAGAAGTCTGGTCATTACTTATCAATAATTCCATTCACTGGACCAACTATCATTTATCAAGATAAACAGGAATTTGAAAATTCAGAGTGTTCAGTATCAGACTAATTGCTGGATCACTATTTATTTATTTCCCTCCCAATTAGTACTCTTCAGATAAGGGGTATTATTCATATTTTACCTGTATAAGTTGTTCTGGTGAAGGTGAAATCTCTGTTTCTTTCCTTGTTACACCAAAACTGCCTTTCAGGCTGGTATCTTTTACTTGTTGTTGCAATAAAGGTATGAGATACCTTAGTGTAAGTAAAACACCCAGAATTAAAAGAGTAGGACGATCATCTTCTACAGGAACCAACAAGCCTGAGGGGAGAAACAAAGTGACCCAATAACTTACTGACAGTGGTTAGTTTCAACACAAATGTTATTATAGCTTCTTTAAATAAAAAAAACCACAACAAAACAGAGCAACCAAAACCAAGAGTGTTTTCCAAATGCAGAAACATCTGAAAATATGTACTTTATACTACTGACAATCAATTAAGCAGCATGGGAGAATGATCAGAGGACCCTGTCTCACCTTCCCTGTTTCCTCTTTTTACTCCATTAAAACGCAATTTATTTTTTTTAATAGCTGGTGCTTTCATCAAATGATCTAGACTCTCTTGCTTCTCTCACTTGCCTCCTCCCTCCACCTGATAGCTTACACCCAAGTGCAATTCCCTTGCTCACAAATGCACTATTATCCAAATGGAAGATATTTGTACTTTGCCCTGTTTTGGGAACTTTCTTCCATATACCTACCTGCTAATCACAACCAACCCCAAAGCATACTACAAACTAATATAAACTATGGAAGAAAACACAACCTTCTATCCAGGGAGGAGAAAAAAATACAGAACCAATTCTCAGAGTTCCCATTCATGTTTCTGTTTGAATTCTGCATCACTGACAAAGAAATTATCAGGCAGGACTTTAAAGGGAGGAAAGTCACAATGTAGCATTTGAATTTTTCATACTTCCTGAAGTAGCAAGGCTAACATGGTAACACCTTATGTATCTGCTGGTCTTCCTTATATCTCCTTGTGCAAGACAGTCTACACAGTAAAGAACCCCCTGTCAATGACAAAACTGAAGCAAGTTTCCACTGAAAGCCAGAGATGCCTCTGGCCATGACTTGCAAAACAACCTGAACACCATGCACACTTCCCAGCTGAAGAAATAAAGAAGCAATACCAGATACAAAGCTGTGCACTTTAAATAAAACAATCCTCAATTTCTGCTCGAAGTTATAACAGTATCTATGTGGTGGTCCTTCTAAGAAAGGTCACAGGGCATGTGATCATGGCCCAGAGCACAGCAGAGTACTCTCCACCTCAGACCTGCTGCACTAACAACCAAGCTGATGCACCATGCAAGTCTTCAGACTCCTGATGCTGTGCAAGTTCACCCAGAATCCTGAGACCTCATTTTCCAGCAAGCTACTTGCTTCTCAAGCCTCAGCTATTTCTTTTCAATATTACTTACTAGCACAGCAGCAAAGAGAGAGAGACAAATAGCTTTAGAAGTATCTTCCTCTAACTTAACACCAGAGAGAAAGTATCAGCCGTGTAACTGGTAGTCAAAGTATTCTTCCTTTACCTGAAAACCTTTCACATATCTAAAATGTGAAATTTTCCATGTGAAACATGGAAAAATATGTAATGTTACTTACACATAAAGCAAATTAATTTTTTGCCCTGAATCTTACCTAAAAGCACATTCAGTAACCAGGCATAGAAATACTGTGTTCTTCGTGAATGCTGACAGATGCTCACTGCTGATCCTGCTGCTGTTCGACGGATCGTGGGGGAACTGGATTTAAGATTAGCTATGAAAGCCTTCAACAAAACCTAAAAGCAAAGACAACTTACTTAATTAAGAAGACAGCAAATGTATATTTAATTTATTCAAAGCATTACTTCATGCACATCAAGCAAAGGCAACTACTCCCTTAATTGAGACATGCAGCTGTAACACTGATTTCTGTGCCAGGGGACTGGTAATGCTGATAACTCATCATGTTGGGGATAGAACAGGGAACACTAATAGGGTAAAGAAAGGTACCTTAATCTCATTGTCATTTGCAAAATTGCCAAAGGCTGCCATGATTTTGGGTATTGCTGCAGCCAGCGTCTCCTGTACAGATTCCTCAGGTCTCTTACTTATCCGTGTCAGACAGGGCAAAAGGTTCACCAGGTATGGCCTAAGTATGGCACAGGAGAGAAACTGACTTGAGATCACAACAACTGAACCCTTAGAAGTATTTTTAATCCATACTCTAGTTCTGTGGTATTACTAAATCATACAAAAATGTACCTGATAGCTACACAGAACATAGGAAAATATAAAGAATCTTCTGAAGGCAAGAGAAGAATACACTTAAAAAATACAAGTCATTATCTTTACAAGTTCCCCCCCCCACAGTAATGTATAGCATAGAACTAAAACTCCATTAAAAAACACACTGATGAAATAAATTCAGAGAGAATAAGGTGATAGCAATTCCTCCAACCTCCTAATTACATACTTAAAACTTCCAAACAATAACATTCTGTTAACATCTTTAAAGGTTCTTTAGAAAGCTCACTATTAGAATGTGTTTACCTGCACTTCTGAGGCCGAACTAGATGGGCAAGCTCAGCAAATCTCCAGAGTGCAGCACGCAGACTTCTTGAAGCACCATTCTAGACAGAGTATACAACTATCACATTTCATCATGCAAAACCATTTCCTACAAAGAACTGCCTATAACATACAATAGTGTATATTTTACTTAAACAGATAAAAATATAAAGTGTCTGGAAATCATAAATTTCCTATAGCCAAAAGGAAGTCAAGTCAGTTCCATGACTACTTTCATTTTTCTAGCTGGTATTAGGAGTTTTCTGAGTAATCTAAAATTAATAATAAGGAACACCACTAAAGAAAAGGAAGTGTCTGAGATCTCTGCTCTGCTGAAATCTGCTTAAAATACCACAGAGAAAGACATCAGCCAACAAAGAAACACTGATGATATGAGTCTGAAAATCACTGGAACACTTGCAGAGATATAAATACAGCACAAAATTGACAGCAGAGAAGATATGCAAATAAACAACATTCAGCTTCTGAGTGCAGCAAAAGAAAAATCAACATATTGATCTGTAGCATTTCATAATGGATTGACAGCTGAAGTTTAGTATCTGTCTGCCTGGACTGACACCTTCCATTGTGCACCTGACTTGAACCAGAATGCCCTTGCATTAGTGTCTAGGGATGGGGTACAATTCCTTAATGTTGTTGGAAATACAGAAAACTGTGGAAGTCAAGATGCCTAGGAGGGTGTCTACCTAATATAGCTCAAACCCAACCAAAATGCTTCTCAAATTGAGTCCCCTGAAGACAAAGCTGAGATGTTTAAAAACTGTCATTTCTTTATTACTTTCTTCAGCTGGTACATCAAAGGCTTGTGGCCTTGTTAGCACGTCAAGTAAAAAATACTTGCATTTGAATTACAAAACATGCATTTCTCAGGTTCACAGCCAAACAACATATTCTGGCATGGCTTCTGAAGTGATCCTGATGCACAAATAAAATTCAGTCTGCTGGGTGCTCCTGTTGCACATGCCACCTCTCTGTCACCTGCCATGGATCCAAGTGCACCTTTCAAGAAGCACACGCCAACTGAACGACAAAATATTTCCTCCTACACCTGGTTATAAATGTGTAGGAACTTTGGAGCAATTTGTATGTTGGCTGTTTTCTGTTAATTAGGTAATGCCCATTTCCACAGCCTCAAAAATATTGCATGACATTAAGGTACAGCAATACAGTAAGATATCCACACATCCACATCCCTACATATAACCGAAGAAAAGCTATGCACACTGGCTTTCTGACTTATCTTCTAGAGCTCTATTATTCCCTCCAAAAACAACAACAAGAAAAAAAAAAAACTAAAAAAAAAAACCACACCCCAGTATCATTACTGTCTGACAAGTAACACCTCTATTTTCTCTCTATACAAGCCTGACCACGTTTATAGATGCAATAGACATAATTTCAGTGATACTGTCCTAAACATGGCACTTCTCTTCTGCAGTCACAAACTTCAAAAAGGCTATTACTAAAGTTCTTCCTGCGGACATAATTAAATTGTAGCTTTTGATACCTATAGGGAGATGCTTCAGTATTTTTCCCTATGCCTCTGTAAGAAGCTGTAAGTACATATCATACATTCATAAAGTAGTTGTATCAGGTTACTTGAAGCCTTAATTCTCCATGAGGTTGTGTCAATTAAGAATGCCATTGTCCTTCATCTTCTTTCCATCACCCTTTTGGTTTGAGTTATTCTCTCCAGCTTAGTCAGTGGAGCAAACATCATGAATTATTCCTTTGGGTGGGGAGGCACTAAGGTTAACTCAAAATGCCGTTCAAACCAAATGCTCACATATTTTCTGCCAGATAAGCTTTCAGGAGTGGTTAAATGCAAACAATGGGGACAGCAGTGAGGAATTCAGTAGAATAGTACTTTAAAACAGTCACAATTCCTTTTAAAAATGAAGATTTGACCTTGATCTTAAAAGACAAACTTACTAATTTACATTAATGCTACATTTCAATATACTAGAATACATACTAAATACCACATTTCAGAAGAACATGAAAGAAAAATCACTCACCTTTTTAATCTCTTTATACAGTTCTAACTGCAACCTGGGAAGATTGGAATCCATCAAAGCCTGCAATAAAATGCATTGAGAACACACTCTATCAGAGGGGAGGTGCTTTACAGGAAAAATGTTACACTTGCAGTAAAACAGCTTCAAACAAGACACTGAACTATCTAATGGTCCTATATTTGATGTATAACTAAGGAAGTGATAAATAAGTGAGAAGAGACACCTTTATCCTTCACACAAATGCAGGCAAACTCCACAAACTCTGACAGTTATTTGCACTAAATATTGACTGTTTTACCAACTCTACCTGCAAAAGGCCATATGGGATCAGCCTCCAAGCAGAGCCGACCTCTTGTGCTCTCTGGCAATCACCAGAACAGCCACTCATGAACAGAACATTAAAACACAAGAACAGCATTCACAAGCAGCAAAAAGGCACTCCCTGCTATAATCCACCACTGTCAAGCAGGCTCCTACTATTTCTCAAACTGAAGCTGTATTTGCACCATTACCTTTAACAGCCCCTGAAAACTCTTTGTTTCATTAATTAGCCTGTTTTCTGCATCCAGTTAGTACACACACAAGGACATCCCAGGATCCAATCAAGCATACAGCAACAGAGTTCAAACCTGCAGCCTGGCTAAAACCCAGCATACATGAAATGAAAGCAAGCACAGAGAAGCAGTAATTTTCTGTTCACCCCAACCTGATCATTCTCTACCTTCAAAGTATCAGAGAGTAAGAAGATATGAAAATATAATCTCTTCATAAAGAACAATTTGTATATATATGGTTACCCTTCCTCCTCCACTTTTTTCCCTAGTACTACAATTTATTAATAAATCTCTATTAATAAATTAATAGCTCTTCCTCTGATGAGATGAGACCCTCATGCAATCTCAAAGTACCTACGTTGTGAATTCATGCAGTGCTATTTTGTGGAGAATTAAATTTTTTATTCCTTGCCCAATAATTTCTTAATTTCTAATTTTCTAACTGCTTTCCTGGATTAAACTCACATCTTCACAGGATTACTCATGATGACTACAAAACCTGATGGCACCCACTGAGCTAGAAGCCACAACTGCTCCAGCACAGTGAGTGCAATGCCTGTGGTTCCTCCAGAGCATGATCTCCCCAGCCTAAAATTGTATGCTCCAAAACTCCATTCACCCCAGTTACACCTGTTACACTCCAATGGCATTGCCTTCACCAGAAAAATCTTACCTGGGTTGTATCTTTATATTAACATAAGCACCTCAACTACAGACTGAAGTGCCAGATGACAGCAGTAGGATTTACTTCACAAAACTTCGTTTTTATGAGAAGCTCACTGCACCTATCTATATATATATAAATATATATGTATATGAGGATATCAAACAACACAGAAAGGCCCCAGCTATTATTTGGCTTTGAGGTTAAGTTGTCCTTACAACACACCAAACTACAGGAACTCTTTTTGTTAGTGTACAGCTATATTTTTAGCAGGCTAGAATGTATAACGTCATCTTTGGGGAAAAAAGCATACTCAGCTCTAAACTGCTACAATAATAAACTCCAATTAGTGAGGCCAATTGTACTGCAATCTGTGTGAACAGTTATTTATATCATTAGCACCAGTATCATTAGCACAGAGAATACTACAACATCATGCATCAGCTTTAGAGACAAGACAGCTTGACCTCACCCACAGAAACCTGCAAAGTCCCAACTTAGTGGTTTTTCTTTTAAAGGTATCACCACAGTTATTTAAATTTTGAGCCATTTATGCTGTCTTTGAGGTTCTGACAGGCAGTTGTAGTGTTACTTGAAGATGACTTATAGAGTGTTTATCTAAAGTTATGTGCTCAGCCTCATCTGCAGAGAAGAGTTCATTTTCTAGTTACAGTAATGAGCATAAACTCCAGACAGACACATAGTTACACAAGTAGTGCTTACATCTATAGTCTTTTATTTCAAGAGAAGCTACAAAGCATCTTTTGCTAACTAGCAAAAGAATCAGCCTCTAAAAACACCTGAGATTCTAAAAAATGGCTGAACTTTAACTAAAATGCAATCTTAGGGGCCCAACACCTCTGTTCTACTTACCACAAGCATCACTGGCACTTGCACAACCAAAAATAAAACTGGACATCTTTTTATTTCTGCATTTATACCCAAGTGTCTGCCCAAGTTGCTAAATCACTTCCACACAACATAAAGCAGAGAAAGAGAATACAAAGTACAACCAGCTTCCATAACAGCCTGATACATCCATGTGTGTGGAATATCACAACTGCTACCACTTCAGAGCTGAGCCCAACTGCCAAGCTTAACGACTGACAGAAGATGCCATCATTTAAAACCACTTTAACCTTGAAAACAAAACAAACTACCATACAAACATTTGGGGGAAAAAATAGGTTTTCAAGTTACCCTGAAGCATGCCAGAAAGCAACAATATTAAACAGATTAGAGAATTTATGAGGTACATTTTATAAGTGTTTCATGGAAAGTAGGAAATAAGCTTTTATTCTTTAGGACTGTTTCAGGGCAGCTTTTAAAGCAAATTGAGTTAAATAATGTATGCATCTCACAGAGTGCTCTCCCTCCAACAGAAAAACATTCAAATCAAAGTGAAAAGAGCAAAGTGCTATTGGGCCAAACAAAAAAGCAAGGAACTCACACCTCCTCATTCCCTATCATTATGGAACACACTACACAATCTGTAAGCTTCTCCATACAGCTTTCAGCCACAAACCCAATCCCCAATACTTAATTAATTCAGATATGAATGTTTAGCTTTCTTGCTTCTATACACCCCTTCACATAAAAGAAAATTATTATTTGCATATTTCTAAAGCACTTAAACTTTGCATCAACTAGATTATTTATGAGGTACATAACAGTGTCTTAAAGTTCAAGTATTCCATAAAAAAAACAAACCCAAAAAAAGGGAAGTGAACACAAGCCCATTTTTGAAGCAGCAGCTCCTACAAATTACTCATAAGGTTCATTTTAAGATACTTTGAATCAAGATTTAGACCTTGCATGACCTCCTATGAATGCCCATCTGCTGTTCTCCAACAAGCTCTTCATTCTGGATCACAGCAGGGGAACAAACAATCTCCAGAATAATATATTTATTCTACTTACTGCCTGAAATCTCCTCCTCCAAGTCTCAGCAAACCACACTACCTTTCAATCAGCTTTTAAATAATATTTTTACCTTTCCTCATGTTAAGTGTCTTTATGTTTACAGAACAATAATAGAGTATTCCTCCCACACAAGATGATTCCAGAAAAGCCCACATTCCTGTTTTGGTTAACTTGAAGAGAACAAAGTTAATGAACAATTGAAGACAGGAATAGATCAGAACAATGTATTACATAAGACAAGTTAAAGTTAAATATGTTGATCTGGGCATAAAAACCTCTCCTAAGAGAGAGAGAACACATTCTGCACGTACAGAATTTAGTACAGAAGCTTGCTTACATGATGAGATATTATCAACAGTAAGAAAGGCAACTAAAAGAACATCAGTGGGAATTCAGACAGGACACTGCATCAAGAATAGACAAAATGTGATAGCAAAAGCTCTTACTTTAATAACTTTATTAAGGCATTCATCTGCAACCATCCGGACATCAGATTCTGCATCCTCACTGCAGAGGAGAAAGAGTTCCATAGCAATGCCCAGCAGCTTCTGAAATTCTGGGGAATTCCTAATAAACAACATTAGAAAATTACAATATGCACCATGAAAATGAACACCAATGATGTTTTTGAAAGGGTTTTATAATCCAACTACATATATACTATACACATATGCACAAGGAGAAGACGTTCAGTGTACTAAAGCACTTCATTAGGAGTTGGGAGATCATTTCCCAACTCTTTCCTCCATGATCTGGTAAGATATTTGACCTCTTTTTGCCTAAATTTTTCTGTCTGCAATAGAATGGAAGTGCCCACTCCATCAATAGGTAAACAAAAGTCCTTCTTAAATTTTGAGTTAGTTAAAAAAAAAACCTCACCATTTCAGTTTTAAAGAGAAAATCAGCAATTATAAGGAATCCTCCCAACAACTAACATTCTGAGGTTGTTATTCATCCTAATGAATTAAAGACATCCATAAATAATCAATAAATTAAAGACACTGCCTTACCTTAGTGACTGAGCAACTATGTTTTCACATATTGTTAGACAATGATTCACCCGATCTTTCTTGGTAGCTGCAAGTTCTTTCTTTCTAAAGGAAGAACATGATGACAATGAGTGTGAGACAAGAGTTCAAAAGTGACCATTCAAACACTTGCTGAAGTAGTGTCTAATCATTACTCAAGAAGATGCATTTGCACTCTCTGGTCACTCCATGAACAGCTGTACACCAACTACCTGCAGACCCAGGATTTATCTGCAGCTGCTGCTGAGAGCACATGGGCACACAAGCAAAGGAGAAATATAAGCTTAGGAAAAGAATGAAGGACTAATAATTTAATAGGGAATATCACATTAACTCCATAACTTTCACTGAGAAAATGCTTAGGAATGAAAACTGAAGAATGAAGAAGAGTAAAGGGAAAGTATAAAAAAATGAGGTAGTCCTAGAACAAAGCAAAAATAAAGTGATAGAAAGAAGAAGATTGGAGAAAATAAGCCATGAGAACAAAAAATAGCTCTTTTAAAAAGACCCTCCTCCTAGACAGCATCACCTGATTTGTCTGTTTTTTTTGTCTGCCAATGTCTTGAAACTTCGAGTTGCATTAAATGGACAATTTGCATCTGAACTGCAAAGGATGACAAAGCAATGCCATCATAGACTACATTCCTCCAAAGGTAATCACAAAACCAGCAAAGGCCAAGGCATTCTGACCACTGAGAATAACATCCCTATAGGAACACTTGGTACAGCCCAGGAAAGGCCAAGCTGAGTGCACAACAAAGAGAACAAAATGCACAGAAACAAAGAATGTGTATCTACAAACAACAGAGAGCACAAGATGAAAAGCTTCTCCTTTGCAGAATGTGTTTAACATTCACTTCAACATGACACAAGCTCTTGGAACAGCAGCTCTTCCCTGCTCCACCCCCAAGAGAGGAACTGAAAAAAGACAGCGAGACAGACTCCCAGCTCTGACTGGGAAATTTTATTCAAGTCTGCAGTCTCTCCTACTCCTAACTTCACTGACACAGAATCACTTCTAGGAAAGCAGATGTTACTTTTAAATAATTAAGCAGTAGCAATACTGGAGCAAAACCACCCACCCAAAGGTATCTCTCCTGAGTGTTTCACAATAAGGAATTACCAGCTTCTTCACTCACATTCACAGAGATTCCCTTTTGTTTTCCAAGTGAAAACTGATAATTTTTAGTATTTCATTCTCTCAGTAAAAAATAGCAAAAATCACGAAATAGCAAAACAGTGTTTCTGAACTAGAAGTTGGAAAACAATGTGAACAGCCTTGAATTACATGAATAACAGTAACACAACATCAAGGGCCAACAGCAAGTAGCCAATAAGCGCATTAAATTCTGCTAACTCAAAATACAGTGTTAGACAAGTGTTTTTAAAGAACTACACTGCATTATTTAGGAACTACAGCTCAAATAATAATAGAGGTTTTGAAAAAAAGTCATTAGTATCCCAGTCATCCCAGTATCCCTGCCCCTTTTCTTCTCTCAGGCTGGAAGAGAGGGCTTCAAAAGTCTCTGTTCCCAAGATTTCAATTTTTCTCACAAAGAAAACCTCATCTCATCCCAGAAATACTTTCTACTTTTATAAGTTTAAAGAATAGCTCTGAACAAAGCTATTTTTGTGGTTTAGTTTGGCAACATTTTATTTAGGCAAGCTAAACAGCCAAGAGGATCTCTTCTTGGACTTAAGACACTGGCAGAATATGAGCAGACAACCTGAATTTGCTCAAGATACACAATGTCTTTCTTTCTCTCCATCTTGAAAAAGTGTCAGAGTCTTTAGCAGCATTTCAGATCATCTCTTAACAAAAAAACAAATACTGTCCATGACGTCAAACTGATTTTGCAACATCAGCACCACTGATGTGGGCAGGCACCTCAGAAAACGATTAAATCATTTCAACTTTCGTGCTAATTTTACCCAGCAGTTCCAAGCTCTTATGAGCACCATTTTCAGTACATATTCAACCCAAAAATAGATCAGGCACATCTGAACTTGCCCATAAGCTCACTATTTCAGACACAGACATATTGAAAATACTGCTGACAAAGGTTACTTCCAGAATAAAGTTCTCTATTATCTACACATAACACAGCCCTGAGCAAGGCAGGCAGTGGTGTTCAATACTGCTCAGACCAGCAGAGATCAATCTCTTGGGCAAATTTCTGTAAACAGAGAGCACCACTAACACATAATCTACACCTTGCTGAAATATGTAACTTCAAAATTTAAAAAGGCTTGGCTAGACAAAATATAACTTCAAAAAAAAAATTAAAGAAATGAAAGATGCAAGGAAAACGCTTAATGTATATTATGTACATGCACATGTACAGAGGGAGAAGGGTAACAGAACAGTATCTAGAGAGAAAACACATGATTTTTTTAGCTCAAAAAAACAAACAAAGCTCTATTGAGAAGTATCATGAAGTCCACAGGCAAACTGCTGATGAGCATACCCGGGGGGCAACAACAGCATCACACATTTGATGAATCAATCACACACATCTGATGAGTAACAGAAGGCAGAAGATATGGAAGCAGCAGTTATCAACAGGAAAGCTCCATCTCACTTACAGAGGAGTTTAACCTCCTGTGTATTTCTACACACCAGGAAGATTAACAAACAATGTAAGAAAAGCAGCAAGCCCAGGTAATTTTGCCCTCTGAGTCCAGATGAGCTGACTACAAGGAGTTGCAGCTCACCAATGCTTATTTTTATTAGACCTTGAAATTAAGAATATGTGAAGAGTACAGAATATGTAAAGCTGAGCCAGTGATAAGAAAAAAGGGCCAAACCAAATGGCTTGACATTAATCTTGACAAAAATAACAGAAACCAAAACCTGTTCTTTTACTAACAAACAGAAACATGAGTGGATCAAGAAATAAACTCAGTCCAAACACAGGGGACACTGGAAACAAGGTGCAGTAATGCAGGCAGTGATGGATTGTCACATTAACCAGAACTGGTCCACTACACACCCTAGACAGAGTAATGCCAAAAAACCATCAAGGAACCACTTCTGACAAGCAGGGCAATAGGTAATACCCATACAATTTGTGTGATCTTCAGTAAAACAAAAAATTAATGCTAGGCCTCCATACAGCACTGATGAAACCAATCCACGACCACAGCTTCAGTCAAACATGAAAGACACAGAAAAATTTAGGAGTATAGGAAAAAAGCATATTGCTTGGGCTTTTACAGTACCTTTTGCTGTAAAGTTAATGGTTAGATTCAAATGTAAAAAACCCTGACAACAATTACAATAAGTGACTATTAGAATAAATTGACAAGAGAAGATGTAAAGAATCCACCTTTGCATTCACAAATCAAACTCTAAATTTTTACACCATACTAGTAAACTTTTAAGTTAGTGGGACCTTTGTGATCCAAAACAAAACATCCAATTTGTAACAAAATGTCAGAGTCTGAAAAAGCTGAAAAAATATAAGGAAGAAAATTAGTTACCTAAGCAGAAGTGTATAGAAGCAATATGAAAGAGAACCCAAGTTAAGTCTACATAGAAGGGAAAAAAGCCCCAACAAGAGATAAGAAAGGGGACCAGAGACTGACATCTGACTGTAAGGCATAATGGGAGCATAACACATGATTATTGCTGATTAAAATCTCTTGAAACAGAAGGAGGTCTTATCTTCTTGGTAAAACGTTAGATTTGATTAAGATTTTAATAAAAAAAAAGAGAAGATATCAGTATTATCAAAAGTTCTGGAGTCATTGTCTCACAGTAAAGTGAAGAAAGATATAGACACCTGCTGGGTAAACAATTAATTCTTCTCTACCCCAATCTCTCTGATCTTAAAACATTTCATAGGAGGAGACAGTCCTCAGTATTACTACACAGAACTACAAGAGATTTACGTGTTATTTACAGAGAACCACAACAAACATGAACGCTTCTCCCCAAACGCAGTTTTCCTTTCCAGTCTACTACAAACAAGAAAAATTAAATGCAGATAGTATTGTGAATTACATTCAATATGTCACCTGCTATTTCACTAAAAGTCTGGAAAGCCTCAGCAAAGGCTGCCACAATAGCTTTTCACTGGCTTTTATGAGGCTCAGTGCTGTCACTGAATTTGCCCAGATCCTGGGGGCATACAATCCCATCAGCTTTTGAAAACAGCCTATTTTTAAACACAAAGCAAAGTCAACAAGGACAACTCCAACACTAATTTTTTAATGTTTTCAGTAGAACATGCCTAAATTTAGACCACCAAACCAAGCATAATATCACAAGCATCACAAATAATTCTAAGGATTTTCTCTTGCAATACCACGACCTCTCTCACCAGTAACTTTCAAGACAGAGATCTGAACAGCACACAGGAAAGACTGGAAATAGATGTTCATCCATGTCACACAAAGTACTGGCATAAAAAAAAATGCACAAAACAGAGCAATTAGTCCCTGCAGACCAGTAAGGCACCTAAGAACAACTAGATCATGAAGAAGATGAGTTTTATCACCTATTAAGCATCAGAAGTGTGGAAATGCATTGTGATTGTTTGAGACAACACTCACTCTCCAGAGAGAAACAGCACCAACCGTGATAATCCAGCTGGCAACCGTAGCAGAAAGTGCAGAGGGAGCAGGTGGCCAAGAGCCCCGAGCCACTGCTCTGCTTCCTCTGCCAGCACCACAGCAAACTGCCAAGCCAGAAGTTACCTGCTCCTCAGCCCTTCTGCTTGCCCCTTCTCCCCAGCAGCAGGAGAAAAAGCATTAGTGTGACTGCTGTGTTTGTCCCTACACGCCTTCCTGCCCTCACACTGCTGGTGAAAGCTGGGTCAGGGGGTGCAAAGGCAAGGGGCAGCACCGTGGCACTGAACAGCTCCACCCAGTAATGCCCCCGACGGGAAACCTGGATATCTCATGGATCTAACACATTTATCCCTCATTTAAGAAAGAAAAAAGATATTAGGAATATTTAAACTAACTTCTCTTAGGTCTCTGTGCAGCACATCTCAGCACAAGACTTTAAATGAGCTTTGTCACAAACAGACATTCTTCTGAAAGCAGCAGAGCTCAGACTTCAACTCTATTTAAATTTTCAACCCACAAATATCAAAACTTGTTTTTAACTTCAACATGAACTTTCAGGGCAGTGCTCTTACAAGAAAGAAGAAATCCGACTGAAAAACAATCAACACTTAAAGACATGAAAAGTGAGTAAGAGAGTGGAAGAAATTTCTCTTGCTCAGCCTTGAATCCTTATTTCAAGAAAGGTGCAGAGTTCAGAGAAAAGACACACACACAGAAAGCGTCAAGCACAGATAAACAAGGTCTCACAAAAAGTGCTTCAGCAGTTATCAAAAGAGAAAATGCTGAAAGCAGTGCTTCATCCAAGTTATGCTTAAAGGTTTTTGCCTTTTTTGCAGCGGTGTACTAGGTGATAAAAAGGTTTTCCTTCCTAGAACCAGCCTGTGAAACCCTCAAGCACTGCTGCACCTCCCGTTCATCTCCCGCACCGGTGACTTTTCAAACACATTTGCCCACACCCGAACTTCGGCAGAGGACGGACGGCAGCACCCGACACGCTGCGGGAGCCGCCGGGGACAGGGCAGCGCCCGGGCCCGCTCGGGACCCGACCCGCCCGGGGGACGCGGGACACCCGGCCGCGGGTCACTCACGGTCTCTGCAGCGGCTCCTCGGGGAGGGCAGCGGGGCCCTGCTGCTGCTGGAAGGAGCGCAGCGACTCGAAGGCCTTCGTCAGCTTCTCCATGGTGGCCATGTCCGCTGCGCCGGCGGCACCGGCCCGCGCTCCGACCCGCCCTGTCACGGGCGCCTGGCGGGTGCGAGTGCCGTCCCGCTCCGCTGGCGCTGCCCCCGGGCTGGCTCCCGGCGCTGTGCGGGCGCTCCGGCGGGCCCGGCCCGTCACAGCCGCGATGAATGGGGCGGGCGCCGCTCGGGGCCGCGGCCGCCTCCCGTCCGCCCCGCCGCCATCTTGATCCGGCCCGTCGGCCCCCGCGCGCGGGCCCCGCCCCCGGGGCCGCCCCGCCCCTCCTGGAGCGGCGCCGCCGGCCGGGGCCTCCACCGCGCGTGCGCACATGGCTCCCCGAGCCGGGCGTCACGCGCGCCCTTACGTAGGAACACACAGGGGAACGCGGGGCGCGAAAGGGGCGGGGCAGCGGCGAGAGGGACAGGTGCTCTGACCAATCAGAAGGAGGCTCTGCCCCTCGCCGCGTGCCGGAGCGGCCGTGCGCTGCTGTGCGGCGCCCCCTGTCGGCAGCGGCGGTGGCGTCCGGACGGCCGCGGGGCCGCGCTCGGCTCCGGGCTGGGCTGGGCTGAACCGGGCCGGGCCGGGCCTGGCCGCGCTCGGCTCCGGGCCGGGCTGGGCTGGGCCGGGCCTGGCCGCGCTCGGCTCCGGGCCGGGCCGGGGGTGGCCGCGCTGCCGCGGGCGGGGAGCCGGGCCTGGGAGCCTGTGGCAGCCCCTGGCAGTGCCCCGCGCGGAGCGGCGCAGCGCGGCGGGAGCACGGGGCGCAGCCGGGACCGCGGCAGCCCCCGCAGCACAAGGGGCGGCCGCAGGCGCTGCCCGCACTCCGGTGCTGTGTTGGGCTGCACGGACTCTTACAGGACACTTCAGGCTTGGCAGCGTCCGTGCTCGCCTTTCAGCGCTCCTCTGCCGAGTGTGGACCTGCTTCATCAGAGGATGCTTCTTGCGCACACATATTAAACATATAGAATACAAAAGAGATAGTATAGAATATTTAAATCATTGATTCCATTACTAAACATTTAGAGAAATTCAACAGTACTGCGAAGTTTCCGATTGCAACCACTGATTTTAATATATCTACTTGTTAATACAAACATTAAATGACATCTGATAAGAACTGGCAATTCAATTTATCTCACACACATGAAAGTGGTTCCAGCAATAAAAATGGAGAACAGCTCTTAGAAATTCTAAGAAAATACATTTCCAGTAATTCAACTTGGTTACTGTTAACAGTCATGAAGAAATGAAGCAAAGCTCATGTCTGAATATTCAGGCCGACAGAAGTCACAGATAACATTCTTGCCAAATATTCACTAGAACAGTGCTCTCTCTGGCAGTTAACTTTATTAGTCTGTTAATAAAAGACAAACTATTTTAAACAGTCCTCTGAAAGGAAACCTATCCTTAGTCCTGAAAGCAATTCAACTTAAAGCAAAACCTTATTTCATTATAGAAGTGCTACAAAATACGAGTTTTTAAGGTAAGACCAGTATTTCTCCCGATTAATTTATGATAAAGCTTGCGGAAACGTTTCACTGGAACATGTGGATAATCATGAATTTTTTATTTAGCAAATGATACATGATAAAAGATGACAGCAGAGTTGGAACGCTGCACACTCTGTGCATGTGCCACTCCACACTTTGGATTAAATTTAAGCACGGTAAAAAGAGCAGAAGCTCTTATCAAAGATTAACCAAGGCACCGACCAGGCCAGCCCTGGCACGGCTGGTTTGAAGCTTTCGATCGAAGTGTGCCCGTCCCTGTGGGCTGCTGACTCACGGGCCTGCCACAAGCTCGCTGCTCTTTGTTCTCCCTGCCCTCCGAGCTCCGTCGGCTGAGGCTCATTAGCTGGGAGATAATTGGAAGGTAACCCTAGATATCAGGTTTTTCTTTGGTGAATACCTTATCATAGGTTCTCCCGGCCCAAACTGATCCATGGTTTTGTGTGTATCATGTCACTGATCTGCCCCACAAACACTTGCACTGGCAAAAATAAAACCAGGCAAGGGGTAAGAAAAAACAAGGCGGGATTAGAGAAGAAGTGTTTTTGTAAAGTCGATGTTACCTCAAAGGAAAATGAAGTTCAATTAACAGTGCATACCTAAAAGATTATCTGAAATTTAGGAGATGACAACTAATTAATCTCAGCCTTCAGGAGAAAAAAGAAACATGCTCTTACCTTGTCTCTTAAGTTACCTCCTGATTTAATGTTTTTAAGATGAGCATGTCAAGAGGATTTTTCACCCTATCCTGAAGCCCCACTTTGGCCAGCATTTCTGCATTTCCATGAACACTTCAGCAGGTAATTGGGACTACTCCCTGGGACTGCTGGCCCACGGGGCTTGGCATATGCACAGATAATCTGCAATATGTCACTGCCTGCTTGTGTCGTTTTAAGGTCTTTTAGTTTGAAACCCTTTTGGAGAGCATTTGGGGGCTTTGTCCTTCAACTCATGTTATAAAATTACAATAAATGTGCTAATGAAAAACAGCCCATCCCCATAATTTTGTCTTTTCTCATGGAAATTTATGCAGAAATCTAGATCCAGACCATGAGATAAGGTATCAGTTGAGCCAGTGCAGCAGAACCAGGGCATTTTTTCCTGAATTCGACTATTTTACACTGCTAAAAAGCTTACACTATGCAGGAGTCATTTTCTGCTTCAAGAAACTGGATATTTATTTTAATTACTTTTTTTTTTCCTTTTTCTATCCCAGCTACCATGACAGCCATGGTAAATAAATCACATTAGACAGTAATGCATGTGGTTGAGATATGTGGCAGTGTTTTGCTTTTATTTGAGGAATTACAATGCTAGAACGTCCAGGAAAACAGCTCACACAAGAACACTCAGTGGTTTGGAGATGCTGGAAGTAACACATCACATTTAACAGTCAGCTTCCTATGCCTGGAAAGAATTCTGGTGTTTTGGACACAACTGGATCATGGAAAAAAGTTACCTACAGCTCATGTGCAAAACTGAAGTTACACCACAAGAACAATTATGAAATAAAAAAGAATGTTTCTTTCAACAGAAAATACATCATCATCACCAAATAAGCCAAGCGAGTAATGAAAATCAAAGTAAATATGACTTCAGCTAAAAGATGCTTTCCAATAATTTGAATTTCACTTCCTAAAGAAAAGTGTTTTCTGAAAACCTATACTAAAATGAAGATGATAATTCCAATGTTAAATTCATATAATGCTAAACGGTAAACCATAGAAAAATATCACTTTTGTTGTCATATTTTAGTAACTTGTAAACAAGTATTCTCTGTTTGTACAAATGGCAATGAAGAAATTCTTACATCAGTGTAGTTTGAAAAATAATTGAAGTGCATTCTAAGAATGGACTGTTAGTTGGTTTTAATAACTTCTTTCATTGATTTATAAACCAGATGATTTTATTCTGATTTGGAGATAATTCTCTTTCATACTCAAAAACATTCAGGACTACTGTTTTAAGGATGATTTGGGGAAAAATAAAAGAGACAAGAGATATTAAAAGCTAAGGTTTGTCAATAACACTCTTGTTGTTACAGACATAGCACAGGTTTTTTTCCTTACTTATTATTAGTTTTAAGTACTCGTTTTTTCAGCTGAGGCTGTTCTGTTGTTTTTATAATCCAGAAACACCATCTCTACTGTGAACACACCTCAGGGGGCAGGGAGAAGCTGACAGCTTTCTTAATAGAAAAAACAACCCTGAGGCAAGAAGATTCTATTCTGGTCACAACATTGAAAAGCATTAAGTAATAAAAAATTGAAAAGCAATAAGACACTGGTACATTGTTTCACAGTTTCTGAATTTTGAGCTAAATAGAGAGGTTTGAGGTACTCACAAGCAAACATGAAGATTTACATACACAAATGCTTGGAAACACATGCCACAGGAAAGGAGGGTTGATCTCGTGCAAATAACTCCATGGAATTCCATAGGTCTTACCAAATCTTGCAGCAGTAGAACATTGGATTGTCTCACTGCTATTAAAGCCTTCTACCTCATGGGTCTAGAGAATGCTGAATTACAAGAAGTTATCTTGGCTTCCCCCATCCCCCCCCAACAGTTTCATGGAAGTAAAAGGCTACATACAGTAAACACAACCAGCTATTTTCCTCCTTCTTTTTCCCAGTTTTGTCCTAAAAAAAATCAAGAGCTAAGTTCATATTAAATTTCTCACACTGTGATATTTTGCTTTCAGGTGTTCTCGCCTCTCCTTAGGCTTTCCCTGCTTTCAAGGTGCACCTGCATGTTCCTTATACTCCAGTAAAGATCTTTAACCAATGTAGTCACCTTAGATTAAACAGCACAGCATCTTCCCCTCCATGTACTGTGTAAGGGGACTTCTGCTGATTGCTGATCCTTCCACTTCCTTGGTTTTTCTAATTTTCCTGGGGATTCACATCAGATAAGATGCAGTCATTATTATGTGCTTGTATTTCTAGCAAAAAGGGACAAATTTATAGTACAATAATGCCATCTTGAGCCTATTGGGGAAGAACAATCAACTAACCAAAAAAAAAATCAAACCTCAAACCCCATGGAATTAGGTCATAATCCTGCAAACGAACTCAGTCAAAACAATTCAATAGTACTATTCTGCACTTAAGAAAAAACTTGTGAAATTAAACTAAGTAAAATTTCATAAAAACAAACAAATTCTCACTTTTTTACAAGGAGTTCCTTTTTCCAAAGAAGCAGACATGTAAACAACCACTTCTCAGGAACAATTTCCCTTTTATCATTAGCCCTCTTTCTTCACAGATTCCTGGAAAAATATATGTTAAGCCTCAACACTCAAAATAGAGAAGTGATTTTTTTTTTTAAGATTCCTCTCCATCTCATACAGAAAGAAAACTTGAAATACATGATAAATAGATTTTCAGATTTTTTTAATCTATTAAAACCAATTTTCTTCATAAAAATTTTTCTTGATAAAAATTATTTAGCTTGTGTCCATGGTATTCGTGCCCAAATTTCAAGTTACTCTACACAGACATTAAATCCAGACTGTCACCCTGCATGTCTGGTGTTTATACAGTCACCTTTGCCTCAGAACAGCAAGCCTAAGATCTTAAAAATTCAAACCCTTTAATCAGGGAAACAATGACTTCTCCAACCATGTAGGTATTTATAAAACCCTTTTGTTGCTTCCCCATTTTTCCATTCCCCCCTTTTTAGAGTTCTTCTGTTGCTGTGGTACAAAATAAAGAGGGTCAGGTCAGACTGCCAGCTCATTGTCTCACACATAATGGTTCTAGCCAACACCCTTACTTCAGATATTTCTGTCAAGCCTCCCATCCCTTCACTATTACATCAGACCATCTTCCAGTAATTCATTCAAACTCTCTCTCCCTCTGCCAATTTCTCCCTTTGTACTCTCTAAAAGAATAATTTTGCTGTCTTGTGTGCTGTTTTAGACTGGAGGAAAAATGCACTGAAAACATAGGAAAATAGTCTCATTCCTCATTTCTGTGGCACAGTAGCCAAGAGGAACAATTTCAGAGAGACACCAGATGAGCCCCAGTAGGGTTCTGCAACACACTGGTTTTCCATTTTTTTCAAATTCTAATCCATTAAAACTTTGTCTTTGGAGACCAAATGCTATTAATTCAAACCTGATGATAGGCTTGAATATCAAATATATCTTTTGAGTTTCTCAGAAGCAGCTGAAGTCTCTTCCAGTGGGTCTGCAGATCACAAGAGGGACCTTTTGGAGGTGGGGGGCTATTCAGTTGCTCTGTGTTTATATGTGTGGTCCAGTTGGTGCCCCAGAGATTTGAATGCACTGTTGAGACAAATCTTGAGAATACAGAACAAAAGGTGAAACTAAAATAATGTCTCCTACTCCATTATATTTCAAGTACTCAACTCAGTTTTCAAAACAGAAGAGGCTTTTAATGAAATGTGTTCTTTAAATTGACTCTCATACCCAGATGAATAGTTTTACTAGAAATTTACAAAATAAAGGGTCTGACCTACAGTGAGTCCAGAAGAATGGAAGTTTGCCTAGCTTTCAAGCAGCTTTTGTCAGTTTTACTAATGGACATCAGGTAATCAGAACAAACTTCAATACCAGTTCCACATCTGTATTAAGCAATCATTAAAGACATATTTTAATGTTCTGTTTTAAAAGGCTATAAAAAATACTTACATAATTAAATTCAATACTTAATGCTACCTTGCCCTTCCCCCAGTGGCAGTGATCACTGTCAACCCTAGAACATTGCATATTACAACATCAGCAGAGAGGACATTAGTAAGAAGAGCCCATGCTTTGTTTTTTAACCCATTATAAAACTGTAACATCCTACATGGAGTGAAAAACAATTCCATTTACAGAAAATAAAATAAAACTATGACCCCCAGAGGTAAAAAGAAATCCTTTCAGTAAAGACAACAAAGTTCCTAAAATATAGTTATAAATTTTTGGCATAGGTTGACTTGCATGGTTCATGCCAAGAAACTCTATGGAGAGGATGTGCAAGATGGGTAGGAAAGAGAAGAATGAGATACTTCAGCTTGAGGATTAAGCTAAATGTCCAAATTTCTCTTTATACAGAAATACAGAAAGAGATTCTACAGAGCCTGATAATAAAGAGCAATTCCTAATAGCTGGCCAAGTGCACTGAACTCCTTTTTTTCTCATAGCAATTGCTTGAGAGATATATTAGGTAATAGCACTGCCATGCTGCTGGATAATACCAGAATTATTAAATTTATTGGTACATCAATTTTACTGTTAAGAAAACTGCTAATAAAGATCCTAATGATGAAGAAGAGTTTTACCAGGAGCATACAAAGTCAAGTTACAGTGATGCCATAGATACTATCTCTGTGCTTTAAAATCCTTTTAGTATTTCTAGATTCATTCCACTGGGAAAAAAAAAAATCAAGATAAATCAAATACATACAGAAACACACTCACTCAAATGGCACTCATTGCTTTTTGTACAATTAAGCTTTAGTGAAAATATACATCTTAAAACAAATGAAGTACAAATGTACAAAAATCCTTGAACTCAGATAAAAAATATATATAATACAATTTGCTACAGAGATATAAAACATTTAATGTTTGCTCATCCTTTCTGATGAGGATAAAATGATTTAAAGTCTGGAGGACTCCTGCTCATCATCACTGCAATCAGACTTAAAGCAGACCTGCAAGAGAAGACAGACAACTCAGCTGCAGAACTAATACTATTGTTCATTTGTGTGTTTTATGGGGCACAGAAAGGCTGGGGGGGTGGGTATTTTTCCAGAACATTTTACTCCATCCTAAGTAAATGCTTTGGGAAACTCAAAGGAATCCACAATCCCAAGTCCAAAACTCAAGTTGTTAAAATTTAATTAAAGTTCTTTCCTTCTTTTAACTTCACAAGACCATTAACTGCAATCCTATTAGTTCAAAACCAAGTGAAAACTGTCAAACCATATTCATATTTTAGGACTTCTTCTCAATATATAGAACCATATCTCAGGACACTATGAATCCTGCTGATTTTTGGTTGGAAAATAGTACAGTAAGACACAAGCTTCAATTTTAGCTATGTGAGATTATTAGTACACTGAATCATCCCTTCTATTCCATTACTCAAAGTGGGGGAAAAGTGTATTTGAAAAGACAAACTAAAAATGACAGTACTATTATACATTCCATTAGCATTGCACCATTTTAGAAAGGTGAATTGCCATCTGAAGACAAAAAATTTCTTCATGCAATTTTAATATACAGCCTTGCTGTGGCTACTTAATATGCACCTAGCAATTTTAAAATTCCATTTCTGCTTGAAAGCAAAAGTGATTTCTACCCAAGTGTTCACTACTGGAATATACTAAAGCTTCTCAAGATATTTCCTCTCTAAGTGCAGGCACACTGAGCAAGCAGAATTGTATATAACATCTTCAGCTGCAAACCTTTACAAATAGTCTATTTCTTACATCCTGTAGACAATTACAATACATGATGTGTCTTCTAGGTAGTTAATACTCAATTCTCTGAACAGGAAATTCTTCTACTAAAGAGCAGAAGTCTGTGTGTAAGAAAAGGCTGTGCATTATCAGCAATGTAAAGATCTATTATGTCATTGTTTGGTGAAAGCATTAAACTGCCTAAAATATTTTAACATTTGTTTCATGGTGCTTCTAATTTATTTTGGAGATATTTCTACTTATTTACTTGATAGATGCTTATTTTTGCTTATAAACGTACTTATTACTAGTTTTTACACAGGGCCTCAATTATGTCTGAAGACATGTACATAGGTTTCATTAAAAAATGGTAAAATATATAAGAAGCAAGACCCAAATTAACCTCTTTAGCAAAGGAAGGTCTGTAGTCCTGCTTTTAGCAGAAGGCAGGTAACTAGAGGAGGACAGAATGCTGAGGCAGGAAAGCTTCCTGGAGTTATAGGGATTGCCATAATTTCTGAAGTGCAGTGGAGGAGCAAAGCCATAACAAAACAGATTTTATTAGTTTCAGTGGGCAGTGAGCAACTTGGTTTTCCTATCACAAATTAATAGTAATAAAAAACAGAAGGGAAGTTAATTTTCTAATGAAAGAAAATACATGCCCTTACCTCTCCACTAAAGAGTCTGTGAAAGAAGCCTCTCTTTGGCTTAGGAGACTTCTCTCTGTCTGGTGACACAGTACCATCAGTTTCATATGCATTGATGTCTTCAAAGCATCCCGTTTCAATCATCTTGGAAACATATGAAATATAAATGAAATATCCATAAAAGCCTCTCAAACAAGTTCCAGGTATTATCTATTTACTCTGGCTGGGTACTCCCAGCACTGAAAAATTCATCAGCCAAACTACACCACTGTCTCCAAAAGGAAGCACAAAGCTGACATTGACTCTCCTTGGGCACTCAACCAACTGAAGAATAGCAATGAGAGCACTCTCACACAGGTGTCAGGTATTCCCTTGTTTTTTTTGCATTCCTGCATTTCTTCTGCACGTGATGCAATAAAGAGAAGCTTTTAGAACCAGAAAGAGATTTTCCTTTCAAGTATTCTGTTCATTTTAAAGCAGCCCAGCCAAAGAAATGTAGTATCTCCATGCCCTGAACTGAACTTAATAAACATGACATGGGAGGGAAAAAAAGATACAATGAAGATGGGTCTCTGGAGAGAAGCAAGGGATTTTGAAATAATCTTTGTCTGTGTACACAGAAAGAAAAGAAATAAAACCACAATTACTGGGTACAGAAAGGACAGCAGGAAGAGTGAATGCCAAAATCCAACAGGCAGGGTCAGAAGGGGGGAGTGATTAATGCCCAAATCCAGCTGGCATTTACCAGTAAGTGCCACCAGCACACATCTGTCACAGCAGCAGGCAGCCAATGAATCACAGAATCACGAGGTTGGAAGGGACCTTCAAGATGATCAAGTCCAACCCAGCCCTAACACCTCAACTAAACCATGGCACTGAGTGCCACATCCAGGCTTGTTTTAAACACATCCAGGGATGGTGACTGCACCACCTCCCCAGGCAGACCATTCTCTCTCTCGACCATTCACTTTATCACTCTTTCTGTAAAAAAGTTTTTCCTAATATCCAACCTATATTTCCCTTGGCACAGCTTAAGACTGTGAATATACCTTGTAGAGAGAGAGGGCATAAAGAGGAGTAAGAAGAAATGCAGCCTGCTTTTGTTGTAAACCAGAACATTGGGTAAATTATGGAATGGTGAGAAAAAGTCTTGACTCAAAAATTTGAGGGAAAGCTCAGTAACCTGAATTAAAAGAAAAAACAAGCACAAATGTACAATGAAATCTGCAGTTCTTCCTTGAAGAAAAGGAACTGCCATCACAAGAATTCCACATCTACTTCCAACTTTATTCCTCTCTGCAGGGTTAGTTATTAAACTGCAGTGCATTTTTGAATGACTAGATCATATTCTGAAGTTTAGAATTACAACATAATATAGGAAATACTTCTTTCTCCAAGGTTCACTGTTTCTCAGCAAAAACTTTCTATGTCAAATGACACCTTTTCAAATATCCTTCTTAATGTAATGCAAAAAAACCAAAAGGGAATGTACTTTTTCTTCCAAATTGTTCAGAAATTGCTCATCTTTTGTGTTCAAGCTTTAAATAAAATGCTATCATACTGGCAGAGAAGTGACACTAGTAGAATTCAAGACAATAGTAATTTCAGAAAGTCACAAATAACTTATAATGAGGACAAGGCACTCATAACAAGAACAACAATTTTAAGTAATTGTTACTGAGTGCTCTTGCTGAAACAGTGAAGAGGGTTTGAATTGCACGCAGAGGCAGCAAAATTCTAGTACTGTATGCAGACTACTAGAATATTCATTCACTAGGCACACAAAAAAACCTCTTAAGGGAATGTCTGACTCAACTGATATTGAACTGTTTGTTTTGAAACCTTGAAAAAGGTGAGCCTGCAATTCTGTGTTGCTGTCACTTGGATACTCTATTGATTCACAGGCTACACACAAACAGCTTGCACTGCACCTATTTGCTTTTGAACACTTGGAATAACATTCCATCCCTCTTCTGTGAACAGCAATACTGAATAACATGTGACTGAAGAACAAGGAAAGGGTGGTCCTACTGGTACTAATACTGTTCTGTAAACTGTGCATATGATAAGATGCCAGAATTTGTTTATGCAAATTTACCATAAATCTCAGTTTTCAGCAAGTTCCTTATGATTTTGGAAAAAAATTTTTTGAAGCCTCTCAGCCAAGAAGTCTAAAGCAGAAACCTCTTTACATCTCCCAGAGAAAATTACTACAATTATATATTTTATTAAATATCCTATATGCTGTACTAAAGAAAATAATCTTCTATGAAATGTGCATTACCTCATTTTGCCAAGGGATTGAGACACAACCCGTCACAAATTTGGAATAGAAGTCATCATCTGTGGTATCCAGGTTCACTCCTTTTACTGTTGAGAACTGCTCAATGTCCAGGACATCTTTGCAATAAACGGCACGTGGCTGCAGTACAATACAAGATTACTTCATTAAAGTTTTAGATCTGGGGACTTTTATTTTCCCTAGATGAGCAAAAGGGAGTAATTTGTCTGCAATTTTACATTTCACACTGCTGATCACCAAATTACATTATTCTATGGAACAGAAATACAAAGATGCTCTTCATAAGTCACCTGAGCAATTCTATCCATCCTGCCAGTGACAGAAAAGAAATATCAAAGCCAGAAACAGCTTGTCTGGATCTCAATGATTATCATAATTCACTCATCTTCTGTCACCTTCCTTTCAACTCTGGAGTATTTTCTTCAAAGCTATTCCTCATTTCTTCTGCATCTGAGCAATGGAAGTGGACTTTTAAGGGGTAAGAAATCAACTACAAAGCTCCCTAGGGAAATTCCATTATTGTAAATTGTTTTGTGATCTCAGATGAAACACCAAAAAACAATTAGTTATCATCACTAGCTACAATGGCATTTTCCTACCAATGAAACTAACTTTAAAGCTTTCTCTGGAGTTCATATGATTGCTAACAGAATTATGACAGTTCTTGCCTTTTTAGATACTAATCAAATCTGTCTCACCTACTTACATCTGGCAAGAATGGAGGTTCTAACATGTTAGCTTCCAGCCTCTTGAAGTTGATGTTCTTGAAAATGGGATGTTGCTTTACAACAGCAGCTCCTCCTTCAGTGCAACCCAGTCGTTCCCCTGGATTTTTAGCAAGTAACTGCAGACACATGGGAAAAAAAGCTGATCCATGATACAATCCCACAACTAAAAAAAAATTATCTACATACAATGTCTTTCAATCAGTTTATTTTGCTACTTGGCCTCTTATTAAGTAATTTTTTCATGTATTAACTGGAACTATAACTGGAAACTCAAACAACAACATTCTGAGAACAAATATATTTCAACAGACAAAAGAACCCCTGAAAGCACATGATTTGAAGATTATGCCCAAAGTCATAAGAAAATATTTTAATTGATGCCATGTTGAGAAGACTTTAGAGTACAGACTTTGCAGTAGGCTTTCCTTTCAGGAAATACAGACTTATATTTTTTCCTATGGGCTTAAGTAATGCACATATCTTGCATTAACTAGTACAGAAAACTTGTGAAGCTTTCTGTGTAAATTTAAGAACAGACAAGATAGGAAAAAAAAAGCCATTGTCTTGTAGATATTGTTTTAGGTGAATAAACTGGTGTACTACTCAGCCACTTGTTCCCATGCAGTATCCAAGCTGAGCATGCTATTGCACTCCATCTCTAATAACAAGTGGTCCAAGCAGTACTAGACCATTTCATTCATGTGATGAATAATCCATTTATGCAGCTTTCCTTCATCTTGAGAAAAGTTCTGAGTTCTTGAAGTTTGATAACTGAACAGTTCATGAAAAATCACAAACTTTCACATGAAATAAAGAAAGGTTTAAGAAATCCAGTTCTGAAAAATTTTCAAGATTTTAAAATAAAGTAGCTGGTCTCTTTAAAAGGATTAGAAATTTAATTTTCAAACCTCTACGTCTCTTCACCCACCATCCTGCAGATGGATTTTGCCTCCTCTGAAAACTTGTCTGAGTATGTTTCCTGGTCTTCCTTTACTCTCCGGTCAATCTCATCCCGTTTAACTCTTTCCTTGTGCTTCCTGAATGGAGACTGTCCTTCAATCATTTCATAAATCAAACAGCCAAGACCCCACCAATCCGGACTGAATGTGTACTTCTCATTTTTGAGCACTTCTGGAGCTACAAAACAAAAGCAAGCACACACCCACATCATTTCACCTGAAATTGCCTAATTGTGTGTATTGGAAAAACTCTCAGGTCTCTCTCTGGGCCCTGTGCAGACACATTTTTGTGACTCCTCTGTGCTTTGAAGAAACTTTCATTTCTACAGTGAGAATTCTGTTTACATTCAAGAGAAAAACTTAATTTCTTTAATGCTTAAAACCAGTATTCTTTAGAGAATGAAAAAAACACCTGAGAATGAAGTGTTTCAAAGCATGGAAAGAAATGTATTGTCATAGTAATTTCTCTGTTTACCTGTGATCATAAATCTCTTTGAATCTCAGAAAAAAAATTAGGTGCTTTCTTGAAGTTCTGCCTAAAGCTGGAATTTTCAGTTAAGTTTTCAAGTTTATCAGTAGGCTTATAATTAAGTAACATCTACAAATGCATATTATAATCCTTCTTCTTCCCATAACATGTCTAGTAACTAATCTAGGTCCAATACAGTTCTTATATTCACAGAAGAAAATTTTCTGGTAAAATGTAACCAGCAAAGAATGTTTACATACCCATGTAACCAACAGTCCCAACACGTCCTCGGACAGTTTCACCTTCTGGAATCTGCACAGCTAATCCAAGATCTGAAATCCTGATATGTCCTATTGATGTTAAAATAAATTATACATAGTCAGCTAATTAATGAAGTAAAATAATGAAGTACTATGACTTTTAAAACAAAAAATTTCTATTGCACATCTCATAAAAAACCCCACTGCAAAGTATCAAAACATTCATATAGCCCTTAGTTTATTTAACTTGACTTGAAAAGAGTGTTTTGTTCAGCTCCTCCTTAAAAATGTGAAGAAAGAGAAGCACAGATATAACTGATTTCCTGAAGGTCATACAAAAATAATTTGCTCTTAAGCACTTTAATTCCTAGTTTTGGCATAGGCTGCTGTTCTTGGTCAAATAGAAATGCTCATTTCAGATTCTGCATCTATGCATCAGACACTTGTGGTTTTCCATTCTGTATTCCCACCACAAGCACTTAGCTTTCTGACTTCTTAGTAAAACTTCAAAATTAACTTAATTTATTCCAAATGTGAGAAAACTGTAGCCTGTACTGAGAGAGCTTGTTTTCCTGTAATGAAGTACCCCCAATAATGCCAAACACGAGTACTTGGAATTGCTATCCCCACTCCCACCCCAAACCAAGAGCAGCCCAGTCAATAACCTACTCAGAACTATTTATATGGTAACATGTCAGCTCAGTTCTGGGATTTCCTCTTCTCATGAATCACTCCTAAGAGGATAACAGCTTCTATTGCACTTTATCAGCCAAATGTCTCAAGCTGATGACCTTCCCCTATCACGTTTGGCCTTTAGAGCTGTACCTCTAGCACAGAAATCATCTGGCAACAGACTGGTCTGGCATGCACTGCTCAGTGGGGAACCAGTCCAAGCAGGGCCATGGGAATAAATCCACCCCACTCTCCCCTACATTCCCATGGATATTCCCATTCTTTGTTGGATAGGCTCATGAACTGTTTCAAGCACATTCAAGACATTTCAAGGCAAGAATTGTATTGACATTTTAATGTAAAAACACACAAGGTACTTTCTTAATACAAATGTAAAAGTCTAGACAGAAGAAAGAACAATCACATTTTCAATCCAATTTTAAAACAATTTTATAGAAAGATTCGTTGCCAAAAAAAAAAAAAAGAGCAAAACCCACACTTATTACTAATACTGGTTATAGGGACAGGGATAGTGTTGTTTACAGAAACACCACAGACTCACAGAATCATTCAGGGTGGAAGGGACTTCAGAAGGTCTCTAGTAAAACCTTCTGAGCAAGCAGGCAGCCCAAGGTGTCCAAGGCTTTTTAAATACTTATTTAGAAAGCCTCCAAGAGTGGACACTGCATCACTCTCTACAGAATCAATATTAGTTAACAGCATATTATTTTATTAATTTCTTATGTACATATGTTAGATAATCAGGGGATGGAGAGAGAGAGAGGAGAAAGTCAAGTTCCACTCTATATACTGCTTGGAAATAAGGTAATGCTCTGCAGCAGCAAATGCTATTTTAAATACATTCAGATGCTCTTGCATTCCCTGACATCTGATGAACCCCCTTTTAAGTGCAAGATCTGAGCTCCTGAAGCGATTTTCTAATTAGTCTCCTGTGCTCTCTGGAACTAGATCAAAATATCCCTGGCAGAGAGGAAGCATTCTAGTGCAGTCCTGCAAAACTACATTTTTCCTCAAAGAAGCCTTCAGCTTTTCCAAGACATTGCTGGAGAGAAAAATTAAAGAATGCATTTGATGTCTAGCAAAGCTTTAGCTCTTGGAAAGTGACTTCTCTCAAGCATCATCTTTTTTGAAATTTATCAGTCAGAACATGCTGACTTTAAAAATAAATACTATGCTAATGACTTCAAAACCAGTCTTTCCTCAACTAAAATGCTCAGCAGTTACAAGAACAAACTTGTAATATTCCTCCACAGCTTAGAAGATAAATCCTGCACATGTTCCACAGTGAATTCAAAAGATTCTGGTAATGACTTGCATACAAAGTCATTAAAGAGAATTAATTTGGCTTTTGACAAACAAAAGACTACAAACATTTCTTCATATTGTTTGTACTTCCTTGATTCCTTCCAGCCACATATGCATCAGGGACCATCAGACCTCTTTTAATTGAAATGCTAACACAGAAATACTTCAGATTTCTTCTTACCGCCTAAACATTCTGGTTTACTGAGTAAAATTCTGTCCCCCAACATCTAACAAATCATGTTTCCACAGGTGAAGAAAAGACACACAAAAGAAATCCATGTAAATTTTAGTGATCTTAAATCAAGAGGAGGGGGAAAATGGACCTATTTGAAGGTAGAAAATTGACCCTTAATATAATCATGGTTGACCCCCAAAGTTTTTCCCTGCTTTCTAAAAAGCAAGGCAGTATTTTCTTTGCTAAATTAAGATTCATCAATTAGGTCTCTTTTATCATGAAGAAATCCCTTACATTTCTGGCTTGGTATTAGAAGTATAATTCCTGATTTTAAAATTAATTATAATTTTTACTTACCACAGTCATCAAGAAGTATGTTCTCAGGTTTCAAGTCTCTACAAATTAAACAACAGAAATGTGAATTAAACAAAGACAAAGCTATTAGCCCTCAAGTGCAACAGATTCAACAGAAGACTTTTTAGTTCTGACTGAAGCAATTTTTTGCAGTTCCACCTATAAACAAGAAAAAGCTGTGAAGTTGATGGCCTATAATATGAATAGTTTAACCAGAGAACTCTAGATCCACTTTCCCTGAACTCTTTAATCCTCTTTAATTTCCATTAACATAACTATTTGATTTACATTAACAAAGGCAACACAACACTAAAAACCTGATATAAAGAACCAGAATTTACACCAAAATTTGTGCTCATAAGTGAAAAACATTTCTCCTGAGGAGTATCAGCTTTACAACTCCCCAGTGGTAAAACACAAGTGTTTGCTGCAGTTTGATGCTGACCCCTTGCTTTATTTCTCCCCAGGGCACCAGAATATCAACAAAGAGTAATAATCACAGGCTTAATAGCATTCATTTAAACTCAATTTCTTTAACTTGGACATGCAACTTCTAAAGCTTCCTAGACACTTCACCTAGTTAAGATTCTTTGCAATAACTTTCTAGAAGTTTCCTATTACTTTTCTCTAAAAATCAAAGTTCCACAAACAACATGTTTTAACTATTAAATGATAGCAAAACTCAGGAAGTACTAAAAGGGCAATAAATTCAGCATTGCCATTTGCATCTTGTGCATTTTTACTTTGAGAACAAAATAAATATTGAATGGAATGTTTGAATTTTTCTCTGCTCAAGGAAAATTTGGGGAGTCATTGAAGCTGAATCAAAAGTTGTTCTAGGATTTATGCCCTAGCACATTCTCTTGAGGATATACATATATATATAGACATGAAAATTTGTATAAAATGTTTAATGTACACTATTATTTATAACAGTGCACTATAGTTAGGTATATATTGTTAATTTTTTATTTTTATTTAATATATATGTGTATTTGTGGTATGCATCAGTAAGCATGTGGACTGAGATGGCCTCTTAGATTTTGTCCACCATAAACATAAGCCAGAAATAAAACCCAGTAGTTGCTAAAGAATCAGTTACTGGAATAGATTCTTAAAATATATATATATATACACACACACACATATACAGTTGTGACAAGAAGAGTCTGAATAACATAAAAGAAAAAAAATTAGGAAGAATGACTCTAGAGTTGACATTCTAAATGAGAGAAAACTGTTCACCAGGAAATCTAAGCAGGGTTTTTTCCCCCCAAATATTGTTTAATTGTTCTATAATATGTGTAATCATGGTAAAGTTTCATTATCTTGTGAGATTAACTGTATACAAAAATCATAAAAGATTCTTTGCTTCCCATGGTTTTAAGTCTCGAAAATACCCAATGTTAATAAATGAACATTAAATATAAGATTGCAATAGCAGAGAGACCAGGAGAGATCAGAGTTAAAAAACTGAAGAACACTAATATTTGACATGTGTTTGAAGGTTGTCTTGTAGGCAAACAGCTAACAAGTTGGGCCTAAACACAAAGCTATGGTTTGGGGTCTTTTGTTTTGTTTAGGGTTTGTTTTTTTGTTTTTTTTTTTTTCCAACCACCAGCATAAGCCTGATTCACTCTGGTTGTGCCACTTCCCACTCTGTGTGTCTGTGTGTGTGATACTTGGTGTTACACAGCAGAAGCATAAAGAAAGCATTCTTGGTCCACCACTAAGTTTGTTTTGCTCGTTCTCTAACATTAATGCATACCAGGGGTTAAATGATGGATGTACAGAGACAAAACAGAGCATTTAAATAATACAATCTCAATTGCAATGCATAAAGCTTCTGACAGTTTCATTAATTCAAAGGCAATAATAATTTTATTGGAGGAATCTGAAATTAAAACAGAAGAAGGAGCTTTTCACATGGGCTATGAGTATCCTGCTACCCTTGTGAATGTAACATGCAATGCAGCCAGGGACTTCTAGAGCCCTCTGTGAACTACTTTAGAGTGAGCAGGAATACAATGCCATCCTCCTAAAATTTATGTATTAAAATTATAAATTAATTTGCTTTGTAAATCATAGTTCAGTTTCATTTTACAAACAAACCTTGAATCAACTTTAAAATATATCAAGCATCAAGACCTAAATCAAAAGCAAGAAGACATAAGAGATATATTCCTTGGGATATGCCATGAAAAGGACAACTAAACAATTATTTTTTATTCTTTTCCTACAAAATTAAAATACAAACTTGTTTTAGTAGGAAACAATTAATATGTTCAATGCTGAAGAGACTTGGAAAGGTACAAGTAACTGTAGATGACACTCACCTGTAAACAATTCTCTCCCTTTGCAAATCCTCCAGACCACAGCACAGTTCTGCAGCATAGAAAATAGCTCTTTCTTCATCAAAGCCAGGATTTCCCATGTTATATATGTGAAACTTCAGATCCCCTCCATTCATTATGGTTAATACTAAACACAGGGCATCTTTTGTCTCATATGTATAGGATAAACTAACCTAAAAACAGGCAGGGTGAGAACACAACCATTAATCATTCATAAACCCCAAAACAATTCACACATCTTTTTTCCAGTGCAATCAACTGATGAATCCTTTTTCAAAGCTAAAAGAACAAAACACGCAAGTGGAAAATCACTCTTGCAGAGTACTGGAAGACATAAAAGAATTCAGACTAATTTTCCCATGTACACAAACCATAAACACAACACAAAAGCTCAGTGACAGATCTGTTTACATACCCAGAAAATAGAGTTATTGATGATGCCCCTCAGCTGCATGTTACCTGTATTACTCTTTGTCCAGACAGCATGAGCATATTCCTTATCTTATTACTATCTCAGGAGTTATGCACTGCCAAACCATCTTCCTGAACTACGAGACTCAAAACTGCCCTAGAGGGACTCAAATTATTTTAAATCAAATGTGCAGTTTCTATTCCTACCCCTGCCTCCCCCTCAGGTAACTGCACATTTCCCTCATTTAGAACTTCCTGACAGTACAGACTCAGTATAAATCTTTCTTCTCACTGTACTTGAAATATGGTGCTGATAGGCAAGAACAAAGCACCACTATTTTTTCAGGTTTTAGGTAAAAGTTTTTAAAATGCGTTTAAAGTTTTAAAGTAGACTTGTGAATTAAAAAAAAAAAACCCTCCCCATTTAACACAATGTAATATACTACAAAATTTAACTGCTTAAGTTACAAATTGATTTTTAATAGAAATAGTTATGCGATGCAGATGATCATCTGGTACAATCTTCAAAATTACCTAACTTGTACTAGGAGCAATGGAATTCAAACATATACTTAGCTTACATTAGCTAAACTAGCTAGGTAAAAAAAACCAGTAGGGTTTTTTTTTCTTTTACTCAAAAAATGTATTTTAAATGCAGTACAAGTAAATAATTGTTTTAATTCAGTAATAGCTCAAACTCTTCATTCAGAAGTGCAAATACAATACTAAATAATAAAACTAAAGACATACAGAAAGCAGCTACTCAAGGTGTAGATTCCCATTTGGTGGTTTTAACTGATGTGTCCAGCTATTCAAGACTGTACTTGTGACAGAGGCATGACAAGTTATCTGCCCACCTCAAAACCAGTATTACTGCAAATGCTAGACCTAGATCCTCTCTGCTGCATAAAAAAACACCATTGGATAGCAAGACAAAAATAACTTATGCTCAATTTTATAAAGCACTTTCAAATTCAACTTGGATCAATTACTGATTTACAGTGTTTACAAATGCTGAAAAAAATGTTACTCAAAAACAGAAGTTTCACTGTTTTAGTAATTTATGGATAAATTCAGGTACTCTCCAGATTCAGTGCAAAAATAACATTAGCATATTTATACAAAACCATAATTTATGATAGTTTAAAATATTAATGTGTCTGGCCAGCAATTTCTTAATTTTTCTTGTAGCTGGCAATATTCTACAGTGGTTTTTTAATACATAAAACTTACCAGAAAATACATACATATATATTTTATACACATATATTTATAAATAACTTTCACTATCCTCTAAAACAGGTGCTTTAAAATTCTCTGAACATCAATACAAAATTTATAAGTAAATGGATTTCAAACCAAAGCAACATATTTGAAATTAACATTTAAATGACATTTGAATTAAAAAGTAAACATTACCTGGGGAAAGTTTTACATGGTGTATCTTTGAACATTATAACTTCTTTCACTGCTTAATAATTAGAGCTACTAACAGACCATAATTTACATAATAGCATCATGTTTAGGTATTAAAACTAAGATTTCCATTACATGGAAGTTCCATTAAAAATTAATTGTTTCGCATCCAAGATACAGCTTTAAGCCTTGGTACACAGCAAATCAATATAACCTGAATCAATACACTATTAAAGTGTCATGTTTATCTTAAAATATATCAGCAATGGAGTAACAAATGTTATGAAAATACCTCAGGATATAAAAACTCAACTATTAAGCAGAGGACAAAGATTCAGTGGCATCAGCATGCTGAAACACTGCCTGATGTTCTGGCTGTCAGAAATAAAGCAAGTGGACCAAAAATAATCCCTGTGCACAGAACTATTCCCAATCACACACAAAATGTATTTATTATTATATCATTCACTTCTCCCAAGAGCTCTCTAAATCAATTTTAAAAAGAGTTTTGTGCCCACAAGCTCCTGGAAGAGACCAAAACGAAGTAAACGAAACAAGATAAATTTCTGAAAATAGATTCAAAGTAGATACTTACTACAAACCTACTATTCACTTTTTCTAGAATCCTTTTTTCATTTAGAGCCATTGATTCTCCTTTCCTCTTCTTTATTCTCTTTTTTTCTAGCTTTTTGCAAGCATACATTTTTCCTGTTGCCCGTACTTGACAGGCACACACCTACAAAAAGAAGGATAGTGCGTCAGAGATGCTTGAGGCTTTTTAGAATTTTTATTTTAAAGAAGATTAAACTTAATTTTCTTTTCAAACTCTTTAATGCTGTCAGAAAATTACAGTCTGTAAGTATCAATACAGAGCCTTTGCTCATGAAACAACTTTAAAGGTTCACAAAAACTGTAACAGAAGTAGAAAAAGTGATTAGACAGAGGCAAATACATTTCTTCTGGGGTTGAATAGTTTAGCAAAACTGTGTCTCCTGTGTTAGTGAAACAAGAGACTACAGTAACAGTGCTAAGTGTCCTAGTATGTGTTAAGGACAAATATTCACATCACAATCAAACAGGAGATACATAACGGTAGTTTAGTAGCACACCTTCTCTTTCCATAGAGGATTCTGGTTAAAATACGTACAGAGGCAGTTCAATAAATTAGAAACAGAATTATTAAAATCTATAGATTTTAAATTAGGTTCATGGATATTCTACATAATTAGCAAATTGCAACTAAATTCTCATTTCCAAATGAAATTTCTAAATAGAAGCGACTGTTTTCAGTCACTACAAGTTTTCTGCAGCTTTGTGCATGACCTGCAGTGCTTTGACACGTTAAAACAGTTTGTATTGACAACAGCTTGCCAAGGTGATGTGTCAAATGTAGGTTAATCGAGACAAGAGTTAAACAGACTCCCTTTTTTCTTTTGATTCCTTAAGAACTGCCTTGCAGAAAGACACTTCTGTACTCACCTCTCCAAATCCACCTTTGCCTAGTACTCGGTAATGCCTAAACGTGTGTTTGGTTACTGGCTGCCTGATGAACAGAAAGAAACAATTACTGCAACAGGAATTACAAATGTTAGTAATCCCTCCCCACCCCGAGAGGTCTGTCTTCATTTTCTCCTTTCTGTTCTGACATATTTCTGAACAAATGTTGCCTTAACCTCATGTAGAAGTATATAATAAATTGAATTTCAAATGAAAGGGGTGCCCTGCTAAGAAACGTGGGCTCCCTCATCTGGTCACCAGGCACTGCCAATAAAGAAAAGCTGGTCAGGTCGGCCCTTTGCTGCCCTCAGAGCCTTTCCTGCTCTCAGCACGGGCCATTATCACCTCCTGCTGCCTCCCTTTGCTGACGTGCAGACTGCATTTCAGTGGGATCATGCTTACAATGTGGCATTTAAAAGGTAAACCATTTCCACTTTGTCTTTTCACAAAGAGTTGTGGTATGCAAGAGCAGTTCAAGAGGCAAATTGTTAGGGCATTGATGCAGAAGAGGAGGAACAGATAACTGGAGGCAGTAGAGCTGTTGATCCCTCTATGCTAAAACTCTCCAAAATGTGTCACAGCAGGGCTATTAGAAGGTAGTGGATTTTCCTGTGCTTGCTTTAAATGAGCACTCGCTCATTTAAAGACAGCTTTGCTCTCAGGACAACAGTGGAGGTTCATTTAGTAGAAAATGTGAGTAACTTCCCTAGTTTTCTTGCTGGCTTTTGCAACCAATTCAGGATAACTGGAATTTACAAAAAAATCAGTGCTCAAGCACCTTAACGTTTGAATGTGTGATCACGATACCCAGGGGGCTGAATTTGAATCAATTTGTAACAATTTCAGCCTTCTGAAAGAGTGTGGACACTCACCTAGCATTGATTTGAATGTACTAGATTCTGATACATATATCATATATAAATCTTGCTATCTTGTAATTAATTAGATCTGTATCTGTACCACCCAAAAAAACCTAGTACTTATCCAATTACCCAGTGGGTTATAATACTAGATTAATCTGTTTATTAACCACTAATTAGACCAAGTTTGAAACTAAAGGATGATCATATTTCCAAGAAAGATTGGTATTCCACTGCACACTTGACAGCCAAATATTTCTGAATTTGCATTTACCCAATACACTTAAAGACTTAAGATTTACTACTTAAAGGCTACAGACAGTTCCACTGGCGTATTAGTTCTCCTGCTGTCCATCAACATCATCCTTTACATCTTGTCTTTCAGATCATAATTTCTTAGACAATCCCTCTCATTTAGCATTCAGCTCTATAGCATTTCCAGCATAATAATCAAAATTTGCCACAAAGCAAAGCTAAATTACAGTGCAAACATTATAAATAAACTTACTTTTCCAGCCATTTCCACTGTAAGAAACGGGAAAAATACACACTCTCCTGGTAAGCTTCAAAAGGTCTTTTGCTTAGGTATTCATGGACAATTCTAGCAGGAAAATAAACAGAAAAATAAAACCCATCTTATTCTGAAAAAGGCTGTTGAAGCAGGATGTGCTATCAATCTACAGACATAGATTTAAACATATCAATGAAGATGTAGGCAGAAAAAGATCACCAGTGTGCTCTACAATGGTTTTAACCTAAATATCTCACAAAGTGTTTGTTACAGAAAACTGTTCCTATCAAAACACTTGGCCTTTGTGAAGGCCAAACTACTGCTACTTATAGGAATTAGACATTTTAACCTCTGCATTTTTATTGTCTTCAAACTCATTTAAACATCAGCTTCTCAGCAGCTTTTTATGCATGGATGACCCTGCAAATATGAACTCTGTAAGCATCTACAAGGTTCCATGCATTCTTTGGAGACTGGTAATTTTTTTTTTTTTCTAGGATTTGAAATTGAAGTACTAAATGCCATATCCAAACCTTGAGCACCAAGTACCTTAAAAGAAACACACCAAGATGGAGGTGGGGAGGGAAACAAGTCATTCAAACTGTAGTCAGGTATTTATTGGACAGGGGAAAGGGGATGATCTACATGAGACACTCCATTTGAGACGTGTTTTATGAGGTGTTCTCACACAGCCCTTTCAATCTTATAATCTCAGCTTGTTACAAAGCATGCTTATTTCTGTTGCCAGGGAGATGACCCAAGCAGTGACAAAACCTGTAGTCATCCTTCAGACATGATCAAGCATGCCTTGAAGAACCAGAAATATTAGAAACATAAAGGCTTTAGAAAGACATGTAACACTCATAAACATGTACCATCCCTCCAAGACAAGCTTCCCCTGCTACTACTGTGTGAAATATCACTTCATGACTGCAGACAAAACCAAGTTGTAGTGTTTTGTGTTAACTATCACAAGTGATCCTCTAATCAGCCATCTTAATGGCACATAAGTGCTGGCCTCAGTTAAACCTGTTTTCAAGAACCTTAAATGTCTAAAGCTGTTCAGAAACCTTTCAAGCTTCAACTTATAAATTCATATTTTTCTGAGTACCTTCATAATGGAAGAGAGTCTCTCAAAAAGTAAGAACACAGTAAAGAAAAATACCATTTATCTTACAGAATTCTTGGTGTCAGACAACAGTGTGATTTTATGCAAAAGCAGCATTAAAGAAAAAGCTCTGCAAAAGTCAAACATCTAAATCACATCTGAAGGAAACCTAGTCCTCTAATAAATCTGTTCCAAGTTGCTTACTGTACTCACTTCAGGGACTCAGTACTTCTGGGTATAACAACTTCATATTTCACTTTCCTTAGAAACACACAAATTTCTCTTGTAATTCTCAAACTTAGCACTAGGCATTTTTAACTTACCTAGTACAGTCCATGAAAAGATCCTTAGAGGGGTTCTTTTCCAGTCTTGACTTACATTCATTTACTGTTTCCTGAGGTATTTCTGGCAAGTGTGCTGCAGACTTAACATAATAAAAAGAAAGGAAAGCAACACCGAAAGCATGAAAATCAATAGAAAAACTCAGTTTTGTATTCAAAGATAAATTAAAAATTTTAATACAGCTAAAGGAAAGGAACGGTTTGACTAAAGAGAAAATCAAGAAAGTCGTATTTGAGCAAGATTTTTATTTCTTTCCTGTTACAGAACAATGCACTGAAAGTTATTTCAGTTATTTACTATTTCAGTATCTGGGGGAATAAACTTGGCAATAAGTCAAATTTCTTTTTCTTTCCATAAGTCTACCACCAAAAAAGCAAGTCATCTCTTTGGCTTGGCAGGATGGAAAGAAGGAGAAAGAAGCACAAACACAGGCTGGGAAACTGTTTCAAATCAGATCAAAGAAATCTGGGTTTTTTTGTAAAATGTATGTGAATTATGGCAGTCCCAAAAAAAAATTTAAAAAAGAAGTGCAAATTTAGATTCTATCTGCTTTTAAGGCATCTTCAAGGCCTTTTGTATGTGATGACCAAAGCAAGAGAAGGAGCATCTATTCATAAAAAGCAAATATCTAATTATATACCCACATAAAAGTTCCACTGGATACCAAAAAAAAGACACTTGATAAATGTAAAAAATCAGCTATTAATGATTACCATGGAAAACTGAAAGCAACAGAATGCTTCAGAAGAAAACAGCATTTCACTTTGTGAAAATCTGGAGCAATTCTGAAAATTTACAGGAAACTAACCAATGCCATACAGGAGTCTAAAAAACTTCAGACTATAATACCCTGAGTTAATTTGTTTTCAAGTTTTCTGTAGGTGTTAAATGGAGAATAAATTGTAATTGTAGTAGTTATATAAAAGCAGAGATCAGTCAAGGTTTCTGCTCAAGTTGATTGAGCAGAATTTTAGCAGGCAGCACACCTCTCAGAAAGACAAAAATGGGATCAATGAAGTTTGAAAGTCAATTTACTAAAAACAATGCAACCACTCATATCTTTCTATTTATTTGACACTTACAAAGTGCATGAGGAAATTTTTGCAATATATTTACCCCATTAGTGAAGTATGTCTCTAAAACTTTGAGGCCACAGTCAATGCGCTTTTCGTCTGAAGATACCTCATACTCTGCCTGGGGGAATGGAATTGAAATTTTTATTATGATCAGAGTCACTTGGCATCTTTTACATGATGACAGGTAAATTTTATCATGAGTAACACAATATTCTTAATATAAAAGGAACAGAAGGCTATAAGGTGAAACATGTATGAAGAACAGTCTTAAGGAAAAAAACAAAGCATATGGAATTTCATCTTTGGAAAACATACAAAACCTAACAATTAGTCTAAATGCAATTACAGAAACTGCATCCTAGAGGTGAAACTAGATCAATTACAATGAAATAGTATTTATGTAGTATTGTAGGAGAGAATGACCCAGATGGAAATTAATCAGTAGTACAATAATCAGCTTTCTCTTCACTGTACTTTTTTCCCTTCATGTGTTATTCTTTGCTTCAGTTTCGGGTAAAACTAGGATAAAACTGCTTTCTACAAGCTTACAAATGAGATCTAAACCAAACCCTACATCATTCTTTGAAAAATTGAAATTGACCAGATAGAAACTTTGGAAGTTTTTGACTTAGTAACATCTGGTACTGAGATGAAGAAAAAGAGAATTGTGTAACACAGTGCATTTTGCAGGTAAACAACTAGCAGCTGAACAGAGCTCCAGAAGTAGCTACTTAAGGAAAAATCCCACAACCAGCAAATCACCACACAGATACTACTACTGAAAAACTCCAAGAACTACTTACTATTAATAATTTTATGGAATAATCTAGAAGCAGACATCAGAAGTTACAAGATTTAAAGACAACCCAAAATCTGGGGAAAGATGAATTAGAAAAGAGCAATCTCAAACAGCAACACGCGCTAGGTTTGTTAGCTGGGCCAACTCAATCAAAGCTCATTTCATATTTCAGGATGTAAATGCATGCACCTAGAAACAAATACATGGCAGAATGGAGAACTGTATCAAACAAAACAACAGCTGGGCTTATTGGGACAACAGTCATTAGAAACCTCATTGGAAATTACAAGTAATTGATCTAATCAGAAATTATTTGCCTTTATAAAGAAAACTAGAACACTAAAAAATGACAGGTCAAGACTCAAACACACACACAACACTGGAAATAATGAAATTCCTGATTCCAGTTCTGCCATTAATGACAACTAATCAACACTGACTCAAGTCATCTCTACTAAGTCACCAACATCTTTTTCTACTGAGACATTATGGACCAACCCACTTCAGCACGCTACTCAAATCCATCAATCCAAATGCAAGGATAATTTCTGCTGCTCAATTCCACAACAAAAAGTCTAATGGTAAGGAATTCTTCTGCAACTGCTAATCAACCTGAGCAAGTCAGAAAAGTTTATCAACCTAAAGTTCAGCAGTCTTTAACACCAATTTAATACAATTAGTTAGGCATACTGTTTTAAGTGGATAGTGTAATTTAAAAGGAAGTTTGGGAGGAGGCCTTTCCAAATAATTCTGTTACTTACAGGGAAGTTTGAACTGCCTCTGATTCCTTTTCATATGTGAGTAACCCTGTCCCTAGCTAGTGAAATGAGTCACTGGATTGGATAACTAATTCCTCACTTTAAGTTCTGCCATTTACATTGAATTATTTCACAACTCTTCTTTCTGTAAAGCCAAGCTGACTCCAGAATTTTAGGTCACGCCTTCCCAAGAACTGGACCTTACCAGACTCAGTATTCAGTACAGGCAGACAACACAGCATTGGTACTACCTTGATTTTGGACTCCTGAAATAATCACTGTGCTGAAATCACATTGCTTCATGGAAAAGAGTCAGAAAACTCTATTAACTAAGATGCAAGGTTTTTAAGACTATGACATGTCATTTTGGGATATTTTTTTCCCTAGAATTTCTTTAACATTTTAAAAAGCTAAACTTGGCAAAAGCCAAGGTAAAAAGCACAGAGCCTCAGCTTTTGCTTCCTGTATTGCCTTACAAAGAATACCAACCAAAGAAATGCCTCAACCCCTAAAAGATCAGGCTTGCTGAAGTCCACAAAAGGGAATCAGGCTAACTCAGGAACCATCTACAAGAGATAGTAGGTATTTTATCTCACATCCTTCATCAAGACAGGATGCTAGTTTCAGATCATGAGAGTTACCAAAGGTTACCTTGTTTCAATGATTCCCAAAAATAATTATTTCCCCTCATTTTTCAAATGAAAGTTGAACAACAAATACAAAAAAGTAAATTGTGAAACCATCCCTTACATCAGATTATCTGAGCTATACCAGTCTTTGTTAATTCACAGAAATGTTGCAATCCACACATTATAGGTTGCATATTTCAAAACAGTTCAAATTTTTCAGTTAGTGAAAAACAGTTACTTCTCAGAGACAGTTTTACCTGAAAATTACATCTGTAGAGCAAGGACACTCCTGCCTTACAGTCATGCCTAAAATTCATTCTCTTTTGTGCTGCCAAAGATTTTGCTACTCCTTATCTAAGATAGAAGGATTAAAACGTGTACAGAAGGGTACCATTAAGGGTAAATCCACAGTTGAGAGTGCATGGCACTCGTTAAGGGCTCTGGGTTATATTCACTTCAGGAATGAAAGCTCCACTGTTCTGGATTTCCATTCAATCCATTCAGTCTCCAACTGTCAACCTAGTCTCTGGAATCTGGTGCTCAAACAGCTCCTGGGAGTCACAAAAGTGAAACACACCTGGGGAATAAGCCAAATTGCACACAGATTCTTTGACAAATATAAACAACTGCTCCTATTTGACACTCAAATTCTTTTTCAGCTGATCTAACGCCCCAGTTTTTACTACCGAAGGGGAAGGAAGCTTCAGTGAAATAGGAGGCACAGCAATAATCCCATGTACATTCCTTACACCCTGCCCCTTCCAGAGCCATCTTGCATTCCAATATTGTAGCTGGGATGCATGCAAGCAGCAGCACTACCCTACTTCTGTCTTCTTTGGTCATTTGTTCTCTGCATGTAAGAACAAAAATGGCTGGACTGAGAAAACCTGTTCTTTCATCAGCAATCTCAGTCTGAAACTGTATCTTATTGCTCTTGGATTAACTGTGAAGGACAAAGAATCAAAAGCTCTGAACTCTTCTCTTAAGGTCTTAAGAGCATTCTTCTCTCCTCTTAAGGGCTGTTTTTTGCCTGCCTAATCTCCTCATTACTTTCCCCCTCCCCAAGAGGGTTTTGGGCTGAGGATTTTGTGCAAAATATAGCTGTGGGCACACTTCCTTCCTCCCTTGTTCCTCAGCATTAGATATCAAGATGTAAATATATCAAAACCTTTTCCCTTAGTCTCAAAATTTGTTTTTTCTCCTTCCATGGATGGTTCTCTAAATTTCCATCTCCATTATATAGTTTTTAATTAGCACATGCTGTGTAGCCTAGGGCTTCCATGCAAGTTGCAACATTTTTAAGTCTATGTTTATAACATTTTGGAGCCTGAGTATAGCAAGTAATATTCATAATACAGACATCTTTCAGGGTCCAGAATCCAAGCATCAGGTCTTCCTAAAATTGCTTCTCTCTTTCCCATCATGCCCATTTCTGTAGCTCAGACCATACAAAGATGGCAGAAACTTCATAGTAAACACTAAACATTTTCCTTTAAGCAACAGAGACAGTTTTTTTACATCTATCAGAAGTTACAGCTTTACAGTCAGCAAAGACAATGTTTTCACACTATGTTTTCAAATACACATCACTAGGAAACAGAGGTGTATAGAGAAAATTAAAAAAATGGTTGTGTCTTAAACAAGCAGGCAGCTAAACCCCACACAGGCGCCCACGCACTTCCCCCCACTAATAACCAGAAGGTCAGAAGTGAGAAATCTTGCAGCTTGAAATAAAGACAGTTTGATAAAGCAAAGCTGCAGGTACAAGCAAAGCAAAGCAAGAAATTCATTCACTTCTTGCCATTGGTGGGGAGCTATTTGGCCATTCCCAGGAAAACAGGGTTTCATTCTCATGTATAACAGCTAGATGACAAATTGTAACTTCCCCCCTTCCTTTCTTTCCCCCAGCTTTTATTGCTGAGCACAGCACCATATGGCATGGGATATTCTTTGGGCTCAGCTGTCCTGGCAGTGTCCACTCTCAACTTCTTGCACCATCAGCCTCCTCACTTTTAGGGCAGCATCAGGAACACAAAGACTTTGACACTGTGTAATCCCTGTTCAGCAAGAGCTAAAACATCCTTGTTACCAACATTATCTTGGTCTAAAATCCAAAATATAGCACTAAATGAACTACAAGGAAGAAAATTAACTCTACCTCAGCAAAACCAGCACAAAAATCCAATATTTACATACATGAATACATAAGACACTGCCTACTGATAGCCATCACCCACTTCTCAGTACTTACCACTGCATCCAGAAATTCAATGCATCTTTTCAAATCTGGTCTAGAATCACAGAACTGTCTGAAGAGAAGTCTTCCAATTGGCTGTTTGTCACAAAGCTGGTTATAGTCTCTTTCTGGAAAAAAATAACATATAAATATCTTTATTTTTTGTAGTAGGATAGTCATTACTCCCATTTGAGGTCAGAAAAAGATCACTCAAACATGAAGATTTTACATTAACATATTTATCAAAGATACCATAAATATGCAATGATTCCAAAGAATAGTGAAACACTCTTCAGTCACATCTGTATCCTACTGACTATCCCATTTACTAAAAACACACTAAATTACATGCTTGAGGTTAATTTAGGTTAGGGTGCAAAAAGCAACCACACTGTGAAAGATTGTTTGGAAAGAGGGAATACAAGATAATAACAGAAAAGGTTAAAAAAAAAAACTATTACAAAACATTAAGGAAAAGGGTAAAATATATTACCATCAATTTATAATGTGATTCCTTTTTCTAATTCAAGGTTTTATAAATCTATTCTTTAGGAACAGTTTGTTTTAACAAACAAGGAGTTGTGATACACTTTTTATCTTCTCATAAATTTCATTTTCTCATAAATTCTCCATCATATTACAAGTTTAATAGCTTTTATTTTTCCTATTTAGCCTTCAGAATCAAGACAGAATCCTTTCATTAACAGCACCAAACTCTTCTCTCTCAAAGGAGAGGCTTTATCCTACAGGACACTCACCGATGGAGCACCGAATACCCTCACAGTGACTGACAGGGGGCAACTTCAGCATCTCTTTCCATTTCTTACTACGCCCACTCCGTTTGCCTAGAAGAAAATAGGAATAAAATAAAACACAATACTGTGTCAGAGTAAAATTGAACATGACATTAACAGCATGAAATTGGGTCAGTTCTACACAGATGTGTCACACTACTTTTCATGCCTAGAAAGAAATCCATCTAGAAGGATATCCAAACCAGCAACAAATGTGATACAGAAGAACTTTAATGCAATTTTTTTATGTTTCATGTAAAGTCTTTTCCAAGACAAATATTTCACATTTTGGCTGTGTATGTAGAATATCTCTGCAGAGTAAAGACAAATAGCTAGGTATTTTGAAAATCACAAACAAAACTGAAACATCGAAGATGGAACAAAACAAATTTTAAGAATTATCACTCAACCATGGTAAAGAACGGAAGAAAATGAAGTTGAGTAACAAAATACCAAGAACAAAGTTCTTAAACACATTTTTCAATAATAAAGTTGTACATAAATATTCTCTCTCTAAGGGCAGTAATATAGTAGGAGTAGATCCCAGTAATAAATGTGAGGGCATAGCTCAAACACAACACTATTTACTCCAGACCATACAAGGCTACCAGGAAGAACTTAGCTGTTGTAAAATTGAGATCTTTTCAATGCTTCACATTTCACAGCACTGGTGTCGAACTAGTATTGATTTTTCAAAACTGCCACAATGTTTTTCTCAGTTTCTAAAAAAATATATCTGTGCTACATTTTCCATGTTACATTGAAAACACATTTGTGTTTCAGCACATTACCTTGGCCAATTTCATTTACAGAAGATATGCATACTTATCAAAAAAGCAGAGATAGACGGGAACATATACACACTTTCAGATCTAAAACATTTCTGTGGAAGAGTAATTTAGTGATGCAGAAGACTTGAAAAGATTTTACTAAGCTATATGATCAGATATATTTCCACATGACAGAGCAGCAGCAAATCTGCACAGAAGCTTTCTCATCACAGCAAAGCAGTGCTGCTAACCACAATGGGAGAAAAAGGAAGGGAGTTACCCAATGTAACCTGAATAGAAACCAAGCAGCAAAGGGGACCAAACTCTTTCAGAAGTAAATTGTTAGGGTGAAAGGAACTAACATCTCCAGAATAACAAGACATGTATTTTTAAAGCTCCTCTTTACTCAAACATTCAGCTTCTTGAACCATTCCACCAGTGCAGCTGGACCAGTCCCAGCTTGGTGCACCTTGGTTCATACCAAATTCACACCAAATCTTTTTGGTTCATACCAAATTTATCCTTGCTAACAGGAGTATTAACATCTTACTGTGCTGCTGCAACAAAACATTCTCAACTCTAGTATCCTAGAAACATAAAAAATAAGGAATAAAACACCTATAACCTTGCCTTGTGGACATTGTTTGAACTAACACCTACTTTCTAAAAAAATGCAAACTTCTTCTGCATTTCATTTTCTAATAATCACTTTGCAGGTCATTTGCCTTCCATAAAGTTTTAGAACACAAAATATGGAATTTACTTCTCATCCCATATTTCAAGCAGTACCAGAACCAATAATGAGGCTGTAATTACCAGCATCATTAAAACAAACTGTGACTATTTTAACAATATATTTTTGATCTTAAAAAGAAGTTGAATATATGCTTGAAAGAAAATCAAGGAATATTAACATGGATAGCCTATACCCATACACTGAGTAACAAGGCCTGGGTACAGCTTATGTGATCATGAAAAACCATGGACAGAAGTGTCAGGTTCAGCCATTCAACACTAACCTGCAAGGTCCACAGAAGTTAAACTGCTTCTGTTGGAAACTGCCCAGAAAGACTCAATTGTGCATGACACCATACAATCAGCACTGATCAAGAATGATAAACCCAACCCAAATTCACATCACAATGCTGTTTGTAAAACGCAGAATGAACTGTGATATATATCAAGAATACCACGTCCTGAAGCACTGTCAAAGAAAAAAACCCAACCTATTCCAACCCAAAAAAAGGAGAGGTTGCCTAGTGTATTTTACTTCAAGTCCAACACAAAAAGGGCTGTATTTTGCCCAAATATTTGGCCAGTAACTTACAATGTGACCATCCTGAACTTCATTTTACAAAAAGAGAACACATGCTAGAATGCAACTGAATTCACCATCCTACAGAAGTCAATAAATGCTACATATAATTTATTAATGATACACAAGAATCAAGTGCTTAGCATATCAACTAAATCAATGTGCTCTCACTTTTCTCTGAACTGAATGTTCTTGTATTTACAGCAAGTGCAACTGTAAAAGTCTGTAGGTCCCAGTAATGTAAAGAGCCATTTCTGGTAAAAGTTATGGCAGGAGGCCAATTTGTTTGTCACATTATTCCCTAATTGCAAAATCCTTTTCCATTTCTGAGGCAGTGTAAAAGAAGTATCAAATCAAATTATAACACTTGTGGTTTGAAAGTGTCTTAATATTGATTTCAGAGCTTCTATTCTAAATCTCATTCTAAAACACTTCAGATAAAATTCTTCCAGAAAGACCAAGAGCTCACTTGCCAGCACAGGAGCCAGAAAGCCATTAGGTTAAGGTGCTTTCTGGCTGACCTCTGTGGCTCAGATGAATTACTGATTTTTGCCTCTTTCAGAAGGAATCACAGCTAAAAGCAAGGTCCAGCCTGAAGCGAACTCATCTTGTACAAAGAGAAGGCTGGATGCAACAATACATCATTACAGTGAGGAGAAACTTCAATTACATTTTCAGATACACAAGAACCTTACCTTTTCCTTCACCCCAAATTACTTCTTAGAGTTACAATTTCAACATTTAACTCTTTCCCCATTTTTACTTCTTTAAAAGATACATACCAACTTCAGTTAGAATTCACTGCACTAGAATATGGTATGGGCAAAATGTTTAGATGTTTTATTTCAAGTTTCTTTTTTAACTTTCAGAGAAAAATTTGAAAAATGTATGTAAGGCAATGCAGTTGGCTTATTCATCAGTAAAACCACAAATGGTTGCAAAAAATGAAACTGCTGTGGCCACAACCTATTCAAGTAATAAGAATGTTTGAAGTCCTCAGATGCACTTCTCAGAGCCACAGAGATCTTCCTTGCAGACCTGATCTGCAGAGCAACTCTCATTTCAGAGAGCACAGGCTTCACTGAACATCATTAAATCAGTTTTCCTTGAGACAATAAATTTGGGTTCTGTCATGCAGACTCCTTCTTTACTGACACTGAGATTCTGGCATGGAGTTTTTTGTGCCCCAGCTCTCCTGCCTGTGCAGGGCAAGCACCACGTACCTGAGGCTGAGCAGCACAGCTCTGTAGCACTGGGGTGGACGATTGCTACAGCTTCATTCTTGCAAAACTGATTCCACAAACCAGATTGTCAGATACCAGCTGAGAAATTCATACTAGACCACACCCAGATAAACTCTGAAAGCCTAAGTCTGCAACAAGATGACAACCTACAGCACGCCTTTAGTGTACAAATCAAATCAATTGGTTCAAGGAAAAATGCAAAACAATTGATGCAGAAACTCTACATCATCTACACTGAGACACATGAAAATAAACTGGGTACATACACTGCCTTAAAATATGTCTTTCCCACAGCAAAGGCAGTTGCAGGCAAGTTTCCTAATAGATTTAAAACTTTAAAACTCACATGAATCCAAATCTTCTCCTAGTTCCAGACACATTTTTTAAAACCACTCACAATAAGGATTAAAACCTTTCACTAAAAAAAAAAAAAATCAAAACATTCCTGTTTAACTATAACCTTATGCTATACAGGCATTTATAAACACTACTCATTGAGTAACAAATTTTGGCTTTTATTCCCTTATTGGGCAAGATCCACCTTCAAGACACAAACCAGTGTGCAATGAACACCTCAGCTCCTCAGATCAGACCCTAACACTGGAATAGCACCAAGCTCAAACTAGAAGACAAGCTCACACATATCATCACTTGAGGAAAGCTGTCATGCTTCCAGTTCTAAAGACAGCTCACAAGGTGCTGCTGAGGGGGTTCACAACAACCTTCTCCATTGTGCACATCAGATGTATTTTTTGACAAAATATATTTTGTATCAAGTTGTATTTTGACAAAATACAAGCTTGTATCAACTCAAGCTTGGCCACAGCTTAACAACTACATTAAACAGAGTGGCAATGCTCTGCTATCAAGAAAGGGTTTGTTTTTTTTGTTGGTTTGTTTTTGTTTCCCCTCAGACATATGATAAATACAATCTGGCCAGTTCTCAGTAAACTTATGAGAATCACCTGGCTGAAAATTCAGGTTTTGGCAGAAGGTTAGCACCTAACTGATCAGCATTACAAAGGCCAAGGTACTTCTGAATGCAAACAGAAGCAAAAATGCAAGTAGTACAATAAATAAACAAAAGATATCTATAGATTACAGATCGTTATGGCGTTTATAAGATAATAGTCCTCACATTCCTGGATTCAAGTACATGGAGTTGGGCTCCAAAGTAATACTGGAGTGCTCCTGCTCATCTGACTATCAAGGCAGGAACACAGCAGGCAGTTAAAAGCCCAGCTCTCGCCGTGAACATTTGTGCCGTTTGTTTACGTGCACAATCATTTATTGTTCCCACAGCTAACACCACTCGAACAACTGGTTCTTCACATGGGCTCTCTATCCAGCTCCAGCGATCATGTGCACACGTAGGAATGCCAGAGCACACCCTCTGCGCAGCCTCTGCACTCACCAATCAGGTGCGGAATGGAAAGCTTGTATCAACTCAGGTAATTGTAACTGATCTTAACATTTCTTAATGTGTTTTTGCAGTGAAATATTGTAACGTCTCTGTATACATTTGGAGATGTCGCTAACCAGCCAATGAACAGGGTTTACAAGGGGGAAAAAACATCCGGAACGCTGCAATTTTACAGTCAACAAACAAGGAATTTTTTAGCGTGATAGTACACTAAGAGTGCAACAGATATTACAGAAATAAAATTCTTTTAAGCTGATTGTGAAACCTCCATTGTAATTGCCACATTTGAAATAAGCAAAGCAGCAGCATGTATCAATTACTAGACCTCTCATGTTGTGTTTATTTAGTAAATGTAATTATTTAAGATTCCAACTTGCCCACATGCATTCTCCTTACAGTTCATTAAATAAAGGACAAAAAGGCAGGCATTGTGCATAATTCTGTACAAACACAGGAAGACATGTTTCCTGCCACAATGAGTTTACAGCAATTTAAAGCACAATGCAATAAGAGTGCAATAGAACATAGGAGGCAAACGAGGGAAGAACTGACAACAACTGAAAGCAACTACAAAAAACTCTCAGCACTCTTATATTAAAATTCGAGTTTGCTGCTGGTGGGCTTTCTGGGTATGAGTGTGCCTTGCTTTCCCACTTGTTCTACCCCTGAAATAATTAAAGAATTTAGTTCAGTTCAATAGCCAAACTGATCTGAGTAATCTCCACAGAATTATCTTCCTAGTTACAAACACACACAAAATAGGATACCTTCCTTGTATCATCAACACTATACTGAAATACTACCTTATAGTGCAAGCAAAAGCAGGATTTATTTTGCTTGCAGAATTATTTCAATTGCTTTCAAGCCCAGACAGATCAAACTCACTATTTGAGTGGACTGCTTATTTTCTGAGAAGAATACATCATTAAGATAATTATTCTGAAACAAGTATCTTACAGGATTCACATAAGCCAAAGTGTGATCACATTCTGCTACTGAAAGGTTCCTTCCTTCTAAATCCATCCTTGGACTGCACCTAGCAATTATCAAATCTGCAGGAGCTTGCTGTTTCATCTGAAAACCAATTTTGGGAAGAAAACCCCAAACCCAAAACACGCAGCAACATAAGGGAAAAAACCACCTCAAAACCCCACATACCCCAGCTTGGTTCATGGATCCAGCTGGCAACCACCTCACCCATTCTGCAACCACAGGCTAGAACCATACAACCAAGAGCTGGGGGGAAATTTATTTGAGGCATGACCTTAATTCAGCCAAAATCAATGATAATATCAGAGGATATTCTATGCCTAACAGCAGATCCAATTCTCATTCCCAAACTGCTCCTGCCATAGCAATATAAATGAATTTTAAAGTGGATGCAAATGGACCAGGTATGTTTAAAATGTACTCTTGGCATAGATCCTCACCTGGAGTAAAGTGCCACTGACTTCAAAGGAATGATGCATCTACCCTTTGGGTGTATTTTTTTGAGACTATTACTTTAGGCAATGAAAAAAAGAAAGACTCCTAAGCAGTTTAAAACATAGAGGGATTAATTTCTTTCCTTCCCAACATCATAGACTATGTGTGGGATGCTGAAATGAATTCGGCACTTACATATACTCAAAGGATTTACTGAGAGTGACTGAAATAAAAACAGAAGATATAAAGAGAAAAGTGAACATAAAATAAAAAAATGGGGGTGGAACTCTTGTTTTTCAGAATAACCTTGTTTATATTTATTATTTCTCTCCATTTATGGGACAAATTCTTCAATGTCCTTCAAGTGAAACTAATTTCAAATATTTTTTTGCTGGGAAAAAAATGAATATGCTAATTTCTCTGTTCTTGTACACAACTAGAACACATATTGTTGTACTGCTCTTTCACACAAATCTGAGCAAGGAGAACATGGACTACCTGGTGTGAAAGCTTGCAATCTCAGCTCATACATCACTATCATTTAGCACTTACGTGGTTTTGTACCTCGGCTCTTGCACTTCAGCACTCCCAAGATCAGCTCTGAGTTTGCTTTACAATCTCTTGTTTTTCTACTGAGTCACCTGTGCTTGTTCCACCACCGGGTTCACCTTAAGAGGAAGTTTTCCCCTTTTTCTTTCCCACATACAGGTTTCTCTCAAAAAGTAATGTATCACAAGAGGAAAGAGCAGGATTGACACAGAGGGTCACTTAACCCTCAGGCAACCCCCAGGCAAGTGGGACAGGGAATCCCAAAACACCTTGCACTGCAGTTTTCCTCTGAAGGCAAATCCTTCCATGGACAGGCCAGATTTTGGCAGAAGCAGGTCAACTGAAAAACTGGAGAAGAAAAGAAAAACTCCCAGTACAGCTCCCAACTCCTAAATCTTTCATCCATGGAGTACCAAAGGGTACTTTGTGCCATCATAACATCTAGTTGTAGGTACATTCAAGAATCATATATTATGTTATCACTAACACCCACATGTGCAAAGAACTGGCATTTGATTATTTACCAAGTCACTTTAAAAGAGGATAAGGAATCCTGATGGCTTCCCTTCTTATCACAAAGAAATGTTGCAGTTGCTACAGAGACATTACAAGTCTTTAATGAAAAGAGATAGGCTTCTGTTAAATTGGTTTTTTATTAAAAGCTATGAACATCCTCTTAGAGACAAAATTTAAACTTTTGAGGCAGGGGGGAAGCTGGGGTTTCACATGACCTGAAAAATGGAATTAGTAAACTGCTACAAACAGATGTTATCCTCATGCAAATTGAATTAGAAGATTCACACCTCTAATGAAATAAGCCAAGAGTAAGACTGAGTGAGCAGGTAAATAGTCTAGAAACAGAAAGAAACAGCACTTCATTTTTTATTGTATAGGAGAAGAAAATAACAAGAAGAGATTCATTTTATCTGAGTTCTTTGCTCTCTAATAACATAGATCAAATTTACTTTCAATATATCAAATCAGATTTAAATGGTAGACATGAACCTCACTGTTCAAGGTGTGCTGATTCTGCACACCCACAAATGTAAAACACAAATAATATTCACATCCTATCAACATTCACATCCAGAAGTATTAGAGTATCTAAAATGAGAGGGAAATTATGGGTACAAAACTGGTTTATGTGCTCAGGTAAGGTTTGGTGTTATTCATTGGGAATTTCTGGATTCCCATTAGGTACCTGTCATACTCTTTAACCAGAAGTGGACAGGTACAGATCTTTTATTGTTTCTATATTTACAAAATGAAAATTACATATCTCTGGGGTTAAAAGACTTTGTAAGATACATTCAATGGTACAACCTTTTACTACTCTCATCTTCATCAGAAAAGAGTCTCAAGTTGGACTGACCCATGCCTCACTGATTTCTTTTGACGTGCACCACAAGTAAAGAATAAAACAGTAATTTACATGTTATTTTATTTGCTTGTACAACTGATTTGTTATCCAGGTGAACACCTTCTCTCACCTACACTGAGGAGAAGGATTACTGACATGGCTAAAGCCTATACATGAAAATAAGTGAAGCTGCTGTTGCACATTAGCTTTGGATTTTACTTTCCTCCACAAGAAATAATTCTGCACTTTTCCATGCTATCCCACCTCTCCATACACTATGGAGTGTGATAATAGAAATGTGGGAAAGAAAGTAATTTGAAAGTCTGCTCTTCTGTCCCAGTTGTGAGGCCCTTTCAGCAAAGAATGTATTAAAACATCTATCTCACACTCTACCTTCACAAATCCCATTGCCTTGCAGTCTATCAGGCACACAAAACCAGAGCTGGGACTGGTTTTATGGAATGGTCTTGACAGATGGAGCAAACCAGACATTCCCAGACCAGCCAGAGCATGCAACAGATAGAAAACACTTTCATTTCAAGGAGGGTTTTGAAAAATGTGACATAAAAAGTACCCCATGCACAGAGACTGAGACCTAAAAAGGTGAAAGACCTTTTACCAATTGATCAATGGAGTTCTAGAGTTTCAAAGCCAGAATTCACATTTTTTGTGCATGCTTACACAACAGAGCCCAGGCCAACTGAAGGTACAAAGAGAGTAACAGATTATTACCATTATTTTTAAAGTTTCACGTCAGGTAGAACTGATCTTCACATCAGCTGCTCTCAGACTTTCATTTAGTTCATTAAAATATCTTGTTTGGTCAGTTCTACCACTATAATTTCTTTTAAACATAGTGAAACCTTAACTAAAGAGGCAGCCTGACATTAAGCATCCACTTAAAAGCCTCTGCAGATTACCACTCCGCTCTTTGTGGCGAGGGTTTGGGCACAGCAAAGTTCTGAGCCAGATTCCACTTTCCCTTCATTTCTCAGATCACTTCAATGCAAATTCCAAATTCAGGCAGCACCACCACAGACATGTTACCGTCAGTGAAACCAGCCAAAACATGTCCTCTAGTTTGAGGTGGTCTCTTCAGCTAAGGCTGGAAAATGGCCCAAAATTGTGATCACTGTTCTGCTTTTTAAACCCCACTTCAAAGTCAAAAAGCTGATTTTCCTCTCTTGCTGCTTAAGGCAAATTTAACTGGATACACATATGGCGTAAGTGCCAAACCCATTTAGAGTTGGAGGAACTTGCAAAACATACAGAGGCAGATTCTGCTGCTCTTACTCACTTTAAACAGCTCCAGCTTAACTAATGGGACTCCTCAGCACAATTAAGACAAGCAGGATCCAGTCCAAAAAGAATATGAACATTTCAAAGTTGAAAAATATACTCTGCACAAAGTACACTGGTAATCCAGGGAGATAGATATTCAAGTGGCCATTTAATGGACAGTTACATACACGAAAAAGCAGTAGGACAATCTTAGCCTAGGATGTTTTTTTAAACAGCAACCACGTGCTATACTAAAACTAATTAACTACCCAAAACGTTTGTTAGCTGGGGGCAGGAATCTTCAGCTCAAGGTGTTCTGGGGAGTCAAACCGAAGGTGTTAATCTGATGGGAAACAGCACACTTTTGTATTAGGATAATCCAAAATATTCGACTGCAAAGTACAGGTCACATTCTACAGCTACGTCTTTCACAGGCAGGAATTTCAGCAAGATGGAGTGCAAGATTTTTCCAGAGAAGATTTATGTCACTTTATCGTTTCTATCCATAAGCATTTATGTAATTTATATTTCTAAACAAACTGAGAACTTACAGATTAACGACCTTTTTAAAACATCCGGTAAAAACACTATTAGAGTCAAGAGGGAAGGAGGAAGGGGTGTTTTTTTCAGAAGCAAAGCCACAAGCCGGTAACTCCAAACAGCTCCCGCGGGAGGAGCAGGGCAGGTGCCTCAGGGCACTGCCCGGGACTCTCTGCCCGCCCCGGGAGGGCTCCCGCCGCCACCTCGGGGGTCCCCGCCCCGCCCAGACCCCCTGCCCGCCAGCCTCTCCTCCCTCCCAGCCTCTTCTCCTCCATCACTTCCTCTCCCCCTCCTCGCGGGCCCCTTTACCCCTCACCTCAGACCCTTTTCCTCCCCCAACATACGTCCTCAGCCCGCCCCGCCTCGAACTCCCGCTTCTCCTCCTCCTTCGCCTCGCCCCGCGGCTCTCACCCTCCCGGGCTTTCAGCAGCACCGTGTTGGCCACGATGTTCTCGATTTCCATGGTCGGGGGCTCCTTCTCCTCTGGGCAGCCGGAGCGGGGGCCGCCCCTAGAGCCTCCTTCGCCCCCTCCTCCAGCCCCGCCACCGCCGCGGCGCCAAGCCTCGGCTCATCCGGCCCCAGAGGACCTCAGCACTGCGCTCGCCTCTTCCCCATCACCCGCTGCTCGCCCCGGCACCGCGCTCCCCCTCCCCGAGGGCGGAGACGGAGAGCAGGCAGCGCCCTCCCGCCCCGGCCATGGCTCCTCCGCCCGCCTCAGGCAGCACCGCCCCTGCGCTGCCACCCCCTCACAGCTACCGGGACTGCAAGTCCCAGCAGGCAGAGCGCGCTGTGCGCTGGGGACACGCGCGCGCGATGGCTCGCGGGGCTGCTGGGATATGTAGTGCGTCAAACCTTCCCCGGCCTCGTCCCCAAGCGGGCGGGGAGCAGAGTGGCAAATATCGCGGTACTGGGGGAGGGCTCTCGCGAGAGGTGGCGAGCTGCCGGTGCGCATGTGGTAGCGCTGGGTACGGCGGGGTGAGGGGCGCCGGGGCCGCGCTGCTCTGTCTTCTCCCTTCTCCCTTCTCCCTCCTCCGCTCCCCGCCCCTCCGGCTCTCACGGAGCTGTGGCGGAGGGCAGGGGTCAGGCCAAGGGGGAATTCAGGGGGTTTTGCGCCCCCTCGGCGCCATTTTGCCCGCCCCGTTGGCAGCCCGGTCTTGGCCCCGCGCTCTGAGGGCCGAGCCGCTGCCTCCCCCCGCGGGCAGCCGGAGCAGAGATGGGGAAGGCGGCGAAGCGGAAGAAAAAGGTGTCAGGGCCCTCCACAGCGAAGGGCCCCGTGAAGTCGGCGATGGCCGTGGTCAAGAGCAACCCCTTTGAGGTGAAAGTCAACAGGCAGAAGTTTGACATTCTGGGGAGGAAGACCAAAAACGATGTGGGGCTGCCGGGTGTCTCACGGTCCAAGGCCATCAAGAAGGTAAGAGGACATCCAGAGCAGGGAGGAAGCATGGTGTGTGTTGATGGCCTGGAGCGCTCTCGGGTGGAATGAGCGCCCACCTCGGTGGGACACAGGAGGAGTGGCCGGTCCCCTCGGCGTGCTCGGGGTGGTGCGGAGCTCGGGGAGTGGCTCCGGCCACTGCAGCCCCCAGCGTTCACCAGTGCAGCTCTTCTTCTCTTGGGAATGAGGTACCCAGGTCCACAGTGCGATGGCACGTGCTGTCGGCGGGTAAGTGCTGCATCAGAGTCAGTGTTCATTACTGTGGTCGGTTCTGGTCATCGCACGATGTTCAGCTTCTTAATAATATTGTAACGGTGATATAATAATGAAAGATTGAAAGGGCACTAAGGTCGGGATACAGTGAGAAATGTGTAGCTACAAAGAAACTACTGTTGATCTGGAAAACAAATGCGGGTGATTTTTTGTGCACAGACTGAATAGTCGTGTTGTAGAAGTGTGTTGGGATGTAATAATCTGTTCCCCGCTGTCATATGGATCACCATACAACTTAAGAAGAGTAAATTTTTTATCTTCAACCGTTGTATAATTTTCAGAATGCCTCTTTTTCTTTCTTGCCATCAGTAGCTACCTGACCAAAATCTGTGATGCACAAGGGAGAGTGTGTCATACTATGCATCTGGGATTCCAGCAGCCTGCCTTATTCCTGGGTGAAAAACAGGACTTTTTAGTCGTCTGTCACTTCACACAACCAGCAAAGTTCAAACCTATGTAGGTTAAAAAAAGCTGAAAAAGGCAGTTTGGAAGTATGTCCCAGATGTTCCCTGACATGTTACATACATGCTGTAAACAGAATTTAAAGCACTTACTGGACAGGCAAATGAATGAAAGCAAAGAGATATTTTATCGTGTTACATGTATTGTGAAAAGTGATGCATTAGGTATTTTCTTTTTTATCAATAGGAGAAGTAATCAAATTATTGAATACAGAAAAACCCCACAAAAATGCTTTTTGATACCAAATGTATGAGGAGGTATTAATGTTCATATACAGTGTACATGAACCTTATACACTGATTTATAATAGTCATATGCATAAATATAAATAATATGTACATAGAAATATGTGCATATTATGCGTTATAAATATGTATAGTGGTCACTGTAAGAAGTACATAGAAGGTAGAACTGGCACAATATTAGATGAAACCTGAGTTTCAGTGTCATTTACAGCAGCGTATGAAAATTGTGAATGCTCAGTGAGTCTGCAGAGGTCTAGAGTAGGAAACCCAGCCTTTACCTTGAGTGCAGCACTTTGTGAGGTTCTGGTAATATGAATGGCACAGTGTCTTTCTGTAAGAGTCTGTTCATGTGCTTTAAATAAAAATGGGTATTTCTTCAGCCTGTACATTTTTTCTTCAGCCAACATTTTTTTTCTTTAGAAACTATATAATATCTTCAGCATGAAATTATAAATTAGCTTTCAGATTTTGTTACTATTAGTCAAGATTTTAGAAAACTTCGTGAATGTTGTACATCACATTTTAGGATTTGGGGTTTTATTTTATAGTACGATAAATCAGATATTTGTCATGAATTAGGTCACTGGCACTGGAAAGTAAACTTATTTCCTTACCTGTCCCAAAAGTAGAGTACATAATAAGTACCTTGTGTAGGTGTGTGATGAACTTCTTTTTATTGACTTGATGCTTGACTCTCCCACACTAAGCACTGACACAGGTCTAGATGTGTGGATCCACTCAAGGCTTTTATGTCTTAGATTAAATGCCCCAAAAAAAAAGTTCAGCTAACTTTTGCTGGCTTTTTTGCTTTCTTTAATATGTTATTCTTAGCTTACTAAGCTTTTAAGACATATCAGAATTTTTCAGTGTAAATGCACAGGTTTTGTATGTGATAAAATAAAGGTGAGATATGGTGTAACATTTTATCTTCACATGGGTGCTTATAAGAAAACTTAATATTATTTTTCCTTCTCTTTCATTGCATTCTGATAAATTATTATTTATGATATGATGGCAATATAAAGATTATGTTGATAGGATACAATGGAGTCTTTCACGTTGGCTTTGGCAGCAGTTACTCTCTGTTCTTTTAATTTTATCCCCTTCTGTCTTTTTCCTTCCAGCGCAATCAAACATTACTGAAAGAATATAAAGAGAGAGAAAAGACAAATGTGTTTAAAGATAAACGTTTTGGTGAATACAACACCAAAATCACTCCCGAGGAAAAGATGATCAGACGATTCGCTCTGGAAAGACAGGTAAACAATAAAAAAAAAATAAAAAGAAAGCCAAACACAAAACCACAAGGCACACTTGAATTTTTAGGTTGGGAGCACCCCCTTAATAGAAGGTTTTGCAGGGTAATGCTTTATTTTTTGTTTTATAGGTTTGGAACTTAGAAAAAAGGAATTTTTTGTGGAAATAGAAATTTTTTCATTAAATCTTTTTGGTTTTGCAAGACAACTGTTTGAAGCAGATGGTTTTTTGAGTACCAACGTGCAAGAAAGCTAGTTATAAGCAGATTCATTGATTAATTGGGTTTTTTGACTGCTTTGTTTTAGGAGTTAAATTAGGAAAAGGAGGTCACCATCAAGTATATTCAGTAGCTGAGTGGAACTCTGTAACTTGCTGTCATTCTGTACTGTGAATTGAATGTGCAGTACTGTCCTTTCTGCCTCATCACACTCAGTATCCAGAATTAAGCAGTGTAATTTTTATAGGTTGAAATCTGTTTCATTAGGCCTGAAATGCAGTAGTTAAAAATTGATGTTACTGATACATAGCTAAAACTTCATTTCCCTAGGTTTCCTGGGTTAGTCCATTTGTCCTTCAGTGTAAGAGAGACATGACACTCTCTCACTTAAAATGTATTTGAATTAAAATATTGGTCTGACAGTGCTCTTATTCCAGTGTTAAGTTCCAGCAAAACACTGGAATAAGAATCTCCTCAACTAGCACTGAAACTAAAGGCTGTGTTATTTTGTTGTCTGGGTGCTAAAGATCTTTTGATATTTCATTCGTTTGTTTTACTGTTCTTAGCAAAATTATGGAAAGAAGAATATCTATAATCTTAATGAAGATGAGGAATTGACTCACTATGGCCAATCTTTGGCAGAAATTGAAAAACTAAATGATATTGTTGATAGTGACAGTGACACAGAAGAAACAGGAGCACTGTCAGGTAAGAAGTGCCAGCTGGAGTTTCACTGGCAGTTTTGTTACTGGTAAATGTGTACATCATTTGTTCAGTACTGTCTCTCAGTGAGAGAGAATATCATGTTCTTGGTTGGAATGTTTAAACCAGATTTGATTACTTCTTGGTCACACACAGACCAGGTCTCTGGACTTTAGCAGGGATTAAGTGGGACATACTACTGGCAAGCTTCTTTACTCTGTAGCTTTTCAGCATAAACAGGTACCTGGATTTTGAGCCCTTTGGCCAGAATCTAAAGTGTGAGTTTTCTGGTTGCTTTCTTGCATCTTTGGACCTACCTGTTGGATAAATACAGGGAAAAAGTATAATCCTACCTCATCCCAAGTATTTTGTCAGTGTAAATTATGTGTCTGACATAATCTCTTTTGGTATGGCCATTCTCATAGGGATGGGGTTAATGCATGACTGCTTCAATAGTTAAAATTGCTCCCATTCTCAAAGAATTGGGAGATACTGTCCTAGCAGCAGCACTCTTGCAGTCATGTGTGGATTTGAAAGATTTACATCCTCCTTTTTTTCCCTAGCTGAATTAACTGCTGCTCACTTCGGAGGGGGTGGAGGTCTCCTTCGTAAAAAACTATCAAGTGAGCAGCAAGATGAAGAAGAGGAAAAACCTAAGTCTAGGAAAGAACTGCTTGAAGAGATGATAGCCAAATCTAAACAAGAAAAGGTGAGTTTTTAGCCTTGAAGTATAAATGAGCATGATTAAGAAGCTGTCACCATCTCTGTATTTATAGAATAGAATAATAGTGGCATAGCAAACAAAGGAGGAAACTGAGAGGAGTCCAAGCTCCTTGAATAAAGTCTGACTTTGTAGACATTTTAGATATAACTTGTGTGTCTGCCATTGTTTTGTATCCCCAAATCTCTCCTTGTGGTCACACCTGCTTTCTGAATGCAACCCTTGTACCATCCATCATAGCTCTATACTTCTTCACAAAGAATGTTTGCAGCTTCAAAATGGTAAATATTTGAAATAATTCATTTGTTCAAGACAGCATTTTGGTTTTTAAGTTATGAATGCTATGTCATGTTTATCTGTACATAACTGCTGCATTTGGTTTTGTTTTATTTTTCTAGCAAGAGAGGCAGACTCGGAGAGAAAGTGCCCTAGAACTGACAGAAAAACTTGACAAAGACTGGAAGGAAATCCAGACCCTTATGGCCCACAAAACCCCGAAGTCAGAGAGGAAGGACAAAGAAGTAGAAAAACCCAAGGTGAGGTTTTGACTAGACTGATTTCCTTGGTTCTAGTAACTTGTAGTTTTGACTTGCAGTGGCTGAACTATAAGGCAAAGTTATCACTTAATAAAACAAAATGTTTGCTGCTATTGACATTGAAAGAGTGCTGCAGTTTTACAACAATCTGATTAGTTGGAGGAATATAGGGATTTGTGTGGTTTCTCTGATTTTAATTAGTTTGCTTTTCTTTAATTGTCAAGTGAGAGGCAGATTGCAGACTGAACAATACTCTTGACTACAGAGTAAATTTTCTTGAAGAATTAAAATTGTTGGGAACACTGACTTATTTTGAGTGCCTTTGGAGTGTTCCTTTGATGAAACAGCTACGACTTGACAATAGACATTTCCTTGTTGAAACTGGGCTCTGTCCCTTTCAAAAAGGGAATGGAAAAAATTTACTTTTGAGTAGATATTGTATGGTCTCATGCTTTTTCTGTCATTTGTATTCTGTACTAAGGGAAATAAACTTTTAAATGTAAGAGTAGGCATTCTGTTGAGCTTTTTTATTTTTCTTCTGTAAATATGTATTTTCTTGCAGAACATCATGAATTTCCATTTATTGTTTTGCAGTAGAATCCAGATTTTATAACTTCAGTTAAGTAGTTCAGTCTTGCATTAAAACTGATCTCAAAGTACAACAGAAGATACTGGACCAAAAGTTCATATTTTGGTGTATTGATTTTTGGGTTTAAGTTGCTCCATGGCATGTTGAAGATCATTGAATAGCAGCATCCATTTTTATTTTCTTTAAGCTAGACTTCCATGTAGTGGAGCTAGCTAAGGCTTATCTCATGTGAAATGTAAAGTGTAATATAAATTATAAATTTATTAATTGAATAATTCTGGCTGTATTTTCTCAATAAACAATATTTTTAAGGTTTTTTTAAGTGATAAGTAATCCAGTTATTATTTAAGATACTCTTTTTAAGCTTTTCATTTCAGTGTAATTTAAGTAAGGAAGAGGGAAATTCCAGGAGAATTTCTCTTCAACAATTCTTAACATTCCTTGTCTTAATTCTGAGTTGAGTCTTTCTGCAGCTTGCTTTGGAAGCAGTCTGGCAGAGGGATGGCTACAAAGCAGAATAATGAAACTTAAGATAATAAACAATTGCATAAATATTTCTTTAGCCCGATGAATATGATATGATTGTTCGAGAACTTGGATTTGAGATGAAAGCAAAACCTTCAGAAAGGCTGAAGACAGAAGAAGAATTGGCCAAAGAGGAGCAGGCCCGACTCCAGAAGCTCGAGGTATACCATTTATGGCTGAGATTGTTTGGGGCCTGTCTTTTGGGAGTGACTGCTTAAATTCATTCCTTGACCTTAGATTATAAGTGGCTGTACTAAACTGCAATTCGTCAGAGGGTGAATTCAGGAACTCTTCTGTTTGTGTTTGTAATCTGATATTAAAACAACCAAAAAAACCACCATAGGCCTAGTGTGTGACTGTGGAGGTTTATGAAATGAGTCAATCTTCCTTCAACAAAAATGTAATGTTACTTTGATTTGCCTTTAAATGTTTTAAATTATTCAGAGTTGAGAGGTGCTCCTAAGTTAGTGGAGTCTCATGTTGCACAGCAGTTGAATTAATATACTGGGCAAGTAATTTATTGCTTTCTTCTGTTGTTGCAAAAGCTTTTCAGTGGTAGCATGTGCATAGCTTTGCTTTGCAGAGGGATATGAATGTCTTGGAAATGTTGCATGCTATTTCTGTTACGTGGAGCTCTGAGTCTTATGGGAAGATGGAATAATTTGGTAAATGTTTCACTTTTTTTCTTTCGTTTTGGTATACTAAGAACACTTTTAAGACTGTAGGAAATTCAGTACCTTCAGATTGCATCAGAGCAGCTCAGTATCTAATAGCAGAACAGAGAGATACTTTTTTCTTTTCTACTCTTGCCATCTTAGAGTTTGATGCTCAGCCTGTATCCCAAAAATCTTAGGATGTGGTTGTGTTCACTACAAGCTTGATACACACACGTGAAACGTAAACACTGCAAAATCCTGAAGCACACTAGAAGCTTTTATTTTCTAGTAATGATGTCCCATAAAGCAAAAGAGATAAATTTTAAAATAAGAGAACACAATGCTTCTGGTTAACCCAGTTTTAAAGCCTTTTAAATAAGCTAATCCAATTTACTGTGTGCTCTTATCAGACTGAACTCCCTACAAAAAAAAAAAAAAAAAAAGATATTGTCAGCTTTTGCCCATAATTTCTCAACTGGCTGGGTTTTTTCTTTACACAAACTTTTTGAGTAATCCAAATTAACTGTTTTTTCCTTGTGTTTTCCTAGCTGTAGTATTTGAGAGCTCTTCTGTTTTGGTGTGGTTACATGATTGATTTAGATGTCTCACATCTGTGTGTGGTATTTCTTGTGAAACACAGGCAGATCGATTACGTCGCATGCGTGGAATAGATGAAGAGGCAAATAAAAAGAGACCCAGCCACATGTCAGCTGATGATCTGGCTGATGGCTTTATCCTGGATAAAGATGACAGACGTTTATTGTCTTACAAGGTAAGGTTTCAAATTTATGAATTTTCAAAGGTCTGTAAAAAAGATTAGGAAAAACAGTTGGCAAGTGAGCTCTGTGGAGACATTTAGTTCAACCTCCTGCTCAGAGCAGGTCAACTATGAAATCACCAGTTTACTCAGATCCAGTCTGTTCTTGGAAAATCTCCAAGAATGGAGGCTGCTCAGAGATGTGCACTGACTGCTCTTACTGTGAAGAGGTTTTCTTAATAGCCAGGCTAAATAAGCCCAGGCCTGCCTCTCCTCACAGAGCAGATACCCCAGCCCCCAGTAGTCTTGGTGGCTTTCTACCAAACTTGCTGCAGTTTATCAATACCTTTATTTGAAGGCCCAAAACTGCATGCTGTGTTCTGTGTGGCCTTACAAGTGTCAAGTACCCTGACTGTATTCTTGCTATTAGAGCAGCCTCCTCTGCCACGGGCTGCTGGGTTGAACAGGAGCCTCTTTGGCATTTCTGGTATTTTTTTTTTATTTATTTTCACTGCATTGATACAGGGTCCACTGAATTTCAGTCTGAACATGAGTAGATTTCTGACATGTGTTTGATTAAGGTGGCAGAGCAGCATAGCCTTAAAGCTGATATTACCAGTCACCAAGGCTGTGGTGCACATGTGTGCTGATTCTGTCCTCTCACACACAAGTAACAAGGGAACTGCTGTTCTCCCTGAAGGGGAGAATACCAGTTGTGAATGTGAATTTAAACTGATGATTAATAAAATCAGGATGGGACCAAATGTGTATCTGATAAGCTATTTTAACACATAGAAGGAACATATTTTTATACAAAGAATGTTCCTGTAAGTGATGTTAAAGTCCTTTTTGTATCATCTGATGGTTTTCCTTCTGTGTGGTTTCTTTTATTCCTCATATACTATCTCTTCTTCCAATTTCTTTCAGCCCCTTGAAAATACCCTACCTTTTTTTATATCTGTATGTATGTTCTCTCTCTAATATCCTTTATTGTCTGGCGCTGCTGGCATTCACTGTCTGGTCAGGGTAGCAAGGCTCAAATTTTCTTGGTGCATATTTAAGATAGCTTTGCATGGTGGTTGTGTTGAGCTGCTGCCACTTTATCAGTGTTTTAACTGGCTTGTTTTCTCTATGGACAGGATGGGAAAATTAATATTGAAAATGAGGAGGAAGGAGAGGAGGAAGGAGAGGAAGAAGAGGAGGAAGGAGAGGAAGAAGATAATGAGAATGAAGAAGAAAGTCAGGAAGAATCTGCGAGTGAAGATGAGGAGGATGATGATGCTGCAGATGGCCACTCTGATATTGAATCTGATCTTGAGAGTGAAGGAGAAGCTGCAGAGACTAATGAAGAGACGAAACACAAGGCAAATGAAAATGAATCACAGAATGTGGAGAAATTAGATCCAGAGAGAGAAGCTGCCAAATCAGAGCTTCCCTACACATTTGCTGGTAAGCAAAGGACTGATGCAGAGATCCTTTGTTGTCAGGGGGTTTGTAACAACCAGTCAGTTTCTCTGCCCTGTAGGTCTTGGATTCATTCAGGAAGTTTTGCTCCTTCGTTGTCTTCTACTATTCAAAGAGCAGCCAATAACTGCTGTTCTTAGTGAGCAAACCTATTCATGCTTAGAGAAGTAGGAACCAGATCTGTTTCATCCCAGAGCAGTTTCTATGCCTCTGAGCAGCATCAGAATTAGAAGATAAAAACAGGGGAGTAAAATAAAAATACCTGTGCTTCTTTCTTAAGGCAGCCAGCTTATCCAGTCCAAAGTGCTACTGTTTTACCTAAGAGAAGCCAGAACCATTTTCTGTGATAATTTCTCTGGTGTTTGGACTGACATTTTTGTCAGAAGATGCTGGAGAGACAGGATTCTGAAGTTTAATCCCTGTGATGTAACATTGAGTTATTGTAGAGACACTCAGAGTTTGACTGGTCTTGGGTCCATGCCTAGCAGGAAGGAGGAGACATGTTTCAAGTAGTACACAAAACATTTATTCATATTAAGTACATAATTCATCTAACTATTGTCCTAGTGTAGATTTCTCAAACAAAAGTATCTTTTGCAAGATTAAACAACCTTTCAAACAACTTCCTTAAGTGCTTGTGTTTTTCCATCCAAAGAAGATGACTTACTACACAAAGCCTTTTGAATTGCATTCAGGGTTTGCTTTAACAGAAAGCAGTCATATTGAAATAACTCAAAAAACCACAACTAGTTAGGATGTCTTCTAGCATGTTGACTTCTATAAAAAACGAAATACATGCCAGGGTTGTTGGTTTTTTGGAGTTTTTTAAAAATAATTTTATATTTGTGGTGATATTGTTACTTTTCTTAATGTTCTTTACACAAAAGCTAATTAGGTGTGAATTAAACATAAAGGTAGCTGCATTATGGTAAATTTTTGATTGAATGTGTGTTTAGGTTTGATTCTGCTTTGTGTCAGCATAGTTGTGCTGCTCAGTATACATGGTAAATAGAGGATGATTTGAGTTTTAAGCATTGAAAAACATGTTATTTTCTGACTTGTGTTCATGGGAGTAATGCTACACATATGCTAATAGATTATTAGTCTTTAAAAGGTAATTATTTAAAACATTTCTGGTGTCTTTTTTTCTGAACAATTTAATTTTCAGATTGGAAGTTTGTTGCACATTCACTTGAATTAAAGCTGTAAAGTTTGAGATTTTTGTGTGGTCAATTTTTGTTTTTATTTTCTAGTTCCTGAGTCCTACGAGACATTTAAGTCTTTATTGGCTGGAAGAACAATAGAACAGCAGCTTATTATACTGGAGAGAATTCAGAAATGCAATCATCCAAGCCTTGCCGTGGGAAACAAAGCAAAGTTGGAAGTATGTTTTGTTTTATGTTTAAAATAACTTTTAATTCCAGAGTAAGTTTTAGTAAGTATTTAGGGAGCATGCTTCTATGTTGTGAATAACAGTAGAATTAACATGATAATCTTCATTTTCTAAGTCTGTATCACTGTTCAAAAATATGTACAATGAAGAAAAACTTAATAATTTTAACATATTTCTTGCAGAAATTATTTGGCTTCCTTTTGGAATATATTGGAGAGTTAGCAACTCTGGATTCACCAGAGCTCAGAACAATTGACAAACTAGTCCTGTAAGTATTAAACCCTGAAGGAACAAAAGGATTTAAAGAGAAAAGCTACCTAGAGTAAAGTATTTATCTTGTTGCTTGTTTCAGATATCCTGTAGAACTTGTTGTCAGCTGGTAACTCTTAGCCTTTATGTTTTAACTTTGTTTCACATGTTACTTGATCTATTAATTGTACCAAGAGATTTTCAAAACCTCAGAATGTATTTTTTGATTTGCAAGATGCTTTTTGTGGGTAGTGGATAAGTCATACCATATATGCATGAAACTCATTTCTAGGAGGTTATTTAGACAGCTGCTAAAGGATTTTAAGCTTTGCACTGACACTGTGCAGTTTCTGTTACAATCTCTGTTTTTTTCCATGGGCTTTAGCTCTGTGAATTCACTCAGAGAGCTAAATGAAAATGGAATTAAAGTGTTACAGTAAGCTCATATGGAAGTTCCAGCTAAACACTTTGCAGGAAGTTGTCAGTTTGGCATTGTTGTCTTCAAGTACCTGACAGGCAGTTAGGCTGTGAGGAGAGAGCCAAGTTTGTCTCAGAGGTATACAGCAAAGGACAAGAGTTAATGGGCAAGGGCTGCAACAAGGGAAATTGCAATTAGATTTAAAGAAAAAAATCTTCTCAGAAAAGGTACTGAACATTAAAATTAGTTTCCCAGAGAAGCTGTGAAGATGGAGAAAATGTAACAAAGCTATGAGCAACCTGATCCAGCTTTGAAGTTAGCCATGCTTTGACCAGGGGGCTGCATCAGATGATCTCCAAAGGTCCCTTCCAAACAAAATTGGTCAGTGGTTCCTATCTTGACTTTCCAGGATAGGCAGGTTTCTTTCAAGTTATTTTTATGTAGTTTTCAGCATATTTTTTTTTTAAATTTACTGCTAAACTCAGTAAGATTTTAAAAATCTGTTCCGTGCAGTATTAGCATTCATTGCTCTGTTGCATTCATCAGGAAGGGCTCTGACCCATTGATACTGTCACACATGGTTTGTACCAAAGGGTAAATATGTTTTGATTGTCTTTTAGAACTGGGATATATTAATATCTCTGCAGACAAATTTCACTGAAACTGCTGGAAGACCAAACAGATTCAGGTTCCAGACTGCATGTGCCTGTAGGCAGTAGGCATAGGGCAGGAGCTGATCTGACTTCATGTTTGGGGTTTTTTTCTTGTTTGCACTAATAATTTTGCTAACCACATTGCTGTCTTACATGTTGTTTAATATTGCCTAAGAGTGTTTAGAATAGTGGGCTGTCTAGTGTAAGCCAGCATACTTCACTGCAGTAATATCTACAGTTAGGAGATTCAGAAGGATATGTCATAACCATGGCAAATGATTTAGGAGCGTATTTTAAAGTTTAAAATCATTTTTCATCTAAGATTTAGAAACTTAAAATCAGGGATTCTGAGAAGGTCAAATGAAAAGTACATGTCTCTGTAAAGTATTACAGAGTACTAAAGTATTACAGTAATAATTTATATTCTAAAAAAGGAACATTTGTTGCAGGCAATTTGTTATTGTTACAATATAGATGGAACACAAGAAACCTTCCTATGGGTGCTTAAAAATCAATTTTTTATTAACATCAGTTACATGATTATGACTTAAATTTCTTGTTAATAGGCCATTGTACAATCTTTGCCAGATGTTTCCTGAGGCAGCCAGTGACAGTGTCAAGTTTATCCTTCGAGACGCTGCACATGATCTGGAAGAAGTAATTGAAGTCAAAGGCCGTGCAACGTTTCCAGGTTTAGACACGGTAACAAATGCACATTGCTGGGATAATCCCTTTGCATTAGTACAGAATGGTAATAAGTGCAAAATGACATTAGGTAGTGAATTATCAGCATCTCTGACTTTCCAGGCTCTTCAGTATTTTAAATTGCCTTTCTGGAGATAAGTTGCAACAAAAACCCCCACAACAACAAAAAATCCCCACCCCTAGGAAATAATTAATACACACATTCTTCAGAATAGAAGTGTGACTGGAATTAATACAGGGAAAAGATCTTAAAATTGTCTCTCCAGTCTTCATAGCAGAGCACTGTTTGTTTTCCAGATGAAACTTAAATTGGTAGTTTTAGGAAGGAGTGGTGTCATCAGTTGCATTGTGACTTCTTTAATTGTGAAAGTACAAATGTTAAAAAAACATGCTCCATGGAAGTGTGATATCTCTGCAATATCTCTTGGGTTAAAAAAACAAAACAAAAAACACCCAACCAAAACAAAAGCCAAACAAAAAACAAACTAAGAGAATATTATTATGGATATAAAATTACATTTCTTAGTACTTTATATATAGATAATGGCCAAACTAGTGACTTGGAAAGAATTTCTTTCCTTGTTGTATTGGTAATAGCCCATTTTCACTTGCCATGTTAAATGTGAACAGATTCCTTTTACAGTGTCTAAGTAAATGGCTGTTGGAGAATTCAAAAAGGGAGCATAGGAAAATGATTATTTTTTAATTATAGTGAAGTTTCAAAGACAAAGCATAAATCTAATTAAGAGGGAGCTACTTGGTTTCTGTCAGCTTGATGAATTGCTGCTGCCTAATGGAATAATTAGACTGTTGAAGGAAAATGGACTGAAGCCTTGGTTCTTACAGCTTGGAAGATATATTGAGTTGTTTTGAAGAGTCTTTATTCAGGATATTTGGGTTTTGCAGGAAATGTATTGTTGAGAGCTTTTAACTTTTATTTTTGATTTGTCACTGTCATCTTTATAACACCAGTTGCACTTTTGGCTTTCATTCCCTTCACTAGACTTTGCCAGGTTGCAGGCCATCATTATCTTTTAAGGTGGAATTATATCACTTTGTATTCTCAAAGCACTTGTTTGAATAAATATTCCATAGATCAGCTGTCTTATGGCTTTTCATATGTCTACTGTTATCTTAGCCTGCAATTCAGGGTATTTAGTAACCAAAACACTTCAGGAGATTATTTTTTCACAATCAAGGAGGAGCAGAGAGGAAGCAATGAAACTTTACTTCCATCTGCTTTACTGTGCAAATATCCACTTAAGTAATTTTCATAATTACCTTGCAGATGATGTTTAATTTCCATATGATCTTGACAGGTCACTCAAGTCCCCTTCAATAAAAGTGTCGCTAATCATTGCTTAGCTCTTTCGGCTGAAAAAGTTTGTTGGTGTGTGCCAGTGCCTGAGGATTCTGGTCACTTCATTGTCTGTGCTGAGGTTGAAAGGTGTCAGGTGCTGTGTGGCCACGTGCTCCTGTGTTTGTGGTGTGAGAGTATGTGACTGTGGTGAGCTGAGGGGGATCAGATGGGGTTCTCATGGAGTAAATGGGTTGGGAGGCAGAGTTCCTTCTTAGTTGTTCTTTCAGCTGCCTCAATCCAATATTAGACCTATAATGGATATCTCATAATGGATATTCCTTCTTCTCATCTAGCTTCAACAGTTATCTCAATAAATGAGTTCTGTATATCATACCAGATTTCTCAAAATTATGTATATTGTAGTATTTTTGACTACTGTGTGGCAGTTATTCATTCAAAAGTTACATATGTATAAAGACAAGATTCTGGGAATAATGTCTTAACTATATTTTGTCTTATTCTGTTTTATGTGCAATCAGCTTATTTATTTGAAAATTGTGTCTCTGCTGTTTCCAACTTCTGACTTCTGGCACCCAGTTGTAACACCTGCTTTTATGTACATGAGTCAGCTACTTACTAAGGTATGTCTGTAATGTTTTACCTCAGGATTATATTATACGTATATTATTTCTTCCTCAGACTCCAAATATATATGTTAGTATTAAATTATGTAGTGGAAATGTATTTGCAAAGGCAGCTTTGTGCTTGGTATAACCACAGATAGTAATTGGAAGAAAGGGTGAAGAGGAAAACATCCTTGCAGGCTATAGTCCAACTCACAAAAACATCCCTCTTCAATTTTTCAAGCTGTCACAAAGTAATTCCTTCTATGGTGAATTACATGGGACTAATAGAACAGACTGAATACAGTCTGAAGTCATTCATTAGTGGTTTCTTTTCCATATATTGCATTTCTTCATACTTGAGAGGTTATTTACTTAAAAATTGGCAGTATTTGTTTTCCTTGAAAATGTACCTAATTCAGTGCATTGAGTTAAAACATGTCCTTATTTTTCTATCCTAATATCCTGTTTATATGTTTCAAAAGTCTTGAGCTAATTGCTCAATTGCTGCCAAGTTACTCAGAGCCTTCTATTTCACTAATTCATTTCTGAAGGATTTATTGTTTGTGGTTTAGCACCTTCTAGTGGCTAAATGAGTTCTGATAAACCTGTTACTCAGTTCTGCAGATGCTCTTCAGTTGAGGACCAGGGAAAACCAGTGTGGTTCTCATCAAAGATCAAAGGCTGTAATTTTATATACTTCCAATGCTTACAGTATAGTTAATAATTAATATATTGGGAGATTCTGTATTTGTTATGTATAGACTTTTAATTAGGAATATTATGTTCTTTTTTTTCTTTTAGTGTCGCATTACAACATTGCAAGATGTTATTAAAGGGTTATTTATATGCTGTTTGTTCCTGGAATATGTATCTCTCTCCAGAAGATTTGTACCAGAACTCATCAATTTCCTTCTTGGAGTACTTCACATCTCTCTACCCAAAAACCAGGCCCAGGGTGAGTTTGTTTAGAGTAAATGAGTATTTTGTTTAGAGTCCATTTTAGTATTTGGGTTAATCTTTTAAATGTTTTAAATATGAATATTTCACACTGATTTCATTGGTTTTGAACAAAAGCCCAAAATCATCTGCAAGTTCAGCCAAACACAACCTTGATTCTTGGGCATCTTGTCGTGAGCTGGATCCTCTTGTGTTGTTGGCAGGAAGGAAAGGACTGAAGTTATTAAAGGAAATGAACTCATGTTGGCCACAGTGCAGTATTTTTGCAGTGTTGTTGTTCTAAACAGACTGTGTGATTGGACTGTGTTCTGAAATTCAGAGTTCCTAATGGATTCCTGATGAGTACCCTGTAAGTTCACAGTGAGGCAGCAGCTCATGCTGCAGATACCCTTAATCTTCAGTTAATAGCTGTATCACATAAATGAGAGCTAAATGAGAGGTGTATATCACAAAGCTGGTGGTTTTCTTTATCTGACATGGATTTGTAGTAGTGTAATAGAGGGCAGCTATCCCCACAAGCAGGATTAGTAAAATAAGTGTGTAAACTTAACAGTTTGCACAGACAACAGGGATAACAAAATTCTTTTCAGTGTGATGCCTGTGTTAGCAATTTTTTTTTTATTTTGCCAGTCTCTCAAGTTTCTTTTTCTTTTATTAGTTTCTGTCTTTAAAGTTGTTCTGGTTCTGGGGCTCTTTTTGTTGACCTGTTCAGTGACAATAATTTACTTTTGAGGAGTTTTGTCAGAGCATAGTAACTAATTCATGTGTTAATATTTTTGTCTGGGCACAGTATGCAGGAGGAGACTCTGTAGGCAGGATATCACCAAGTGAAAATTGGAATTATTTGATAAACTCACAAGATATCTGGGATTTAATGAACTACACACTATGTGTTAGTATGCTTATCACTCTTGATAAGATCCTTAAGAGTCTGTTCTCTAAATAGTCATCAGTCTGGTGAGGAAGGTTTAGCTTCTGTTAGCATTCCAGTACTTCAGTAGGCAGCTCCCTTCCTTTCCCTTCAGGATTTTTTTTTGCCTTTCCATGCTGCCTTTTTTTTTTTCCATTTTGAATTTTTGATCTACTACTGACGCCTTTTCTCAGCAAACCTATCACTGCAGTTTCACCTTTGTTACCTGGCATGGATGCACCCCACAGACCTTTCCCTAGCTGCTTCTCACAGCTTAGCAGTTTCCTCTGAAGTGTGAGCCAAGGTTACACAGCTGGGCTGCATCACAGCTAAGCCCTGGATTCTCAGAACACCAACAGCTGAACCCTTAGAAGGAGGTGGGAAGAGGTTATGGAGTGGGTGGGTTACGTAGTACTAAAAGTATTCTCTCCTTTGTGTATATTAGGAGTATTTCATCTACAGAGGGTTTTGGTAAAGTTAAAACACAGGGTTCTGCAAAATTAGATAAGAAACGTGAAAAATTTTTAGTGGTAATCATTGATCAATTGTTACTTTGTTTAAAAGATTTCTTTTTATTTCTGTTAATGATTTTGCACTAGTTAAATCTGCATGGTGTTGGTTTCTGTTAGCAGTGAGGAAAAGCTCAATAAAAGATACATAAGAGGTGTTCTCTTTGAGAACTTTCCAGCCAGTGTTGATGTTCTGAAGTTCCCAAAGTATCCAATTGTGTTTTTAAATATTCATGGTGGAAGTTGTTCTGGTAGTTGTGATGGTTAAGTTATCAACAGAGAATATTTTAAAATAAGGAGACATGCAGCTCTCTGGAATGTTGATGCACCATCACACCAAAAGAATTCTCAGGGTTCAGTTTTAATATTAAAGTCAGCAAATAAACACTTAAAAGTTTCTATTTTATTATCTTGATCCATAAATTTCTCACATGAGAAAGATATATGGAATGCAGCTTCATAAGAGACTGAAATACAGTCTGATTTAGAGTAAAAACTATTACCTTAAAAAAGAAAAGCTGTAGGTGGAGGGAGTGGGAAGGAGTTGTCATGGTTGATAACTTTAGCTAATTGAATTGTTAATGAGATCTGCTATCCTCTCACAAGTAAAGCAGATAATAAAACTCACTCATCTTAGTTCCTGATCTTGCATAAGCTTGTGTGTGTCATGATCTTTTACATCTTTGGGTCTCAAACCTTAAAAACCTTTCTTTAAATATACTGTCTTCTTGCCTGTCTGTGAAGAGCTATATACAAGTTGTAGAGCATGTAAATAATCTGAACTTAAAGTTTGAAAAAGTTTTGAATTCAATTCCACTGCAAGCTTGCAGGACATGAGGAAAACAAAGAGGGGAAAAAGACCCCCTAGGTCCAGCACAGAGACTGCAAATTATTTTGTCCCTTAGCCGAGAAATTCCTCAGATGCTTCTTTCATGTTGCTGTGTAAGTAGTTTCACAGATCAGCTTGTGATCTGTGCATAGGAATTCCTTTGTTTTCCATATGCCCTGCTCCAGTATATTTTCTGTGTTCCATGCTCCTCCTGTGTTAAACCCCTCAGCTGGAGTGGGAGAGGACTTCACAGTGTGTCTGAGGGCCCCTGCTGTGGGATCACAGGACAGGCTCTGGCTGCAGCTGTGGGCTCTCCCTGTGCCTCATGGCCACCTTCTGGCCAAAGCCTTCTGCTTGTGACCCCGTGGGAAAGTCCTGTACCTGCCCTATCCTCTTAAGCATATCCAGTGCTCCATCCTGGACCAAACCTGCAGTTTAACTGTGCATCTGTTTCCCACAGGGCAAACATGAACCTTCATGTCTTAACTTTCCCCATCCACAGAATGAATCAAAGAATCACAGAATGGTTTGAGTTGAAAGGGACCTCAAAGACCATCCATTTCTAACGCCCCCCTGCCATGGGCAGGGATACCTTCACTAGACCAGGTTGCTCAAAGCCTTGTCCAGCCTGGCCTTGAACACTTCCAGGGCTGGGGCACCCACAACTTCTCTGGGTAGCCTGTAGTCCAGTGTTTCACCACTCTCATAGTGAAGAGTTTCTTCTTTTTATCTAGTGCAAATCTGCCCTCTGTCAGTTTAAAACTGTTACCCCTCATCTTATCACTACACTTCCTGATAAAGAGTTCCTCCCCATCTTTCCTATAGGCCTCATTTAAATACTGGAATGTTGCTGTAAGGTCTCCTCAGGGCCTTATCTTCTCTAGGCTGAGCAACCCCAGCTCCCTCAAATGGGAAGTGCTCTGGTCATCTTCATGACCTTCCTCTGGATGCTCTTGAGCCAGGTCTGTGTCCTTCTGTGGGGACCTCAGAGCTGAACACATTCCTTCAAGTGGGATCTCATGACAGTGAAGTAGAGAAGATTCCCCTTCCTTGATCTGCCGAGCTTTTGTTGCAGCCCAGGATGCACTGGCTTTCTGGGCTGCAAGGGCACACTGTCAGCTCAGAATTCAGGTTCTTATCCACCAATACCCTGAGTTCTCTGCAAAGCTGCTCTTAATCCACTCATACTGCCCAGTCTGTATCCATGTGTAGGATTGCCCCAACTCACATGCAGGACCTCACAATTTGTCTTATTGAACTGCATGAGGTTCACATGGCCCCACCTCTGCAGCCTGTCAGGGTCCCTCTGGGTGGCATCCCCTTCCTGTAGAGTATCAAGCCCATGACTCACCCTGGTGTCACCTGCAGGCTTGCTGAGGGTGTACTCAATCCCACTGTCTGTGTCCCCACCCAAGATGTTCAGAACACTGCTGTCCATCCATACATGGAGCCATTGGCCACAATTGTGGCTGTGACCATCCAGATAATTGCTTACCTGCTGAGTCATACACCTGCCAGATTCATGCCTCTCCAGTTTAGAGACCAGGGTGTTGTTCAGGGCAGTCTCAAATGCTTTGTACAAATCTGAGTAGATTATGTCAGTTGCTCTTTCCTTACCCATCAACGCTGTAATCCTGTCATAGAAGGCCACCAGACCTGTCAGGCACACTTTGTCTTTAATGAAGCCATGTTGCCTGTCACTGTGTTTTTCATGTGTTTTGTCCTGGTTTCCAGGAGGATCTGCTCCACAGTCTTGCTAGGCATGGAGGTAATGCTGATCAACTTGTAGCTTCCTGAATCTCTTCTCTTTCCCTTCTTGAAAAGGAGGATTGTTTTTCCCTTTTTCCAGTCACTGGGAACTACAGCTTTTCAAATATGAAAGTGGTTTAGGAGCTTTATCTTGCCAGTTCCCTCAGGACCCTCAGATGTCTAAGGTCCCAGGGAGCTGAGCACATTCAGGTTCCTTAGTCTCAAGCCTGACCTTCTGCAGTGAACAGTACTTGATTCTCCCAGTCCCTGCCTTTGGATTCTGTGACTAGACAACTGACCCATGTCCCCATGCTCCAGTGTTTTCCATTGTTTAGAAAAATTTAATACAGATAGAAGTGTTTTTAAAGGTAGTACAATTAAAAGTGTAAAATGAGTTGGCTGTTTTTCTTTAGAAAGAATGTGTAGAAGTGACCTTGTTTAATGACTGTTGTTCTTGGTTTTTTAGGTTATACTGTAGTGCATCCATTTACACCAGTGGGGAAAAATTTAGAATTGCTATTGGTGTGTGATAAGGAGGATCTGAAAAGTTGGGAGAAGCAAAATGTGCCATTGAGTATTGTGACTAGATTAAAGGAAGCCAGCAGAACAGAGATAAATCATACCAGGTATGTAAGAAGTGTAGAACAGAAAAAATACCAGGTCATCTGCTGTGTTCAGTGTGCTGACGTAAAGATTTGTTGCTGATGGAATTCTTTTGGTATTTGCTTAGGAGAGAGAAATTTTTAGTCTGAATTAACAACTATTTCTAGTTGTAACTGGTTTTGCCAAGTAATTTTAGTGGATTCTGCTAACAGTCCAAATTTAATTAATTCAGTTGATTTTATTTGAAAATCCGCTGCAGTTTTTGCATCTGAAATTGTTAATTTTTTGTGCATTAACAGGTTATCATGTCTAGCCCTGTGTTTTGACCTTATTAAAAAATGTGCAGCTCTGTATGAATCTTTACCATCATTCCATGAAATAATGCATCCTGTCAGAAAACTGCTTACACAACATATGCCAGTAAATGAATATCCTGAAAAAATGCAGGTATGTATTCCTCAGGATTTAAATAATCAATATGTTTGTTTTGTTAATAAGTTCTGTGATCTTCATCTGTGCATTAAAAAAAACCCAAAAACTAGTATAAGTATTAATTTTTTCAATGTTCAGGCATTTTGATATTCCCTGGAAGAAATAAAAGAACAGAGAATATTTAGAAAAGGTATTTTTCCATTGTGTATGTTGTCTTGCCTGTCTAAATGAAAAGAACAGCACTTGGCTTGTAATAATGTGGCATTCCATGAGTGACATAATTTATAAGAGTAATATGGACATCTGGTTGCTCCCATACTTTTGTAGTGAATCTCTAAGAACTTGGTAAAATAATACATGTACCAAACTGGGGAGGTAAAACTTATAACTGTATATGTAAAATGAACGTTAATATGCCTGCTCAGTACCTTACCTGGGACAGTTGCTTATTTTCTAGAAATGAGATTCAGATTTTTAATCGGTCTTTTCTGAATGTAGCAAAATCATCTTTCCCTCAAAGAAGCATTGTAAAATGTCCTTGGAGAACAAAGTTTTATTACTCAGATGAAGGCAAATGGCCTATGTTTTTTGCCATCAAAATTTTTAAAAAACAGTCATTGTTAAAATTAGCATGAAAGAAAGAGTCTGAGTTAAACTGCCTTTAGTCTTGCTTCTTCCTCTGTTAGGTGAAACTACCAGCAGGCAGACCTTTCTTATTGTTCATGATACCATTTTAATAGACTTCCAAAGGCTTTTAAGAATTATCCAACTTGGATTTCAGCATGTCACTGTTAGCAGTGTCCTAATGAGTAGCTGTGACTTAACACAGGAAAAAAAAGTCATGGGGAGAGCATTACTGTTGATTCAATTAGCAATAGCTTTTGATTTATGGTAGCCTTGATATGCTTTTACAATTGTAATTTGTTCTGCATTTTCAGGAATGGTATCATAGTGCTCTGAAAGAGATGGAGAACAAAGAAAAACACTATACCCCACTGATATGTGAGAAAAAGAAGCCAGTGCCATTGAAACAGTATACTCCTAAAATTGTGAAAGTGTAAGTAAAGAACCCTGGATGCAAAGGAAAGGTGCATTTAAACCTTAAGATTTGTAGCAAGCTAGAATGGATTTGGAAAGCAGGACACAAACCAACTGTTTTTCTGCTAGATTTTGTGTATAATTCTAAAGGGGCCGTCTACTTGTGTGGTAAGGAGGGGGAAAAAAAAGGAAAGTAATTTCAAGAACAATTATCCTGTAGGAAAAATAGCACTGAAAGTCAACTCTTGCCCATATAATGAATTGTAAATTAACAAATATCAAGGTTATTAGATTGTTACTATCTGGTCAGGTGCTTTACTGAATGCTCTGTCAGGCACTCAGGTCAGAAGAATAAGAGTGAGTAGTTCATAATGTATATGAAATATATGATGGTAAAAGATGGATGGTGAAAAACACAAATTTAGTTTTGTAGATAATAGAACAGTGTTCTGATTCAGAAAATCTGCTTTATATTGGCTGCTGATTTATTTAGCCATATTGGTTATCTACATGGGCACAAAGTATCTACTTTTATTTATTCTAATAATTGAAGAGGACAGCTTTGCTCTGCCATACACACTTATCCTCAATTAATTGATCAGGCTTTTTCTGTAAAATGCATCTGCTGAGAAGGTCCGGAAAAATTTAAGATGTATGGGGAGGTTCCATCTTTCTCCAAATGTCTTCCATTCTTCTAGTCTAGATTTTTTAATCTGTTCAAAGTGCAGGCTGCATATGGGGAATAGAAGTGTGGTCATTGGCATGATGATGAAGTGCAGTTAGAAGGTCTGGTGAGTGTTTTTCAGTATGTTCATTGCACAACTTCTTAGTTTGCAACTTACCCATGTAATATGCAGGAATTAAAATACTGAGTTAGTTTTCATACAAAACCTCTCCTGATAAATATGAAAAAGTTGTGGCTTTAAGGTGTTCTGTGCTTACACATAGATTCTTATTTCAGCTTAGAGTTTGGAAAAAAGCAGGCAGGCAGCAAGAAGGAGCAAGAAAGGAAGCAGCTGATCCAGAGGCATAAACGTGAACTTAAAGGAGCCATTCGTGAGATTCGGAAAGATAACCAATACCTGGCTAGAATGCAGCTGTCAGAAATCATGGAGAGGTAACGTAGCCTTTGCTTCAGCACCACTTTGGGGGTTGTCCTGCCGTGTGTTCATTTCTTTGCTGTGTCCCAAGACTGACATAAATGATCAACCACACTAAACTTAAATAAAATGGGATAATTTGAGGAAAACCAAACATTTTCAATAGAGATCATTTAAAGTGTTTTCAACTTTGCAGTTTCATTTCTCTAGTTTAGGAGGATGCAAAATGTTTTTATTTAAATGGTGTGTTGGTGAAATTAAAGAATTGTGGGGCTTTTTATAAATTAATAATTATTCTCTAAGTATACTTATTTTTCCCCAATATAATCTTTCTGAATTATTTTATATGTTGATTGTTTGTTTTACAGAGATGCAGCCAGAAAAAGAAAAGTGAAAGAACTTCTTGGTAGCCTTGCTACACAGGAAGGTGAATGGAAAGCAATGAAAAGGAAAAAATGGCAGAATTAATTGGGACTATCTACAGCAGGAAGCTTACTACCATATCAAACACCCAATCATGGCTTTTCAACAGATTTTAATTTTATTTTTTGGATGCATTCCTTTTGAGGAAAAAACATCATTGGAACTGTTTGAAAAAAATGAACCTGCTTATTAGGAAAATCCACAACTTTTCATATGAAAAATAAAAATAACACTTTTGTATTTAGCATGCTTCTGTTTTATTTTAATGAGAACATTTGGACAGATAATCAGAATTGTAAATGTAAAACCTTATCACACACACCTAACTTGAACTACACAAACAGACACAAAAATTCTACGTCAGAAACCTTCTGTTACTTCAGGCTGGTGACAGGTCAGTAGTGAGGTTCCATTTCAGGGCCTTTCTCTTCAACAGCTTCATCAACGACTTGGACACAGGACTCAAAGCTACACTGAGTTGTTTTGCTGAAGACACTGAATTGGGAGGAGCTGCTGAGGAGCTGCTGAGGAGCTGCTGAGTCCCTTGAGGGCAGAGAGGCCCTGCAGGGAGATTTTGACATTCACCAACCATGTGAGGTTCAACAGGGAAAGTGCCGGATTCTGCACCTGGGATGGAGCAGCCCTGGCTGTAGGGACAGACTGGGGAATGAGGGGCTGCGGAGCAGTGCCAGGAAAGGGACCCGGGGCTCCTGGGCAGTGGAAAGCTGAGCCTGAGCCAGCAGTGCCCTGGCAGCCAGCAGGGACATCCCTGCCCTGGGGACATCAGGGACAGCACGGCCAGCCGGGCAAGGGAGGGATTGTCCCGCCCTGCTCGGGGCTGGGCCGGCCTCACCTCCAGTGCAGGATATAAAAGCTACAAGAGAGTGAACAAAGGTGATGAAGGACCTTGAGGGGAAGTGGTGTGAGGAGTGGCTGTGGGCACTTGGTCTGTTCAGCCTGGAGGAGAACAAGGAGAGACCCCACTGCAATTACAACTTCCTTGTGAAGGGAAGGGGCAGGAGCAGGCACTTCTCTTCAGACGCCACTTTTCTCTGTGTTGATAGTGACAGGATTCAAGGAATGGCCTGAAGTTGTGTCAGGGATAATTTGGATATTAGGAAATGTTGATCTGAAACATCTCCTCTAGGAAGTGGTCGCAGCACCAAGCCTGACAGAGTTCAAGAAATTCTTGGACACACGGTATGATTCATGGGGATGGTCCTGGTAGGACATTCTATGATCTTTTAATGTTGAATAGTTGCAGGCAGCTCTCATAATTTAAACAGTAACATTTGAATTAGTCTGTAGCATCAGGTCATGCTAAATTGTGTATTGAGTAATGGTATCAACTCTTAAGTAGAAGTCCTTAGTTAAAGCTGTAAATCCATTCATCTTTTCAGTAAGTTTTGAATTGAGCACAGCTCTGAAGTTCTTAATAATCTAGGGTGATAAATTAGAATTCCATATTGTATTCAAAACTGTTTGGCTGAAGGGAACAGTGATATCCTTAACTTTCTTCCACTTAATTGATCATGTATGTCTAATCACTGATAACTGCCCAGCATTACTTTGAAAAGCTTTAAACAGAGCCAGTAAATACTTCTAACATTTTCTTTTTATATTGTATTTGCAAAGAAACATTGCAATAGGAGAAAAAGCATCACAGTTACTGATGGGTGCTAATCTGAACTAGGCTTACTGGTCAGGTATTCACTTAATATTTGGTAAATTCAGTGATAGTTGTTATGCATTCAACAAATTTGTAATGTTTCCATGGAAAACTGTTAGGAAAACAAAATTCCCTTTTATATTAACTTTTCAATTTCAATCTGAAAGACAAACTAGAAAATAATACCTGTATTAAGAATGAACTGATGGCTACAAAGTTCCCTCCATTTTCAAATGCTGTTCCTAGATCTGATCTGTGTTTTGGCCAATGGGTACCTGAGACATCTAATGCTCTACCTACTGTTCATGAAGAAAAACTTAAATGCTGTCAGTTAATCTGATTTAACAGTTAGGCTTGGTTGTTTTGGACTGGCTTAGAATGTTTTCTTTGTTCTGTTTTCTGGGTTTTTTTGTTTGATGTTTGCTTTCTGGGTGTTTTGTGGTTTTTTTTTGGGATGTGGGTTTTTTGGTTGGGGTTTTTTTGTTGTGGTTGGTTGGTTTGATGGTCTTTTATTTCAAATTAAAGTTTTAATGGAAGCAGGACTAAAACTAGGAAGGGGTGAGTTGAAACACAGCCTTTACATTTAGTCTCTAATGATAAAACAGTCTTAGTTAGGCAAGTCTTGTTCCTTAAAAGAGAAAAGCACTTTATTGAAGGAAAAGGCTTTTATTAACTGTCAGTGTAACTAGTAATGCAAGTAATATGTGATTATCATCAGCTTTTTTTGGCTTGCAAAAGTACTTCTATTAAGTGTTAAAATAGGCAAGTTGCTAAGTATGTGTGGGGAAGATACCTGTCTCAGTCAAAAATTAGTAAGATTCTTATGTTTGAAATCCACTCACATTTAAAAAAAAAAAATTTCAGTTAACTTTTCCAAAATCAGCAAAGCTATCTTCTGAAACCTCAAAGGAATCTCAGAAGATTAGTATACCTCCTCTTTTATTTCCATTTGGCAAAGTATGAAATTTTTTCTTTAAAACAAAATCTTTTTAAGTCAAGAACTTGAGAGTAAAGTAATGAGGAAGGAGCTAACTTCCTAATTTATGCTATAAATCACTACCTTCAGCTTGCAGTTTTAGTCACAGTCTATACAGCACAAATAAACTGTTAAAAAGTGCTATTATTTATTGATCTGATTTTAGCAGTAGCTTCAGAGGTTTTGTCCAGCAGGGTATTAGAATCACAGAGAGGCTGACAGAGGCACTTTGATCTTGATTTTTGATACCACTTGTATCTGCTTTTTATTCCTCAGTAAGGGAAGTACAGAAAGAGGGTAGAGACACAATGATAATGTTTCTGGGACAGGACATTTTCTGGGACAAGAGAATGAACAGAACAGTCTTGTAATGCTGATGAACAAAAAGGAAGGATGAGGAAACCTCAGCTGATAGACTTACTCAACTGTTTTGGAATGTCAGACTGGAAGTAGAGTTCTGTTTGAAATCTTGTTGAATGAGAATCACTGTATGCACTTTTACAAATTATATGGTCTATTTTTAAAGTCAGATTTAATATTGCAAACCTGGGACTAACTGTGATGCTTAGCACAGTATTTTACATGAGTAGGAGAGCAAGACTACATAATCCTGCCTCAGCTCAGTAGTCAGTCTGGTGTGACAGTTTTGCCCCTGCTCAGTCCCACAGCAGCTGCTCAGTCCCACACAGTGTTGCTGCTCTGATGTGATTGAAGGTCTGGTCATTTGGACTACAAAAGGCTTGAACATGTTTGGGTGCTGGCAGACCCTTTCTCATAGAGCTTCTTGAACACCATCACGCTTACCAGGCACTGTCTTGTCTCTCTGTTTCTTTTAACCCAGGACTTGTCATAACAGGCCTTTTGACACATCAATTATCAATTGTAAATCTGTATTTAATTAGGCAAAAAAAGAAACTATTCTGTAACTAGAAACAAGTCATCACACACAAAAAAGGAAAATTACCATTTTGCCTTTAGTTTCAGGTAGCTTATCTATCAACATCAGCTGTCCCAGAGAATAGCTAACTTGAATATGAATATTGTAAAGAATAGAGTGAGAACAAAACTGTTCAGCTAGAAACTGCATAAATTACCTTTTTTATGACAGCATGAAAAGCTTCCTCAGGAGTTTGATCTTTTGGCTGTCAGCTGGAAGCTGGTAAGCAGTTTGATATTCTCAGTTGTGCCTTGCAGAAGTCACCACGGTGTGTCCCTGCTCTGTGTCAGGCTTCCCCTCTGAGCACCAGCTTTCTGCTGAGTGGGGCACTTTGGCTGCTGGGCTGAGGTTGGTGTCAGCCACAGGAACTGGTGGCACTTCTTTCCTCTTCATGGGTCTTCTAGGCATTTGGAAAAGTCAAACAGAAGCTCTGACAGAACATTTGGCAGCTTTATAATGACTCTGAGACTGTGACATGTTACATATTCAGGGGGTCAAAAGCATTCTGTGAATGTGCTCTTTGTGGTATTCCAGGTGTGTCTTCTAAGCTAAACAGGTATATTTCAGTCCTAAATATATTGGCTGTGCGGTCTTAGTTAAAAGACTGGTTTTTGTAAGGGTTTGGTTTGGGGGAAGGTTGGGGTTGGGTTTTTTTCTTCTTCAGTAAATTAGGTCTGGAGTGGAAAAACTAAAATCTTTCATGCAGTCTGAACACTGAGTCTAAAAAAATGATGAAGATGCTGTATGGCATTAAATACTTCAAAATATTGACATTAGGGCTAACACTGCTTTTTGGCAAAAGAGCAGGGAAGTAAAAGAGTAAATGAGGCGTTACTTCAGTAAAAAAACAAGACTGATATAAGAAAAAGGCCAATGTTAATAAATGTATTCTAGGAACCAAATTTAAGTTATTATCTGTCAGATGTGCAAGATTTTAGACTGGAAAGGAGTGAGTAATGACCTGTCTAGTTCTAGAAACAGTGTAATGTATTTACATGCAGGGTTGTATGACATGGTTGACTGCAGTAACATAGCTGGGCTCAGTGATCTGCAAAAGCTTTAGGCCAGTAGATTTAACAACAGGAAGATCTGGTTTATTTGGTGTCTCAATGGGTTTTTTTTAATATATCTGAATTCAGATGGTCCCTGATCAATTATATACAGTGGTAAGCAACCAGAAGAATACATATATATATTTCAGATATTAAAGGATTATTCATACTTAGTCTAGAGCACCTCAAAAAAGAATTTTGCCTTGGAATAGACTGCAATTGTGTGATCATTCAGGTTTCTGACTATGGATCTACCATACTTCTCACACCAACCAAGTACATAAAATTCTCAGGTACACATGAGATTAGCAGCTCACTGTTTGAGTTAGCCAGTTAGATAACTATTTGATCTAACTGGCATGTTAATCCTGATGTTATGCTTACATAAGCTCCTCCAAGTCTAATCAGCTGGCAATCCCGGAGAGAGATGTCACTGAGTAGCAGGTCTGTGTCCAAGTGCTGATGACCACATCCACTCCAAACTGCATTGCCTTCGAGGGAATCAGAAGTCTTTTTAATGCCTGTGTTAATTTGCTTTATACATTTTGCTGGCAGATTATTACCTGCTTAAGACTGTGGTGATGGATCTGCATAAGTCCACTTGTAACCACATCCTCCCACTTTAATTAGCCAGCTGGATACCAGACACGCCTGGATAAGGGAAAAGTGCTCGGCGGGGCTTACAATACCACAGCTATTCATGTGCTCCGGGCTAGAAAACTTAGTGTTGAGGGAAAAGTTTGGTTTGGGAACAGTTACATCTTTTGCAACTACCTTCTTCTCTTTGTCAGATAGCCCTTATCAGCTCCACGGCTAACTGCTGCTGTAGCAATAAAGGAGACGCAGCTCTCCTTGGAACGAGCGTTTCAAGACCTGTCTTTAGGGGCGAAGGCAGGGCTGCGGTGCGAGGCTCGCGGTTCGTTTCCGTCCCGCTGGGTGCGGGCTCCAGCCTCGCGGAGCCGCTCCTGGGCGGGCCGGCTCCGTCCCGGGCGCGGGCCGGGAGCGGCTCCATCCCCGCCGGAACAGGAAGGCGGCCGGGGCGCCGCGGAGGGCCGGGGAGGAGCCGCCGCCCGCAGCATCCCCGGGGAGGCTTCTGGCAGGCGGGGGCCGCCCGCACAGCCCGGAGCAGCGGTAGGTGCCCGGGGCGGATGGGCGGCGGGGCCGGGCCGGGCCGGGCGCGGCTCCCCCGGCGGGCCGGACCCCGCGCCCTCCGCCCGATCTCCGCCGGGCCGCCCCTTCCCTGCCCTGGGAGCTGCGGCTTGTCCCCGTGCCCGGCCAGCGCCGGCCCTGACCTGAGCCGGGGCTGTGGGACGGAGGCTGAGGAGCCTCCCCGGGCTGAGCAGGTAAAGCCGGGCCCGAGAAATTTTACAAGGGGATAAGGTGAGGTAAGGAAAGCGCCGAAGGATGAAATTGTGGCTGCTGGCAGATAACAAATCTCAGTTCGGGCAGGGCCGCCTTTGGTGCTCATCCCTTCCTGGGAGCCCCGGCCCTGAGGACGGGGTCAGAAGCGACGAGACACGGGCGGGGAATGCCGAGGGAAGGGCTGGGGAGAGCCGGGCAGACCGGCGGCTGTGAGGGATTCACGTGTGCCGGGAACAACTCCCCCAAAGCCACAGCCCTCCCTCTCCCTGCGCGCCTCGCACCAGGCAGATGCCGCCGTGGAGGTGAGGGGTTCTGTTTTTGCTGTCGGGATGCCAAGGGCCTGTGAAATGTTGTGTGGTTTCCTGCCTAGCAAAAAATTACGGAGAGGTTTGAGCAACAAAACCGATGGAGCACAAAGGCAGAAACGTGCAGTACCTTGGAATATTGCGTAAGGGAAATTGCAACCACGCAGCCAAAACTGGAGCAGAGGGAAAGGTCAGCGCAAGCATCCATGGGTTCGAGCTGCACGCTGGCAGAAATGTTCCTGAGGGAAAGGTGTGAAGGGTGTTATCTTTGTAAATAACCCTGGAATAAAGTTCAGCTTGGTCATACAATTCAGTGGATGACTAAACAAATTGTGAGGAAAACCAAGATACAGTCTGCCTCAGCGAACCCATCCCTCAGCTGTTGGCTGGATAGACCTAGGGCCAGAGACTGTTTGCTTAAAGGAATGGTTATTTTGGCTCCATGTGCTCTTTTATCATTTGGGTAAGCAAATAATGCTGAATATTTGTAGTGGTGATGATTTGCCATTTTAAATAAAAGGATCTTGAACATAAATCTGCTAAATCAGGCCAGTTTGGTTAAGAGCATTATGCCAAGAGTTTAGTAAATGGATTGCAGGTGGCCCCTGTTCCATGTTTATTTACCTCCTGGCAATTGAGCTTTAATAATGCATCAGTGCCACTAAGCTGACTTCATAGGTAAAGAAATGTCACAATAATATTTATTGCTGAGCATGACAAAGTGTTATGGCCTTCAATTAGTGTAGTATGGCTTTCTATGTGCAAGTGCCTTGTGTATGTAATGTGGTATATCTGGTCTGGAATAAAATTTATATTAAGAATCACTCACTGTTTTCAGTGCTGACTCATCAAAGTAAGTGAATGTTTTTGTATTAATTTGCTTTGGATGAAATTCTGTCTCCTTTTTTACTCTTAGTCCAACAAACTTTCAGGGACTTTTGCAGCAGAGGGGACTGTAAATTTGATTCTTTTATGACTAAGATATTGTGTATGTTTTATAATTTGAAGTTTGCAGTTCCATGGTTTATATATTACTCCTTGATTTTGATTTATGTTGCAAATGAGTTAATTTTTGGGATTGAGACCAACTCCTTTATTTGTTAAAGACTGAACTATATATGGTCTGCATCCTTGTTTAGGGCTTTAAGATAGTTTTGGAGTATTATCAAAGAGAGTTGATAGTTCTGGTATTTCTGACAAAATAAAAATGCTGCCTTAATAATTTGATGCCCCAGGTCAGTAGCTATCATCTGGAGAAAGAAATAAAAGATGAAGTTTAACATTTTCTTCTGTTGTTTCTTGTGTTGCGCTGTGGGGTTTATCTTGAAGACCGCATTCCTGCAATAGTTAGGAAGTCTGCCTCTTTTTTCTTTTTTTAATTGTTGTTTTGGTCATTTCTAGTATACACTGAAGGCATAAATAAACTTACTTGGATGTAAATATTTGGACTAGAGTGCCATTTCATTCCTATTTTACTGTAATCCTGAATTGAAAACATGTAGGGAAGTCATATTAGTGTTGCTCATGTGTTGACAAACTTCAAATGCTCCTTAGTTCTGTTCCATTTGAGGTGCTCCTATAATAGAGTTTGTTGTTTTATTGCCTTTGTAGCCTGTTCTTGATGGGAGAAAATTTGGTGTTGAGCTAATAACCAAGACTAGAGGGTTGAGGCTCTTGTTCCCTTGTTCCCAGGTAGCTTAATATAGCCAGAACTTTTTTTGTGCAGTCTGTGGAAAGTAGGAAGGACTCTGCAAGATACTCTTATGAAAGGCCTGCAAAAAGCTTCCTATTGACTGGATATAAATGCAATTTTTTTTTAGGAGCAGAGCACTGGGAACATGGCTCTGCAAGAGAGAGGAACCAGCAGCAGCTCCAGCAATGACAAGCAGGAACAGAACTATAATCGTGTTATTACAATTGTCTTCCTGGCCCTCTTCATCGACCTGTTGGGATTTGCCCTCATCTTGCCACTCTTTCCTTCCATCCTTGATTATTACAGCCAGACTGAGGTAAGTAACAAGAAAGTCAGCCCACAGAAAGTGTTAGGATCTTGAGGGAGGAATGGAAGAAAAATCACCTGCCTTGGGGCAAACCAAACAGCTGTAGAAGATTAATAATTACCTGGCACATATAAATGGTGCATGGAGTGAATTTATTTGCTAACCTGCATAAGACTCTTCACCCTTATTTTTTCATTAAAATGGGAGATTTGTTTTGATAAAAATTCAAGTATTTCTTAGGGACTAGTCCTTGTGGTTACCAATGCTTTTGTGTCTTACACTGATGTCACTGGTGAGGCAGTTCATGATGGATCTCTGTGCTGGGGTTTATTGAAGAACCAAAGAGATGAGAGCTTTTACCCCACCTGAGTTTTTCACAAGGTCACTTGCTCCCTCCCCCAGTGTGGAGTTCCATCTCATCTTCCATTCCTGGCAGGGAGCTGGCTGCTGCTCCAGGAGCAGGGCAGAAGGTCCTGTTGGATCCTGGCTGTGCAGGTGCTCATTGTTACCCCTCTCAGGTGTTAATGGCATTACTGGTCAAGATGAACGTGCTGTTGTGGGAGAATTGTTCTTGCAGCCCACACCTCTGTCTCTCAGCCCTTTCTAAGCCCACTCCAGCTGCAGCTGTAGGCATTGTCCTTCTCACAACCATATCTCTAACCCCAACCATGGACTCTGATCTCCAGGGTCTTCCTCCATTTCCAGTGTATTTCCAATAGCCAGGATCTCCACCTGCTTTTTCAGATCCTCTTCTTTTCAAGCACTCCTCCTCTTTTTGGGAGTCATTCTTTTTTTTTTTGCACCACCTTTTCTTTCTGCATCTGCAAGCTTCTGGCTCTCCCAGGCTAAACATGTGCAGCAGGACAGAGTGTTTCTCATGTTGGTTTTTAATTGAAAGATTCAGGGCATGCCTGTTTAATTCAGGATTTAGCAAGTAATGGGCCTGAAGTCTTGAAAAAGTTCAAATTCACATTCCCCCACCCAAACATATCCTATCTGCTGTCTGTTAACATTCACAATTTAAGCTATTTTTGATCAGTGAGGAAATTTTCCCTCATGGGGAGGAGGGAAGGAATCATCTAACATTGTCTATAGTTCACATCATCTCTAGTCTCTGATACAGTCTTTGAAAATAAACTTTCTTCCTGCTTCTGTTTCCCTGTTATCTGTTTTTCAGGATGGATTCTATTTGTCACTGCAACGTGGGGTAGACTGGTTTGCAGTGATGGCTGGGATACCTCCAGAGAGGAAATACAACAGTGTCTTGTTTGGAGGTAGGGAAACTGAGCAAACAAGCTAACAGCCAAAAAACAGTGTTCTTTCCAAGTTATTTGCAATGTTGATGTGAAGAATGACAAGAAATACAAAAAGCATGCTTGTCTGTTATTAGTTCTAGGTTTAAGTAACACAGAAAATGTCTCTTAGAGTAGATTTTAAATGATTTTGTTTTCAGCACACTGATAGCAATGAAGATTTGGACAGCCCCATCTCTGTCATTTGGAGACACCTAGACAGGCAGGAGGAATGGGATATCAGGAACCTTGTGAAATTCAGTAAGGACAGATTTTAGGTCCTGCCTGTGGGAAAGAATAGTCCTTGCAGTGCTACAGACTGGACACTCACTGGTGGTCCTGGGGGTCCTGGTGAGCAGCAGGCTGAGCATGAGTCAGCCCTGGCAGCAAAGGGGCCAAGAGCTCCTGGGATGTGTGGACAGCATCAGTGGATTAAGGGAAGTGATCATCTTGCTCTGCTCAGCACTGGATAAACCAGATCTGAATTGTTGCATTCAGTTTTGGTCCCCAGTACTCCAGGGAGGAGTGTCCATACACCATGGTGAGTTCTGTGGAGTCTGGGGCCTTGGCTGGTCTGCAGTGAATGGCAGCTTTCTAACACCTGGAGAGCTAGGATCTTCACTGAGGTGTGTGGGAGAAGGAGAGGCAACAGCTGTAAGTAGAAGCAGCTGGGAAATAGGGGATAACATTTTTCCAGTGAGGATGGTCAGTGGAACAGGCTGCCCAGAGCAGTGTCCATCCTCAGAGATTGTCAAACCCTGATTGGGTAAGGACCTGAACAATCTGCTCTGACCTCACAGCTGACCCTATGAGCAGGTGGTTGGAGTAGGTGACCTCCAGAGCTGCTTTTTAACCTGAATTATGCTATGATCTTACTCAATTTGTTCTACAGATTGTTACAGAAATACAGGCCTGCTGTTCCTTTTTGTCAGACTGCCAGCTGAGGGTCAGGAGCCTGCTGTGCTGGGCCCTGGCAGTCACAAAAATTACTCTCCCTTCACAATTGATCTGCATGTGATCAGAGATCAATCAGTAGGAAGCACTGGGAACAGAAGCTTATGTGTTCCAGCCTCGCTTGCCCCTTGAGTAGGTGCAGTGCAGCACTGCTCCTAAATCCCATTAGTCTTATTAAAAGCAGCAGAGCCACTGGATTGCAGGACCCATAAGCATTTTCTCTCTCTAGGACACTGCTGTGGATGAGCTCCAGCAGGAGCAGTGAGGGAAGTATGTCATGTTACACATCAGAGACTCTTCTGCCTTCTTGCCATCTAGACAGTTGTGACAAAACTGTGATTTCAGAGTATGAAGATATGAAGGTGTCTGGGTTAATTTTAGTTAGACCCTGTCTACCCTCCTTTTTTAGTGATCTGAGGCCTCCCCCAAGATAAGCAATAGGCTTTTAAAATAAACTAAATGAAACACAAAACTTAATTACAATGTGTATGAATGTTACTATTTAAAGTAGTTTAATTTGGTATAATAGGCATTAAGAAGTTTATAATCCATTTTCCTTTTACCCACCATATCCCTGCAGGCATGTTTTTCTTTCTCTGTTCATTTTTTAGTCAAATTACTGGCTTTGAATGCTAGGAAACAGTTTTCTTTAATCCCTCAGAAGCTGCTTTCTGTCTTCTCTAAAGCTTGACCAGAAGCTTCCTACTTTCAATTTCTCACCATTGCAGATTGTTTAGACAAGGGGTGGGAACTCCCAGTCAAGTCCAACTTGTTGCTTTTCCTTTTACCTGCCGTGTCCTGCACTCTTGGGAGTTCTGTGTGGAAAGTTTCATTATAGTTGTGATGTTAAGCAGAGGCTGCTGCAGCCTGTGTTCCTTCACTGCCCTCGTCTGCCACGAGGAGCACAGGATTGGGAAGGCACTTGCAAGATCATCTGGTTGTTTCTCCCAGTGCCAGCCATATTTTTTATTTTTCATTAGGCTGCAGGCTCTTCAAGGCAGAAACTTCTCTGCCCATGTCAGGGCCCTGAGGGCACCAATACTTAGTTGCTGTGACCAGTCATCACCCCACATTGTCTGCCCAGTGATTCAGGAGCTGTGTTTCAGACTTTGTCTCCAGGGCTGTCTCTGTCCCCATCTCTTGGGATGGGCCTCAGACTCACACTGGAGGTGCCTTGTCTCCCAACCAACATCACAGTGTTGTTCCCACTCTTTTCTCTGCCCCTGACTCCAGGCTGGACTCCCTGGAAGGGAGTTGAAGCCCTTGCCTTGTGTGGGACTGTCAGTGGGTCCTGCTGGCAGCACCTGCTCTGCCCAGCCCATCAAACTCTGGGGCACCCAGGCTGGTGAGGGCCCTGCCAGTGCTGTGGTCACCCTCAGCTCCTTCCCACCTGGGGAACAGCCCTGTTTTTGTTGCATGCTGGCTTGGAAATTTTTGGCATGAAAGGGTGTTCTTACAGTGCTAGAAACAGTGAAGGGAACTGTGTGTCATAAACTGCCGGTGTAAAATTCTGTCAGATTTTTTAACCAGTTTTTTTGAGCTGTGAGTTATCACAAGCAGCTCTTCCTGACATGGTGTTCAGTATCAATATTCTGTCTCCCTCAAAGCAGATGGGAGCAGAACTTCTGGTCTGTCTCTCCTCTGCCTTTTAAAGCTTTGATAGCTGAATGATCTCAGACATATAACCCAGTTTTTCCTTTAGAGAAAAGCTCTGACAGCAAAGCATCTTCTGCCTGCTTGTTGAGAGTGTAGTGCAAATTAATAAGTCTATGAAGCTAGAAATGGCAAGAGAAAAGAGGAATTAAAGATCACAGAGACTGGAGGCAGATTTCAAAGGACTCTTGGAGTCTGTTGGAATCACTCCTACCTCTTAGGGTGCCTCACTAGCAGCAGTGGTTAAGTCCTTCTTTCCATGATAAAAAGGAAAGAAAAACTAATTAAGTGTGACAGAATCAGGTTCAAACCATCAAAAAAGTCTTAAAAGAACTGTGATTGTTAAAGACTATGTTATCTCTGCTTTAAGAACAAAAACTGTATGTAGTCAGCAGGGAAACATGGGAGAATCATCATTCTATAAGAACCAGTGAGTTTCAAACCCTTTCTCACCAGTGAAGTAATCAGGAATTAATCCAGTTTATGCCTGTTACTCTGGGCAGGCTGTGCATCTGGTCTATCTGTATTTGCTGCCTCAGTTAAGTAACAATGCAGTGTTGGTGTTCTGAGAGACAATGCTGCTGTTTTACATTTAATTTCAAGTTTTTATCCCACATAGTGTGATAGATCTCAAGCAGCTTGGCTGTCTTTGTACTTAAGATGAAGGCAGCAAACCTAATGACTCATATATTTTTATCTTTTTTTTTTTTTTTTAGGTCTGATTGGCTCAATCTTTTCCCTCCTGCAGTTTTTCTCCTCTCCCCTCACCGGTGCTGTGTCAGACCACTGGGGCAGGAGGCCTGTCATCCTGGTGACAGTGGTACGTGTCACATGCTGATCTTAGTCATGGCATCTCAACACACAGTGGGAGCCACCACGATCTTGTGCTTAGCACAGAATCTGAATTGTGACAGTCACAGTTCAGCTCTAGAATTGAATTTTCCAGGTCTGCTGCTGGCTGACTCTTTCTTGCCAAGTCACTTGGCCACACTTCCAAGTGTGAGTGCCTAAACTGAGCTTCCCAGACCCAGAACTGTTCATAGAAGACACCAAAATATTTATCTGTTTCTGTCATTTTCCAAAACCCCTTTTCCCGGGGTATGGGAGAATGACTTCAGATGCTCTGTTGACAAATGTTCAACTTAATTCTTTTGTATTTTAGTTCATCAGGTGATTAAAGAAGGCTGATCACTTCATGACCTGTTCCACAGAGCATGGGAATTGTTGGTTAGGAAGTTCAGTATAGCACTGCAAGATGCATTCCTTATGAATGTAAACATTCTTATTTTGAACTCCGATTTCTCTTGAATTTGGAAACAAATGGAGTGGGATGTACAAAAATGTTTTGTACCCAGGACTGGTTTAACTTCAACAGAATTTTGCTCTTCTAGTTTTGTTAGAAATATCACAATTATATGTAGTTTGTATGGACTTGTTTCTACCTCTTTTATATTGCTGTTCAAGACATAGTGAAGTGTCAGTTTATTCAGTTACATGGGGCAGCCATTGAAAACAAACAAAAAATGCAAATGTTTGGCTGTGAAATGGTCAGAGATGACATCAACTTTGCATTGCTTTATAAAGAACCCTTTCTTGCCTCTGCAGATGGGTTTGATAGCATCATACTCACTCTGGGCTGCCTCTCGGACTTTTGGCGTTTTTCTTCTCTCCAGGATCATAGGTGGGATAAGCAAAGGGAATGTCAGCCTCTCCACAGCTATCATTGCTGACCTGCACTCTGCAAAAGCACGCAGCAAGGGCATGGTGAGTTACACTTGTAGGGCACATGTTTAGTGTTAATGGGCAACTTTTAATTGATTTTGGGTGCTCAGTATGTCTTCATCAGGTGTGTGTTCACTGATGGAGAGAAAACATGACTTTACATTCTACCTTGCTTCTGGAAAGGTGCCAGACCATATTCCTGGGAGCCCCTGGACTTCTGCCAAGGACCTTCACCTACAAATGAAACACAGATGCTCTAGAGATGGGAAAAGTATCTTGTTTCAGTGTTAGAACTGTTTATCCTGCTGGTAACTTTAATTCTGATTATAATAGCTTAGAAATCAAAAGGTCTTATGGCCCAATTTTGGCAGCTGGAAGCCAGTTACAGGGCAGCCCCTTTTCCTTGCCTTCCCAAGCTGTGGAAGCACAGCACAGTGTGCTCCTGACTTCTTGCACACTGCACTGGCTTCAGCATCTGAGCTCAGTGGGTAGAGGATGTGACATTTGGCTGACTGAGAAGTATGAGCAGCTGCCCTATCCATTTCCAAAAGACAGTGGCACAGATGGAAACATCCTGCAGGCTGAACTTGGCCTGTGAATTACCAGTTATATCTTTTATCCTATAAAAACCTTCAGGCCCAGATTTCTCTTAACAGATTGTTGTAAGCCACTACAGAGGACAGCTGCTTCTGGGGAGGGGAAGGCTTTATATTTCACAGTGATAGCTCATAAATCTTCCAACCAAATTATCATAATCCTGGGGAGCCAAAAAGCATTTTTATTTGTGGAGAGAGATAGCCTTACAGCACTAGTAAATAAAATGGGTCAGGGCCTATTTTTAGGGCATGAGAGTAAGTCACTTAGTGCAGCATGGGTCACATCCACATGGCTGGTATTCTTTTCTATTCCAAAGCAAAGTAGGAATGTTCATTCTGCTTTCTAGGAGGCAAACAGCATCTGAGTGAAGCTGTTCTCAAACAGTGATGGGCCACTGCCTATTCCTGGCTCTTCCCTGACTAGACAGAGAACAAAATTGGTTATTTGGAAACAGCAGGCTTTTAATGCTTCATGCTCCTTGCTGTGCACTCCCTGCATCCTCAGGATGATTGGGTTCTGTACCTGGTTAATCCAAATAGTTTCAGAACCTGAAAAAACTGGTGTCTAACATTCTTTGTCTGTGTTCATTTTATCCCTGCAGGCCATGATTGGTGTTGCTTTCTCCCTGGGCTTCACCCTGGGCCCCATGATGGGGGCTTACCTCGCCATGCAGACAGAGAAGGGAGAAGTCTTCTACCTTCGCTCAGCCTTGTCAGCACTCGTGTTTTCTGTGGCTGATTTCATTTTCATCTTCCTCCTTCTTCCAGAGACACTTCCCAAGGAAAAAAGGGTAAATGGACCATCAGTCCCAAGATCTGGTTTTTCTGTAAAAATAGGATTTGAAAATGGTTGAAATATTGGAAACAGCAAAGAACAAGCTTTGCCAATGTCTCAGAAATGTAGCTCATTCCTGGGATTGGGATTATTATTAATGCTGGTGTCAAAGCAGTTGTATGATCATAGAATCATAGAGTATTTTGTCTTGAAAGGTGATTAAAGATCACCTACTTCCAAACCTCCCTGCCACAGGCAGGGACACCTTCCATTAGACCAGACTGGTCAACACCTCATCCAGCTTGACCTTGAACACCGCTCTCTGTCCCTGCTTTTTGGGGCTCTGCCCCTGCACAGCAGTGGGTGCTGCAGTGAGGTGCTGCTCAGGGCCAGGTCCCAGTCACACAGAGTGCACAGAGAGTTTGGCTGCTCATCACAGGGTGGTTTGGGGCTTCTTGTGCTCATGTGCTCTCAGCCTCCATCTGGGCACGTGATCCACGTGTTCCAGCATATTTGTAACTTCAGTTGTTAGGCTGCTCTGCTCTCTTCTTTGGTAATTCCTCCCACTTTCTGAGCAGTTTTCTTGGCCTGTGGGTGACAGAGGAAAGGCAGGTATGTTGGCTGCCTTTCTGGAACTTGGCTGGGCTGAGCTGGAGCAGGTGCTCCCACAGGTGTAGGAGTGGAATATGTTGGAAGGACAAAGCTGTAAAAAGAGGTGAAATCATCATGATAAATGGCAGGAGGATGTGCCAGTGGGATCAAACATCTGTTTCCTTGAAGTTTGCTGTGTTCTCATTATACCCTTGTTTCTCTATCAGTCTGCTTTTCACAGGACAGAGTGTTTCATATTGATTCATGTTGAAATTAACTTGTAGGAAGGGAAAATGGGGGGGGATGGGAAACGAGGATGTGTTGAGAACAACAAGAGGATAGCATTTTTACTCTCTTCCTTCCTCTTTTTGTCAACTGTTCCACCAGTTGATCAGGTCGAGAGAGTCATACTGGCCTCATGGTGGCCAAAACAGCTCCTGCTGGGAGAAGGGCAGAATAGGAAGGTTTCTAGTGGAATCTGTCCCCTTTAAGAGCTTTTGAGTTAGTTTTTTAGCTAAGCTAGCCATGAGCAAGGCTGCCTAGTTGGAGGGAGAGTCTTACAACTCTTTTTTCTGGGCTGTGTGTAGGGCTTTGCAGTATCAGTGGCAGCCCTGTGGAAAGACAAAGCTGTGCTCTGTGCATACCAAACACGTCTGGTTTGGAGGTGAGGCTGCAGCTGGGCAGGCCCAGGCTGAATTCCTGATGTGGACTGACTCTGCCTTCCAGACCTGCTACTGAGTCTCTCTGCACTAGAGGAAAACAGAATGAGCAGAGACACTCTGAAAAATGCCTGCCATTCATGGTGACTTTTGGGATGGTCATGAAGTAAAATTGAGCATGGAATAATGAATCATAAGCATAGAAATTAAATACAAGTTAGATGTTGCAGAGTTTGAACCTGTGAAGAAACTCAACTTCATGCAGCTGCTGACACTGACTGAAATTGGCAGTGTGTACTTTTTGGGGGATGGTGAAACTCTTTAGCCAGTTTTAGGACAATGTTTTCATTATGCATCAGTAGATTAAATCATTTCTAGAACACTGTTTCTATGGCAAAGAAAGGAGAAATTGAAAAAAAATTATGTATGCACACACAAACACACCTACATTAAAAAATAGGTGTATATATTTCATAAAACACTTAAGATTTTAAACATATGCAATTACAATATATTGTAATTGGACAAAACTAAAATCAGCCTTGTGCAAAGCTGCTTGGCATCCTGTCTGCCATGGATAATAGTTCAAAACAGGTACAAGCTACAGGGTGTTTTTGTTACTGGCAAAGATGCTTGCAGGGAGTTGCTTGTGCCCAGATCCTCTGTGCTGGAGTGCAAACCCACCAACACATGCAGGAACTGGGGATTGCCACAGGCCAGTTCCAGGAAATCCTCTCAGACCTCTCAACAGGGTGAACAAACTTCTTGGGTGTGTCTGTGTGCAGTACATGCAGTGGGAGGGAGGATAAATATCCCAGGATTTTCTGTGTGAATCAGCAGCTTCGTGGCTCCAGGCCAGCCCAGCCCATTGAACTGGTGCTGCTGTGGGACTCATGGGCTCCAGACTCTGCTGTGAGCTACTCAGCAGCTCTGACTGTCAAAACAAGACAGGGGCCATGCTAATGCCATATTGGAGGTTGATTTGTTTACAGCTTCATTAAATCCAGCACCTAATGAGCCCCCAGGTCATGCACTGAGATTAAATTCCACTGATAATCTGACCTTTAAGCTCTGCCCTCAAAGGGATGGTGGCTCCCTCCCTCCCCATCTGGGAAGAGAACTCATCAAATAAAGCCTGGGCAGTGCTTTGAAGGAGTGAAACACTACGTGTGATTATTCAGGATTCTTGAGTGTCTTATCTCTCCCTGTGACTGTTGTGTAAAGTGACAAGTTAAATTCTACTAAAAAAATTGTTTTTACTAATAATGTAGGTATTTTGATTTCTAAAAATTCAGACATTATTAGTGTTTCTTTAATTTTCTATATTTTAGAATTTAAAAAAAAACAAATAAAAATGTAAATTATCTATATATGAAAGAATAAGCATTAGATAGAAGCATAAGTGCCTGTGGGTAAGGAGCAGGGAGAGTATCACTAGGTACATAATTAGGTTGAGAAGTACACAGTACAAGGCCCAGAAGTGTTACAAAATAAATCTCCCTCTTTAAAAAGCAACCCATTGTGGCTGGGCAGAATCTCCTTGGAAATTTCTCTAAAATATTTTCAAAAAATCTCTGTAAAAATTATATTTTCCTTCCCTTCCCCAGGAGGTGTCACTGGCTGGCTAAAATAGCAACCAGTACCAAGGCAGAGCAGTGTCTGATGTGCTGCACATACTGGTCTCAGATTTGTAGCACAAGAGCAAATCCTCAGCTTCCTGTGAGCTTGCAGGCAGATGAGCCATTATTTTCCCAGTAAATGTTCTTTGGACGTGAGTGATGATGCAAAAGGTGAACCAAATAAAGCCACCTTCGAGGCTGTGGAGAAGGAGCCACTTCTGCTTTGTAAGAGCCCAGAGAAGAGTTTCTGTCTGCAGTGCAAGGTGCTGCCAGTGCTCTGCCTTTCAGCTGCAGGCGCCAGTTCTGAGTTCAGAGTCTGGGTTGTTACTGGGGCCCACTCAAATCCCAGTGCCAGGTGCCTCGTTTCATCTCCGATGATTTGTGTAGGTGTAGAGGCACATTTGGTGGTTACTGTCAGCTCCTAGCAGTGGTTATTGCATTAGGGTTTTAAATAAACCTCTTTCTGTCTTTGATCAGGTCCCTTCTGTGACATCTGGATTTCAGGCAGCAGTTGACTTGCTCAGTCCTTTGGCTTTGTTTCAGTTCTCTGCAGTCACCCGAGGAAAGGAATCCCCTTCAGAGCAGAGTAAGTGTCAGATGGCTTTTTACAGTAATACTCTGTGGTTTTTGTGTATGGCACTGGCCTCTAAGTGAAAACTGTACTCAAGCCATTCCAGAAGCAGGATTCTGTTGACTCATTTAAAACCCACCTTAATAACTTATGAACAGGCAGTTGGAAGTTCCACTGGACCTTGGTCCTTTTATTCCCAAAAGAACATTTTGAAGATGAGTGTTTTGAAGATTTCTGACTTGATATTTGTGTTTTCCTCAGCCACTGGCTGTAGTAAGTGAAGTGATTTAAAGATAGATCAAGGTATGAGCAAGGGAGCAAGAGAGATGTGAGTTTGCTCATTCAAGCTGCAAACCAGGAACTTCAGACTGGAATTTTGTTTCTCAATTCACAACTTGGGAGATGTAGGATTCCCTACATCTCTGTAGGACTCCTTTTGTGGCATATCTTGTATGGATATTTAAAATGAACATCTGAGGTGAGAACATTTCCCTGTACAGTTGATAAATGCTGCTCTTCTATTGTGGTTTTATTGTCAAGCTTTGCTTGGAAAACACCACCATGTTTTTCTCCCCACCTCCCACCCCCTTGGTGTTTGTTTGGATTTTTTTTTGGTTTTTCAGATCTTCAGAATCTCAAAATTTTGGGCCTGGCCTACTTCCTGTACCTCTTCCTGTTTTCTGGCTTGGAGTACACACTAAGTTTTCTCACTCACCAGAGATTCCACTTCAGCAGGTATTGCAATAAATGTTTGGATATTTTCTAAATTTTTTTTTAAGGTCTCTTCATGTATTTTCAAGAGAGGCTTTCTGACATTAGTAAAGCCACCCCTGTGTTCAGTGGTATTTGGGCTTTGTAAGAAGAATTGATGAAATATAGACACAATGTTTATTATGAAAGGAAGTACTCCATCTACAGCTTCTAAAAACTAGGGATTATAAATACCCAAGATTAAATTTAAGCTCCTGAAATAGGTATAGCTGTGCTAATTGTATTGATTATAGTAAAACCTTTTCTTGCTCAGAAGAGTTTTTGGGTATCAGGACAAATACTGAAGCTCAAAAGATGAAGGATGGAGGGATATCTGTGTGCTGATATTTGCTCATCAGCAAACTCTGCATGGCATATGGTGTGCAGTCATGTCACAGAGCCTGACTTCCTGTAGTCAACCACCAGAGAAGAAAGAGCAGAACCCACCAACAGCTCAGCTTGAAATACATTTTCTGCCAGCTCATAGGAAGAATTCCAGCCAGGAATGTGAACTTGCAACTTGATTCCTGTGCGTGTCCTTCCCTTTGAGTAATTCTCAGGGGTTGTCTCATCTTTCCCTGTCTTTCATTACAGTTTGTGGCTTAAGTAATCCACGTGTGTCAAGGAGAGGTTTTGTAGTGCTCTGAGCTCTGTTGTGTCCTGTGCACTCAGGGCAGCCCTCAGTGAGCTGCAGAGCTGTGTGCCAGCAGTGCAGGCTCTGGGGCAGCAAGCTTGAGAATATCTACATCATTCAGCCAGTGAGAGAGGGGACAGTTGAAGAAAACTGAAAGGTGGAGGGAGTGATGTCTCAGGCTTCCCAGTGTGACACAAGACACCACCAGCTGTGCCTTGCTGACCTCCATCCAACCCTCCATGAGCTGCACCTTGGAAACCAACATCTCCTGTGCACATGCACAGATGTTCACAGCTCAGGGTCGTTGATGTGCTTTGTGGGCCACCCCAGAAACCCTCACCTAGCCCAGAGCAGCCCAGAGGTGGCTGCAGCACTTGCCAGCATTGTCCCACCTCTACAGTAAGACCTTGGGGCTTTCCCTCCTTGCTCTCTGCTGCTGGCAGTGTTGTGAGACCCTGCAGAGCTGGGAGAGCCCCAGGGGCTTTTTGTGGCCTTTGCTCAGGAGTGGTGGTTCCCAGGCGGGAATGCTCCTTGCCTGACTCCTCATCTGTGCTTTTGCCTCCCTTCCAGCATGCAGCAGGGCAAGATGTTTTTCTTTATTGGAATAACAATGGCTGTGATCCAGGGAGGCTATGCTCGCCGAATCAAGCCAGGAAATGAAATCAGAGCTGTAAAAAGGGTAAAAAAAAATCAATATTTCTTTTTCTTCCCCCTCCCACAAATCTGATATGTTAATTTTCAGTGTGAAGTGCAGTGAAGGGTAGTTGGAGATTATGACTGTATTTGTCCAATCAAAAGAAATTTCTCGCTCATCTATCCAGCTAAATGATTTCTCAAAACTGGTTGTTGGGCACTTATCTAACTAAACTTTAGAACATTAGAGCTCTTTCTTATGATACGAGCAACAATACTATTGAAACTTTGTCTTCTTCATATTTAATTACAGTAAGGAATGAGAACAGATTGAATATCTCTGCAAGTTAGGTAGAATATTGTGAAGAGTATGCTTTATTGCAGTGGTTTCTCTTGCAAAGCAGAAACTACTAAAGCTGCTTCAGGGCTGATCTCTGACTTTCTTTCTGGGAAATGATTTTCAATCTGGCTATCTTTATGCTTGACAGGCTTTCCCTAGAGTATGTTTCACTGCTGGGCAGGGAGAAATAGATTCTTTTTGCAATCTTTGGTTTGTTGGCACGTAACAAAAGCATGTATCAATGTTCAGGCTGAGGTTTCACTGACAGGAGTGTACATTCCTTTGTTTTGCTTGGCTCTTTCCTCACAGAGATACTGCAGCTGCTGTGCTGGGATGACAGGGAGCAGCTCCCTGCAGTTTATACAGCTGTGGGGACACTAGATGTGTCCTTTACATTTGTGTGTGGAACCCAACAAAGCACTGCCTTGGCTCCTTGGCAATAGGTTTGCTTGGACTGCTAGAGCCTTGATTCATGTATTTTACATTATTTTGAGGCCCGTGTGATTTCACTGGTGGAAGGGTAGATTTCCAAACCACTGCATTCCAGTGAATTGACTCAGCTCCTCTTAAAGCGATTTCTGCTGGTGAAACAATCTCCCTCCACCCTGGTCCCTGGCAGGCAGACACTGCTGCTGGTGTCACGTTTCCCTGTGGATGAACATCAGCTGTGCTGCTTCATCCTCCCCATCCCCCGAGGGCTCTGTCGGCCTGCTGTGTCTGCTGGCACTGCACTGCCCTCTGCACCTCTCGTGTCCATGCTCCTTCCCCAGCCCTGCAGCAGGACTGTCACCTCAGACTGTCACCACTCATTTGCTGGGCTGCTGGCTCCTCAGAACGCCCTCAGCGTCTGCTCTGCAGAGACCCCCAGCCCTGGGGACTCCTCTCCATGGAAGCCCGTGGGTTTTGTGGGAATTCCCCCTTTTGCTGAAGTGATTCTGGCAGTTTGTGAATCTGCACCATGTGGCAGAAGTGGCCTCTCTCAGCACAGTGGTTACAGTAGCTCATTTATCACTGAATCTTCAAAATGAGGCACTCGGTGGCAGTGAATACCCTCCTTTATCACACACAAAGCAGATCTGATCTGTCTTTTCTGCAGGGGCTCTGTAAGAAAGGCAGGCATCACAGGGGAATGGCAGTCCAGCTCTTGGAGCAGATGAAGAATGCTTTTTATTTTGGGGGTTTGAATTTTAGATGCACCCTCTCCCCCCTTTTTTCCTCTTGCCTACAGAAACCTGAAAGTTAAAGATAAAATCAGCCAATAACGCTGAGAAAAAGCAGAGGAGCTGTAGTCCTGCTGCACACAAGCTTTTTCTTTCCTTCTGCCAGCTCAGGAGATGAAGAGTTAAAGTCAGATTTCTCTCCAGGTCAACACAGAACAAGAGGAAACATCCCTGCAAAGCGGCAGCAGTGTAGAGAGAGAACTTGCATGTGCAATCATGTGATAGTGAGAGGGAGCAGAAAAGTTCATTGTGCTGGTGTGTGGCCGTGCAGGTGACTCTGAAGTGTCTGCTTGGGAAGAAAGGGCTTTCAGCTCGTAACCTGTGCGCTGTCCCATCCCGTGGGAGCTGGCAGGACACCTGGAGCTCGGCTTTAACGAGCGCGGCTCGGCTCTGACCGTGTGACTCATTCCTTTTGCAGGCTATTATGCTGCTGATTCCAGCGTTCTTGTTAATTGGATGGGCTGCGAATGTGACCATGCTGAGTGCTGGACTGCTGCTGTACTCCTTCGGTGAGCTGTTCTAAAGGCACTGCAAGCTAAGCACAAATGATTTTCCTTCGTGTATTTATTCACACTGTTAAAAAAATGTGCACTTTTAATTTCAAACGACATGTAACAGTAAGTTGACACTTGGGTTTATGAAGTACAGACGAAACAGTGTTTGGGTTTTTTTCTGATGCTGTTTGTATCACAGGAAGTTGTCATGGTGGTATTTGGAAGCATCCCCAGTGCTCCTGCTGTCCTGTCTCACTGTAGAGCTCTTGAGGGTGTTTTTTTTACCCCTTCTTAGCAGACCTAGAAGCAAAATATCCACTAAATAGCTCAGCTCAGGAACAAAAGCAAGACATGGAACCTTTGTAGCCGAGTGGTGCTGCATTATTTCTTAGGCTGGAGACCTGCACACCCTGAGGGTGTTCAGAGTGAGGGGCAGGTGTTTTCAGTGTTTGCAAAATTCTGTTCTGCCAACCTAAGCTGTTGTTCAGGGAAACAGTCATGAATGAAGTTGGATCCATCTATTGGATGTCTGAAAAGAGATTTCAGGTATTACCAATGCTGCTGACTATTGTTAAGCAGCTCCATGTATGACTTAGTACAGAAGTGGACTTCTCTTTGCATGGTACAGCTTGATTTGGGAGTAAGCTGTAAACCACAAAATGTACTTATTGAGCCTGTTGTCTGTCTGGGCCCAGCTGTGTGTGTTTGACAGCTGAGGAGTGAGAGGGGGTGTTCATTATGTTTAACCATATTTGATCTTCCCTGGCCCCCTCCTGTGCAGACTCCATCTCTTCCCAGTTAAGTCAGCTAGAAATGCCCCTGGGGGGGTTCTCTTCTCCTTCTCTTCCTCCCTCTGCCCAGCAGTGGGGGCACCTGCAGTTAAAGCAACCTTGATCATTCCTGCTCTTCCCTTCCCCTTCCCCTTCCCCTTCCCTTCCCCTGCTTTACATGTTTGAGGCACTTCTTTCCTGGCAGAAAAGGTCCCTATTGCAGTAAGAGGGCAATGATTGCTGAACAACAAAATCTTTGCGTCCAAAAAATTTTGTAACCTTTTCTTCTTGGATGTGACTTTCCCAAGAGAGGCTGTAGCTGCCTCTCCTCCCTGAGTCCAGTGCCCTGCCTGCACAGGGACAGTGTCCCTCGGTACAGCCCCCTCACTGTCTGTTTGGAACGGAGCAATTCCCTGCTCCTCCTGATAAGAGCACAGTGCTTTGGAAAGCTGCCAGCTGGCTGATCTGCCCTGTCCATCCCTGTCCCGAGGGCTCACAGAACGAGGGATGCTAATGTGAAACATCTGCTTGGAGCACTCACAGCTCTGGGCTCTTCCTGCAGGTTGGCTTGGAGGGGGTGTTCCCATCCTGACCTGGATTAAACCTGGTGACTCAGTGGTGGTAGAGTGCCCAGAGCTCAGCACATTTCTGTGCAGCAGTAACGAGTTTGGGCCACATGTCTGTCACTGTTCTTGTCTGTTCTGAGCTCTGCTGTTCACTGACAGTCTCTTGTGTGGATTTTTCCAGCTGCAGCCATTGTTATCCCGTGTTTGTCAGCAGTGGTGTCAGGCTATGGTGAGTGTCCTTCCTGCTCTGACCAGCTGCCCTTGGCCACACCTCTGACCTTTGCACTGGCTTGGCTCAAATTGCACAAACTGACCTTGAGTTGAGTGAAGCATCAACAGGAACAGTTGTGGATCCATCTGGGGCCCTTCTGCAGGGGAGCACAGGGAACCAGCCTGGCTCATAACTGATAATTTCAGCACTAACAGCAATGATCAGTGACCATCAATATCACACTGGAATTTTGTGCTGTGTAACAGCTCAGTCCAGTGTGATGGGGAAACTGCAGCGAGCTCATTGCTGGTGGTGATGAAGAAGATGAGAAGTGGGCAGAGGCCACAAACAGCACTGAGGAGAGAACAGTCTGGGCTCTCTGAAAAGGACACCAGCTATCCCTGCCAGCAGTGAAGTAATTTCGTGCTGATTCCTTAGAAAAGATCTTCTGAGGAACCTTCTGAAACCTTCTGGCAGTGGCTGCTCTGTTACCTTGTAAAGCAGATGTAGATGTGGTGCCATCTGTAGATAACACAGCTTTGGATCACCTGGGGGCCAGGACTGCAGTGCTTGCTGAGGTGCAAAAGCAAGGTTTTGCTCATTGAGGTCATGTTTATGTTGCTCTTATTTAGCTTGCACCCACAGTTCTGTGTTTATTGTACACCTGGGCCTTCTCAGAAAATCTTGTGTACTATGTGAAGATTTTGTTTTGGATAAGTTTGGGGGTTTTGAACTGCAAATTGTCCCAGTCAAGCATTTGTGCCAGGCCCTGGTGTTTATGCAGTTGTGAGGGCCTTGGTGGAGGGCAAGGGCAGGCTGGGAACTGGGTGAGAAATGATGGGAGGGGAAGATGGAAGTGGGAAATACCCCAAAGAACAAAGCTCCCAGAGCCACAGCCGTGCCCAAAGCCCAGTGTCACCCTCTTCTTGCACAGGCACTGCTGGCCAGAAGGGACGAGTCATGGGCATCCTGAGGAGCCTGGGCGCCCTGGCCAGAGCCCTGGGACCCATCCTGGCAGCTGCAGGTGAGTGTGGCCTCGTGCTCCTTCCTCTCCTTGGCACCAGCCAGCCCAGGGGGGGCAGAAGGGGCAAGGTATCCCCTGCTTGGGGTCAGAGCCCCTGAGCATTTCAGGTGAAGGGACAGAGGAGGGGGAAGCAGCCTGAGAGCTTGAACTTGGGCTGATGTTAACACCAGGCAAGCCAGAACCTGTGTCCTGAGTGCAGCCCTGTGCCCAGCTCCTGGCAGCCTCTGGCTCAGCCAAGGGGTCAGAGATCTGTTCAGCTGTGCAGGTACAACAGCTTTGAGGGCATTCACACATCTGCAAGGACAAGCACAGTAACAAGATGAATTCCCTTTCTTTTGCAGTTTACTGGCTGGCTGGGGCAGAGGTTTGCTTCACTATCTGTGGAGCCTTTTTCCTTGTCCCCTTGGCTCTACTCAGGTCTATAAACCAGCAGACAAAGGAGGAGTAGGAAGGAGCCACAAAACCATCACCAGCTTCCAAGGACCTCTGCGAGACCTGACTCTTGGCACCTGACTCTGCTGAGCAAATAGGAAGGTTTTGATCTTCTGGAAGGAGATATACACACAATGACCAACAACACACAGCAGTTATGTTTAAGGTGGCCTCCCAGCCAGCTGGGTTAGCTTTGCAAATAGAAAAACACCAAACAAAGGAAAACAGACACACACACACTCACCAAGAGCTGCGTAAGGCATTAAGAGCAGCAGAGAAGCAGAGACAGCACAGGAGCAGCAGGCCTGGAGCACACAGGGCTCTGCTGCTCACCCCGAGCCTCTGCAGGGGCTGGGCTGGCACAGAACCAACCCTCAGCCTCCTCAGCACCACTCTGATGGGTGTTTGTTTGTACAAGTGGTACCAGAGCTCTGCAGCTCCACACCTGCAAACGTGATGGTCAAACAAAAGCAGAGGCACTCTGCAGGCTGTCTGTAACCCACTGGTACTTTGGCACAGGTGGACTGTTTTTAATATACAAATAAATTTGGAGACATGTTTTATATTTCTAATACTGTGGGATATTTTTGATGACCAAGCCCTGTTCTTTTTGCATTACAATAAAGGGTTACATTGAACACTCCTGTGGTCAGTTCATTACAGTTGTTACCCCCCTTTGAACTGAACTGAACATCCCTGTCTGGCTGAGGCAAAAAGGGGCCAGAATTTCACCCAAGGTGCCAAAGGGCTCCTTGAGGGAGCCAGCCTTGGATGACAGCACCATGCTGCTCCAGCCAGTGCCTGGGGGAAGGAACCACCACCAGGCTCTGCCCCTGCTGAGCTGGGAGTCTCTGGGAAGGGAGTCCTGCCGTAACCAATTGGAGGATTTTCTGAGAAGGAAAGCCATCACTAATCAACACCTTAATTATTAAAACTAAGCAAGTGAGGCTACAGAATAAAAGTGTACAAGTTTTGAAAGCAGAGCATGATTTTTTTCAATAGTTTTATTTGTGAGTAGAACTTAATGATACAAGAAAGAAAGAAAAATACAGGACTTTATTCTGCCCCAAAGTGTGTAACCATACCATACATGACTACATTTCATATTGTAATACAAAGAACTAAAAGAACAAACTACAAAATTAGAAATTAAGAGTCATTGCATATGTGGTCAAGATAAATGGAGGGACTTCAGTAAAGAACTGAAACATACAGCAATTAGTCATTTAGTTACGACCCTACAATAAAACACAATTTAGCAAAATAAGTGTTGTTTGCTTCCTAGTGTACAAGGACATACAATGTTAGAGCAGAAGCTGAAAGCCATTCGTGCCATGCAGTCCTGCCTGAGTGCTGCTGTCCAGGGGCTCTGCCCAGTGCCTGCTCTGTCCCACACCGGCCCTGCCACCTTTCCCTCGGCCCCCGTGGCCGCCTCGCCCCCTCTGCTCTCACCTGAACACTGACAGCTCAGTTCCACCTCCAGCTGTTCCCCGTGGCCGCCCAAAGCCAGCCCGAGGCACGGGCCCCTCCCGGCCCGGCCCGGCCCTGCCTCCAGCGCTCCCCCAGCCGGCCCTCGGTGCTTTCTGCTGCATCAATGTAAGGCATTAGTTCTCTGCTATTTTACCAATTGCAACATTTAATATTGTCCTAAAAGGTTACATCCATGTTCTGTTGTGTTACAGACGCTTACTGTGAGTCAGTGTGTTGCCCTCACCCCCACGGGGTGTTGGGGTTTGCTGCTGTTAAACCCGAAATGCAAATTCTGGAAACCAGAAGTGGTCAGTGCCCCGCAGCCTGGGCCGGGGCACAGCACCCGCTTTCCAGAGAATTCCACCACCTTGACCTGCCTGATCTCAGACTACTTTTATAATTAGTGATAGACACAAGCATGGCAACAACTGGGAAATAGTGAACTCAGTGCCATGCTGCACATTAAACAAACATTTATAGCAAACAGTGAAAATACACCTTTGAGGTTACACGGGATTTCTGTACTCAACCGCTGGCAACAACAACAAAAAGATTTAAAGAAAGGCCAGCTTTTGTAAGTGAAAATATAATTACTATAAAACAAGGTGAAATACTCAGTGTAATGCATTTACATTTTTGTCAGTGGGAAGGAACAAACACAAAAGGCTGCACATGGGGTTCATGCACAGCAAGGCTGCATGTGCAACAAAGGGATTTTTAAAAGGATGAAAAAACTGTGCTAAGGCCCAAAACACACCTGCCCATGCTCCACACCACCAGCTTTTACTTCAGTTACTTTTTAACCTTTTCTAACAGCCAAATCACCACATGACTCAGTGAGGCAAGAGCAAAGACAGATTTCCCTTAAACTGTAATTCACTAGAAAGAAAAAGCACAGGCCAAGACCGGGCTCTTTGAACACACAACGTGAGCGGAACACACCACAGACATTCCAGTCCTAGACAAAGACTGATTTCACCAGCCAGTTATAAAATAAAACAAAGTGAAAAACACTTTCATTTTGTAACAACAGTGAGAAGGGAGAAAGAGAGGAAGCAATGGAGAGCCTCAAAGCTTGGCCAAACCACAACCTGTACTCACAAGCTCGCAGAAGTTTACGTGTCAGTTCAAGAATTCACCCCCCCTTGAGAACACCACTGCAAAAGCATCCTCTCTAAAAGTAAAAATTTAAGAAATTTACTTGTGACTTGGAACAGAATATTGGAAAGAACACTTCTTGTGGGTAAGCAATGGGTGTTTTATTCTTAATTGTGAAGTTTTTATATTCTTTTGCAAAGCAGTGCAGGCTTTAAATTAAAAATAGTGAATCAATGCCTTCCACATGGAAGTCATTTACATTTGATTACAAACTAGGGATCAGATCTGTGGCAGCTGCTGAACACACAGGATTAGCACCTTTTTGGACACGAGTTTCTGGTTATAACCCTAAACAATCAAGCCATAACTTGAGGGGCTGGTTGGATTAATTGTGGCATTCATTTACATAGTAAGACAAAACACTCAGTACGATCTGGTACATTCTAGTGGTTAATGGATTTTAAAATATGACAGTGTTTCTGCAGTGGGTTGGCCTTTAGGAGTCACTCTTCTTTTTGCTCTTCTTCAGGAAGGAAGGAGTGCGGAACTTCTTTTTCTTTTTCGATGGGGACTTCCCTGGAGATTCATCACTACCTGCATCAGCTGCTGTCCCCTCCTCAGCTGTGGGTGTTGCTGGCTCCTCAGTGGGTTGGGACTGGGGTTCTTTATTTTCCACTGCAGGTGGTTCCGTTTGGCTTTTGGGCACATCATGATCACATCTCCCTTCCTCCTTCCCTAAGGGAGGGAAGCCGAGTGCTTCCGAAGGCTCATCGGGGGTGAGATCTGGGAGGGTTTGCTTGAAGGTTGCAGCGTCACTGTCATCTCTGTAGGTCTGCTCCTGCCGTGTCTCTGGTGGACGGACAGACAGTGACAGTCAGTTTACAAAAGTGTCCCTGGAGCAGGGCCAGCGAGGCAAGTGGATGGTGAGCGCGCTCTATAAGAAACTAATCTATTAACTTGGCATGAAAGCCTTTGTAATAGGGCTGTTCCCCAGCTTTGGGCACAGAAGAAACAAGATATTCCAAAGTTCTGTTTGTTTTTAAGCTTCTTCACACAGAACAGATAAAGCTGAATTGTATCAGCAAGAAAGTAACTGTTCAGACCTTGCTCCTGGTTTACTTGTGATATTTGCAGGCAGCACAATATTTTTGCACAATAAAGCAGGAATTAAACCTACAGTTTCCATTGGCATTGAGTAGAGTGTTTTGCAATTCCGTACTTTTATTTTTCTTTTGGAGAGATAAAACTAATTGCTGATTTGCAGTGATCCTATACATGCAAATCCATTAATTTCTAAATTGTTGCTTTGCCAATTTATAATCCCAATGAGGAGATTTTCATAATATTCTTCCATAAGATCTGACAGATATTGCTTCAAAATATAATTTCCTATCACAAAGGCTTCACTTTTTTTTTGCAAGATATGAGTAAATATTATGGATTCCTATAAGTAAAATCCATGTAGTTTATCAAATTAAATGAGCTCAGCAGGTTATGCAATACAGCTTGTTTTGTGTATTGTATGTGATGTCAACAGCCAAACTCACCCTGTAAAAGGGAACATCGAGAGTCCAGTGGCAGCTGAATGTCCAGAGGGGAACTGAGCCACTCCTCCCTCTGTCCCCACTCACTGCTGTGCTTTAGGATGTTCTGTGTGGGGCTCCTCTTTGTGCATGGCTTGAGCAAGGAGCACTGTGGGGCTCCCTGCTCTGCAGTGTCCCACTGGCTGTGCCACATCTCTCCCCACCCGTGTTACGTAAGGAGGAATTCAGAGCAAATTCCAGGCCATGCTCATCGTGAGGCACAAATGAAAGGCAGCTATTTTTTTCCTCCTTTCAAGACCTTGTTTGTTTTAATTTGAAAAGACTGAAGGCTTTCAGAAGAATTTACAGAAAATACTTGATACTTTCACATTTTTCCTATAAAAATGACAGTGTTCTTTTTACTTCTGCCAGATGGGATTAATAATTCTCTGATATATTTTAGAGGGCTCTGTTCTGCGAATACCTGCTAGGAAACAAACATGTTCTGCCTAGAGCACCATGAACTTCTAATAGGTTAAATAAACACCACGCACTAGTATCCACTCAGAATGCACAAGTTAGCAGTTTAAAAGTTATAATGCAGGCAGGATTTAAATCAGAGCAAAAAAGAGAAAGCAGTTATGTACAGTACAAGCTGCCTTCTGAAGCTGTAGTTTAGCCTGTCTACGTATGGCAGACACATTAATAGAAACACCAGTTACAGTTCTTCACTACCACTACCCTGCTTTTGGATTTGACTTTTCAGGAATTAACTGAAAACATTGCTGAGCTCCTCTCCCTGGGATCCAGTGGCAGGATGTGTGGGAGTGGCTCAAAGCTGCACCAGAGGAGGTTCAGACTGGACTTTGGGAAGCATTTCTTCACTGAGAGGGTGGTCAGACATTGAAATAGGCTTCCTTCTTACTGAGAGCTGGTCAAGGCCCCAGGCCTGGCAGTGTTCAAGTGGCATTAGGACAATTAGCTTTAATTTTTGGTCAGCCATGAATTGGGTCAGGCAGTTGGACTAGATGGTCATTGTAGGTCCATTCCAAGTAAAAAATATTATATTCTATTCATTAGTTGGCCCAATTTTTAGAACAGGCACCATATTGGATTGTCAGGTTTATTCTATATTTTTTAAAATTAAGTTTAAAAGACAATTTTGAAGTCTTAAAAAAGGGTTTAGAGAGTCTTCAAATTAAAGAATAGGAAGCTACAAACATTCAAACAGCACTTGCCAGCTGGCTTGAGCATTGAATAAATATAAATGGGTTTGTAACTCATTAACCCAGGACTGCCATCCTTCCCAGTTTGTCAAGATCCCATCATCCTTAATAAACAGATTTACGTGGTGCTGGAATCAAGCAAACATCTGTTTATCTAGTTTGCTCAGGGCAGTATTTTACCAGAATTCAGAAGATTTACAAGTTCCACATTCAATTAAGCCAGCACACAACATGTAAATGCCCTGCTACTCTACCTCATGGATTTCAGTAACATAACTAGAAAGCTTTAAAAATATTTTTCTTGCTGCAAAACCTATTTACAGTTTAAGAACTCAGCAGCACCTCAACATTTTAAAAGATTTAAAAAAAAAATAATTACATTTACATCCATGCTCTCCCTTTATTTTTATATATATATACATATACACTGTGGTTTAGGAGTTTAAAGCATAACATCAGTACTGGTGTGTGTTTACAATTCACATTATTTGTGAAAATAAATGTTTATGGGGTTTTGGTTTTTTTTTCCAACACAACAATGTGGACAAACATACAAACTAGGCTATAACTGAGTTAAAAACACTTAAATGATTTCAGCTATACTTAAACAGAAAGACTATGATGAATCAAAGCTGAGAAGAGGTTGTATAGTGACAACATTGTCATTCAACAGAACCTCCCCCAACCAAAATCATCATGATACAAACTTCCAGTTATTCTCTAAAATAAGCTTTGTATGTTTGTCCTGGACAACTTTTACAGCCAGAAGAGTTTGTCAAACACAATCCTCTGTTTAAAAGAACTTTCAGGTTTTAGAACTTTATCAGTAACATCACAGGTGTCTACAATATAGTTTGACTTTCACACCTATGACAAACACACTGACTTTTGGATATAACAGGACATACAAACATCCTTATTCCTTTAAAGTATAATCTGAAGGAGCTCTGCAGAGCCAGCCAAAACAGCTGTAGAAGTTGCTGCCACCAAGTACTTGCTGTTATTCCTTGGCTGGAATTTGAATTCCCTACAGTTAACACAAAACATAGGAGTAGTCCCATATCCATTTCCATGCAGAAGTCTGCTGGGTAAATTTAAATCCATGTCAGTGGATTTTGCTCTGGAATAGATTAGGAACTCTTCCATTTTGTTACCAGGCCCAAGCTGTGTGGGCAGCAGCAAACTATTGGGGCAGAAACTGCCAGGGCTGTTTCAGCTGTATCTGCCAGGCAAGTTCAGACTATTCCTTTTTAAACTGAGGAATTGGACACACAGATATGGAAACACGGAAGGTGACTTTCACAGCTTCTCTCAAAGGGGGAGTGTGCTTTAACATGAGATCTGCAACTGCCTGGAATTGCATGGAATTGAGAACTAAAGAACTCAACATCTCAACTGAAAAAGCCTGCTTTTTTTAAAAAAAAGCAAAACCAAAAAAAAACTTAGTAAACAAAGATGCAAGAGTGAAGCAAAGCACAAAAGCAGGTCAGAGTATGGAATGATACTTACTATGGTAACAGGTATTCTTTAGCATATCCATCTCCTGTTTGTAACGCAGCCACAAGAAGAAAAAAGCACAAGTAGAGAATCTATGCATTCATCACAGCCATTGTGTTACGTTAGAAGAATGGTTGCAACCATTCTTGTAGAAAACAGAATGAGATGAAGTAGTGAATGGCAGACTAACAGACAAGTGATATATCCAATGTACAAGGTAAAGGAAACAAGACAATAATTGGATTACACCTGATCAAGATTATAATTTTACCCTTTTTTAAGGGAATTATCAACTTTAGCTAGCCCTGCTCTCCTTTTAGTTAAAACTATGACAAAAGGTGAGCAAATAAGCAAATGTAGATTCAAATTGAGTAGGAAAAATATTTACTGAGGTGTAATCCAAGTACAATAATGTTTAAGAAATGTGCAATCAGTGAAGAAGATTTACCAAAGCATCTAGATATGTGTCTGGTTCACCATCAGACACGATTTCATTTAGTAAAAGCAATTACCTCATAGAAAATGTACAAAAAGGTAAATCAGTTGAGAAACACCAAGAGATGACAAGGCAATTCTGAAGAGATGGAAATTTGTCTTTATATTAATGCACACTTCTTTATTATTGTAAACGAAACTGTTAGACTCACAGTTCAGTGGAGTATCTCGTAGGTAGTACAACAATGAAACACAAGAAGTCATTGACTGTTATTAGCTCTAGTTCATGTTCTCCATGCAGTTACTGGCCCCCCAGCCCCAGGGAGCAGAACTTACCTTCCTCTATTTTAATGGGCGTGCTGGGAGGAGTGTGGGCTGAACTGGGCTCAGGGGGGCTTTTCTCTTTCTGTGGCCTGCCATCTTCTGAAGGCTCTGCAGGGGTAGGCAAAGGGAAATTAAGAAGGCAAATAAAACCTCTCTGCATATAAGAAAACAAGTGTCCTTTTGCTCCATGCACAAAAGATACCAATACATTTTTCTGAATCAAAATTCTGCCAGGGTATTAAATAATACCAAAACAAGCAAAAGAAAATTAAGTGATAGTTTGATACTAAAAACACTGTTCAAGTCACTGTTGTGCTCTGTAGCTCTTTCTGGAGGGTTGTTTTTTTTCTTTAAGCAGGCATGAATAATCATTTAGGAATTGGTATATGCTGCTGTTATAAAGAAAACTTGTGAGGAAAACCCACAAGGAATATATAAACAAATATGGAGTAGGGGCTATGCTACCAGGCCTACACAAGTAACATTCTTTTGCTTGCTTTGTATTGCTGAAATTTGGAGTAAACAAAATTGCATCCCAAAAGAAAAGAAGACTGCACAGATAATCAGAAAAACATGCAGTAATTATATGATTCCAAACAGATTTCACAGTGGTTTGAGTATTTGTTATTAGTAAGGAGGGTTCTCTTTGCTTCCAGCTTTAAATAGCCCTAGATCCAAAGGAAAACATTAATAGAGTACACCATATATCAGGAACAACACTAAAGTGTTGTTCCATCCAGGTCACCTACACAATTAAAGTGAAATCAGTCCCACAGATGAGAGTCAACTGACAGAATCTCCACATGGTGAGATAAAGAGGTGGTTCCTTGGATTGCAAGCACAGCTGTACCATGTTAGTAATACCTGAGGCCTCAGCCAAAAGGTCAGGATCAGACCTTAATGCTTTGATCACTGCAGTATGAAATTCCTTATGGGAGGACTTCTGCCCATCTGGCTCTTCTCCATTTAGATGTGGGAAGCTTTGCTGCATGGTCTGACAAGGAACCCATGCAGCAGCAAACTGAAAGTTATCTAAAGACTTTGGCAGTGATGACACGTCACGATCCTGTAAAGTCTTCGTATCTGCTCCTTGAAAGGTGTTTGATCTCCCTTTCAAATCCAGAGATTTTTTATCTGACGTGTTTTTCTCACTGATGGGCTGATTTCTAAGCACTGCACTCTGCTCCCCAGCTGGTGTCTGTCTCAGTAACACAGTCTCTCCATATTTTGATACCTTATCTAAGAAGGATGTGGCATTGTTACTGAGAGAATAAAGGTATGCAGTTAAACAGGCACGACAGCACAGCATCCCCCCACCCCACCCAGTACTTCATAAACCAAACACAAGGGTTCCTACATTGTGGTCCCAAAAAGCAGCTGCAGGGGACATCCACTGTGAAAAACCAGCATTTTGGATTCTTGCATCACTCAAGTTCAAAACCTCACAACAGATGAGCATTCTAAGTATCATCCCTTAAAATTATTCAAAAGTAAAGCAGGAGAACACTTGAGATGCAGCAACGGCCTCTTTTTATAGCACAATTCTGTCATAGGGTAATTGAAAAAGTCCATTTTGGTAGAAGTCCCCACAAGATGTCACATTTCCAAGCAACAATCAATGTTATTCTGTATCTTCTCCATTCAATGTATTTCTCAAATCCACAAATTTCAATGACTTAAAAACCTGCAGTGCTGCTGCTGTAAAGCACCACCATTCCTGACCTTAGCCCAGGCTCTAGGGCCACGGGAAACAAAGCAGAACAAAACCAGTACCAAAACACCTTTCTGATGGAAGTTTTCATCTTCCTACCAGCAGGAGTAACTGGCCCTACTGCCCTGTTTGTCTATAAGGACAATTTTAGAGTGAGATCTATGCATTTTACAGAACACACTTAAAACACTTAGATCACACATTTTATCTCAAACATACTTTTCAAATTTCTAATTCACACTGGAAAAACTGAAACATACAAAAGCTGGGTAATTCATCCATGGCCTTTGCAGGTAACCCACCTTTCAAATTACTAAGAAACTTGCTGGTACAACAATTGCAGAAAAAACACACACAGAGAAACCAACCTTCTGGTCCCTTCTGCTTTCTTTCTACTTCTTTGCGATACTCTTCCAGTTCTCGATCAGTGAGTTTATTGAAGGGATTTGGTCCTGTTGTGCTCACTATGACTTTTGGTTGATATTCTTTCTCAATTATTGCCTTTGATGCAGTCACCAGTTCTCCCTGGCAAAAGAAAATTAAGATACATCTGCAATCAAGCAGTAACTTGCAGAACTTTTAGAGGTTTAGAGGCTACAAAGCAACCAAAACAAAAACAAAAACATAACTTGGAAAGTGCTACTTTTTCCTCTTTTAGATTTAAAAAAAAAATCTATTGCAGATTTTTTTTTATGTTATTCACAGGAGGTTAATATAAAGGAGAAAACAAGTCTCCCCCAGGGAATATCCACCATTAAGCAGTAAATCAAACAGCAGCCAAACAGTCTAGCTGAATTATATTTAAAGTCACAAAAGTTTATCAAGTTTCTTTTTCTCACCACAAAAGAAACATGATACCAGGCCCACCTGCATGGCAGTCTGGGCACAGAATACTCAACGGGTCAAGAACTCAGCTCATGGGTATTTTTGTTTCTGTTCTGCTTTGGTTTTTATTATTATTATTTTGCTTTGGGGTTTTGTTTTGCTTTCTATTTTTTTAATAACAGAAAAGCCATTTCTTGCAGCTACTACATTACACCTAACAGATTTTATAGTAAAAAGCCATCTTGTATATGTTCTGTATATTCCAGATTAACAGCTTATTACAAGCCATTTTAAAGTAATTAAGGTTAACTGTAATCAGATACAAGTTAGCACATTTACATCTATAACATTTGTCATATAAGCCAGATAAAAAGTTACACAAATAAAAATATAACAAGCAATTCTAAGTACAGCAAGTTCTGGTGGACAAAAGCAGCTGCATCAGAGATTCTCTAATGTTAAAGTTTTTCATTTTTCGTCTCTAATCCTACGGTAAAGGCTACAGCCACTGGATTTTCATTGTCTGAGGTACAGAAAATGCTTGCCTGGAGATAGCTGCTCTATCTCTCAAATGACTTGTCTAAGCATTTGGGTTTTTCCACTGGATACACAGAACTCTGACACTAGTTTGTTAATGACTGATGTGAACTGTGCCCCACGTCATGGTGACACCCAAACTGTCTTCATTATGAAAAAAAGAGATATTTGAACTCCATCACCCAAGAGGTATGGGCTACTGATTGACCCAAGTCATCTCCATATTCAGTGTTGCCTGTACAATATTTAGAAGAAAGCATCAGAAAGCACAGTTCAAAAATATGCAGTGCCTAAAGAGAGACAAACATTCCATCCCATGTCCACACTTAATGGACAAGCACGGGGTGGCCACTGTAAAACTGAGGATGCAAATAGACAGAATGCTGTTCTGGATGGCAAGAGCTGCTTTGGACAAGCTGTCAGCACCAAAGAGGTGACAGACAAGGATGTCTGGATGGAAGGGGGAAAAGAGCAGTTCTGAAAGCCTGATGAGAGATCTCCAGAAATCTGGTCTAGAGCAATCCAGGGAGGTAAGATGGATGTCAGAATCTATGCTGCTCTTCAGGAAGCAAACACCAGAGAACAGTGTAACAATAAACCTCCACTGCAAGAAAGGAATGATCCTGAAAGCAACTGCAGGAGAGAAACATCTCTAAAACATTACAGATCACTTCCATTTCCTCATAAAATAAGAGGAAAATTCATTCTATATGCAGAATGTCAGTAGAATGACAAAAGCCTTTTCTCAAGGCATATCCATGAAGCATTGATTTGACAGTAACAGCTTTTCACAGAAGATAATCCAGAAAAGGGTCAGAGAAACATCAACCTTTGTACAAATCCTAATTGTTTTGTAGAAAATTCAAAACACCCCTAAAATGACAGGTCTCAGCTTTGAATGATGGCAGAAAACTGATGCCCATGGAAATTTTATATTTCCCTTTCTGTCTTTGCCCACACTTCAAACTAAGTCCATAGTTTTAATTGAAACTCAGCATAAGCAGCAGGACCTTGTAAAGCACTGATCTCAGGCAGAGTTTCTAGAGTTTACTGGGAACAAGACACACAGTACCCATTAGTATCCCTGGAATTTCTAACAATCTCTTTGCATGTAGCAAATTAAATCCAGAATTTCTAATGAAGCAGAATGTTACTGAATGCCTGCAGATTTAATGGTGACAAACAGCAAGACAGGCAGTTTGCAGATGCCTGGTGCACTGGCATGACGTGTTCTCCCACTTAGGAGAGTACCTTTGTTAAATACTGGGAACAAAAGCAACAAATCAAGCTTATCACATTTACTAGACTGAAAAAAAAAGAAACCAAAATTAAACCCTCACAAAAACCACAATGCACACAGTATTTGTACTTGCTGAGTAGCTTTGACCCAAGACAAGCAGCCTTGAAAAGATCAGAGGCAACAATGTTGGATCATAAAAGCAGAAAAATTATATGAGAGATCAGAAAGGAAAACTTTTATTTTATTTTAAAAAATTATTTTTATCCAGTTTTATTTAATATCAACAATATTGAAGCTGTTCAAAGGCCACCAATGAAAATGATACTGGTAGAGGGACTGAGTCTATGTGGGAAATAAATTCTAGTACTATGTTAATAAGTTCTGCAATAGGGTTACTCTATACCAGTATGATTACTCTAAACCATCATTACTTCTAAATCAATAAGCAGATATGTTTTACTTCACAGAACAGGCCACAGAACAGCCTTCTAAGAATTCAAATAAAAATATACAACACAAAATGAAAAATGGGACAGAACAAAAACAAGTATAAAGGACTAAAAAGTTCAGAACATATTTCCACTGGTAAAATGTGACACTAAAATAGACAAGACTTTGCAGAGCTGTCAACCTGACCATGCCATTCAGATTCCTAAGAATGTTCAGAAAAACTGAACAAGAAAATTGGTCTGGAGTTACTTCCAGTATTAAAGAGCCTGTAGAGAGGGAATAATTTCTCATAGACTCACACTCTGTTTCAACATGACATGAAAAAAATTGATGTTCTAGTGATCTCATTTGGATTAGGTTGATCCTAGTATTATTTTGATGATGATTCCAAAAATATTCAGATGACTATTTGAAATTTGATCACATGTGTATGCACTCAAATATCAACAGCATTTTGTGCACTGTAAGAAACACTGGACAGATTATGTTAATGAAGAGAATGCATTTTCACTCTCTAAGGGCACACACAAAGACACAAAGGGAAAGCCATTTATAGCTAATGATATGCAATTTGCCTTCATATTAAACATGGACTTCATACTTCCTACATGAAATTTAGAAAATTAAGTAATTTTGTAACTTCTAGACCAAACCTGGCTTTTAGAGAATAATTCAAAACTGACCATTATTTAACAGGCAAGCACTTCACCTTTTTCTCAGGGATAAATATGACCAAAACTGGCACTTTATATATGCCAATTCTTCTTTCAATCAGACAGGAGGTTATTAATAATGGTCTAAGTTAACATTTGCTCCTAACACAATGTGACATTAATGCAGTGCCTTTATCCAAAACACCAAGACTCCTGAGGTACTGTTCATGTAGAAGTCACCACTCAAACTCAGTGCCACCCCTGGGGCAGCACTGAGAGGGTCTGGATTAAGAACAGGATTTCCATTCTGAAGGAAGAGACCCAAAATGGGTGACTCCCTTTCTATTTAAAATTACTAAAAATTCATGTGAATTTATTTTCTTATGAGACTGCAGAATGGTTGTTGATAAGAATAACCAACATTCCCTGTCAATCAGCCAAGACTGCAGCAGAAGCTTGGTTAACCAAGTCTGACCAGGGATAAAATTACATGATGCACAAGGAGGTTGTGTTGCAACATGGCCAGGACTTCTCAGAACATGGATAAAGCAAGCAACAAGGCAAGATGGAGAATTCACTGCTGCAGCCATAGGCACAGGAGCTCAAAGCAGTACATGCACTCTGTACACAAGGAGGCATTTCTTCATCCAAAACAGTGTGCGTTAGTATTTGATATAAATCTCAACATTAACTGAAAACATAATACACTGTAAGTGTTGCTGCAATTACATGAAACTTTTTACATGAATTGTCATTGAGTGGCAAAGAATTTGTCAACTGAAAACTTGTAATTGTATGGTACCTAAAAGTCCCTAAGTCCTTGATGTACAGGATTTTTCAGTTTCATTTAAATTTTCAGGTGAGGTTTGTGTGGGCATCATAAGATTGCTTACACTTCCTTTGTTCCACAAAACACAATTGTTTTATGGCAGAATCTTTCAAGGAAATTTCTCTGGTGGTTGTCTTTTGTTGCAGTTATTTTTGGGTTCATTGGATTTTCTGGTTTGGGTGACTTTTTTTAGAAGGAGGTTGTTTGGTTTGGGTTTTTTTTTTGCTTGTTTTCTTTGGTTTTGTTTTTTGGGTTTTCTTTTTGTTTGTTTGTTTTTTTGTTTTGGTTTTTTGGGTTTTTTTTTGTTTGTTTGGTTTTTTGTTTTTTTTCCCCAAATAGGAAATTATTAAGCATTTGGGTCACAATCCATGTTAAAATAATCATATAATATTTCATAAAGATTATGAAATAGGCTACTTCTATTTCATAATTACTCCTATCATTTACAATGTGATCTAACTTTGCACACTATTTCAGGAAGAAAGGACTTTCACGACACCACAAAAAAATGAAACAATTTGGACATCTAAACCATAATAGGATACTACTAGACCAGATCACTTAACCAATAAACCATTTGCTGGTTCTCTACCATCTGTGAAAATACATGTAAACTATCTGACTACTTTTATAGAAAAGCTATGTCATTGTTTGAACATAATACTTGAAATATATTACCATTAAAAAAGACCTGTGCTGTGATAATTATAATAAAAATAATTTTTCACTTTGAAGGTATTATTAAGTGGAAAATAAAAATCATGCACTGCCTGAAAAAAATTGGCTTTATTTTACTTTTTGTCTTAAAACCAGAAATGGTGTTTTATTATTTTTCCTTTCAGAATATAGACAAAACAAACTGCAATGTGAAAAATACGACCATCATATTCTCAGTAAGACCCAAGTATCTATAATGCAAACTGGCTCATTCCACTTTAGAAAGAGTTATAAAACCACAAGGTTTCCAACAATGGTGTAATGCAAAATATTCTGTATTTTTTTCATGCAAAAGCTATTCTGTTAATGAGGTGTTTAGGCATGACCTAAAACCAAGATTTAAGAATCTTTTAGGTAAAACACTGGAGCAGAGGAGGCACTGATGCTTATTTACACACTGTGCTTCCACACTAGATGTGCTCTACAAAACGTTATTTGCAGTGTGCACTGCTCCATTCAGTCAGCCCCAAGGACTGCCCACCCCACACCTCTTGAACTTATTCTGTAGTTAATGGATATTATGCAAGCACAAACATGACAACAAGTGTGAAAGCAAATCAATTGTGCATATGTGAGGCATTACTTAGCAACTCTTGTAGCTAACTGCAGGAAGTATGAAGGAAGCCAAGTGTCCAGCGCTCTGGGATCAAGAGTTGACAGTGTTTGTCACATAACACACAGAGAATTTCTCAGAATTACACTGATGTAATCAGGCCGAGATTAAGTTAACTCTAAATTGATCTCAAATTAGAATAACTCAACACTAACAGCATGCATAAAGAAAACCTCTATATGCAGGACCTGATCAGCACCTTAACATCAAAAGTGTTTCCTCACCAGCTTCTACAGACAAAGATCAAGACCCTTAAGAAACTCTTAACAGACTAAAGTAACTGTTTGCATCATCGCATATACATAATTTGAAGATTCATCTATTTTAATTTTTTAAAGTTTTCTAGCCAAATCATTTCTTACAGAGGAAAAAGGTCAGGGTAAGGAGAGGTTAAATGAAGGGTGAACAACAGTATTTAGAGCAGTATGACAGGGCAGTACCTTTCTAACAGACAGAGATTTAGCGGGACTAAAGGCCTGCTCTGTGAGATCGAGCCCTTCAATAGATTCCGTACAGTCTGAGAGGGGAGCATCCTGCAACAGTAAATTGAGTAAACAGAGCAAACCGAGCCCGGGCTTTACAACATCAACCAAAAGCACTGTGATGCTTGCTAAAAACATGCAAAGAAACAGTAACTGTAGATGAAATTGCATATGACAATGAACTGACATGCACACAATGTGACACCCAACATGAATAATGCTGTGGTCATGATAAGACTTGCCAATCTTTAAAAAGTATTATCAGAAAATACTTATCTGGGCAGTTGAAAGCACTTGGATATAAAAAGCTTTATTCAGCTATACAGTATAACTGTACAGCTCTAATTCTTACTTTACTTGAAGCTTTGATTTATAGTATTTTGTATATCCAGATATACTGCTTTTAAGTTTCATTGATATAATAGCTTTTTTCCCCAAACTGCTCTTCAAATAAAATATTATGAAGCATGAAATCCCAATTTAACACTAAACACTACTGCCCCACAGTGAGCATGGTGTGCCCAGTATTAATCCTTCAAGATACATCAACTCAGAAATCAAACAAACAAAAAGCTGTCACAAAGCCCAACTAGTTTTGAACAAGACTGTAACCCATATAAATAAGGCTTCTGAAACTCATGCATTACATTCAGCAAAAAAACCAAGAAGCATCCTCCACAGACATGCTTGGGCTACATGGCTGAAGCCTCTAGATTTCTGACCCTGAGCACTCTTGCAAAGACAATGGTGTTACCTCTAAGACTTACCTTATAAACAGTTACTTTCTGCCAATTAAAGAATAATTTCATAGTGATATATTAGGTGAAAGCAGAGGATATTACAGATTAAGCTAATAGTTTTAGGAATTGAATACTCTCACCTGTACAAGGCTCCTGTCCACAACTACCCCAGAAAGAACCTGTGACTGAGGGCCTGCTGTTTTAATATCCTGCAAATTTTGCTCCCGGATCTGTAAAGGAAAGCAGCAAAATGAACAACAATCACATGAACAACAGAGAAAAGTTGATCACATTTTTGTGTATGAAAAAGGGTGAGTGAACCTGCCATCAGGCAACAACCAGTGCTAACTGCTGTGGCCACAGGGCTGTCAAATGAAGCTGGGCTTATAAACACCACCTGAACATAAATGTTCAGGTTCCTGGCTGTTTCCTCACATTTCTCAGAATTTAGTCTTTAAGTACCATCAAAGTTGTTGTCCTTTGCTTTTTAGCACTAGGTCATGGCAAAACAGGTAACAGATAACTCCAATTTGGAAAAATGAGGACAAACAGAAATACTACCTCTGTACTTTTCTGTCTATTCTACCTGACCAGTCAGTTGCAGGATGCTGTCATTAGCCATTAGTTACTGATATGGCACCATAATATCATCTTTATATAGAAGTTACTGTAAAACACTGCACAACTTTCCATTTTTGCATCTACTCAGGATCATATCCTCAGAAGGACATATAAATAACTTATCTGTGGATAAAATGGACACTCTGGAGTTCTCAAGAACACCCATTTTCCTGCATCCTAAATACCTCCCAATTATTTCAATACAGAAGATGGGGACAGAAATCAGATCTCTGAACCTAGGTATTGGCTATTTAAATTAGATATCCTTCAGTGGTAAAGCATTCATGACAACTGACTCAAAATTTATTTCTAAAATATTCTGGCTCTTGTTCCAAGATAAATTAAGAAAAGCATGCATCTTAAAAGGCCTCTACTTTACAACTAAAAAGGGCATTGACTTCATAAAAAATATATGCATACAAGTGCACAAACAAGAAGTATTATTAATACTTGGTATCTCAAAGCACAAGACTCCCCCATCTTTTTCACTTGTTTCTAATTTACTACCCTTCTCATCACTGAGAAAGTATAACATTTGAAGACTTATTCTCTTAGTCACTTCATTCAAGTTTTTAATAAAACAAGATTCGTGTTTGAAACACAAAGAAACTGCTTGGAAGTTTCACGGTAATTCTCATTTCAGGTGGTTATTATTTTACAGTGCCAAGCATAAGTTCTGTTAGCTTTATATAAATTATTTTAGATTCCTGCTAGTATCCCTGCACACAGCCTTTCTTTGACAGAATGCTAACTCTCATGTACCATGTGGCCATCAGAGGTATCAAAACAATCCAGAACAAGTTAAATATTAAAAGATACCAGGGCATATTTTATACTGTAAAAGAAATAAAGTGAAAAAAACCCAATCCATTCAGTGCTTTCCTGTTGGTAGACTGGACAAGAAGATATGAAATTCAAAACCAGGAAAATTAACTGCAAGCTCATTTCAAAAAGATTAACTTGCAGTTCCAAGGACAAAAAAAGAAAGTCTGCAACAATCACAGCATATTAAAATACAGTGAACTGAAATATGGAGAAAGATCTATAGACTATTTTGTCTAGGCCACAAAATTCCAACTGGTATTACCAAAACAGGAAAACAGGTCACTAATGTAAAACTACGATCTCAGGGTACAGAATTATTACCATAAACTCAGGACTGGATGTTTCAGAGGTACCCAGCAACTGGTCTAAGAAAAATTAATCTTAGAAAAATGTCTTCATATAGTGAACAGAAATACCAGCTTTTTCCAGGAGGAGCTCAGGACACTTAGGAATTGTTTCATTATTTAGTTATAAAGGGAAAGGACAACACCAGAACTGTGTTACTGAGCCCCCTAAATGTCATTATAGCAAAGCAAGTTAGCTCATTACAAGTACACAACTTAATTGTAGTGATGACCAAAAAAAGAAATCATTTTACTGCTATTACAAACCTTGTTCCTCATTTCCTGGACCTCCTTTGGATTGGTGTTCAATGGAACAAACAGATTAGGGACAGCAGAGGTGGCAGTTCTATGTCCATCCTCTTTAGTCCACTGTAACATCAAGAACAGTTGCAGAGTCAGAGCTGCTGTAATGGCTACGGACACTCAGAGCAGCAAAGTCACATCACAGTTGATCATGCATCATACAGAGCAGAGAACTGAACCAATGATTGCATTCTTCTACTCATTCCTAGGACTAAGTTGCTTTCTTCTTCAGTAATATAAACTGTACCTTCAGATACATTTTCAGAGATCAGAACCATTCTATCAAGTCAGGTTAGTAACAAGTAGAGAACCAGTTAACTTGCAAATAACTTTCACCCAACACAATGCCATTCCTATGTGCAGTTCAGAGATTATGAAGACTGAGGGGTTTTTAAGTTGGTTTTTTGTGCCCTTGACCACACTGACAGCTGCAGCATTTTGTGTTTCTAGAAAACACCTACTTCTCACTTTAGAAATAGATATATTAAGACAGGAGTAGGAAAATGCCAATATAATTACTTATTTTTAAGGCATTTTTATTAAGACATTTCTCAATGAGTTCGTACTTGTTTAAAAAGGACACTATTCCTCACCCAAACAGAAGTACAGCAAGATCTAAGACATGAGCTTTAAGACCCTGTTAGTGCCATTTTCATTTTTTGCACTTGGTGTTTTTACAGAATAACACAAGAGAGACACAGAGATCATTGATTCAATCCTCTGGTACCCAACAAACATCAAAGCAAACTTAAAGCATAAGATGACAGAAGTATGAAAAGCAATGTGATGTCACTATCCAGGTTTAGTGAATGATTCTGTACTTGAAGCAGGAGTGGGCATCACCAAAGTTTTGCATTAAAATAAGCTACTTCAGCAAAATGATGTTACCAGAATTAGTTTCTGCACAAACAAAGAGCTGTACCAGCAGAGCAACCTAAAGGAACAGTTTGGTGATGTCAAATATTTTATAACTCATAGCTCAGAAGGTTACAAAAATATCCCAAACACAAGCTTTAAGCGCTTCATGGGCTCCTCATAGATGGTTGCTTTATTTGATCTGTGCATTTAGTATGGAGCACTGTTTAATTTGATGCACAACTAACTCTTTATCTTGATATATTTACTTTGTACAATGTCCTAATTTCCAATCACTATTGCATAGAAAATGCACTGAACAGTAAAGCAAACCTGTTTATAGAGCAAATGCTAAGCATTTTTTCCTGAGTAACTTCAAGAAACAATAAGATAGCCAGAAACTGTCAGACTTCAGAAAGCAACAGAATTTTAAAATGTTTTGCAACTGTAAAGTAAAAAATGGAATGAACATGGAGCTGTGAAATACTCACTGATGATTATCTTCTCAGATAAAAACTACTCCAGCTTTTTATTAAAGATAGTTTTTAGTCAAAACAAATATATATATATAAACAACCTCAATATAACAAGCCACTTTAGCTTAATAGCAAGCATTAAAAAATTGAAATACACGAACCTTTTATACTGTATGAAATTATCTACTGCTTCAATATATCATTAAACCAGTCTAATTTGTGACCAAGAATTTTGCTTCAGTCTTTCATTGATAATTTCAAATATGAAATACTACCTACTCTGTGAGCTGATGGTGAAAAGCATAAACTGGTCCAAACATACACATAGCTTTAAGCTATGGTAAAACTGTTTGATCAAGGTAAATCTGCATCATTATAGAGCAATATGACAAAACCATATCTCAAAGTAAATCTCTAATCAGGGTTAAATGATAATTTAGCTTAGTTGATAGTGCCAACAATGAATGTATTTATTAATTTCTTAAACCAAAAAGAACACCACAAAAACACCACAGAGAGAGCACCTCTGGGTTTTTTTGGGACTTTCTACATGTTAACACTACGTATTTTAGCATACATATTGCCCAAGGAATAATTTCATAAAAGGATTCAGAATATAGAGAACCCCGAGTGTATTCAGAGGGTTTTGTAGAGGTAAATAAAAATTAAGGTGTTCTGGAAAAAAATAATGTGGTGGGTTTTTTCCAAGACTACTAGTTTTATATTTTTAAGACTCACCTGTAACCATACTAGTACTATACACAGTACCACTACCAAAGTACTACTGAACTCCTGTGGCTGAGCTTGAGGTCAACCATTACAAAAGGTTGTATCCTTGCAGATCCCTGCCTTCAGTTCAGTCACCGTATATGCCCAAGAAAATATCAAACCCACAGTTACACACCAACAGCTAATGATGTCCATTTGAAAGCAGTTGATACTTTTGCTTTTCAATTAACATATCTTTCAGTGCAAAATTTAACTGTAAGCAGCATTGATAAACAAAAGAGAAGCACCGGTTGCAGAATCTATCGATTAGTGCCTGCTGATGGCCTGAGCTGCACTTTAGTCATGCCGCACCCAGCTGATACTTTAGGAAAGACTTTCCATTTATGGCCATCTACTTACATGCAACACTACATGCAGAAGGCAGCTGGTTGTGAACACACTCAGAGGCTTTGGGGTAGACAAAAGTGTAGTAAACAGGACAGGAAAAGGAGCTGAGAAACTAGACAAGAAAAAACTGCTTAAGCGGCAAAAAAGATTTAAATACTTTGAAATCAATTCAATCCTCTCATAGAGAAGATTGCAAATACCTTGCAGATTAAGTTAGTGCATGTTACAGAAGGTAGAAACTTGATTTTTTTCTTATGTACTTGTACAAAAGTACATTTAATTGTTAGTTTGATTTTGAACTGAAAAGCTTTCATGCAGAGAGAATTAGTAGCTCCCTAACATAGCTGTCCTTAATGAAACCATTGAAATGCAGAACCCATTTAGTCAAAACTATAATTCAAGGTTTGGTCAATAGCTTGGAAAGACAGAAAAAAACTAAAAGCTCCAAAGTCTTAAGCAGTTTTAAGTATTAATAAGCAAGATGATTTTTACAGGTCACATCTAATCAAATACAAATTAAGTGGTTAGTAAAACACATTTAATTTTTTTTTTAATATAAGAAAGAAGAAAATAATTAGGAGAGTTATCTTTTTCTTCCCAAAGCCTCTAAGTGCCAGCCACCACAAGTTGCTCTACATCATCTAACTATGAACAGTAAGGTAGGCACAGACCAAGCAGTTGGTAATACAGCTTGGCACGCAGACACCGGACGAGAGAGACTGCAGCAAGGGTTTCACGTGATCGTGTGTAATGTTCGTCCACACCTTAGTCTTCGACTTGGGACTGCTGCCATTCTGCCCTTCTTCAGAAGCATCATCCCCTCGGCCAGAGTTCAGCCACCTTGTCTTCTCTCGCTGCTGTTTCTGAAAACTGTGTCTGAGGGGGGAGGAAATGCCTGATTCGCCATCACTAGTAAAGGAGTAACCTGTGACACTAGCTGGAATCTCAACATCGCTGTACTTTTTAGATTTCTCTCTCAGAGCAGGGCATCGATACGGGTAGCCGGTTCTGTAACCCTGGAGAAGCAGAGCAGCAGAATTAGTCTTCCATATCTCCAAGTTTGTCAATAGACATCTGAAATATCACTTGTGAAAACCATTCTACAATACCTCTTCTATACATGGCTGCTCACCTGTTAGGGTGGGCACAGCCATGTCAAAGGGGAGGATGCACAGAAGTGAGGCTACATTAGCATCCTTTCCAATCTAAGTAACTTCTGAACCACTAATTTAAAAGAGTCACCATTTTTGGTAGCTCACACATCAAAAACATTGTATTAAGCTTTTATGAAGAATTTCCAGTAGTCCTGCAAAAAGCCATTGAGGTGACTGAGAGCAGTGCTACGGGTCTGCCTCTTCTCATAGTCGAGCAAAAAATTTACCACCTGTATTTTAATATGATAACACATTTTAAAAAATCCTTTTTCTAGGTTTTCTTAGGAAGGGGGAAAAAAAAGTATATTAGTGCTTCCTGCTGTTTTTCATTGAATTTTGAAGTAATTGCTTAAGTCTCTGGAGTTGGATTTAAGTCCAAATGGAGAATCATAACTTTTCTTTGTACTACATACCAGCTACTCATTTACACTTTTTAAAAAACTGTAATCAAAGATATCAACTGTTTCTCACAATTCTAAATCAAAGACATAGTGAGGCACCCCTATGAGAGGGTAGATAAAAAGATCTTTACTACGTTTCTACATCTAGAAATCAACATATAGTACACAAGGGAATACTTGAAGAATGCTACTTTTATGTCATTATTCCTCTCCCTAATCTTATGTTGTTTCACTCTCCCACTTCCTCTGAACTGTGTTTTGTTCCACCTTTAACCTTCCCTATTCACATTAGTCATGTGTGTGCATACTGTATTTCATATTATGCTCAGTATTTAACATACAAGAAGGACATTTAATAGTTTCTTTAAGAAGATTCCACTAGCAAAACATTTTCAAAATGTCTCAAAGGAAAGGTATGAATAGCTTAGTTCCCAAAGCACTCAAATTCTCTATCAAGCCAGCTGTAAAGAAACATCAGCCCCAGCTATGCAGACTTAGCCTTCTATAGAGATTTCATGCATTAAGCACTGCTTAGGCCTTACTTGGGTTCTGCTCCAACTTTTAACGATCAAAACAAATCTTGAGTAATTATCTACCACCTAATATAATTAACTACCCAATACAATATGTGGTTAATCATAATATTTAAGGTCTGTATTGTATGACTGAAAGCTCCTTTCTATTCCTACATTCCTACAATGCCATTTCTTTTATGATGCTGCTTTCTATGTGCAGTAAGAAACATAAAACTGGTATTTTCTAGAGAAACTGAAATCTACCAAAGGTATCAGTCAGATACGAGTCTGCTGTTCCCAGCCATGTCTTTCTCGTTGAAGCTGGATAGTAAATTTTGGTATCTGGTCATTCATTACAGATGGGTACTTACTGAAACCATGGGATCTGAAGGCTTTTATTTATTTAAAGCCTATCTTTTAAACTCTTCTAGGGACTAGCAGAATCTTAGTCAAATTATGCTGGATCTCAGACCTAATAAGACATTAATAGCTTTACACATTTTGGGAGGGGATGGAAAGAGGAGAAAATACAAACTGAGTACAAGCACCACAGTACTCTAATTTGGAAGAGCCAAATCCCACAAGATCTCCTCTGATCTCACCAATAACAATCAGATAACAAATAAGAAGTAAATCTGCTATCTGTACAACCTGTACAAAGGACACCTGATGCTTTTCATTTTGTCTCCAAGTCCTTGGGAAAGAACAGGTTGCAGGCTGTATAAACTATCCCAACTACATGCAGCTTTAAAAAACGTATTTTATACATTATATAAAAATCAGACCAAAAGGCCTGCCTTACCAGATTATCCAGCATCCGCATGAGAGCTTCAAACTCCTGTTCACCAATCTGCCATTTGGGATGGGATACAGTACCCTCACCTGCTGGAGACTCAGGGGAACGAGACTTGGCTTTATACTTCCCAGGATCAAGAAGCACTAAGTTGTCAGGGCCACCTGCACTGGCCAGGGTACGTACCTGAAATACAATAGAGTCATTAATTTCTTGTGGGGAATGGGGTGAAAATGACCAAAAAAACCCCTAAAAACCTGGCATAAACCCAGAAGAAATCTTCATTTTAAAATCAAATAAATACTAAATACTACTTCATTTAAAAACTAAATAAATGAATATGCTTGTATAAAAAGTTGTCTTAAGTCTTTGAAAGTATCTGTTTCAATGGGCAGCAAATGGATGGTTTCAATACAGTACTGGAATATTGTCAGTGAAACCCAAGTTTTGGATGCCCCCCCACAATATAGTGACACCACACATTGCTGTGTTAATTTGGATCCAAGAGTTGAACGAGTAAAGTATGCAATTATTAATCTGTTTGGAGGTGAATACAGCAAGCTGTATTATTACCTAACATATTAAAGCTCTTACTTGTATCTCACAGGCAAGCACTAGGTTATGAATATAGTAGAAAGCCTCCTCAACAGTCTCTCCAACTGATACTAAGCCATGGTTTCTGAGAATAAGGACCTAGAGAAACATTGAAAGAAAGTTAACAGCAGTACACCAAGTGTTTTCTTGCTCTTGATGAAAGAATATTTGCTATTGATTAAAGAACATACCTGTCACACAAACATACTGCCCCCCCCTTTTTTCTTTAATTCCAGATGCAAATACTGACCTTGCTTTTAGGCCCCAAATTTTTCTGAATAACCACCTTCTCTTCATCATCTACTAAAATACCATGGTAGTCATGATAAGCTACTTCCCCTAGAGAAAGTGCTTCAGGTGAAATTGGCAAAAGACCACACTTCATTGCAGAAACCTGAGAAATATAAAAACAACTGATTTAATTCCTTGCAGCACAAAAAGTGAAAAAATATAGTGATGAGAATTAAAATAAGTATATATTTTTATGTATTAATTGAATCTATCTTTACAGGTACATATACAGTGGTCTTATACTCCATCCTTAAAGCCTCTATTTTTGATAACTTTCAGAGAGGATACAAAAGTAGTATTGATTTTGGATCTGTCTCAATATGGTTTTTACACAAAAGCAACACAAATATAAAAGGATACAGGAAAAACCCCCAAGAAACCACCAAACCCCAAAATCAACTGCATCTTTCATTCCTTCCACTCCATTCAGTTATTTCCCCCTCCTGTCCCCATGCCAAAAGAACATCTTTGGTGATACAGATAATTCTGCAGCACTGCAGATAAACTTAAAAAATACTTTTAAACAGGCTAATCTGTAATTCACAATATTAGGAATTTGATAATTTATCCTTAAAATGGTTGTATCAATCTGTTTAATCAATTAATTTTAAAAAATCATCAGAATGTGAACACTGGAAGTCATGCTCTCAAAACATTCCAAAGAGAAAGAACTGAGTTGTAATCAGTTTCTCCAAACAGAAAGTTTCAAATATTTTAGAAAACCGTGACAAACTGTGCTTTACAAAACCCGCAAAACATGCTAAAGGTTTTATGAGTCACTGACAAAGACCTGGTCTTTTGTAGGAAAGGACACACATATATGACATACATATTTTCCAGTGATAGAACTCAATTTACTGTCTCAGGTAACAAACCCAGTAAGGACAGGCTCTGATTCAAACAGAACCATACTTGAAGACAAACCCTCCAAATAAAAAGCAAATCTATGACTGAGGGGCCCCACCTATTTTCCCTTTGGGAGGGGTGGGGGACCAGGACAAGGACAAAGCCAGAAGCGAGCTTACCGCTGCTCCTGCTGGGGTGTGGATATGGACAATGCACTTGACATCGGGGCGAGCTGCATAAATTGCTGAGTGCAACGTAAAGCCAGCTTGGTTCACTCCCAAGTTAGTGCTTCCACGGTCAACCACGTCTCCCTGAATATTGATTTTAACCTGGGAATGAAAAGAATTATTGTCATAATCAAGTCCAAAAAGTCTGATATAATTCAGTATCTACCACTAAGACTCTAAAACCAGTTGTCATCATTTATATCTGAAAGGCCTAAAGTTTCCCTCAACAAGTTGGACTCAACACCCAGCAGCTTTAAAGGGTGTGAGTGATTCACTGTCCAAATGACCTAATACCTCTTCACAGGTGGATCAACCAGAGGACCCCTGGTGGTGAACATGGGCAAATAAGTCTCTCAGGTACCTCAGCAGTACCAAAACCAGCCATGTTCAATAACATTGCTCTAAACATATTACACAACAGTACAATAGGACAGAATTTCAAGTTATATATATATACACACACACACGCATATTTATATATGAACATATATATGTGTGTGTATCTATGTATATATATATATATATATATGAATATTTTACAGCTATGAAAATTAACAATTGCTTACCAGACTAGATGCAGTGACTTCACTATAGAGGAGTCCAAAAGGTACAATAAGGAAATGCTCTTGCTCAGAGTTTACTCTGGCCTAAGGATAAAACAAGAGTAAGAGTTACTAAGAAGATTTTATTAAAGCATATAAAAAGACTCCAAACCATTAAAGTCACTTTTACATCCTGATTATGGAATGGGCAAGTATGCCTATAACACACTATGACTTTCATGTATGCTACAACAGATAATCAATGCACTGCACTGTTAATTAACTAATGTTGAACAAAACCAGTTGGCAGCAACATGCCAGCATCCTTCAGATTGGTGGAATTTAGTAAACCCTTATAGTCTAATGACAATTCACCCACTATGCATAAAATGAACAACACTGAGAGAAATGGGGGAAAAAGTTAGTTCTTTCAGTTGAATGAGTTTACACTCCAACTGTATTTTTACCCTAGTAAGACATAAGGTATAAAGCAAAAGGCTGTGAGAAAACACAAGAATTAGCCCACTAAAACATCAAGATCTAAAACATCTTGGTGCTGAGAAGGGTTGATGCTGGTGCTGGTTCCTGTGAGACATCTGTGAGCAGTACAGCAGACTTGCAAATTTTCTACCAAGTATCCTGACCTTCACTTATGCTTTTTCTCTCTCATCTCATTCACACAATCAGGGGTTTATAATACAAAAAATAATTTTGGCTTCAAAGCTTTTACATCTTGGGATGTATCTCTTAAAAGTCTGTACAATGAAAAATACAGGACATCTAGGTAATTAAGGTGTCTTTTGATGGTGAATTAATAGGCTTACTAAGTTTTACTGGACACATGAGCCAACTCCCTACTTTGCTATGAGTCTACCCAACATTTGGGTAGTTTGTGTGGCAGGTTTGGGTTTTTGGTTTAGTCGTTGTTTGTGGTTTTTTTACTTCAAAGTTATTTATGAGGTTTGAATTTCCTCAAGATGCAGCCACTTCATGCTGTTTCTGCCTCATGTCTTCTACTGCTTACAACATTAAATACACATACACTTTGCTATAGTTCTACTGCAGGGAAAATTCTAATAAATAGTTGTGCAGTCATGCAAAAGCTTCTAGCATAGTTCTGGTTTCCTTTACAACCAGCTGGGAACATGCTACAGCATAAGAAACTTAAACTGAAGCAGTCAGTTGAAGTTAATCTGTGCTTTTATGAATCACCAAAGTAGATCTCCACTACAGAAGTGCAAATGATCAAGAAAAATCTCTTCATTATTTATGCACAACAAAGAACAAGTATTATTCAAAATATCCCAAGAGCTAATAAGAAAGCTCAAATCAAAGACAAACAAGCAGAAAGACTCACAAACTACTTTGCTTTAGGATTAGATCCAATTAACAGCTCACACCCCCAGAGCAAAGCAAGACCTGGTGAATGATGTCTACCTTCTGTAAACCTGTAATCTCAAGTTCTGCCTGACCATGGAGACACCCAAGTTTACTCTACATTATTGCACTTGACATGAAAACCCTGGAGGTGCCCAAGTATACTCAACATTATTATACTTGGCAGGGAAGCTCTTGATGCTCTAATTCTGCTTCTGCGTCAGGACTGCACCAGTCTGAGCAATTCCACATTCAGTAGCTGTCAGTGATTGATAAGGATCCAAAAAAAGCAATGATACTCCACCCAGCTCCCTGATATGCCCAGATGGAAATTGTGAGGATATGAGAGTATATCTAACCCATTCTCCTCTAACACACAGGCTTATGACCCTCGCAGGAGGCTGTTGTACCTTTTCTCTTACTTCACAAGTGCACTGGCACAAGCTTTTAACTTGAATGCAATCACCCAGTAATTACAGCATCCACTCACAAAAAAAGGGAAAACCTGGAATCAAACACCAGCACTGCATGAAGTGGTAACATTCACCACATTCCAAAGGAGTGTCTTAGTACTACTTAATAAGCATAACAACCTTGTTCTGTATCAGCTTCTGAAGATATAAATTATCTTTCAGTCACCTTTCAGAATGCTGGAGGAGTTTGTAAAAGACAGTACAACTATGATTTAGGACTGCTGCTGACAAGCCAAGAGCTTTCCAGTACCTCTGCCATTCAGAAGTGACTAAAACATTTTCAGAATCTCATTTTCCAAGTGCTTTGATTGTCTTCCACCTCAACTGGTACCTCCTCTACTGGTATCTTCCTTGTACTCCTCTCCAAAGAAAGCAAACTCGAGGCATTTCACCCCAACTACATGCCCTTGCCTCAACCCCTTCCCTTGACATGCTGCTCTTCATTACATTTATCTTTTATCTAAATGTACAAACATTCCCAGGGCTGAACTTTACACTAGAAAGCCATCTCCAAACCTGCTTGCTTTTCAGTGCATTAATGTCCCTTTTACAAAATCACTTCTCCTGTCACATATGAAAAGTCTGGGGGTGGCACAGAGCTGTTTACAAGAACCATTATGTTGGCTATGTTCCCTTACAAAAGGAACCGAACGATCTAACCAATACTGGCTTGATCCTGTGCCTACACATATCATTTATCATCTTCATCTGTTCACAAATAATATGCCTTGAATCCTCAAAAAGCAGTAAAAATAATATTACCATATTTCATTCCAACTGCAACTAGAAGAATTGAAAATACATAAAGGACAACCTCTACTATGTAGAATAAAAAACAATTCAGCTCTGTTAGGACAACAATTGACGAGGCTGCACACCACAGCTGTGACTTTACTCATGAGACTCATGCTGACCATTCTTCCGGCGTATAAAACCTCCTTGATTTGACCTCCTTGTCATTATTTTTATGGATGCCAATGATTACTCAGTCACAAGGAAAATTGTTGGCAAGCTGCATTAAGCAGAGAACCTCACTCATGTTCAGAAATACTACGGCTTCTTTTTCAGAAAGGCTGGTACCTGAATTATTAAAATTCAGCTGAATGACTAAGAAGATATTTTAGTACTTCGCAAAAAAAAAGCAAGAAAACTAAGAACTGACCTTGTAGAATAATAAATACAATTAGTCAAAGCATTTGAGACACTAAAAGACTGAGTCTTTCAGGAATCTTTATTTCATCCTAAGAATTGTCATGTACACTCTCTCAAGACTCTATTCAGACTGTGGTAGCTGACATCCAAGCTGAAATGCAATGACAAATCTCTTCACTATTATACTGCTCTCAATACCACTTTGGTCTTCTCACACACAAAGAGAAAATGACAGATAGGGGAGGGAAGCAATTCCCTTGTATGTTAAAACAATTGGTTCAGTTATCTGTTGATTCAATACTCACTGTTATATGATTGTAAATAAGCTGAGACCAGCCAAAGAGATCTGCTAATCTGTAGAAAGCTGCCAATTTGCATCGTAACAACTTCTCCCCTTTTTCATAAGCAATGGAATCGGACCCTCTCAGATCATTTACTGGTGTTACCATGCCCAGACCTGAGGAGGAGAAGGAGTACAAAAAGCACAAGGCAGCTTGAGTTCAGTATCAGTTCAAACCTAGCAACATACACCACTATTTCATCAGTTCTTCTTACTGGTTTATATGAACACATTGACCTAAGAAATGGACAGTAAATTTTCATTCCTATAATGAAATAATTTCTATTACACAAATATAATGACAATCTTGAGCAAGGTTATTCAGCTTTGGTAGACTCAGCATTCATTTCCTTCCCTACTATAAATTAATGCTAACTTGACAGTGCATTCCTTAGCAAAATATTGTTTTTTTTCATCTCTCAAACTAATGACTGTTTGTAAAATACATCTTCATTGTTAAAAGAAAAATGTAATCCCAAATATTACACTTTTTGTGATACATATATTCCCAACAAGGAGAATTACATACCTAAAAAGATGCACACAGATTCATTTATTAAGAAATATTAAGTACAAGCTAGAGAGAGGAAGATTATGGTAAATAATACAAATACTGTAATTCTAGTTACAGCACAATTAGAAATATGGTTAAAAGCAACTCTGAAAAAGCAGAACCAGGCCATGCTACAGTCAGAACTAAAGATTTATTTTATCTTAACACAAAACCTGTGTCTACATGCATTCGCACATTCTAAGTTTTTTCCTGCCTTGTTTTGCTTGCTGATGTTTCTTGTCTAAAGCTTCACTTCACAGGAGAAACTTGCAAACAGTATTTCAATGGCAAAAATACTTAGTTTCTAAAGACCTTCACTGTTACCAGACTACTAGTAAGTGTTTGATTTTCCTGAAGAGAAACCATGTCATAATTAGCAGTATTTAAATATTTTAAATGTTTTAATAGCACTGACTTATCAGGCTTATTTTTCAATTTAGACACCATCCTCGAAATAACTTTTGATATTAACTATATACATGAATCACATTGCCTACCACTGTGGCATTTAGAAACTAATAAATTCATTTCAAGTGCTCAGCATTGGTGTGAGCAGAACAGGATAGCATTTGAACTTCACAGTATTCTTTATTACAGTCACAGTGTCTTCATTTGAAGCCTTTCAAGGAAAAAAGGAATTCAGCTCTGATGACTGAAGGTGCACTCACTCATGTTTAAGGCAGCCATGCCACCTTGAGGTGCTGCAGGGTAGACATTTGGTACGTGCGTCGTCATGAAATCCGCAATCTGCTGCAAAGCCAGTAAACCTGTGGGGTTCTTCCCCTTCTTAAACTGTTCCTGGATCATGGATTCCAGTTCTTCACAGAAGGCCTAGTAACAAGACACTGCAGGTTATAATGCACGTTTCAATGAACATCACCCTTTCATGCACAGCTCCTGTTTAGCTCTTGGATGGAACCATCCTACACCTCTTCTGAAAAACACCTCAAGGCAGAACTACTGGGTGCATTCTGTAACTTCAAAACACTGCTCTCTGCAGCTCCAATGATCTGAGTCACCTGGGGGTTTTTATGGAAATTCCAACATTCTCTTTTCAAGTAACACCAAAAGTCTTTGAGCCTTGTTAGCATGAATTTCTGGAAGGAGGAGAATGTACAATTGACTTTAACACAAAAATGAGAAAGAAAGAGTAGCAGAATCAGAAAAGAGAATTTGTCAATGTGGCCCACAGGGAAATGAGAGCCAAGAAGGCATCCAGGAAAACAGAAAACAATAACCATTACATTTTTTAAATCTGTTTAGACGAGGGGTTGTTTACATTTTCCTGGGATTTTTTGTTTGTTTGGGTTTTTTTTTTACTATATTTTAACTTGGAAGGAAGAAAACCAGACTTTTTACTATTGCTGATAGCTCCTGCTTTTGAAAAGAACACTGGGATTTGCACTGAAAGAGAAGTACTGCAGTCATTAGGTCATTACTTTTTTATTAAGCAATTCATTAATATTTTCATAAATCAAATGGGTTGACTTAATAAGAAAACTGTGAATGTACCACCACCTCCCTATTCCAAATGAAGTTATGTCACGTAATGTTTTGTATCTAGTCACTCACTAGCTATTACAAAAGAAACAAATGTCATAAGAGAAAGTTTGTTTGTGTACTATCTGCCCAGGGGAACATCTTCAATATTAGATGTCAATCATTCATATTTCATTACTGTGCACCTTTTCAGAAAGAGATTATAAAAATATTTCATATGTACAAATCCCAAAAGGAAAACTGAGTACAGGACAGACCTGCCTTGTATAAGCTACTCTTAGGAGAGTTACATTGAAACAAATTAAACCAGTGAAAAAATGTTTACAAGGATTGAATGGAAAATATGAAAAAACTTTGATGATTATACAGAGGATTCTGAAAGCCAGACTGAAGAGCTGCTTTGTGAGTAGGCCATATATATTCAAACAGAATGAGGAAAAAAAATCAGGAAAGGCCAATAAGAAAAAACAACAAATGGTTGTAAGACAACACAAGATTCTCCAACTTCGTACTGATAGTGAAAATAAAGATATTAAATTTATCATTTTAAAGATAAAGCATTTCTTTTCTTACTGGGCTTTGAAGAATCATGGAGACTCTCTTCTTCTGCTCCATCATGTTAAAATCCTGGCGCAGGTCAGGTGCCATATTTCTCTCTCTCAAATATTCTGGATTATTTTCATCAACTCGATCAAAATATCTCTCTTTATGAGGGGCTGTTGTTGGAGGTGGTGAAGTCACCACCCCCACACCAGAATCACCATTCATAGCACAGTTTTAAGGAACCTATGAAGAAGGACAGAGAAGAGGAATAAATAAATCAAGCAAGAAATAATTATGAATTATGAAATTCATATATGTTTCTGCCTTCAAAGTAATAGTTCAAACCTGTCTAAAATTAGCATGCCTTCCTAAATGAGAAACCCTGTTTGCGCAACTGGAGGCACATCTTTAACACATTTCTAACACAATTATTTAACACAATTCTAGAGTAAGAAAAGGATTTTAATACAAAATATCAGAAAAGTAGGCTAACATATATGAAAAGTCCAATATGTTTATAAATTCATTCAGTACAAAATTAATGAGAGCTCCCATCTAAACTGGGGGAAAAAAAAAGAGCTGTCTGGCCAGATTGTTTTTTAGAAGCATGGAAGTCCTTCAAACCTTCTCAGAAAAAATGACAGGAGGTCCAGACATGAGGTCTAAACTCAACAGTTTGAGGCTTTTGCCTTTTATTTTTTCTTAAAAATTTAAAGCAGATATAAGAAAAATAATATTGCATAAATCAGAAATTAAATCATCACTGCAATTAGTATATTACACATGTTCATTAATAAGAAGAATCAGCTCCAGCAAAACATGCTCGGACTGCCAACACATTTCTGGATACAAACTCAGAAATCTTGACTTTGCAACCCAAAGCGTTCTTACACTTATTTTTTTTTTTTTAGGTCCATTCAATAACAGGCACATCACTACATCAGCATGTGGTTTTTGGACTCTGGAAAGCACAGACACACACAGCCCCCACTCCCTGGCCAGTTTTACATGTCACACTCAGCAAGTGCCTGCACCTACCAGAAAGGCTGAAAGCTCAGCCGGCGCTGCTCACACACACCTCCTCCTTCCACTCACAATTCCTTTGTGTAACATTATCCCACTTTTCTGGGCACAGTATTACAACCCTCATTCCAAAATGCTTCTCAGAAGAATTTTGAAGCCTTCCACTGACAAAAAGACAGTTCAATGAAGCCACCCTCACAACATTTTTGAGATTCAAGCCTCCAATTCCTGGTCATCTGATATATCAAATTACAGCTAAGTAGAAAAGACTGTATATATCTTCATGTAAGTAGTCATTCATCATCTACATCTAAAATTAGTAAGGTTTTACATATGTCTCTATTCTTTTGCCATTTTTAGATTTTTGTTAGGGACTTAACTTACACTGCTTCTAATTTGCTTAGTAATTTATTTGCATGCTTATTAGCTAAAACCACTTCAGATGTGGATGCAAACAGCAAAGACATGTTTACATAAATTTTGAAATGCAGATTATGTTAAACAAAATCATGGAGATGAAGAAAATTATCTACTTCAACACTCTAGAATTAGCAGATTTCATCCTCTTTAATTCTTACATTAGGAAAGAAGTTTCAAAATTCAACTCATTTCTCATATCAGAATGAAAAAAACAGTGAACTCAGACAGCTGAACACAATGACCAAAATAAAGTATTTTTCTTGACTCTGCAGAACAGGATATTACTATGAAAATCTATGTTAGCACTTAAACACTCAATGATTTCCACCCACTGAGTTACTAAATAAACACACAAAGACACCTCTGCAGTGTTTAAAATATTTCATTTTTTAAAGTTTAGACTTTAAACATCACGGTTGATTGTTTTCTTCTCTAAAGCTCATAGGCACATCTTTATTATTTAAATTGCTCACTTTCCTTCCCCCACAGAGAAATACAGGGTACAGCAAGGAGAAATAATGTTTTTATCCACAAGGGAAACCTTTTAAGGTATTAGACCTAGGAGATTTTAAGCAAGTGAAGTTACATCAAAGTAGACGCCTCTCCTTTGGCAGCTTCAGATGCCTAATGCACTCCTTCTAAATTCTTTCTCCTCACAACCTCCAGCCTGCACCATCAGCCTCTTCCTTCCTTGCAAATGCTTTTCAAGCCCTACTAACACTTTTTCCAACCTCCTGAGCTCTGTCAGCCACACTACTGCCTCTACAGCCAGGGCTTTGCTGACAAACAACAATTTGCAGACCCAAACGTGCATTACTCTCTTACAGTAACAGCTCACTTGGCCCATGTGGAGTCTGAGCTTCACCAGACTCTGCTTATCAAAAAAAAAATCAGGGAGTTTAGAAGCACAATGGCAAGTGAAGGCAACCAGAACCACTCAATAGTTCACTTTGTACTGCGCTCTGCTGAGCACAGCCACAAATGTGTCTTTACTGGAAAGCAAAGCATAGGAAAACAGGGAAGCTGGAGCTTACCACCAGCAGAGAACAGCTTGCTCCTGCCGGCTGAGGCATTTCATGTTCAGGCTAGGTTTAAGTGTCATGTTGTTTGTACATGCACAATCTTATTTAAATTAAACTGTACACACATCTGCAAATGTAATTTTGCATTTAATTATTTACGCTAATTCCATCTTACTTTCAGAGTACCAAAACCTATTTCTGAATGAACAACACACATAATTATTTCAGTTTCCTACTCACATTGGTGAGAAGCTGGTCCCTAACAGCCCACAAGAGCAACGTGAACATGGGATCACAGTGTCTTGCCAAAGCTGCATTACTCCTCCATCCAAGTACACTATGGCATTCAAGAAGGTCTTGGGAAGCTATTAATTCATTAATATGTAGTGGCAATCATTTCACATGAAAATCAATGATTAACATTCAGTAATGATTTGATATCTAAGGTTAATATCTGTTTCACAGCTCAGTTTTGCAGACACCCAGAATTAACGGCATCCCCCCTGCAAGGTCTAATTATTGTTTTAACATAACTGCAATAATAATTGCTTTCATCAGACACTGATCTTAAAGAGATCCACTTTCAAACTGAAAGCAGACATGCTTGACAACACTTTGCAGAGCCACTGAAATTTATTTATGAGTTTCCTTGAAAAACGCTTTGGGAGCAGTAAGGCATGATGAACTCTGCAGTAAGAGCTTCACTAATATGAATACCAATAAATAAATAAATAAAAGGAATCTGAACACACCATGGGGAATATCCAGTGATTCTATAAACTGGAAGGTCACACTGCAAATCACTACAGTCTGCCCAGGCAGTACAAACACATATTAGAAAAAAAAATTAAGACTGTCTTCACACCCACAGCACTTCAGTACAGACAGTTTCTTTCTGACGTGCTGCACTACAGCCCCCAGTAAGATAAGCTGTAATGCCAGAGGACTTTCTGCCATGATAAGTGTTTCTATGTGAGAGCCTGTTCTAACACAACTGTGTCAGAAAAAGCCACACCCTTAACTGAAAAAGCCACGGCTGGAAAGTGTAAGTGCACAGAAAACCTTCTGCCAGAAGCAGTTATTGTCAAATACAGACAGAGGGAACAGCATCTATTACTATGGGGAGCAAAGGAAAATTAACAGCTGTGATAAAATCCAAACAGCACCTTACAGTAACAAATAATTACATCCATTTTTTTTATTACCTATATACACACAAACACTGTGGTCAATGGCCCAGCACACCAAATGTCAGCAGCCAACTCACAGCACAACAAATTTATCACAGGGTGTGAGGATGTGTGAGCAACTGCTACTGACAGGCTGGTGGTGAATTACTTTTAGGAAACCAGGTTTATAAAATTTATAGCTCATTTTAAGGTACTGAGCACTGTTTACAAAAACATTCTGAAATTTTTATTATTTCAGTTTATTTTTATTATTCAAAATCCTCTTCCTCCCCATTCTTTTCTAATGCAACAGTTTCAGTAAAGGATTCACCTCAGAGGAATGTTAAGGGTTATGCTACAGAATTTAAACTAAACTAAAGAAGAAAGTTTTAGGACAGAAAGATGATAAAATTTTTCACATTAGCACCCACAAAGAAGAAAAATCTAAATTTTTTTAAGCAACTTGTATTCCTCAGTACTCAGATGATGAACATATTGTCAAAGACATTTAAACAGGTAAGACTGAAAAATATTCAATAAGAATCGACAACAAGTTAAGGGTACATAAAAACCTCACCCTTAAATGTGAAAAATTATATAATTAAAACCCCTAAAATTTATTTGGATTGTGATCTTATTGCAGATAAAAAACTTATTTAAAACTTTAATATTAAACTCATTTTGATACATGGAATTTGGGAAAGATGTAAGTGTTTACATATTCAACAGCTTATAGGTCCAGTGTTTCCAACCAAACCATCATAATGAATATTGTGTGAACACTGGGAGGATTTGAAATGCCTCACAATATGCAAGGACCAGCTAACTACACTTCCTGGGGGGAAAAAAAAAAGTTTTGCAATCATTTAAAGGTTGGTTTTGTTTTGTAATAAGTTGCAATGGATTTTTTTGCTGCTCCACACCCTGAGGAAATGGTTTTTTACTAGGGCTGCAGTCAATGGAATTTGAGCTAAAGGCTCCCTGCCACCAAAGCACAGAGCACAGCTCTCCACACCAACACAGCTTTAAGTCTGCTGAGGCCAAATCAAAATAAAAATACACTCTGAGAAGCAGAAAGAAGGTTGTGACAAGCTGACATGGAAACATAAAAGACTTCTAAAAAATTCAAAATACACTGCCGCTTCACAAGACAGCACGTGCAATGGGTTTTTTTTAAAGTTTAGGAGAGTTATCAGACCAAAACCTTACAAAACCAAGTTATTTCAGGGAAAAAAAAACCAAAACAAAACAAACAAAACCAAAAATCCCAAACCTTCTCTCTTCCTGCTAGCTTACAGTTTGTTTGTACAAAACAAAACACAAGGAGAACACCTGTATGGGACCTTGTGCCAAATCTGCAAATCAAATGAGCAGCAACTTCTCAGCTGCTCATTCATTCCAGTCACCAGCAACACAAATCAGGGGCACTCAATTCCAGAATATTGCTTTTGAGACCTGTGCTGACAATGCCATTGTAATTCGGTTAGTATCCATTTTCTTCTGACAGTTCTTTCCAAAAATGATCTCCACTCACCCCAGAACTATGCCACTATGTCTAACAGATTAGAGGTGAAAACAGATTAGACAAGAAGTTGCTGGGGAAGGGACAAGGGGGTAGCAAAACAACTTATTTTCTTTGCTGTTGTGCAATCAGCAGTTTTTGAGGACTAAAAGTTACCTAAAAATCTCACGCAAGTGACAGGTCAGGCAGCGTGCAGGTAGGGGGAAGGAAGCAAGCTCTGTTTTGGATGCAAACACAATAGGACAGGGAAAAAGAAGCACAAGAGTAATTTTATAGCCCAGGAAAGAGCTGGGGGAATGCAGAAAGCTGCAGAGCTGAAATTACTTAATGGGGAACATGAGGTGACAGAAGGAAGGAAGAGGAAGGGAATGGGTCAGGCAGCATTGGGGTGGGGCAGAAAAAACCTGAGAGAGAAATGAGCCACTGCTAATAGAGTTGCAGTGAAATTTAAATTGGTGGGAATATGACCAAGGAAGCATGGAAACAGAACATCTATCTACAGAAAAAAAAGGTTTCAATATTACTTGGTGAATGCAAAAAAAACTTCTAAGATTGAACTGCTAGCACTTCACTCAATATTCTGATACATGCTTTATTTTTTTTCTGATTTCCTTTACTTTAGAATAACATCTGCCAAACTTTCTCCTTAAAAAATTAATATAACTTTATAATAGAGAAATTACTTGTGATTTGCACTACAATTTCCATAACATTCATTGACAGCATTTTGGCACCAATGACACTGGATTTGTTCTTGCCATTTCAAATGTTTCCGACTGAACTTTTAAAAGGAAAAGTTGACATTATCTTAGGAAGTCAAAGAACAAAGAAAGTAAATCATAACTGTACTACTCACTGGACAACATACTCAGTATCATGAACAATTATGTTATTTTTTAGCAAATGTTCCCAATCTTATGCATCTTTAGAATTTCCTCTGTTCTTTGTCTTCACACAGGAAGAAACTATTTCATGAATAAGAACAGTTATTTCTCTTATAGTGAATACAGACACCATAATGCTGCTTTTTAAAAGAGATAATACAAGTTAAATATGGGACTCTAAAATTTAGAGAAATCCAGCAATAAGTTTATATAACCAAAAGTATTGCATTTTATATTTGTAATATCATGCTTTAGTAACTACGACAATAGTTCAAAAAGCAAACTATGTTAGAGAACAAGGAAACAAAAACAGACCGATTTTATTTGAAATCCTGATTGTAACCAATTATTTCCTATTTTCACCTTCTCTAAAACACTGAAATCAGAGGCCTAGCACAATGGGAAGTGAGTTATCCTAAGGTTACCGGAAAAAAACAGGCTAGGTGCTGTGTTAAGAGAACATTTAAGGAGCCTCCATGGTAATTGCACCAGGTTGTAAAACACGGTAATTTAGCTTTACCAAAGCCAAATGAAGCAGGAGGTTGGGAAAAGCCAGAGCAGTTTCACCACAGGCAAATCATGCCAGACCAACCCGATCACCTGCAACAAAATAACAGTTTCTGTACACCAGGCAGAGCAGCAGATATTGTTTAACAAACTTCAGCGAAGCCTTTGCTGCTGTTTCCCAGAGTTCCCACAGACAAACCAGCACGATACCAGCTGGTGGCAAAACAGGCAGGAACCGGGCCCACGGGGTGCACTCAGAAGGTGCCAGTCAATGGTTTAACTGGGGCTGGCAGCCCGTCACAAGTGGGGCATGCCCAGAAATGATGCCGGGACCCACACTTTCCAACATCACCACAAATAACCTGGATGAGGGGCCTGAGAGCACTGTCACCAGGTTTGCTGGTGACACCACACTGGGTGGTGAGGTGCACGTGTCAGCAGGGAAAGCATCCACAGAGCAGGACAGGCTGGAACAGGGAGCTGCAAGAGGAGTGTGGCGTTGAACAGACACAAGTGCAAGGTCCTGCAGCAGTGATGACACCAAAGAGCCTGGCACAGGCTGGGATCCTTTGCTGGGGGCACCTGGGGGTCCTGGTGCACAACAAGAGCTGAACAGGGCTCAGCAGTGAAGCTGCTGCAGCAGTGACAGCAGTGAGATGCTGGCATGCACCCACAGGGCACCACAGCAGAGGTGAGAGATGTGACCACCCCAAACTACCACGAGCCTGTCAGGCCACAGCTGAGTGCTCCTGTGTCCAGCTGTGGTCTCCACAGGTGGAGAAAAGGAACAGACGGACTGAAGAGGGTCAAAATTAAAGCCATGAAGATGATCAAAGACTGTAGGAAAGCCTAAATGAGTTAGGTCCTCTCCTTTCTCCCTGAAGAAGAGAATGCTTGCATCATCACACTTTCCCAGAATTTAAAGGCTGGCTACAAAATGGATGGAGGCTCTCACAAGGAGGCACATGGAGAGGCACAGGGTAACAGGTGCAATTTGCACCAGAAAAGGTTTCACTTTGATAAAGACATTTTTACACTGATAACAATCACTAGAATGTTCTCACCAGGAAAATGGTGGAATCCCCATCAAGACACACCTGGGCAGGGTGTTGGATAATCCCTTCTAGGCTACATTTTCTACAACAGGTTGGCTCAGATGACCCTTTTGAGATCCCTTTTAACCTGGCCTGTTTTATGTTCTATGATTCTACTTAGCAAATGCCCACCTAAGATTTATGCCAGAATTTAGGTGGACAGACTCAGCTGGGACATTTGTAAAGAAAGCTGTCTAAATTCTGCAGAAGTTTCAGTATATATGGGTTAGAATTCATAATTCAGTCCTTGCAAACAAAAGAGAAGAAAATCGTAAAAGTCAATTAAAAAGGTAAAATACAGAGAGGTTATTTGCCTGCTTTTAATAAAGGATTTAAAAGGCCAAATGTATCAAACTTTTAGAAACAGTAATCATTCAACTCTCTTCCCTGGCCTGGAAAAGCATTGTCTCCCTGAGACTGGACACTGCAGGAATGACACACAGGGAGGAACAGGGCAGCACACTGTGCTGCTCTTCCTCTCACTGCACAGCTTCAGCCTGTGCTCACCACTGATACAACTTTCATGTTAAACCCTAACATGATTTATTCATTTACGACGGAAAGATCAAATTTCCAAGAGCTCATTCCAAGTTAATTAAAATGGTAAGAAATCCAAATCTAAAAAGCAAAATTATGATTAAAAAATAAAGATTAAAAAAATCCTCTTCAAACTGTTAACTTATCTCCTATTGACAAGGCCCCTGGTTTCTTACCAACCTTTTAACTTCACCTCTTCTACTCCTTCCTTTCTCCAATTTTTCTGCTAAGCAATTTATAAAAAAACCCAACAGATCTGCCATTTCTAGCTTCAAAAGATTTTGTGAAAAACTAACAGTTTCAAACCTACTTATTAACTCAACATCAAAATTACCTTGCTTTCACTTCTTTGACTCAGAGACTTATCTACTAGTTCCATACGTTTCTCATACAGCATTTCTGGAAGTGTTCAGTGCAGAAACTCATGAAAGATTAGGGAAAGTGGTAACAGAAAACAAAATGTCACACTGTTCATAAAACACAAAGAAACTCTCTAAATAATTATCTTAAACCACAGACACCTAAGCTTTTCTGCTGAAACTCTAAGAGCTTCACAAATGTATCACAAAATTTGCATGCAAACAACAAAACAGGAATTTCACCAGTGTCTTTTGCATTTCTTCAGACACAGCACAGGCATGGATTCTGCAAGCTCAAAATTTATTTTTCCATTGTTTCTTGTCAGAGGAGCACCAATGGTGGTTACAGCAGAGGAGACACTTCTTCCCACTGCCTCAGTGTCTATTAGCCCCAGAAATAATTCCTTACAGTTCAGTGAAAAACAAGGGTTTCAGTGTTATTGTTCTGAGCAGTCTCATGGTTTTCAGATAAATTTATTTTATGAAGCTACTCCAACACTGAGATTAAAACCTGCACTTAAAGAGCACCCCAAATGAGTCTTTATAATTACACTGCCAAATACTACTGAAGCTGATTTGCCCGCAATTTTATTTCAGAAATCTGATTCCCAATTCAAGTAAGTTTCTTGATTCTGTGGTTTTTACTTAATGATAGTGTAATATCATAAACTCATTTTAACACAGCTAATGCAAAGGAGTACAAATGGAGACAAAAATTACGCCAGAAATACTCAATGCTGAAAAGGCAAAATTAGAAGGGAATTCAGGATCTGCCATAGATCACTACACAGAAATTACCAAGATTATCCTGTGCCAGGTGTTCTACTCTAATAGAAAAATCAAAGAAAAACAGACGTAGAAAAATTAACTTTAAAAAATCCCCATTACTAGAATATTATTTCACCCACTTCAATAATAGACATGAAATATCAGCGTTCACAGAAGAGCTACAAAAACAATCTGGAGAGTAGAAGTGTAACTTGTAGGATCAGCAGCTTGGCATATTCAGTGAACCAGAAAGATGAACTGGTCACAGAGGTGACAGGGCCTTTCAGTCCTGCTACCAAAAGTATGGAGACATGTAACACTCGGGAGGGAATAACAGGCCCATTTGCCCTTGAACAGAGATGGAAATTTCCCAACCACATATATACAGTCCTGAGTCAATAACTTAGCTTTAAAAACCTTTGTATAACACGTTTTAATACAACTTCCAGAATTCCTTCTACTACCTGTCTGCACTGAGATGAGAATCTGCTCTGAAATCTATGAACCTGTCCTTCCTTCTTTAGCTTTGCGAAAAATAAATTCCACAGGCACAATATGTTCATGTTATCTGCAGCTTCCAATGCATTTCCAGTTTTCCAACACCTTTTTTTTTTTTTATAGCACCTTCCTGTGCTGGTAGGCTGGTGACAGCTGGAGGCTGAATGTCAGACTCAGAGACAGAACCAAAAATCCTCCTTAATCCTTCTCCTACGCTCAGGTCAAACTGATCAGACTTGCTATAAGGACAAGTTTTCTGTCAGAACAGGTAAATAGCTCTTATTGTTTTTAAACTGTCTTCAGTAGCACAAAATTCAAATTTCTGAATTATTCAGGAATACCTTACCCAAGAAATTTCAGCTACAAAACCTACAAAAGTTTCCAAATACCTTAGCGTGTCTCGCTGGCTGCTTTGATGCATTCAGCAGTTTACTCCATGGAAACTCACTTGTTCAGGTTCATGGTTTTTAAATGTTAAGTTTAACAGCCTGTATAATAAAAAGTGTTCCACTGGAAACACCATCACTCTATGCCTTTTTGACAATTTTTTGAATAAAAAACATAGGTGCCAAGTATTTTTCCAGCCTGCTTTATTGGGACAATAAAATTCACCACTGATGTCACAGACACTCAGCTACACACACTGAACAGAGAGTGAGTCAAGTCACTAATTTACACTTTCATCCTCTACTTGTGCAGAAAGTACCAAGACAATGCAAAATTAAAACATTTTCACACTATTAAAATTCATGGATGGCGGCAGCAGTACTAGAAAATAAATGGATATTTATTTTTGCTATCAGGGTCACTAGTCCATACAAATAAAGAGGTTTAACCCAAATAGTGCTTATTTTTAGGTTTCTGTGAACCCACATGCACTTCCCAAGCCTCACACCAAACACACCAATAAGCCACTGCCCTGAGATTTTTGAACCCAGGTCAAATCAGATCACCAGCTTTCCAAGGGCAGGGCCCCAGCTTTATCCAAGAAGTAAAGCTTGATCAGCATGTCTGACCCAAAAATGAACACTGGCCTTAAACTGAAGTTATAAAAGCTGCTAGACTTCCAATTCCAACACTGGATTTGTAAAAAGACGCAAATGTACACATAAGTTTCTTTAAGAAAGTCACCAATGCACTTTAGCAAAATTAGATGTTTAATTTGCCAATGTAATTAACCAGATAAGAAAATGTCCATAACTTCCATATACAAGCATTTGAAAACAGACTTTCCCAGGAAAAAACACCCTGAAAGCCCTGAAAGTCCCCAGATTCCATAAGAGTGCTCCACATAGGCCCCAGAAGGAAAGCCATCTGCACTTACCAGAGGACACTCTACTGCTGCCTCACAGAGCTGCAGCTGCAGAGAGGTGGGCAATGGTGGCACAGGTGGCTTCAGGCAGCACTGAGGACTGGGCAGGACCTGGGAGTGAGGACAAGGTTTTACCTTGTCCACTGTCAGCCTGGGGGTGCTCCTGACACAGCAGCTCAGGAGGAAGGGGACACAGCACAGGCTCTTCCCACAGCAGTGGGGAGGCTGCAGCGCTGCGTGACAACTTCAGCAGCAGACTCCAGAGCCCCTCTGAACACTGCACACACTATCAGTTTCAAGTTGGCTAAAACCTGCTGCTGTAGGATAAGTAACAAGGTAAATAAGCAAAATGAACAAGTCTCTCCACTATGCAAGTGACCACAGTAGCATAGTTTCACTTTACTCATAAGATTTTATAATTTTTCTGATGGTATTACCTATACAGCACTCCCCTTCTTTTAAGTAAAGAGGACTGGGCATTCTAAAATAAGATGTGAAAATATAATTTGATTTAAATGTTTGTTAGGTTTTTTAAGATCTAGATCAGTGTCTAGGGAAAAAAACAGGTCCTACATTTATACCCAATGCTACCACAAGTACAAAAACCCTGAAAAGCTTATGTTTAAAATATAAAATAGCTATAATGGTCACCATTATCAAAACTTTCATAAAGCACTGTGACTAACAAAAGCTCCTACAAATGACAGAAGAACTTAAAACTCATTTTCCAACACAAATAGATACTACCTTGATACTTTAAAAATGCAAGAAATGTCAGTACCTTTATGTATTCCCACCTAAAATATCAGTATCACAATGCATAAGGGATCAACTGAATGCAGCAGTGCTCAGGCAAAGCGGCCCCATTCTGGCCAGGATCCAGTTATTTTCATGGAGACTGAATAGCAAGGGATGAGATTTCTGAAGCCTGTTGGCAATGAACAGAACAATGTCATTTAACCCTTTCAACCACTCTGCAACAGTAACTTCTTCCAGAGCAGCTGGATGATATTTGGTGTCTTTATTTATTTACAGGGGAGAGAAAAGTAGTTAGACTCTTTTTCCTTCAGTTACATACAAATAATAAAAATATCGCCTTCAACTTGTTAAAGCTACAGTTTCACTTTGTGCAAGCATGAGAGTTATTTTATGGGTTTGGTTGGGTTTTTTAAATGTTAATTTAGGTTAAAAACTGAAAAAATTTCTGAATCTGGAATGAAGAATCTGTTGACTTAGCCACTTGGACACTACCCTCTGGAACAGAAGATGTCCTGGGGTAAACTCTTAAACTGATCAGATACAAAAACCTCAAAGCAGGTCATTTTAGATTTAAATACAATTGTATTGACAATGTTGGAGCAAATTTAAAAGTACTGTATTCCAAGGGTTCAAGTCAGCATAGAATTTATCAGACTGTTAAGGGGAATCCCACACCACAGTCTGAGGATACAGCCCCACAGGCAGTAACAGGGAAGGTGGCTTGCCCAAAATCCCTCTGAACTGCCCGAGGACACACAGGAACAAAGACACCAAGACTCAGCTTGTTTATCTCACCACTAATATGGAAATGACCACACCTAAATGGAAAATCTTCCATTTATTATTACTGGTAAGAAGCTGAAGCTGGAATGTTTAAAAAAGTAGAGTAGGAAAAGATTTTGTATGGGGGCTTTATCCACAAGACATGTGAATGTGAACCTAGACCTACTGGAGGTAACAAATTAAGAGTGAAATTTTGGGGGTGTTTTTAATTAAGAAAGTCTACTAACACACTGAAATGCTAAAATTCAAGCACATGAATTGTCAGATTCTGCTTTTCAGTTTACTCTGATTGTGGGTTTTATGGAAGAGTTCTGAAAAAAAAGATTGCAAAATTTAAATATTCAATTTCTTCCTTCACCAGAAATTATTAGACCTTAATAACAGCTCTTTCACATCTTGATTTGGAGACAAGACATTCCTATTCAAGCAAGGGCAAACAAAAAATGCCTATTATAAGCAAATCAGTTTCTCCAGGCTGAAAAAGTATCTGTATGTTTCTTGCATATCACAACAAGGAACAGCGTCACTGAAGTTAGGCTGTATGAAATGACAGCTAATTTTGTGATGGGAAGGCTTCACAATCATTAACCCTGCTTGTGTTTTTCTCTGCTCCTGCTCTGAGACACAGTTTTGGAACAAAATAAAAGTTACTTGCCTATCCATCAACAGTGATAATTAGTTTTCAGAGATTTTGACTTACACCCCCACCCATTTTTTTTAAAGGTGTATACTTCATGATGCCATTTTTACTTGAATCAGAGGGAGACTAAATCTGCCTTTTTTAAAAACAATATTCCATTTTGTTGATAGATTTTTGAGGCAGATACATCATAAATCTTAAGTATAATCTGGCAGCACTTGTTGCTACTCAAAATTATGTAATAACCCCTTATCACCAAATTTAAGAATCCCATTAATTTATTCACATTTTTCAGGAAATGTTAATAAACTTAAAAAGAATTTGTGTGGCTGTTCCAAAAGATTAGGAAAGCACACAAGGAAGGATGAGGAGGCTAACTAACAGAATGTGCCACCACTTGGAAACTGCCAAAAGGAGAAATTCAAGTTTTTGATGAATTTATGACAGATATACCCACAACTTCAGAGATCCTACAGCACATGCCTCACAAGTAAAACCCTGCATTATTATGAGACTGGTTAGTTGAGATTTTTTAGATGGAACTAACCTGAATATTCATTACTAGATGCATGAATTCTGCCTTTTTTTTTCTGGCAGAACATCCATATAATTCAGAAATTGCTACATGATTAGAGAGTGCAGACATTATCCTGGAATAAGCAAGTTTGATGTATAAGCAGCACAAATGCTGTGGATGGGTGTGTTACCAGTTCAAGCAAGAAGACAGTGAATCAAAGCACATAAATAAGGTAGAAGCTTAATATGAAAACTAGAGATTTCAAGCAGGCTTGAATCAGGCAGATAAAGGTAGCAGAGATGTTGAATTTTTCATTAGTCCTTCATGTTCAGCTTGGGTTTTTCTGAGTGACACCCCCCAGTTTTTTTACAGCACTTCCCAGTTTTGATGGGAGAGGGAGAGAAAGATAGAAAATTACACAAATTATGACACAATTTATTCTCTTAACACAGTAAAGTTGGACAGAGTTTTAAAAAGCCTGTATGCAAGAGGAAACAAATATCTTTGAAGAATGCAAACCTAAGTATTAATCTTGACATAAACCTTCCATGCAAGATTTGATACTACACTTGCACATAAAAACAGTTTTGAAATGTGAACCTCACATATGCATTGTTCTATTTCTAAACAGACAGATAACAGTCAGGGTTATTCAAGCTCAAAAGAAATATTTTGCATAGTGCTTAATTGGATATTTGTAAATCCTTCAGGTAGCTGAAAAATTTTAGGAAAACAGTGGTTACACCATCTTTTATCCACCTTACACTAAACATTTCTGGAGAGAATTTAAAATACATGCCCTATACAAAGGATATTAACAGTATCTTCATAGAAGTCCCAGAAATGACAGTGAGACAAAGTTCATGTCATTGCACAGCTCCCAAAGCCAAGAGCATTTGCTCCTCCATCTCTCAGACTGCTCCTGATGACTTTAACCTACAGATTAAAACATATTAACTATGAATTAAAGTGTTACTAGAACTCATTTTCCTGCATTAGATTGTTCTTCTTTCCATATCAGGAAATAGCATGTCAAGAAACCCCTACAAACTCTATTTTAGGAGCAGCTTATCTGTGTTTTTCTTTTTCACAGGCAAGTGTGAATGTGCTCCCCACCCAAAAATTATGCAGTTTCCTACTTCTGGGTAAACCTCAAGGGTCACGCACACCCACGTGGTAACAGATGAAAAAAGAAAACCACCATGAGAAAACCATCTTCCTGCCTGTGCCGTCTCCCTTGTCAGGCAAGTATTACTCAACTGAATATGGCTGCATAAATTAACATTGTGTAAACTCAGAATTTCTCTTCCAGTTCAGATTCTCATTGTTTCCACCTGACAGTGGCAAAAAGATGTTATTTACTCTTCTCTGCAGTGTTTCAGAATTATATCTGGAGAGAAAAGCAGCAGTCCAGTTCCTCCAGTCACTGCAAACCATGTAAACACGGTGTTTATTGGCCATTTCAGTGAAGTCACTTTCAGAATCAGAAGCAGCCCAGACTTTAACATTTCAAGAATCTCAGCCATTCTCACACTTTCTACTAGATCTACTTCTTTACTTCTGAACCAGGACCTTCCTGTTCTGCAGAGGGTTAGGTTACTCGGTTGAAGATCGAACAGAACAAAGCAGCAAGCACAAAACACAGAAGGCCAGGCACCAAGCATGGCCCAGAGATTCTGCTTGCATTGCAGGAGGACAAGGACCAGAACGGCTGTCGAGCCTCGCACACCACAGCCCAGGTGAAGTGACACAACAACTCAGCCTCCACTGCTACAAAGCTGGCCCACCAGAAAGGCTGCCTTCCCCGAAGAGGCCAGGCTGGATGCTGCCTTCCCTGAAGAGGCAGGCTGGATGCTGCCTTCCCTGAAGAGGCCAGGCTGGATGCTGCCTTCCCTGAAGAGGCAGGCTGGATGCTGCCTTCCCTAAAGAGGCCAGGCTGGATGCTGCCTTCCCTGAAGAGGCCAGGCTGGATGCATTTACATTTTGGGTGCTTTCAGCCATGACTCCAAAACCCCAGGAGATGCACATCAGCTCTCCCTCTGCTCTCACACACACGGCTTTGACAGCACCAATCCCAAGCACACAAACCTCTGTTAAGGTTCATCCCCAAACATTACCTAAAGACAGACATGCACACCATTTTGCACAGCTTTAATGTTCTACAAAACCAATTTTAAATTGTTACTAAACTCAAAGGAACAAAACTGAAATTTTGCCTCTGGGCATTGTGGACTTATTGAACTCAAGCCCCAGTGTAAAACATGAAAGGCTCCTGTTTGACACATAACCCTGCTTCCAGATTATGGATGGATAATGCTAATTTTAAAGACTCTGTCTAGGCAGGGATTATTTTAGTTGACAAAATTTGAACATTAATAGAAAAAAACCCAGTGTTTTCACATATCTGTCTTGTTATTGGCTGTCTAAAACAAACTGCACTGGCTCTAATATCACCTTTATTGTTTTTTATTCTGATCCCTATCCAAGCAACAACTCTTCTATCCACAGAAAAGATGTGCTCCCATCCTTCAACCTTACCACCACCAATACCTAGAAAACTTCTAAAAATAAAAGTACCAGTACTTCTGTTTACATTTGACTAGTAGTGACCGGAGACTTTTCCCCACTGTGTTCTAAAAATCACGCCCTGCCAGCATAGGGCTTATAATTCCAGAAACAGATATTTAAGTTAAAATAATGAACATCAAGGATACAAAATGTGTTAAATCAGTTTGGAGTCAGATCAGGATCCTGAATAATTCACACAGCACTAAGTACTTTCATTCCCGACTCAAGCTGTAAAATGAACTCTTTCTAGAAACCCAACTGCCACTGTTTTATTGCCAAAATATGTATATGCAGTTCTTTCAAGTTCACTGACAGGCTACTGGCATCAAAAATTGCAAAGCACCATGACATGTATGCAGCATTCAAAGCCAGAACTCTAAACGCAGCTTTTAAAGCGATTTCCCGAGCAGCGTGCAGCTGGACACAGGCCAGCAGCTCCTGCCCATGTGAAGCCCAACTGATCTCAACAAACCCTCAGAAATTGGTAAGCAGCTCTCCAAGGAGATGAGCCAAACAACTGTGTCAAATGGAAACAATAATCACTTGCATTAAAGCTGAACTGTGATATTTGTTTGTACAACAGTTGTGTTTTAGATGTAGAAAAATCTACTCGAGTCTTTCTTTCCATACAGCCTAAGTGCGTCATGCTTTCTCCAGAGCACAGTGTTATTTTCACTCTTCCTTGTGGGAAGCCATCTCCACACTGGGCTGGCCACAAGGCCGAGTCCACACATCTGTCCGTGTGGCCATGTGGGAGCTGCCAGACAGAGCAGGGAGGGGATTTGCTCACAAGCCCTGCCAATCCAAACCTGCAATCACATCTGGTCCACAGAAGTTCCTGCCCTCGAGGGATGTCAATGGGACCTAACACATCCACATACTTAAGTGCTTATTAGGCCCCAAGCAACTCCCATTTTGTCAGAGTTGTTCAGTGACAAAGCATCTAGCAAAGCTTATGAAATACAACAGAAATCTTGCAAAAATGTATTCTACAGGGCCCTATGATTAATGACATTTACTACCCCATTTTTAACAGTTACCTTTCTATGCATATGCAGAAAAACCAGTATACTCTATGAAGTTTGTCCCAGAAGTCCCCACACAAAATATATATATATAATTTACATCAGCCATTCAGCTTCACCTGCTTTGAAGGTAGAAATTAGAAGATCCAGATCTTACAGCTCTTTTTTTTTTTTTAACCAAAACAAGCACAGCAATTCTAATGTTCAAATATAAAGCCTGATGTTTATTCAGTCGACTGCCCTGATTTCATTAGGAAGAGATTCTGTAGTGTTCTTTTTTGTATACAAAGACTTTCTGTACCTGTCAGAGTCAAAATCATTTGGGGCTTTATAAGCAAATGTCAAAACTTTGTCTAAAGGGGCAAAAACTGTCAAACTCATACTAATGGTTTAACTCTCAGAATATCCTGATTAACTGTGGCCTGTGGACAGTTTTAAGAACAGAATAACACACACACTTGCAGCATGTAACCATTTAAGCTTTATACCATGACAAAAATTCCATTATGTTCTAACATTCCAAGCATGGCTGATATAAAATGTATAATCTTATTTTGCACTGTGCTAAGCTCTTGACTGTAACAATATTTCATAGCAGTCCCACGGGCTAAGATAGAATTTGACTTTTTTAAAAGTGTGCAAACATAATATGTGTAAAAAAATCTTACAGAAATCCCCTGTGTAAGGCAATCCAGATTTTTAAAACTGTTTCTGACCTTTCTGGATCAACATATTTTTCTATTTACTTCAGTTTTTCTCATCTGTCTTCTCCAAACTAAACCAACCTTCATTATCTCTCCTTTGTCATACTTGCCCACTGTTTTACTTCCTATTAGTACCAGACACCACAGAATTTTATAAATCTATCAGCTAACAACAGACAGATAATACTTCATTTTCCCCCTTTTAATCTCCTGAACCTCTATCAACATTAATAAAATTCAGATGGTTTTATGAAGCTATCCAATGACACACAATAGCAATACACCTCACCAGCTTTAATTATTCTTACTTACAAGTCTCTTACCAACCTTACCCCTGAACTTTCTTGATGTCATCCTTAACTTCCCTGCTCTCCTCCAAGTCTCAAGCAAGTAATGCAAGATTTATCTCAAATTAATTTTCTTCCATTTTCTAAAACTTTCATAACCTAGGAAGAAATTGATGGCAACAAAAGCCAAACACCCATTGCCCAGTAACTGCTGCACTGTGTCCGTGCTGCAAATTCCTTCTGTGCAGGGGCTGCAGACCCCACCCTCCCCACAAGCCACACCTCAGCATCTTTCCACAGGGACTCTGATCTAAACCAGCACGACTTGGAAAGGATGTACACACACTGTTCTCTGGGAGAAGAGAGGGAAATGAGATTTGTCTGATTTATCCTCCAAAGATGAAACTGCAGAGCAACATGAACCTTCACTTTATAAAACAGTTCAGATTTTATGTGTTTGTGAGGCACAGAGTCAACATAAAAAATTACCTCTAAGGACAGTCACTTCTTAAAAAAGTGGCACCAGCTAACAAGATAATATTTTAAAAAAAAAAAGTTGACATGACTCTCATGAAATAAGAGACCAAAACGCCAGATCTAAACACACCACTGAAAATACAAATTATTCCAACACTGACTGCATCCCTTTCAGAACTAGCTATAGCATAGGCCACATCTGCAAGGAATGCTATTCTAGAGCAGACAATAAATAAAATATTATTTCAATTTAAGACAACTGAGCAATACTCCACTTCAATTTTGACAGATAAAAGGACTAAAAAGAAAAGAAAATCTAAAAGCTAATATACAGTCAGAAAGCTTTTTCTTCTCTCTGGTGTTTACAAGTATATTTTCAGTCAACAAACATATTACCTGGCTCACCAGAAGCAGGAAACTCTTAAGTTCCCAATGTCATGTGCATTAAACAAATCAGAAGAAAAGAATTGTTTGAATTTTCAGTAATTATTTCTATTACTCCAAGGCAATAACATTATTTATTTCAATCTGACACCTTCTCAGTTACCATGACAAATGCAATACAGTCTAATTGAAAAACACACTTCAAGAATAAAAGTCAAGATAATCACATTGTAGAGTTTTCTTATGGCACACACATTAATACATTCTTTCAAAATGCCAGAATTTATAAACAAATTCTCCTCATTAGAAGAGCCTCGAGATGACATCTGCTAAGTCATCCATGCTCTGGAGACTACTGACTAACAGCTTCAGACTTCAGGGGTTTTTCCTTTAATACATGAGACTCTCTCTAGTCCACACCTGTTCCACAATAAATGACAAGACAGAATGTCTAAATAATAAAACAGGTTAAATGCAATTTACTCAATATTCACATAACAATGAACAATTACTCAAGCTTTAAAGTATTAACTATTATTTAACTGTCAATCACTGTTCTCCCAAAATTGTATTTAGGGATGCAACTGAGATAACACTAACACTTAAACATGTGCAAAGTACCATTTATGTCATTGCCATTGTACCCATGTAATTATTTACCATTCATTCTAATCACTACGTGTAAATACAGCGATTTAAAGGGATAAGATCTGGTTCTTAGTCTTCTACATTAGTTTTGAAAACATTAGAGTACTGTTAAATTTATTAATCAAGAAAAATCATCTCAGCACACAGAGAGGGCTAGACACTGCTTTGGCAATTATTTGGACCAAAAAGTCAACAGGAAATTCAACCAACAGCTGAAGGGAAGTCAATAAAACACGTTAAGCACAGTCAGGAAGGAACCTTTCAAACATCATTAAATTTCTAACCTGTCCTATCCAAACTACTTTCCATGCTTGAACTTCCTTCCTAAAATGAAGCTTTCTAGATGAACATTTAGAACAAATAAGTAAGAGAGATGGAGTAGAGAAAAATACAAAGCAGTTACTATTAAAAAAAAACCACATCCAGTAATACAAGCTACTGATATAGATAAAACAATTGCCCAAATGAGTGTTTACAAGTTCCCTCCTGGGTCTGAAATACCTCAGCAGGAATTAAATCATGATTTAACATGTCTTAACAATTGAATAAATTAGAAAAATATTGCAACCTCAGGCAACATTAATTTCTCAATTTGCCAATTAGCGTTCTTCTGTCAGGGAGAACAGAGTAGAACCCTTTTCTTTGTCAAGTCTCCTTTAAAATCATCCGTTTCTAAAAGGCAGAGATACAGGACTGTCTCTCATTAGTGCAAAGGCACAATGATTCCTCAAAAAATAATATTCCAAATTTATTAGATGGGCAGTCTTAGGACAATACACAGCAACATGGTATAGAGTGTTTTCACCACATCAACCCTTCAGCTTGCACCAGTGGGAGTTATTTTTAAGGAGCTCAAAGGAGAATTTTCAGAGACCTATGAAGACAATGACATAGCTGTGCACGTGCTGTGGGCAGCTCCCTTCAATCACACAGGACAGAAGGAGAAGAAAACAATACAGGATTCATTACAAAATCTATTGAACTATGCTGTGTTGACTTGGGGTTTCTTAAGGCAAAACTCAATATATAGGCACTAGAAAAAACAGAATGTAGCATATTCTATTAAACAATATTTAAAACACCCTACTTGTCTAAGATTTATCATCCCTTGACATAGCATTTCTATACCTCAGAATGCAACGGGTGCACTTGTCCAAGAAAGAGACCCCCAGTGCACCCAGTGGTGTCTGAGCAGTATCTGCCCAAGTTATTGTACCATCTTCAGTTAAAGCCAGGAAACATGAGAACAGATATTCCGGGTCAAGCAGTTCAGATCCCAAGGCAGGGTGGAAAAGGACATTACATCCCCTCCCCCCTCTTACATAAGCTAACCAGCTCCACCTTAAAGACAGCCTTATTGCACTACTCCTAAGGGAAGGCTGTTGCAGACTCCTATGCCTCCGTTGCTTAGGAACCATCTTTTCTAATTTCCAGATTAGGTTTGTTCTTGGATAGTTTATACCCATTTGTTCTTACACCTCATGCATAAAAAGCTCTTCTTACCCACCTGTGCTGTTTTGCTCTTTTTTATGAAGAGCAACCTCTTCCATGCTTTGTTTTCCCAGATCAAACACAACACTCTCTGAGTTCCAGGAATTAGTCCATGGATCTCTTTTACTCCAAATGTCCTTTTTACTTGATGGTGGGTTATAGGAATTATATGCAGTTTTTGAGGTAAGAAAAAGTCAACACACCTTTATTTCTTTAAAGAAAAATATTAGTAGGGCAACAACAGTGTACTTGTTATCCTAACACTGATCTCCACTGCTAATTCTGATAGGTTTGTCACCCTGAAGTGTTACAATCCCTTTAATGCTCTTTGATATGACTCCATTTCCTACTGGTCATGTCTTAAGGTCTCACCTTTGTTCTGTGCAAAACCTTCTTTTGTATTGGTGATCCTTGACATCTGATGAAGATCATGAGATTGGCACAAGAAGTAGGAAGAGATAAATGATTTTAACGAAAATACTAAATCTCAAAACTGGTCCTGACAAATTCCACTACTTACACAGTTCCAATGCATCATCCACTGGTCATCAAGTTCTGTCCATACTTGACACATCCTGTCACCATTCAACATCAACTGTCACAAAAAGATCCCTCTGGTTTTTACATGGAATCAAACTGCACATTATATGACTTCTATGGTACAAGGGGTCAGCTCTAACCATGTATCCTCTCCAAGAAGTCAGGGATCCTACAAAAAAGAGATGCTAGATTTCTCTGACAAATCTTCCTCTGCTGGGAGCTGTATCACTTCATACCCTTTTCATCTTACCTCAACACACAACGGCTTTTAATTCTCAATTTAAACAAATCTCTGTGTATTAAGGTCACACTAATAATGCAATTACTATCCCAAATTACCTTTCCCTCTTAAAGTTGTGAGTCCTTTCAACTGTTCTCCAGCCATCCAATATCCTTCTGCCTTGCCATTTAATAACAATTCTTGCAACTGAGTGTCTAATTACACAAATCACCTACTTCAAAATTGTAGAGTAAATGTTACACACTTCCACTAATATGCACCCTGCAAGTTGGGCTTCATCTTCATGGAAATCATCTTTATAGCTTCACTTCAGCATGACCTATGTACATGTGTTCAAAATGTCTTCACTGAAAATTAATGTAGTCTTTCTCAAGTATCTAAATTATTTTTAGTCTTATTTTATTACCTCCATGCTTCCTGACAAGATACATGAAGAGTCTTATTCAGGTTTTCTGCTTACTCCTGATGATTCTTTTCAATTTGCTATCAACCCTGCTAGATCTTGTATCTCTACTTTTTTCTACATGGAAAAAAACCAAAATTTAGTAAGAGCACAAATATTTTATATATTTATAAATATATAAATATTTATTTATATAAATCTATTTTATATTTATTTTGCCAGAGTCACCTGCATTTATTGCTGCATTAGAAGTTCAGCCATCAGGAGTATGCTGCATCAGGAGCAGTGAAAGCACCTCATCAAATAAGCCCTGAACACTGCTGTAAACTGGAATTGTAAGAATATTTGGATGCTAAACAACTTATGGACTTTGCAATTTGAATGTTCACTTCTGCAGTTACAATTATAAACATGTCATTTCATGACACTCAGACACATTTTGGTCTTTTTGCTTTAGTTGAGCCTTTTTTGTCTTGCTTTCCCCTAAACAATGTTTGTGTAAAACATGAATTTAAAAAATTATGCCACAAAGCCTCTTGAGAGCTAGAAATAGGAAAGGCAAGTTAAAGCTGCTTAATTTCAGCTTCACCTTGAATCAGCCAAATAAAGAAAAACAACAAGAGAACCTGTATTATCAATATTTTGGCTTGAGAATAGACTGCACAGCTATTACAAAACTTACTTGGGGGAAAAAGGGGGAAAAAAAGTCTGCAGAGACAAGGTTCCAATTTAGGATTACCATAGCAACAAAGAGGAGGGAGGAGAAAATTACCAGATTACTCTCTCAGATCATAAAATCCCTGAAAGAACAAATTTAGATTTGAGTTTCAGTCAAATTAACTGAATTCATCCTATTCATTAATGATAAACACATCTAATTAAGGACTAAATTAAACAAGCAAAAACCGTAGTTCAAGAAACAAAGTAGCAAATACAACATTTCAGACCTCACCTTTTCCTTCTACCATAAAACACAAATTTGGCATCACAACAGCTCTTCATACCAGCAACCAATAACAGAATTATTTAGGAAGGTGTCTAGTTCTGATTAAAGGTCTGCAAAGAAGAAGAGCCATTTGAAATCTGCCTCATTCTTGTTAAGTGACCCGAGTAGCTACACTACTGAAAACGGGCAATAATGTTCCCCATTTGCCTTGGGGGTGTGATGAATTTCTAAAAATATAGTTTCAGAACAGAACATACAGACATACAGAACAGAACTAACACATTTCAACAACATATGTGGGCACAATAATGATCCCAAAAATGAGAGAATGTAGAAATAAGCTTAAGCTCCTCAAAAAGGAGATATTCTAAAAAAAAAAACCAAAAAACCCCAGGATAACCTAAGCAACTAATTATTCACATGTTTTTAAATTGTGCATTTTTTAACATTCTTAGTATTTCAGAGTTGTTTTAATAAACACCTAAATACAAAATTACATAAACATTAAACATTATATAAAACATTAGCAATGTTTTATTAACAATTATAATTATACATTAACAATATAAAACATTAACATATATTAGTGACTGATTAAAAAAGCCTGAACAATAGAAGTCTCTGTCTTTTTGGGAGAGCAGCTATCTCAATGCTTTAACCAGCTCACACTAGACAGGATCCCAAACCCTGCAGCTGAAGTGGCAAATGCAGCTACAAAGGTTTCATTTTGATATTGTGAGCTTTGCTTGAGGTGTGGAGAGTTGTCTCCCCACTTTAGTGGTAAATATTGACCCATAAAGACTGTAAGCCTCAGGCATCTTTTCCACCAGCCAGAATGTTCAATTAATAAGGCTGCCCTCATAATCTGCAAGGCTGCCCAAGTCCAGCTTTCCTGGCTGACATTCAGATTTGAAGCATGTTTCCCAGCCTTCTGTTCACCACTTCTGCCTTTCGCTGACCCACTGCCAAAATGCTCTTTATTTCCTGGTGGCTGGGCAGGCCAGAGGACACTTTCAGAGACTACCTTCTTCCAAGTTGTGCAGCAAACTGTTCACTGTGTTCCCTGCTCTTGGCTCCTCTCCAAGCTTCTGCAGCGAGGGAAAATAGGAGGATACTGGAAGGATTGTCATTGCACCTTGTCCCCAAACCAACATCTCCACTAACAGACTGGACCTGGGCCAAAGAAAGTGTCCCAGTCAACAACAAACACTCTGGCAGACCTAGAAGTGGACATCCCACCAGTCAAAATCATTGCCCTGTGCTGCAACCACAAATTCTCCTTCCAGGGGAGAGGCAAGAAACTCAGTGTAAGATGGACAACATAACTCAGCAGCATCATGATCAGTGCAAGTTCTAAAGGAGATTGAAAGCAAAGTGGAAACCACACAGACAGACAGACAGACATTGAGTTACAGCAGCAACAGAATGGAAGAAAAGGATGGTCCTCTCTGAGTCCACCCACCAACCTTCCTGATGCATGAGAGATGAAGCAGCTTCCCTCTGGATAAAGGATTGATCTCTTGTGTCCCTCTCCATCGTGTATGAGTCACTTGCTTTGGGAAAGCCCTACAGAATTTACTACCTTTTTACCAAAATCCCTATATAACTAAACAGGGGAAAAGCCATAGATTTATATGTACAGCTGAGATCTAAGCAAACATCTAAGGTCATTATTAATTTATTTTTTCTGCCTATTAATAGATTCAAAACCATTGTAATACTGTACCATAAACATTGTACATATCCAAATAAATTTTAACTGTGTACTGCTGGCCACCAACACTTAATGAAAAATTAATTTACAAAAACAAAACTATTTTATCATTAATTCACCTATAAAAGACATAAACTTATTCCAAAATAGTTCCAAGTTATCAGTTATAACTGAAATCACCAAACTGTCTTGAAGACTCACCATCTCATAAATTTTACTCTAAGCCCAAGAGGCTGGAGGAAAAAAAACCCAAACAAAAAACCAAAAAACCCCACACTTCACTGTGTACTAGTAGACTTAAAAATAATATCCACAGTAAGGAAAGAAAATTTACTTTGGAATCAAAATAGAATCTTGTGCTTTACACTGAATCTGTTATTCAAATCATATGGAAATTTGAAGTGACATTTAAAAATAAAGTGACACATTAGCTGTGTAGAACTTTACCTGAAAATCATTGAAACCTTTCCAGGAAACTGAAAACAACTAGAAAAAAATGACATAACTAATGAAACATTATTTGCTACCTATGCTTCCCTATTTACGCTTTTGAAGTTGTCACGTTCCCCCCACACGCCGAGGGAGCGCCGTGCTCCCCGCTGCCCTCCCCGGCTCCCCAGGCCCAAACGCGGGGCCGGCCCGGACCCGCACAGCCCCTCCCAGAGGGACACACGGGGGCATCGCAGCTCTGCCACACACCGGCAGAAAGCTTCTGTGTTCCACGTCACCGCTTTCCTCTTCAATTCAGCCGGGTGCAGCGAACAGTTTAAGAGAAAAATGAAATAAGTCGCTTTAAATCTGGAACACTTTAAGCTGTGTTGTTTCAAGGTCACTACATAAAGCTTTGCTAGACAAGATCTTTTGGAGAAAAAAAAGCCAAGTATATGGTACCTCTCAGTTAATGCACAAGAGCAGCAATGTGCTTTTCCAATGAATTTTAGATGGAATGGATGCTTCACAAGTGCACACACTTGATAGATTTTTAGCAATATTTTGCAGTGACAATACCTGAAGAAATTGCTTCATCTGTTAAAACACCAAACTTAGGGTATGCTTTGTTCTTCATCTCCACAGTCACAATGCACCAACAGTGAAGTTATGCTCAGTCATTTGTAACACACACACAGAACAGCAGCAAAAGAAATAAACCCAAACAGAGAACACAGTTTTCGTGGGTCAAGGTTTTCCTCAGCACTTTCTGGTTTAATCTGGCATAAACTATAATAGAATTGAAAGAGTTCATCAGACCTCCCAAGATTCAAGACCTAAAACAAGATATAGAAGCATAAAAAGCAATACAACACACTTGAAATTTGTACAAACAAATCAAAAACAACCCCCCAAAAAACCTAAGTTTCTATGGCTCCAAGTCAAATTACAGGTTTTAATCCAAAATTCCTTTTACACATTTACTGATTCCAACCAAAAACCTAGATCTGTTTTTTTGTTGCCCCCTAGTCTTTGGAGCATAACTGCATCACAACAATCATCTACTCATTTGATTTGAAAGTATCAAAAATACCATAAACTATTATTGATTAACTGCTACTACTACTTCCATGACCCCTTTACAGCACTTCAGTTAGGTATATGAAAGAAAAACAAAATCTCAAAATTCTGAAATATTTTACTTCTTATTTTTTCAGACTTCCTGAGTCTAGATCTGAAAATCATACGTACCATATGGTACAAAAATCAGTGATTTTAAAAAGACATTAGTCAGTTAAAAATGCAAAGGAATGTTTGATTAGTCTGAAGAGCACACATATGCCAAGTCCCAGTTTAAAAGAGCAGCTCCTAATATCACAGTTCTAAAGCTGAATTGAGATTTGCTTTCATTTTTGCTAATTTTTAATTAATCTGCAGGGAAAACCATTCAAATAAGTGATAGTGAAAAACTCTATGATGCTCATCAGTTGTTAGTGCAAGTGATGTGAGTCTGAAAGGCTGATCTTTCACTAGATAACAGCTGAATCCAGCAGAGCAGGCAGAGATCATTCCTCGGAATGCAATCCAATTAGCAAGGTCAAAGGGAGGAAGTCAGCAAGGGACTGAAGAAGTTGTTACTCCTGTTTGGCTACACCTTCAAGGACAGCGATTTCAGTTTCTCTGAAAGGTCACAGTCAGTCCAGCAGCACCAGCGGGCACTCTGCTCAGCCAGCCCGACGGCAGCAGTTATTCAAATGCAAACCTTTACTTGCCCCGGAGAGCAGTTAGACTGAAATTCCCCAGAGCAGCAGCAACACAAACTTATTCAAGACCAGGACCACTGGTTGGCATGTTGAGCCCGAGTCCTGATGGCAAACGACCCCATCTCAGCTGACACCTGATGTGGAGAGCAGTCCTTCTGAAAAGGGCGTTTCCTGCAGCCTCTTCCCCTACAACATTTGCAGCTACCAACCACCAAACCTTCTGAAGTGACAAGGCCACAGTAAACAACACCCACTGTGTGGTGAGCAAAGAAACCAATTACTTGCTTCAATTTGTCTAAAGACTATCAAGATAATTCTCAATAAACAACAGATGCTTACTGAGATGGTAACAGATGTTATATATTCCTACAGAACCCTCTTATGGTATTCATGATACTTTAGAGTGAGAGAAAAAACAGCCGTAGAACAGGGCAAATTTGAAGTAAAAATTACTAGAGATCAAAATCTGTATAACCAGTACTTTTTAAGCATTACTACCTCTAATGAAAAGCTTTCCTCAGGAAAGCAACTGGTTCACATGATTTCCATTTTACACCTTTCTCTACTGACAGGTTGTACAGCTCCTGCTCTCAGCCCTAGCAAAACCAGAGAATTTTTTTAAGAGAAATGCTGAGTAAGTAGCAAAACTAAGTAATACTTTCCTATTCCCCTGAGGAGGCTGATTAAATTATATGAATGAAAACTGCCTAACTTAGGTAAGCTAGGGACTTCTACTATTTTTAAAATATATGTGCTTTTGAACCTGTTATTATAGAAGATACATAACTTAGCAGAAGAGCTTTGGACAGGTTCCTCAGCAGATGTCAAATGACCTGCACAATGGAATCAGCAGAGTAAACTTACATTCACATCTGCTCACATTCACTTTTCAAATATAAAGCACATACCACCCTAAAACTGCCCAAGAAATATTTCGTTGCAGTGTGAATTACTGCTGCAGTGCTATTTCACAAATCATTTTGTGGTGCAGCATGGTCCAAGAGTAAGTTCTGATTTCAAGTCAGAAAATCAGCATGGTTTTTTCTTCATGCCCTCATGCCTCAGGTGTCTCTGCTGCACAGCAAAAGCAGCATTGATTCACTTCACTTCACTGAGGTAGTGGGCAAGTTTTATTAACATGCATTTTTCCCTCAAAGCAGGACTGGCTCATTTGCACAGCAACAGTTTGGGGTTTACAAATTACTCACCATTCACCACTGCTACAACCCTTTAATAATTAAGAAAGCTATTTCCACCAGTCAGAAAAGCAGTGGGTGCAAGACTTACTGCCTAGGCTCCTCAGGAAGCACTTGTCACACAGAAGTATGCCTAGCAGCAATCACCATGCTAAGCAGTCTTCTAGTTTGAAACTTTCAGTTCTATTATTTAATTCTATTTATTAACAAAATAGGCTACTTCAAAATTCTTTTTTTTTTCCCTCCTATGCCAAGTCATGGAATGTTGGATGGGATTTGCTAAAGGCAGTTCAGTTCATGCTGTGAAATGACACTTCAAAAACCAAGACTTGGGGCAGAAGCAGTTTTAGCCCTACTTCTGTCAAAGTCTCTCAGTGCTCAGAGAGGTTTTTTCTACCTAACTTCACCAGATGATCCAAGTCCCTACACAGAATCACACACTTTGGGCTGGAAGGAGCCTTAAAGATCAGCCAGTTCTGAGCCCCCTGCCATGGGCATCCTCCACTAGACCAGCCTGCTCAGAGGCCTATCCCATACGTGCAAAATAACATTAATACTGATGGTGAATCCCAAAGAATGAGAAGAGGCGAGTCATTTTCTGTTGGATACTTCTAAAAAAACTGTCACAGAAAAAGACTGATTCAGTAAATGACCTCCCTCACTCTGCAGCATTAGTGAACCACACTCTAATGAACTTACTGGCACAACAGGCCAGCAAAAACACTTGCTTCAGATGAAGCACATTCAGCTTTTTCACACTTATAATCATCAAGCACAGAAAGAAAACATTCAGTCAACAGAATAGTTTTTGGCTAAAAAGCACTGTTCTCAGCATAGAACTTCATACAGTGAAAGTACAAGACACTTAAACATGCAAACACAGTAATGCACATATTATCATGCTACAGCAAAGATGCAAAACCTTGCAAATGCCTCTTCCTCAAAACTCTCCTCAGAAAACCACCAAGTTTAAATTCAGTGAGGCAAATCATATAGATCATTGCATTCACTCAAGATTATATCAAATTTGCTGGCATCAAATCTGCTTACTGAATATAAAGAAATACCAAAGCCACCTGTTTCAGCAGTCTCGCCCATAGCTGCATTTGTTTGTCGCTAATTACACAAGTGCTCTTAAAAGAATATTTCCTTACTGAGAAACAGAAATTTTATACATTATATTTAATTTAACAAAAATGGGAGCCAATCTTAGAAATTGTTTACATACCTTTAAATTATTTTGCTCTATTAAAAAAAAAAAAACAACCCAAAACAACCCACAAACACAAAAAAACCCCTGAATTTGTGACAATTAAGGACTGTCAATAATTCCATTGGCACACGTTACAAGAACCAGAGCTGTAAACAGCCTGTCTGCAGGGAGATACCTGTAGCTTTCAGCAGAGCACAGAGGAGGAATTATCCAGCAGCAGTTGCAGTTTGAGAATTCATAAGCTCAAGGTAGACATGTTTTGTAAAGCTCTGTATAAAAATGTGAGTCACAGAGCAAGAAAACTGAACGCCTTTGGTTTACGATAATGTTGTGATCTACAGCAACTTTCCAAAAGGCAAAGAATAAAACCAAACCAGCAGTGAGCTTACGCCACAGAGCCACAGCAGCATCTCAGGAAAGATGCAAATTCCGTGCTATTCCTAGCCCCCACCTCAACACAGCCATGGGTATTTTTCCAGCTTGACTGGATTTTCCCCCTCCCTAATTGCTAGTTTTAACTAAAGCCAACACAGATTAAGAATCAACCCTAAAAGCGGCACAGCGAGCGTGCAGCAATTACGTGCAGAAAGGCATGTGACATTCCGTATCAAAAGCAGACCCCAGAAACGCTAAAACGCAGCAGAGGAAACAAAACAACCGCCCGCCTGCTGCGGGTGCCCCGCCGCTCCCAGCACCGCGCACTCGCACCCCAAACCCTCCGTCGCTCCTGCGCGCTCTGCGGACGATGACTCGGACTCTCCAGAGCCCGCGGGTCTCGGCTGGGGCCGGCACAAGGGGCAGCTGCAGCGGGAGGGCGGCGGGGGCAGCCGCAGCGCTGGGTGCAGTGAGATTCCAACGCCGAGCGGCCGCTTCCTGCGGCGGTGGCGGTGCCAGGAGCATCCCGGCGGGCACGGCACGGGCACGGCGCCTCCCGAGGCAGCGCTGGCGGCAGCCCGGCCCCGCAGCTCAGCCCCGCAGCCCCCAAGCCCGCCGCAGCCCCTCACAGAGCGCTTTTCCGCACGCCCCGCCACGTTTTCCAGGCGGACACGGCCCCCCCTCCGCTCCCCTCGGGGCTCACCGAGCCGGTTCCAGTGTCTGCGCCCCAGCCTCTCCTTGCCGCCCCCTCCTCCCCGCAGCGCCCGTCTCCCCGTCACTGCCCGCCCGCCGCCGGCTGCGCCCCTCAGCCTCCTCCGCGCCGCCACCGCCGCGCCGCTCACCCGAGGGCAGACGAGAAGGGGCGAGCGCGAAGGGGCCGCCGCGGCCGGTCCCCTGGCGAGGCTGTGGCTGCTCGGTCCCCGCCTCCCGCCGCTCCCGCCGCCCCCTCAGGCACCGAGCGGCCCCCGCCCGACAGGGTGCGGCTTCCACAGCCCGCAAGCCCAACAACGGCGCCGCCCATTGGCGGGAGGGCGCGCGCCCGCCGAGTAAGCGGCTCTGCCATTGGCGGAGGGGAGCGGGGGGCGAGGGGCGGTGCGGGCGGGCCGCCCCTGGCGGGTCCCGCGGCTCCCGGAGCGCCGGGGGGGCCCGGGCGGCAGGGAGAGCCTTGGGACACAGGGAAAGGGCTTCTCGTGCCGCTGGGTCCCGGCGGAAAGGAGCGGCGCGGCGCCTGGGAAGCTTATCTTAGAGCGGGCCGGGAGATAGGCGCGGGCAGACATCGCCAATCGGCGAGGGCGCTGCGATAAGGGCTCGCTATCGCGCTGCGCGGCCGATCGCTGTCAGCTCGGAGCCAGGCCAGGCGATCCGGCAGGGCGGGACTCGGGCTTGAGACCTGCCTTGGCCAGGGCTAGAGACACCTGGCACTGCCCAGGGTGTCTGATCAGAGGAATCTGCTCGGGGTGTGGAACGCCAGGCGGGCGAGAAGCCGCGCTCTCGCTTGAGGAGTGTGCGGATACATCGCACAGCCTGCGCAGAGCAGGGCTCTGTAAATCGCCTCACATCTTCTGAGTCCTTGGAGAATCCTCGCTTTGTTACAGTCACGGCACCAGCTGTAAAGTTAACTTCTTCTGCTGTCTATTTTCTGTCCATTTGTAGTGTCGTTTCTGTATAATTTTAATTCTGCTGGTCCACACGGCTGCGTGTTGTATAGAATGCCGCCTGCCACGGGACAAATGAAGACTTGGTGGTCTGGGAACAAGCTCTCAGAAACAGTAAACCCTTCTCCTCTGCTGTCTATAACCCCATCCCCGAGTTACCCATGTGTAGGGAAGACTCCAGTGAGTAGAATCTGAATTTCAGGATCCATAAACGCCTCCTGTGGAATGTGGGAGGAATCCAGCCTGCTCCAATCACTTCCACCAAGGCAACACTTACCTAAAACCTCCACTTACCTGAAAACAGGCCACAGAGATATGCATAAACTTGTCTGTGAATTCAGCCACCAAAAGTGGTGGTTCAGGTGTCAGGTGAAGGCACAGAATGATTGCAGCACCTCTGACAAGAAGGCCCTGCTGGACATGGATGTGCCTAATCAGAACCATCCCACAGCTGGACACGTGTTAGTGCAATTACTAATGATTAGCAAATCGTGTCTGAGCATTTTTTGTAAGAACTGTTGCAGTAAGCCTGACAGGCTAACACCATTTCACGAGCCTGGTGCTGATCCCTGTAGACCCAGTGGGTGTGTGTGCACCCATGGCAGCATACTCTGTCCCTGCTCTGCACCTGCAGGCTCCAGCCACCTGCCCATGCCGTGTCTTCTCTTTGATTACTTGTCAAAATACTCCATCCTGGCATCTCTCTTCCTTTCTTTCCCTTTCTCACCAAGGCATTTAACACACAGATCTCTCTCTTGTCTTAGAAAGTAAATGGGAGAATAGACTTTAGATCCAACTCAGCAAAAAAATACTGCTTTGTTTCACAGTTAATGGGTTTCCTCTCCAGCTCAGCATGTGGCTCTGAGACCAGCAGTGGCAGGAAGGATGGGGATGCTGAGGGCAGCAGCAGTGCCCAGGGCTGGGGGAGGGCAGGGTAATTTCTTTCCCTGGCAGTGCTGGCTCAAAGTGCTTGTGTAACTGCAGGGTGCAGTGACAAGAGCAGCTTGAGCTGATCAAAGGATGCCTTTCATCAGCTGCTGTTGGCTCTTGTGCTGCTGGTGAGTGCTGTTCCTTTACCTTTCTCTTCTGCTGTCCTACTTTGTGACCTGCCCAAGGGCACAGGTTCCTGCTGTCCCCTTCCAGCTTTCCCCCTGCCCCTTGCATTATCTCCCATAATCACAGTGCCATTGTTTCACCTGGCTAATCTGAAAGAAAAATGGGGGGGAAAGGGGGGGGTGCAGCTTTCTGCTGAATCAACCAACTCCCTCCACAGGCTGAGGCTGTGACAGCTGATGCATGACTGTGTTTATCTTCCCTGCTCAGCTTTTGGCCTGCCCAGGTTCCTGACCTGCCTCTGCCCAGCTGCAGGAAGGGCAGTGCTGGTGCCGTGGCAAAGGCAGGGTTACATGGGCAGACACTCAAGGGAGGGCTCATAAATACTGGCACAGACTAAAGCTGTGTGCTCTGCTGCTGAAAAATGACAAGATAATCTCAAAAAGCACTTCTGCATTATTTAAGACACAAAGAACTTGTCTTTGTTAACTCTTGCCAGCCGGGTTTGCAGCATTACAGCTACAATAAAAGGTACAGCATGAACTACACTGTGTTTTTCAGCCTGCAGTGTTTGATTCCTTCAAGATTTTGGGTTGCTGGTGAGGGTTCTGAGAAAAAGACCAAGGCAAGCTTGTTGTAGGCTTCCACTTACCATATGCACACCTGCACATGTACTGGAGAATGGTTCCTGCCTTTCAAATCATAGCTGTTCTCCTCAGCAGGCTCCAGCAGCAGCAGCACTGGACTCAACTTACATCACAGTGTCAAATAAAAGAGTCAATGTGAATGTATTCATTTACAAGTTATTTTCATGTGCCTTTACTAGATACCAGAAAAATAGTACTGTACAATTATTTTTATGCAGCTGACCTCTCTACCTGGCATTAACACTTCTCATGCTCAGGTGGCTTCCAGCTACCTAAGAGAAGAACAGCACTAGGCTCATGTCCCACATCTGGCATTAGGACATTTATCTTTTTCTTTATATGGGGTACACTTACTCCACATAAGCAGTTCCAGGTGAGTTTTCTCACCCATAAACAGGGACTGATAGTAAGGTAGCAGTAAGGTAGATCTTTCTCTCCTGACCTGCCAGAACTGTTCTGTCCTCACAGTCTGTTGACTGGGCAGGATTTGTTTGCCTACTCTCATCATCTGTCTTCATCTCACACAGACCTACTCCATTTCCCAGAAAAAGTTCTGGATCCTCCAAATAAAACAATCCTATATGTGAATTCTCTGTTGCTTTTCCCATGGGCCTTCAAAAGGAGAATCTTAGCAGCAAAACTTCCTTGTGCCAGCAAAGTAAAAGCCGGTCCCTGGCCAGCCACACCAGAGCTGGAGTGTTGGGAGGGTGTGTGGGGACAAACACAAGTTACCTGTACAAAATACCCCAAGAACAGCCCTCTGAGTGCTGCCTCTCTCCCTGGCACCCAGGACTCTGCTGGCAGTGGGACAAGGCAGCTTACACACATGCAGCAGTGCTATGGAAAAGCTCATGAGGGGTTTGTCTTTGAAATGATTGCATTTAAATGCCTTTTTCAAGGTTATGTCATGGGTTATCTTCATTTCAGCTGTGCATAACACCAGTAGTAATATCTCATTCTTCATCTGTACTATTACCAAAGTTGGTCATTGTATGTAAGGTCTGAAGTACATGAATTCTTATGCTTCAGAGGGAGCTCTTTTTTAAATTTTACTCATTTATGCAAGGAAGGAGAACTTTCCCAATGGACTGAAAATAGCATGTAGAAACAATTTTAATGTGGGTTCAATAGAAAAATTACATGGAGTAAAAAAGTGCATTCTGGTCTACTTTCATCTCTCTCCACAATCAAACAAAAACACATCTGAGGTTTGTTTGAGCTGGAAAAAAATAAAAATCAGGAGAACTGAAACAGCAGGTGGGCAAAAGGGCAGAGCAGCTGGAATAGGCTGATACTAAATGTTGCCAAATTTTATACAGTCTTAATCTGAGAGGCCACTTTGGCTTTAAGTTGGAAAAATATTGACTTTATGCTCAGGGGACATGGGAAAACTTTTATACATGATTGAGATAAAATGTAAATGGAGCTACATGGTTCAAGCTGGTTAACAGCAGTTGCAGTTAAACAGAACCAAAGGTGCAATGATTGCTTTACACAAAGGAACTCCAACAACCAACATTCTCTTCTAATGTTGCAATAGTCGTTGTGAAGGTTTGGGCTTGTTTTTCCAAAATGCTTTTCCAAGTAAAGCCAATTAATTTAATTGCAACATCTATTACTTCCTGAGTATCATCTGCCTTCTAGTTGTATGTTCTCTGCTAGCTGCTTCTACATGAATTCCAGTGTGACTAGAGCAGCTGAAATTGTTTTTAGCTGCTCTGCAATGACATCTTCATCCTTAATAGCAGGAGAAGGAAAAAAGGTGTTAAAAGAAGTTAGAACTTTTGAACTAACTTTAGAATTACAAGCAGACTCAACAGGGTAAAACAGAGAAAGGAAAAACTTATCAAGGCAAGTTCAAACTAATGAGGAGGGCTAAGAAGCATAAGAAAATATTTTAAGATAGTTACTATTTTAATTATTATATACAGGAGAAAGTTAATTATCTTGAGAGAAGCTTTGTAATATTAGAATATCAAATTTTTAATTTCTTAAACTCACATTTAATTTTAAAATGGCACATTTTCAGCAGTGCTCCCATGGTGAGGGTGTGGCTGTCATTTTCTTGGAAAAATAAATCAGCATGAATATTAGCACAGTGCAAATTAATGTCAATTAAAGCACAACATAATCAACAAAGCCTAAAACAGACAGCTTGTGAAGCCACAGCTGGAGCACCTTTCCATATTAGCCCTGTAATAAAACCCTTTAATAACTTTCCCTGGGACACTCTCCTGTTTTCTGTGCTGCTCTGGTGGCCCTTTCACATCACTGGCCTTCAGCAGAGGTGCAAAACTCCAGCCATGCAAAAGGCTGTCCAGGGCAGAATTTCAGTGCACACCAGCCAGTCCAAGAACCTGCTGTGCTGGGACAGTACCCAGCAGGAGCTTGTATGAAGCTTGTATGTTCAAAGGCAGGGAAGGTGGTAACTCAAAGAATGATTAAATGCTTTCCCCTTGTTTTATAGATCCAGTGATCCAATCCCACAAATGGTTTTTATCACTGTTATTTCTGTGCAAACCACCTCCAGGAGAGATATGTGTGTGTAAAACCACATTAAAAGTGATTCTTTGGTATCTCCAAGATTACTTGCCTCTGAGAACCACAGCATCAGCCTGAGAGGTTGAATTACCCACTTCCTGGGAACTAGATACTGTAAGGAGGAAGGCACAAGTGAGGGACACTAATGACCATGCTGTAATTACAATGCAGGAATGGGAACCCTGCAGGAATAGATTTGGAGGTGGCTGTGCTACAAGGCTTACTCCATACCTGAAGCCTACTGACCATAACCACTTCAGCCCATCCAGTTTTAAAGTGAGCTCAAACTTTCCATCTAGAATTCTAGTAGTGTTTGGTATTTGATATTTTGGTACTTTAAGTACAGTAAAAGGACTAGAAGCTCAGCCACTTCGGGGTCTGTAAGTGTGGGCACCTCAAGCACTCCCACTATTAGGAAAAAAACCCCTCCTTGACTTCAAGGAGGTGAGTATTTCATAAGATGGAAACTATTGCAACATTTGTTTGCTGCTATTTTATGTTTAGAACAGCTGCCTAATATTTCACCACGTGCATAAATTTAGGTGATGCTCATAAGTCCACTATGTAAATTCTACCTCAAAGTATATTTTAAGAATAATTTAAACACAGAAAGATTAATTTATCTCTTTGTTCTTTAGGTTAGAAGACATTAAGATGAGTAATTCTGCTAAACAATATTGCTACTTGTTTGAGGCAAATGAGCCAAAGGAGTCTTAAGTTTCAAAGACCCAGCCTATTAAGTTTCCACTTGAAGTTAGCTTTGATCTCTAGGTTCTATCTGAAGTCACTTAAGATTGATTTGTCCCAAATGACTTCCACACACATGCTCAGCTGCTGGATTCCTGTTGTGTGGATCCCTGTGTGGAACAGGCTGACCAGCAGATGTCCCCAAATTCTACACAATCACACTTTCAGCTAAAATCTTCAGCGTCCTTTTGCACGTTCCAAAGGATGAAGCCACTTGAGGCCACAGATACTCTTGCTACTTATTCACATTCTTGTGAAAACAAGTTCTGAGGTGGGGAAAGCTTGACTGCTGACACAAAGCACCTCTATTCTCATAGAAAAATTGTTTGGATATTGGTTCACTTTTTATGACGTGCTACCACTGATTGTCCCTTGTTTTCTTTTCAAAAGCACTCTAATTTTTTTTTTCCTAGAACAGCAATCCCCATCCAAATATGACCTGTAATACTTTTATCTGGAGGTTCAGTCACAGGAGGCAAGACTTTTTCCAAACTACTATCAATGACTTTGACTTGGACATTACAAAACTCATTAACTACATTCTTTTTGTGCATCAAATGCTGTTTTTACAATTCCCCACAAACTATTTTAAAGCTGAGGAGCTTGCAGGAGGTTGTAGACACGAAGGCTGCTTTGTGGTGAAGGAATGAGCAGAGGCAGACTAGTGAGAAATACAGGGGACATACTGAGCCATGCACTGTAGCTGTGTCTTTCCTCCCTACAAACACCAGAAACTCACCTGATTTCTTCTAAGACAGACTAGACTGGTATGCAGGAGCAAGAGGAAGAAAGAGTCTAAATGATTGCAGATTTGTTTAGAACATGAAGATTTTCTTCTTAGGGGCACAGAAAATTAATTCCTCTAACTCCACTATTAGAAGAACACAGATACAAACAAAAGCATGGGAACCCACCCCCATGAAATTAAAGACAACTGCACAAAATGAGGTGGACTGGCATTGAAAGTTTATCCATTTCAGAAATCTATACATTTAGATACAAAAGGCAATTACACAAAAATTTACATATTTGCAACTCTTGTATAACACAGGTAAAGAGCATGTTATGGTTTAAATGGATGTTTACAATTTAAAAATCTTCTGAGTGTAAGGTTGAGCAAACAATCAAATATCTGAATAGGGCCCCAAAGAGACATACTATAAATAATATTGTCATGACACAATGAAGTCAATTATTCCCAGACAGAGAAAATCTTACTCTGTAGACAGTTAGGTGTGAATATTGCAAGAAACTTGAACTTACTCTGATATACATAAAATTATTTGCCAAAAAGTTTTTAAATGCGGTCTTGGCTGAGCCTTCTTTAGAGAGGATCAATGTCAGGGTAGTGCATGGCAGGGATACTAATTTAAAATAAAGGAATAAGACTCAAAACATCCAACATTCAACAGAATCTGAATTTTAAGTACTTCACATTCTTTACACACCTAAGCCCTATTGCAGCAGGAACAGAGATTAAAAAGACTGATATTGTGTGTCTGTGTCTCTTGAAAAAGATAGAGGCAGAATTTCCTGCCTCAATTCCTGTATATGATCCTCATAATCCATCTGATTAGTAAGGAAAATTCCTTAGGGACTAAGTCCTCATTTATTGTTTTAAAAAGCAAATTCTTATTCTGTAATTTATTTTTTTTTAATTTTAAAGTTGTGACCATCTAATGGTAACAAGATTAAAATGGACATATATAAACTTTGAAAAGGTAACAGAAAAAGTTTATGAATACAAATTCAGACTGATAAAAACTAGATACCTTCTCCTGTTTCAGAAGTGGCAGAATTTTTTTACTATTATTACAAGTCTTGTAAACATTATTAGAGTATGAGATGTTATGACAATATTTTTTGATCAACAGAATTACTTAAGAAGTTATTAAAATTAATTTCTCCTCCATATTAAAATTCAGGAATAGAGTAATTTTGGCATAAACATCAAGCCCTTGGATTTAGGATACCTGTCCCCAAAATATTAGGGAACAAATGTTAAAAGCACCCTGGTATTGTATATCACTGACAACAGATTACAGACAGATTTTTGTTTTGCATGCAACTACAAACTGAGTAGAAATTTTAATAATAAAAGAAGTCTTGGTAGCAGACTAGGGTAGTGTGTTTTGCCCTAGAACAGAAAAGAATGCAGCTGGCTGACAACAAAATGTGACCACAAAGATTTTTGGATTGATAGTAGTACCACAATCATGGTTTTAGGGTTTTTTTTGTGCTTTGTTTTAAAGAACCTTTGACTATGGGAACGCGAGTTCGAGCTGCTAGTTGGAATTTGGAACATTCAAATGGCTCCCTTCCCTTCCCCCAAAATCTCAAGCAGCCCCTTCTCTTTTCTCATACCCTTTAAAAATACCAGTGGCACAAACCCTTTCCAGTTCAGAAGTAGGTCATGGAGCTCCCATGAAAGCCAAATCAATATTGCTCCACTCTTCTCTGAAGTGCATGTCATTAAAGAGTATGTGGGATGCCAGACAGTACCTGATAGTGATTACTGTACTCAGAAGGTACAAGGGTATAAGAGGTGGCTTAAAAAAAAGCCTCATTTCCTGATCATCTTTACCTATAGTAAATAAAATGATTTGCACAGAAATCTTCATTATGTACACATCAGCTATACAAGTAATACAAAATATCTCAGTAGAGCACCAGTGCTGACTTTAGGAGTAGTATTTCCAAGTCAGAGTATTAGTATTCCCTGTCACAAATAAATTCTGACATACTTTCAGAGTGTCCATTTTCTAGATCAGCTGTATTCAGATCACTTCTTTGCTCATGTGCATCTTCAACATTCCAAGGAGATTAGTAATAGCAGCAGTTTTATAAAAGGTGTGGGTATCTTGGACAGCTTTCACAGCATAATCAGTTCAGATCTTTGTAAAATCCACTGATCTGGACTCTAAGGTTTTACCAGAAGTTCATTAAATGGAATTTATATAACAATTTATGAGAGAATAAATGGTGGACACAGACTCAGTCTGTGTGTGCAAACAGCAGGATGTCCAGCTGGCAGGAGTTCTGTCCTCAGGGGCAGCAGGGTGTCAGTGAGCCATGGCTGTCCTGTCACCTTGGCTTAGAGTAGCCATAAGGACACCTGAGAATCAGGCTGTCATGACTGGGTAAGACATGAGTGCTGTAGTATTCCACCAAACTTCCCATGTTCAAAAACAGGATGTCTGAATCCAGGTAAAACTTGCCATCCTGTTGTAGAACAAAAACATATGTAACCATTGACAGTAATGTTTCCAGATCAATGTCTAAAGGAAAAAGTTCTGATGATGATGTTCTGGCCCTAAGTTCTTTCAAATACACTATTCCTTTGCAAACTAGTCCATCACACAAATAAGTCCAAATTAAACTCAGGAATTTAGTAGGATTTGACTGGGGCTGAAATTTATGACAAAGCAATTAGAAAGCCCAGATCTGAGTACTTGAACTTTTATCCTAGACCAGGTATTTGTAAATCAGCTGATTCTTACTGTCAGAGGTGGGAACAAATTTAGACTTGAACTTGCTAATTCTGATATTTACCTATATGCACCCCCCCTTTTAATACACACAGACATGTATAATCTAAAGATACATATGTAGTGCAGCTACTGACCTTTTCAAAGATTCTGTAGTTTCTCACTTTTCCTGCAGGTTCATCCCATACAACCAATACCTTGAAGAAGAAAAATGCAATGTATTCAGTCTATGGTACCAAGCTCTTCTAAGTCAAGGTATTATTAAGGAATTCATTAAAATTCAGCCTAAAATGTTTTTTTCACAATCACTGATACTACCATAGGGATTTCTCATATTTGCTTGCTTTAAGAAAAGACCACATCTAAATTGTTAAGTACTTAAACATATACAAAATGCAGTATGTCTCAATCAAGAAGTTTTTTGGGGGTTAGACTCAAAATTGCAATTTACCTTTCCAGGCTTAGTAGATGAGTTCCTAATACAGTACAATCCATTTTGTGGTTGTCCTTGTGGGCTACTAGCTTTAAATATCCTGAAAAGAATAAACAATGACACATATTACAATTATTCATGTACATGACATGTTGTTAGCATTCATGTAAATCAAATACCTACAGTCTTAAAATTCTCAATACAAATATCTGGTTTGGGTGTAATAATTCATAGTAGATCATAGCTGAAAGAAAGCCAGTGTTGTAGCACCTGAACCAGCAGTGCAGCACAGATCATCTGGCTCACTGGTGCCCTCCAGCATCCTGGCAAAACAGCCTCCTCCAGATGGAGCCAAATCACATTGCATCCTCATCTGTCAATTGATATGTGAGCACTGAACTGACTTCTCTAGAACATGATTTCTGTTAAACATTTTAGTGCATGCTTTAAACACAAGTTATCAAAATTATCTTTGGACTACGGTTCAGTACAGCTTTTTGTAGGACTTCTAAAGAACTATTTTAAAGTCACATTTTACCTTTCAACTTCGAAGGATTCAGAGGTATTAAGAAATATTGAAAGAGGCAGCCCAACCTGCAAAAAATATAAAGAAAATAAATCACCATTAAGTCAATGACAACTCAAAACCCTAGCAACTTTTAATGCAAATAAGCTACAGTCGTAATGTAAAATTATTAACAGTGATTTAATTTTTGCTTTTCGCTTCTTTCTCCTTTATATCCAATCTTAAACTCTGTAACTTATCAAGGCATTCACTAAAGCTAAAAAAGAAATGAAAAAAAAATTACACAGCACTGTATTTTCAGGGCACTACTCTTGTCCTGAAATAATGCATTTTAAATGTTCCCAAAGATACACATAACCAAGGAAAACAATATTCTTTTAGAATGGATCATCTGCTTCATCTTACTTTTTCATAATCATCATCAGAGTCATCATCAGGTTGGCTTGGCTTGGAGGGTAGTGCTGGTTTTTCAAACGAAAAACTTCTAAAACTCTGCCCATCTGGTGGTGATCTCCTGGCAGAAACAGAATGAAAACTGAAGGATATCTCATCAGGAAAGCAGAGCAAATATACACAAAACACTGAAGGAATAGCAAAACTAGAACTGAAGTTTCAGTTTAGCCCCCAAATCATGGAGTCCTAGAACGGTTTAGGGTGGAAGGGACCTTAAAAATCATCTTATTCCAACCCTCCTGCCATGGGCAGGGATACCTTCCACTAGAGCAGGTTGATTTGAGCTCCATCCAACATGGCCCTTCCAGGGATGGGGCATCCACAGTTTATGTGTCAATCTGTGCCAGTGCCTCACCACCCTCCCAGTAAATAATTTATTCCCAATATCTAATCTAAACCTACACCTCCCCTCTTTCAGTTTAAAGCCATTCCCCCTTGTCCTAGCACTCCATGCCCATGTCACAATTCCCTCTCCAGCTCTTTTGTAGCTCTTTTAGGTACTGGAAGGTGTTCTAAGGGTCTCCACAGAGTCTTCTCTTCTCCAGGCTGAACAATCCCAACTCTGTCAGCCTGTTCTCTCAGGAGAGGTGCTCCAGCCCTCAAATCAGCTCAGTGGCCTCCCTGGACCAGTTTCAACAGTCTTTCTTGTTTTGGGGGCCCCAGAGGTGGAGGCAGTAGTTGCAGATTAATTTAGATAATCACAGATTAATTTGAGTAAGGAGAGACCTCTAGAGATCATTTAATCCAAGCTCCTGCACAGAAGAGGTCGAACCAGATCAGCTGGATTCACTGCAGATTTTCAAATAACAGGCAAAAAAAGCACAACACAGAGAGGGATGGTGCAGGGAAGAGACACAGATGTTGGAATGAATCTGAGTATGTCTAAACTTGTTAATTAATAAGTGACTGAGAAACAATAGTGCACTGTGTTTTCATACTTACTGTAACTGGGGACATAAAGATTTCTCTGTTCTGGGCTTGGCTGCAGGGGGCTGGTGGCTTGGCACAGGTGGCTTTGGGAGCACTGGTGGCACAAACAGTCCAGGTTTACCAGGTTCCCTTGGCACTTTGGGCTCTGCTAGCTTTTCAGCAAGCTGTGACAACTTGGGTTTATTGCCTGGCAGAGGAGGAGGAGTCCGTGGGGAAAGGTTTAAACTTTTTAACTTCTCACAAGCTTCTGGAGGAGCAAGGGCTTGGGCTGGAGGCACAGGCTCGGGAGGCAGCGGGTGAGACTCTTTGCCACTTGCAGGCTTTTTGAACACAGGTAAAGGGGGCACAGGGGGTGGCTCTAGTTTGATTTCAGGTAAGCTCCTCTTAGGGGGTGGTGGAGGTACTGGTGCAGTTGGTTTGCCAGAGTAGGAATGTGCCCTTGCTTCTGAGTAGGGAGATTTCCTGACGTGAGGAACGGGTGGAGGTGGGTACGCAGGGGGCAGGACCATATCTGCAGAAAGAAAACCAGAAAAGGTGACACACTGAGGGGGAATACAGCATGTCATCAAAAGAGACTGCTCAAATCAATTTTCTGTGTGAGCTAAGATATTTCACTGGCATAGGGTCTGACAGTACTCAACATGCTGGACAAGCATTTACCGTTCAGCACAATTCTGAAAGTCATAGGTAATAAACTCCTGCTGTTTTTCTTCAGGCATGGCTTATGATGACTTAGCAAAGACTTTTCACTTTGTATCTGTTTTTTCCTTAAAAGCATTCCCGCTGCTCCAGACTGATGACCAGATACAGGTCATCCCAGGCAGGAGGCTCCAAGAAAACACACCCCTAAAGGCATGTAATGCTTTCTGTAAATGGTTACCACTGTTATTACAAACTCCTGACCCTAAATACCTCTCAAGATTAGATACCTCTGCATTACTTCAGTTATTTTTCCAGCTGGAATAGTAATGACCAATACAAAATAATAACCTGGCATTCCACATGAATATTGCCTTCACTGGGGGCCTTTCACTTTTGTGAGGGGAGTCAAAGAAATCACATACCATCTTTCACTATGTCAGAAGTATCTGGCTGCAAATAAGACTCATCCTCTTCCTCCTGGTCGTAATCTGCAGATAAAAATCAGTGTGTCAGACTCTGATAAATAGTCTTGGAACCTAGGAAACCTAAGAAAAAGTATCAAGTACTTAGGGCTCCTTAAAACAGATATTTTTCATCCACCTCTCTGCTATCTAGGTGTTTCCTAAAATTTTTATGTCAATTAAAAAAGACATCTCTTATAACAAAGGCAAATCAAGTACAATGCGTGTTAATTTTTTTTCAACTTACAAGTTAAAAAAATTATTTTTGATATAATTTTCTAGCGCTCCAGCCTTCCTCAGAGAAGTTCAAATCAGTTGCAGAGACACAACTACATGGATGCATTGACAAAAGCACTTGGGAAAAAAAAAGACAATCCAGACTTTAACCCTACCACAGAAAAACTTATGGTTTTGCAATATGGAAGATTAAACAAGCTTAGTGACCTACAAAACAATTTTAATTCTTTTGCCTTGCTCTGGCAACAACAACAACAAAAAAAGGCACCACAACAAACTGCTTAAGTGGTTTCAAGGCTGCCTTCAGCTGTAAATCAGAATAACCAAGCCACAAAAAAAAAAGTTACTTCTAGGCAGTAATTTCTCGTAATTGATTATAAGAGGAGCCTGAAGGACAATATGCAGATGAATGCCCTAAAAATAGGTAAGAATAGCTGATAAAAATCAGTTATTCTAATTTTCCTAATTTAAACTCCTGCCAGGCCTATTATCACCATTCATCTTGCATACAACCCTCCCTCCCATAAAATCAGAAGGACCAAACTACAACCCCACAAGAAATGCTGAGGAGTCTGTTCTGCTCTGCTTGCAGCAATGGAACCGGATTTCCTAACAAGACCCATTCCTGCAGAATAGCCAGGAATTTCCTTTCAGGAAATGAGAGGACTTGCTCCCATCAACACTGCCCTTAGAAATCTGAAAGGGCAGATGGGGAAAGGCCAAGAAAAAGATCCCTGCTGAACCTCAAGGCAAGATTTCTCATGTTGGTTTTCACAAACATATTTCTTGACTTGGAACTCAGTTGCTGAAATATGCTGTGAATGCCTACCTGACAGGATTTCTGTCTCACTCTGAATTAACCTCCTTAAAGGATCTGAAATTTAGTTTAGGATCTGAATTTTTTAGTTTCTTTGTACCAACAGTTAATGGCACAGAATACCTGTTGCTGATTTAAAACTACAATAGAGATAGACCTTGTAAAAAAACACCAGTTACAAACTGGATCAGTTTACTTAAACTATGGGAATAACTCCTGCAGAATTCAGAAGAAATAAATAAGCAACAAAGCAGCCTTATTTATCGGTGTCTGAATTTGTCACCTTCATTTTCTGTTGAATGGTGGGAATACTTGATGTCAATGGGACGTTCTACTGAGCCATAGAAACTGTCTGCATCAGAACCAGAGTCACTGCAAAAGACAAGACAGAGTTACTGCTGTTTAGCAGGACTGCAGCACTGGAAAGGAATGCTGGAAAAGCAGAAGCAATCTGTTCCTATTTCCCCATTAACAGTCAGATATGTTGATGCTGTCTTTTAAAAGATTTCATTTCTTTTACACAAAGCTGACATGGAAACTGCTCTTTGTTTAAAGATTTGGGTTTTTCTTCATATTCTTTAAAGTATGAATTGGGAAGAGATTTTCTTCTTGGGTCTTACTGTGCCTGTTCTTATTAAACAGGAAGTTGTAGGTGCAAAAAGCCTAAAACATTACTGTAAATAGGTAGTGCAAAAGGGATAAAAAAGCAAAAAAAGAATAAGGGTTTGTACCTAAATTCTGTTATTGTTTCTTTCTTCTCATGGTAGTGACCAATTTCCCTTCTCAAGGATAGCATCCAATTCTAAACAAAAATAAAAATACAACATTCAACACATCATATTAAAATCATTAAAAGCAGATGTATCTTGTCCTCTGTAAGATCAGAGTAACTGTGCAGGGAACATACATTGAAATATATTTATCCATGACTTTTTAACTGAAAAGACTCAGCAGTCAAATGTTTGACTATCTAAAATGCTGCAGCAACCTACTGAAATATTACATTTTCAGTTTGCAAATTTCAGGCTGTTATTCCTAAAGCCATATATATATATTCAGGGTATGTTTATGGGGGTGAGATTTCACTGAACAGTTTTCAGAATTTATCAAAGGCTTAACATATCATTACTTTTTCCTTGGTGAAAAACAACTATTGAATATTTATGAAATATGGAGAAAACCATGCCATCTAGTATGTCACAGCCATTCCCTAAATTAGAATTTGAATTCACATTAAGTTAATAGTTGAAACTTCAGACATGATTTTCAGAAGAGCCCAAAGAAGCAGGTATACAAATTTCAGCTGCATTTCCAATTCATTTCGATTTTAGGGAAGTCTTTTTGCTTCAAGGAAAATGCTATTGCAAAAGAAGAAAGTTACCTTTCTTTCATCTTCAGAAGAAGCTGAAAAAAACCACGTCCTGTGCTTCTTGCTTATGTGAACTAACTTGAAAGGAAACACATTGCTTGATGTTGTCTCCTCAGCTGCCCGCATAACCCTGAAACAGAACAACCAATACAGAAACACCTTCATCTATAGTCAATGCTGCTATGCCAGGCATAAAGACTGACAGAAAACAGTTTCACTGGCCACTTTTGCCTTTTGGAAAATATCCCCAAGCCCAGAAAATCACCACAGAAATCCCCATGTGTGCATTTGCAGTACTTCTCCATTATTGTGGTAGAAGGGACAGTGCAAAAGGAAGAGCACTTGTTAATCCACCAGCCAGACTTTTATAAGCAGCTGCTTTGACCTGTTCAAGAGTTAATGAATCACATTCATTCACAAGCATCACACACTCAGTGTGCTTGTGGCCCTTATTTCAAGAAGTCATTATTTCAGAAGAGAAATCAAAACACACTTCCCATGAAAATAAGGAAAAACTAATAATAAAAGCAAACAATTTTTACACGTTTCCCTTATAAACACTTTCTTGCACATTTTTAAAAATTATTTTAAAACAAGCATAACTTAACTGCTTTCTTTTTTCTGTGTGCAAGGAATTTCTTCATTTGGGGCTCCTGGGGGGGAAAAAAAAATCTAAAAACCCCTTATGCAACTACTCAATCTAGCAATGCTTTCCATTCAAATTCTTTGTCAATAATGTTTGTCTGTGCCTTTTACTAATCAGGACCTGGTCCCTATTCCAACCAAGGTCTCTACAAGGCTGCTAGAATGAAGATACAATAAAAGGAATGAGCAGTCTATAGCATTTACAAATTCCATGGTATTGTTCACATTCATGTGGAGAGCAGAAGCTGGTGTCATGACAAAATTACAGAGTGGGTTTCTTCTACAAATTAATGTTGAATTTTTAACTAGCTACCATGTTAACAAGTGCATTCCCTTAAAAATATGCCATTGTCATGCTCTGTTAGAAAAGCTCTCATAATTTAAGAAAAGGTAATTCCATGTTCCACAAGTCTAAGAACATTATACAGTACAAGATACACCATAAAATTGCAGTGGTTAGGATCAATACAATGATATTTCTCTACATTTCCTCTTTCTCATTAAACCTTTCTTAGCACCAATTTCAACTGCAATTCCCTAAAGTTAGGCTGGACTTGTATTAGTAGGCTTTGTACTTCTGCTGCATTCAGAGTCTGACAGCACTGGCTAACTTGAAAGCCACATACTTCTGTTTTCAACTTGTTCAGTAAATATTAAGATTAAAAATGTGTAGTGAAATGAGTCAGATACTTTGCACATGCATTCTCTCATTCAGCACTCTGTAGGTGATACAGTTTCAATGCTAACTACAGTTGCTGAACTAGTAACTCCATAAATTTTCTCTTCTGATTCCTTTCTGGTCACTATAGAACAAAGATGGTCTGTCTGAAAGAATCCACATTTATCTGCACATGCAGTCTGCATTAATCAGTAACAGGAGCAAGGCCATTGCAATTCAAACAGCTCTTCTGGTTAAATTAAAGAGAAAGAAGGCTGTCCACTCACCAAGCACAGGAAATGTCATATGTACAATTTGAAAGGAATACATTTCTTGCAATCTGAGATCAATGGTTAACCCAAACAACAGATGTAGCTGTGTTTAACTTCATTAGAAATGAAACCCACAGCCTCTAGCATTAAGTAAGAGGAGCTTGGGTGTTTAACAACTTCCTTGGCACTTACCTGTTGTAACCTTTCAAAGAAAATGCACCCTGGGGAGATGCAGATGTGCTGCTCTTAAAATAGTAAATACATCCCTCGTGGATAATCACAAATCTCAGTGGCCCTGAAAGGATAAGAAGTGATCAAAATATAAATCCAAGGGCAGAAGAACAACTAGAACCTCTTAGCATGTGTAGAATTGTTGTTAACATCTTAGTAATCATATGAATCACTGTAAATGAGCACAAACAAGTTAAGTGACAGTCAGTTGATGACCAGTCACACAGTGAAGCTGTCCATTTGCAGAGTTGCAGGACTAAGGGTAATATTTGATTCCCTCACTTGAGAGGCAGCTGATCTGAAAACTCCAAAAGAAGCCTCAGAGACTGCAGGCCTGACCCCACCTGTGCTCCTTTATTAGAGGAATAAGCAACAGCAGCAAGGCAGCCACAGGACACAAACACATATTTACATCCATCCCCAAACCATTATCTCCCTTCACTTCTTTCACCTCAAGTACATAATCCTGCCAATAAAATGATAGCCTGTTTTCTTTTTTTGAAAGAGGCCAAGACACCTTCCTTTATCAAAGGCAGTAATCTTTGTCCTTAACTATATAAGTACAGTTTCAGTATAAACAGGGATACCAAATGAACAGCATATAAATAAACCCAAAATATGAATGTTTCCCCATGCAAATAGACACTGATTTCAGAAGAAATTACTGTTATTAAATACAGACCAATGTTGGCAGTGAGAAAATTTCCATTTCACAACAGCAGTGGGAGATGGGAATATTTTTTCCAGTACAGAATAACCAACTGGAAAAAAAAAGCTGAGTACTAGTTTCTTTCAGAAAAGAGTATTCAAAATCAGTACATATCCTGGGAATCTGTTTGTCTTGAAAATCTTACTTGTGAAGGACTTGACAAGAGAACTAAATAAGCAAAATAAAATCAACCACAACACATATTATCTAAGATTTAAAGCTGCAAAACAATTAAAGGAAAATCTTTCAATATGAGTCTTTCATACATATATTCCAGTAAAATTGTATTCCAATACAAAGTGGAAAAACAGCTTCAACAGTCTGCTAACACAAAATCTGTTACTGGGCCCAGGGGCAAGCATTTAAAACATTTAATTCAGTTAATACCTCATTCAACTTACACTTCAGGATCTGCAGCTGGGTGCCTCCTTTTTTATGAAGATAGCCTGACTTGGTGACTCCTCCAGGCATTGTCAGAAGGTTTTGTGCTCCAATTGCCTTCATTGGGACTGGCCAGACCTGCTCCTGCGAGGCCATCATTCTGCAATTTAGAATAATTAAAAACAGTTTAAAACTCAAGATTTACTTTAGGAATGAGTACTGAGAAGCAAAGCTTGTTTCCTTAAACAAGCTTTCCAAACAAGTAATGTGGTTCAGCACTCAAGAATGTAACACAGACAGGGTGTTCAAAGATTCCAGGAACTTTGTAATGTATAAAAAAACGTGGTGCAAAAAGCCCCAATTTATTTTTATACAGCTCTCAAAAGTGATTGACAGTTGTTGAAACAAAGAAAAAGTGCTTAGTAAATGTTACTTAAGTATTTAAGTTTTAAAAATACTTCAGATAACACTGCAAGACTTAATCAGGCAGGTGACTGGAAATAAAATTGGTTTCTTCTCCCAAGTGCTACATGACCCAGTATATACAGAAAATGTTATTTTCTGTGCAACAAGGAATGAAGTCAAGGTTTAGTAACTGCAGCATCCAATACTACTTACTCCTGATATTTACATGTTTTATTCTTTAACTGAAAGGATTAGTATATAATCTCATACTGTATGTTACATGTGACAGCATCCTGTGCAAATGAAATTCCTCTCAGATTTCTGCAGGCCTCAATTTGATTTATAAATCAATTATTTATATAATGCTCCACCAAGCATCTCTGCAGTTAGCACTCTTACTGCTGTCATCTTAAACCAAACAGATTCGTTTCTGAGGTAGCAACTTATTCTGATATACCAATATGAGCCCTTTCTTTCTTCAACTGCTAACAGAACTAGGCAAAAAATCCTACTGTGTCATGGAGAAAAGAAATCACACATGGATAGAATGGGAATTTTGATCTAGACATAAAAGGACCTGTTACCATCAGGTGTAGGGCTAGAGACCTTTGCTGGTAAAAGACAAACAAATGAAGTTCCAGTTAATTAGTTTCTGATAAAGGAATGATGGTTTAGAACTGAAAAGCTTTCAGTGCAGAACTGAAATTTAATGGATCTTCTTCGTTTCTCCTTTTCCCAAAAGGGACAGTAAGGGAAGTAAATTGTGAGGCTCACACAGAATCCAAGAGCCTCAGCACAACACCCTATCCAAGCACTTGCCCCTCCAACCTGATGGCTTTTTCCATTCTGAAAAGAGTAAGGAAGTGTTTCAGATTTGTTGAGGTGCAACAGCAAAGTGTGTATCTAATGTATGGGTTAGGGAAAACAGAAATACAAGACAATGGATCTTGCATTTAGGATGAGTTTAGGATTTAGATCTAACTGTTTGCCATTTGGTGATGACGCATGTGTGGGAAAGGGTGGAAATTCCTAGCAATTTCTACCAGGAGAGTTTAAACTAAATTAAATTCTCTAGGCAGCATAAAAGACTTAATCACAAAAATTAGGTTTTGGTGTTATGAACCCAGTGTTATGAAGCAGATATAGCCAGAGAAGACAGGATCCAAGGCCCTAAAAAGGCTCCCATAGCAGACACGTCAACAGCCCATGGTATCCCAGTTTTCCTCCAGGACCTCCCTGCTCACCAAAAAGTAAGTTGTTTTTGTTCTACTCAGCTATATCCTTCCTTCTCCTGTTTCCTCCCTGATCTTATTAAATGACTGAGATCTTTCCAAGCTGAGTTATTTCCTCCTTCTCCTCCACAACGAAATTGCTAGCAACAGCAATGTGTCCAAAAAGGAGCTACTCATGTATTTTAAGCTTTTAAGAATAAAAATGAAAAAATAGCAGCAGAAGGTAACATCCCCCCTGCCCCCCAAAATCCTTCACATTATTTCTCCACATCTTGCAGAAAAGTTGAAGTGAGGGAAATGGAGAGTGTTACCCAGCTGGCTGCTGACACCAAACCACATCAATACTGCTAAGAGTGATTCCCTTGAAATAAGGATTGCAAAGGCAAGTCCTGGGCTTATTCTTTTAAGAATACACATATCAGTGTTTAACCATTAGAAATTAAGTTACTTCTGATCTGTTTCTAGTTATGTTCAGAAAATAGACTAAGTAAAAATGAAACCTTTTTATTCAGATGAATATATTCTGATGCTACTTTTCCAATGCTAGTCTCAATGCCATCCAAGAGTTTCATGTTCATCTTAGGTCTTCCAATCCTCTGTACCTTTATTACAAAGAACAAAAGAAAGGACTGAAGCACCCAGTGCATGGTGTGAAACTGTTTCAGTGCTCTGTATATAGGCTGAAAACCTATCAGAAGAGGCAGAGTTTAATGTCTCTGAGAAGTTGTCCAAAACAACCAGTAAGCTGAAATTCCTAGGAAGCCAAAGTCAAACACTGGCAATAAGTATATGGTACCCTAGATAAATACAGAAAGCAGAAATATTTGTCCCAGTCATGTTTGCCTTCTATAGGGGAGTGCAGCAGTCAGACTACTCACTAAAGCATGTCTGGATGGGCATTATCTCCTCTGCCTGAAAAGCCAGATCTTAAGGCAGACAGGAAAGAAAAGAAAAACTATGGAAGCAGAGGGGAAAAAAAATCCATTTCTACAGTGTGCCGACTACGGGATTTACCTGGCAGAATAGGACAGCTGAGTATCAGCTTCTGCTTCCCCTTTTCACAATAATTTCTTATTTTGGGCTACTTACTATAAAACAGTCCTGAAAATGGAGACCAAAACATGGAACTTCCCCAGGCCAGCTAAGTGAATAAAAGAAGTGAGTAAAAGGAGACACAGCTGAAATCCATGCCACCAGCACAGATTACATGAACTGAAGAGCCCACCTAATGCACCAGGCTTTCCAACAGATTAAGAGGCAGCTAAGCCCATTATCTGGATTTCAGTGAGGCTTATAACACTCCCCATAATATCTGTACACTCTTCAAGCACTTTCATTTGCAGGCACATAGCAGATACTTAGGGAAGACTTCAGTATTCTGAGATGAAATCTTTCAGTGGTGCTGCTAAAATACATTTTAAGTACTTTGACTCTAGACCCAGTCAGATTTTTCTTCTTTTCTTGTCTGCAGAAAACAGCTCTGTAAGGACAGATGTTGCTATTTTGCATCATACTGCTGGATGAAAGCTGTCAACACAAATCTAACTTCAGAATCTTTATTGTAGGGGAGGGAGAGAAGGAAAAAAATGGAAGCTCAAAGATTTCTGTGGTCTTAGCATCTATAGTATGGTTGCCTTTAGCTCACTGAATGGTTCCTTCAACTCTCAATATTGCTGTTGTATCTTCTTTAACAGATTACATCAAGAACAGATGGATGTTGCATTACCAGGTAGGTGCCATAGCAGTCACTGAAGTCACTGTTAACTCTGGCATTACTGAGAACAGAGGGACATTTCCCAGTTGTTTCTTATGCAGTTACATTCTTACCCTATGAGCCAAAGCCCCAGTACAGATTTTCACCTCTGGTGCATCAGAGAGTCTCTTCCACAGGGCTGACAACCAAATTAACAGAAGGAGCTTTGGCTGCACTGAGTGAGCCCTTTCTGACCCTTTCCTCTCTCACAAACAGAAGGCAACATCCCATGCATTGCTTGGTGAAAGCTTCTAGTAATAGCTACACACTTTATTCCTCTTCCCACTCACCAAGGAACTAGATGAATATTTTTTAATCAGTTTTTCCACCAAGTCCCAATCCCACTGCATGTGGCTATTGAATTAATCTTCTCCCCCGCTGAATGGAACCCTCTGAAGAAGAAGAGGATGGCAGCAGTCAGGGAAAGGTCTTGCATCACTTTGATTCTCAGGTGATCCCTGTGACAATTCTATGCCTGTGAGGGAGATGAAAGGTGTACACTCCCTGCAGTGTAGCAGGAGAAACAGTAGAACAGCAGTTTCTAGGATGTGCTTCATCATTCAGGAGTGCTTTTGGAAGGACAGAACGGTGCAATCAGCACTCTGGAGCACTAAACAGAACTTACATAATCACTATTGTAACTGCTTCTTATACACAAACTGGTCCACCAGACTGAAAACCAAACCAATTTGGACTGTATTGCTAATGTATCAATAAAGTCAGCCCAAGTCTATCACATCAGTACACTTTCCTCAAACACTATCACAATGAGTCACTTTTTATTTCAAAGTACTCTGAAAGTTAAACAGCATGAAAACAAAGTGAATTCACACACTTCATCTTGTAACCAGGACAGGGCCAGTCAGATACAGAAGTATTTTCTGAATCACAGTACTGCTACCAAGCTCAAACTCTGAAGGGATGGCAGACTTCTGTTAATGTGTAGCAAGTAAATGTACACATCTGTGAAGCAATTTTCATCTCTCTCTCCTTCAGTGGATAGAGAACAGCTAGATTGAAGGCTAGGGCATAACTTTACAGGCTGAAAGTCCCTCCATTAGTAAAAGTAAAATTCTGCCAGGTTAAAAATCTGGATTACATTGTAGAAGAACACTTACCCCTCTTGGCCCTAAGAGCTATTGGCGTTCAGCCCAATTAGAGCAAATACAAGTTGATTCAATTAAGCATTGCATCCTGGAAGAGTCCTCAGTTCTTGCTTAATTTCAGCAGAATATATGGCAGATGTGATCATCTCCACATCTTGCAGTATATAGGCAAAAAAAAAAAATATTGCCCTCTTCTCTGAGACTACAGCTGCCAATAGTTGTTTTAAAAGTTCTCACTTGTTATAATAATATTTATGACCTGACCCTGTTTGGTCATGCTGGAAAGAACAAAAAACCAGCTTCCAAAACTGCAGTACAAAGAGTAAACCTGATCTGAATTTGTAACAATGCTCCCTATGCCAATTACATCTGAGAACTTTTACAACTGTAGTCTCATAAACTCTAGTCCTTAAATTTTATGTGAAAGTAAAACCCAGCTAAGCCAGATGCTCGTTTACTTCTGAATAATAACTTACAGAAATGAATGTATTCTTCAAATCATGCAGAGGGAGACTGAGGTATCAGGCTTTACCAAAAATGAGGCAGCATTACACACTGCAGAACAGGAAAAGTTTATCCTATATGCTCTCAGCAATTCTGAGTTAGAATGATTTTTCTGATTCAACCATCTAAACATTTACCATCTCTTCTTAAAACTGCTTTTTGCAGAATTATCAGGTCTCTTGTCTATTTATTAACCATTCTCCAGTACTTCTGAAATACTTCTCCATATCTCTCCTACTTTTTTTGGTTACACATTCCATTTCTTAATACCTCTAAGCTCCTTTCACAATACTCTCTCAGAAAGATTAATAGCACAGTACAAACACTGAAGTAAAAAAAGTCTTACAAGACAAAGGGAACAGAGAAATAAGCCCAACTGAGATTCACTATATAACTAAATTTACTGTCTTTAACTTGCTGCAACTTGCTTTTCTTTTCTGACAAGTTTTCGACCAACACCCAACTCATCTCTTCCCACTCCAATTCTTTATCATTTAATTTTCTGCACGAGTTAAAAGTATTTTAGCTCAGATACCATATTCTGCTCTTAGTTGCAGTCTGTCTCGACCCGAAGGAGAAAGGATGACAGAAACACAAGCCCCAAAAAGCACCAACCTGGTGACCTTGTCCGATCGACACATGGTTTTCCTGCAGGCAGCTTCACCGAACGATTGTTTCCTTTGCGATGACAGAGCCATTAACAACTTGTGACCCCTCTCAGGCATGGCAGGAACATCCCTGCACTTCTCCCACCTTTGGGTACTCCCAGGTACTACAGCCACAGCTGTAGCTGCCGCCTGCTCAACACACAAAAGCACAAGAAGCCCTGCCCCAGCTGGCTGTGCATCTGCGCTGCGGCCGAGTGACGCCGAGGCAATGACTTGTTTCCTTTGCCGCTTCCTGTTTCCCCGCGCCCCGTGGGCAGCGCTCTCTGGGTCAGATTTCCCAGCTTCCCAGGGAGGCTGGGAATCAATTCCCGCACAGCTCCAACGCCTGGCAGACACCGAGCTAGAAAGCAGAGGGGGTTTTTCCAGCGCTCGCTTGCTTCCTGCTCACCTTTCAATCAACCACTTTCCCACGGGAGAAAAAGAAAGTCCTTTTTTCTCTCAGCGTGCTGCAGCTGCCACACTGGCGAGACCCGGCTCAGAAGCGCTGCCTGAGCCCCTGGAGAGCCTGTGCCTCAGGAACTTGCACTGCACCGCAGAACTGTAAGTATTTCATCTGTTTTCTCCCCCACAGCTGGAGCTTCTCCTTCCCTCTTCAACCCAAGACAACCAAAATAGCCATCCTGAAAAATTCTGCAGCATAGACATGCTTTGGAGCAAGTCTTGCCTGTACGGTTGATGCTACACAAACCACAAAAGACAATAAAATTCAAATTCAAGAGGCTGACAGTGCACAATTGCTCACAAGTATCACCAACTGATAATGAATGAATAAATGTCATTGTTTTACACTTATTATCATCCAGACTTCTTAAAAGGATTCAAGTGTTTCACCGACTTGTCTAGATTTAAACAACATTCCAGGCTCAGTGTTTGAACAAGACAAAACCAACTAGCAAATTTCAGAATGATGGACAAAACATATACAAGTGTGTCAAGCAAAGCTTACTTCACGTATTTTTGAGGAAACAGACAATGAATCTGTACCCCAAAATAGAAGGAAGAAGTCTCCATACAACATCTCTTTTTGTAAATGACGCAACAGTCAAAGCACGAAAGAAAGTAATATTTCAGATATTGCTCATGGCTGTAGGGGCCAGAAAAACAGCTCTCTCACCACAGGGCACCGTTTGCAGGCTCTGTGGGAAGGGAAACTGAACCATAAATCCACACACCTGTTGTTAGCCAAAAGGATGCACATATCAGAACAAGATCCCAGTGCTCTTCATAAGGATCAATACCCAGATGTCTCAGGGGCTTGACAGATTTTTCACTCATAAAATAATTACAGAGGACTAAGCTCAGTGGCTTGTGAATTAAATTCACGTGCTTTATTTGTTACAGTATCAGTTACCCACTTAAGGCACACATTTAAGGCTCTAAATCTGTCTTTCCTTCCCACGTTCTCTGTTATCTAAGCATACTCTGCCAAGTCTGCATTAGCATCTTTGCAAGCTGTTTCTCCAACTTAGCAGAAAAAATAGATTTAGAATGACAGCACTTGAGTATATGCAACACTGGAAAAAACCCTTCAGTTCCTCTTTCCCTTTTCTGATGTGACACACCTAACTCCTGGTTTTCCCCTCCAAAATCCACTTCTAGTGGCACGCTCTTTGGCCCCAACAGTCCCATTAAACCATGCCTGCTTCATCCAACACATGTTCCTGAGGTACTGCTTTTCCCCTCTAACCTTTCTCATGCTGTGCTCCCTCTTTCTTCATTTTAGTACTCAGAAACGCGGCAGAACTTTTCATTTCAAGTTCCAAGATCCCATTTCAACTTCTCTGGTGATTTCCAACACTATCAAGACTGTCCCAGAGTCAGAACAGAAGACACTTCACACACACACACACAAAAAAGCAGGTGTTCCACCAAGAAACAACCAGAGTTTAGATGTTTCACAGTTTTGGGAGACTGAAAATTCTTAACCATTAACCAGAAGGATTATATTTCAAAATTGCAAACAGGGAATCTGTAAAGAGGTGAAAACTTTATGGATTTGATTGACATGTCTGCCAGGAAAGTGAAAGAGCATTAAATATATCCCCTTTCACAAAGCAAAATTCTATTATGCTTGGACCGTTGGTATAAGGTTTTCAGATTAATCTCCATTTGTTCCCACGAATTCAGTGGTGAGAAGCAGCCTTGCACCAAGCTAGCCTAGGGAGAATTTCACTCCAAAAGAGATACTCCATTTTATTTAACATTATAAGGTATCACTCAGCCTTAAAAGGAAGAACCAAAGCATCTGAAACCCACATTGGATTTCACTCCAGCAGGGCTGCTGAGGAAGTCAGCCAGTCCTCCCTGCCTTTGTCAGGAGCTGCTGGCAGGGCAAAGCAACCCTACTAATCATTAATTAATGGGATGGGAGGGCACAAACACATCTGGCAGACCGCTGTCCTTGCTGGTACAAACTCACTTGTCTCACCACAGGGCTGAGCTCTGTCTGCAGCAGGAGCACTTCCTCTTGCTGACAAATTTACAGGAAACTGCAAGAAGGGACTGCAAATAAAAGCAGCACAAGAGCACAGCAACAGGCAAGGCAGAAAAAATCAACAAGGCACAAAAAAATTAAAACAGCATGAAAAACACTTTCTGTCAGCTGCAGCAAGTCAGCTCAGTAGTTAAGTTCCACTCAGAACAATGTGAGGTTTCATACATTATATATTTCCACAGAACTCCATAGTATAATAAGGCATTAAGAAAGTAAGGAATTAACAGAACTTGTCCTAAGTTTGAGTCAGGAGTAGACTACTAGAAATTTTATTATTTTATTAATTCTACCAAACTAGTTTAGTCTCAAGGTTCTAGATGGCAGACATTGATGGAAACACAGCCATTATATTGAGAGATAATGTATATGTCAGCTGCCTGCTTCACAACTGCAGATTGTAAAAGAGCAAGTGTAAATTACTCGCCTGAATCCTTCATCTATTTAAGTAAGGCAATCTTGTGAAAATACAAATAACCATCCATCAGAATTACTTCTGCTGGGTGAACTGCATTATTATCTTTACAAAAAAACCCCCACATAAATCAGCAACAAGGAGAAGGAATGAGGCCACAACTTCCAAAAATCCTCTTTCAATGCCAAAAGAACTCTTATACTTTAAATTTCAACCATCAGCTTACTTCAGAAGAAATTAAGAAGCCCTGATAATATTTTTACTAATTTGTTACATGTACTTAAAATAGGTAACTGAAGTTATATATTATATATACTTGATAATATATATATATATAAATCAAAACCCAATAAACACTTAAAGTCAGAAAGCTTCCAAGTTTCTGCTTATACCCTAGTGGCTCTTATGTTCCAAACATCTATAGACATATTGTTGGCTTGGAACTTCAAAAAAAAGCCAGTCAGCACTGGTCTGTACTAAATAAGCCATATCTCAGAGAATGACCATATCAATTTTAAAACAAAGTTGTAACTTTTGTGATTGTTTCATCAAACAGTTTGGCACACATCCCAGAAGACCATAGCATGATTTTGATTTTGGGATACAGTTAATGTATCATACATTGCTCAAATGTCCATAAATCAAAGTACAGCCAGAAAATACTTGCAGTTTATGCATAGCTTCTAAAAAAGCAAATTAGATTGAGCAGCTGGAAGACAAGAACCATCTGCAAACCGTGAATATAAGAACATAATTATTTAGCATTCACTTACACCAGCCAGCCTTGAAAAAATAATGCAAGACTTTATACTAATATATTGTTGGGCTCCTCACTCCCAGAAATACAGTGAGGGGCTGGAGCATGTCCAGAGAAGGGCAATGGAGCTGGGGAAGGGCCTGGAGCACCAGTCCTGTGAGGAGCAGCTGGGGGTGTCTGGAGAAAGGAGGCTCAGGGAGACCTCACTGCCTCCATGCCCTCCCAGGAGGTTGTAGCCAGCTGAGGGCCGGTCTCTTCTCCCAGGTACCAAGGAACAGGATGGGAGGAAACAGCCCCAGGTTGTGCCAGGGGGGATTTAGGTTGGATATTTGGAAAAGAATTCTTCACAAAAAGGGTTGTCAAGCATTGGAATGGGCTGCCCAGAGAAGTGGTGGAGTCACCATCCCTGGAGGTGTTTCAGGAATGTGGATGTGGCACTTGGGGACATGGCTGAGTGGTGAACAGGTTGAAAGTTAAGACTCAATGATCTTAGTGGTCTTCTCCACCCTAAATGGTTCTATGAAATAAGGATTAAGATCAGTACATCTGCTTCAGCATAATTTTCAATGTTGGCAATTTAGTTTTGTGTAGCTTTTCCAGGTTTGACATATTCCTGCTGAATCCAAAGGCCCCTCAAAACCCCAGGGAGTTAACTGGGTCAAGTCTGTGCCAGTCAGATCACAGCAGTAACATTTGGAATAAACAACACTTAAAGTAGAAGGCAAGTCCTGAAGATAATTTGCTGCCTTTTGTTTCTTTTTTTTAATATAAATTCAGATACATTACCAACACTCCATTTCCATTTACTATTGAAAATAGATGAACACATTCTTTGTTCATTTTAACTGTTATTTATATACAAGGTCCTCATACAAAAGACTGTAAATGTCATTATGGCTGGGATTAACTGCTCTTTCATCAGTGCTTGTAGAACAATTTAAAATAGAACATAGGTTAAAAAAATATGTAACTAGCAGAAGTACAAACGTGATTGACAAGATCCTATTCCTGAAGACAGCTGCAAAGGGAGTTTCCCCAAAGACACACAGATACTGAAAGTGGGAGTTTCCATAAGAGATTTATTTCCTTGGCAGAAATTTTCATTTCCAACCATTTTACTTCTAGGCTGGTTTGTGATTAACTGCACACAATTCTATCACTAAGGTACTCAAAACTGATAAATTAGGAAGCACTGTTGAATGATAAAATAATTTCTGCCTATATGTCAAAACAGTTTTAAGCATTTTAGCTGGTGGACCACTGAACTTTAGTAATAGCAACATCTAACTAAAAGCTTTTAGAAATGTATAGGAAAGGGTCAAATATTTATTAGTGATTTTAAAGCATATCTGACAGGTACATTTAACCAGAAGATATCTTGCCATATGAAGTTAAGTCTGTTAGGAAAGTTAGGAAATATTTTTTCTGCTCCGTTAGAATTTTACTTCTATTGATTTAAAGTACATCAAGTGTCCAAAGGGGAAAAAAAGAAGAAAAGAGATTTAATTTTTTCTGATACTAAGGCACTTTGGCAAGATATACAACATCCATGAGTTCATTGTATATTGTGCTTGTACAAGACTAATGTAACTGAGATCCAAGACTACTACAGCTAAAGAGAGTATTGTTGATGCAAATCAACAACAAACTTACTGAACAAAGCAATTTTAAAACATTGCTGCAGATGGATATTAAAACAAACAAAAGCATATAAAGCTTATAATGTCCTTTTGAGTGTCTATCAACAAAAAACGCAGTGAGTAAATTCACAAACCCACTGACCCCAATAACAAGCTACTAATTGAACCCTAAACAAATGCAGCCAGCCCTGGTTTAGAGGAAGCATTTGATCATATAATCTGTGAGTCCTTCAAGCCTGTGTTTCCCTCTCCTGGTGGCTGCAGGAACCTTATAGTTAAGCAAATATACCTCTTCAAGCAAATAGCTGCAGCCAGCACTAAAGAGGAAGCTCAACTTCTGCTAGACCCTGAAAAAACAAAACAAACCAAAACAAAGATTTTCTATTTTTGTTTTGCTTGTACAGAGACTTCAGATGCAATTTATAAAGACACAGTGTAACTGCAAAGACTCACTCTGTACCACACTGCAGTAGGTGGTGCTGGGTTTTAAACAATTATGCAGTGAAGCATCTCACAGTATGCTGTTCTCAGACTTGGAAACTCTGACAGAATGAACCAGAATATCCAAATCAGCTAATAACCATGCAAGTGTGATTTATAGAATTAGAAGGTCCAGCTGGGTTGTATTTCTAATGGACTGTCCCCACCTCCAGCAGCTTTGAGGTTCCTTGTGCTCAAAGCCTCATGCAGGTAAGTAGGTGCACCAGAAACCTGGATTCTTTGTTTTAAATCCCAGTATGGACTTCTCCAAAGGATGTGGTAAAACATCTTACCACCTACACAAAACCCTGGCTCAAAGGACTGAAACAGGTAAGGGCATGGTGTACAATAACCAGAATTTAAGGCTACTGTGTATTTTGTCACTTAGGTAAATATTACCTTTGGGTTTTGGTGGGTTTTTGCTTTGTTTTCTTTTTTTTTTAACAAGCACCAGAAAGAAGAAACACTGTAAGCTCATGCTTATTTTCTGCAAAAGATGAATTAAATTATAAACACTACATCATGTGTAGTTGGGATTTTAAGTGAAGATTTTAAAATTAAAACAAATGTACACTGCAAAGCTGCTCCAGAAAGACAGCAGTAAAGAGACAGTTTTAACCTGGAGGACATGAGAGGGAAGAGCAAACTCATATCACATAAAATAACCATAAAAATATGTAATATCATCCAGTGGGCTTCTTTTACAAGACAATTTGGACAATGGCCTTTGCTATTTTTCTATTTCTTTATGGAAATCACTACTTCCTTCAGAAGGATGACTAAAAAGAAAGAAATTCCTTCCCCCCCAAAGCTTGTTTAAATGAACTCCAACAACAAGGATTAGCCTGACACTGACCCAAGTCTCCAGAGCTGTAGAACTGCATTCAAAAGTGAGCTCACACAGGGCTATTTTCAAGCACAGAAGAGATCCATATCAATACTTCATAAGACATGAACAACAAGAATCATATTTTACACCACAAACCAGTTTTGCCTAATCAAACATATTACTGCCATGGTGCCAGAAGTTTGCAGCAAGGCTTCTAAATAGGTACAAGCCCCCTGCATAATATTATGAAAATAACAAACCCCTGACAGTAAGACAGGCCAAAGGCAAGGATCTAAAACCCAAATTCTAGATTCTCATTTCCATCCGACCTTGATGTCATGTAGCTCTTCTCAAATCAGCTCCCTTCCCAACCTGCCCTGTATGTCCAGACACAAGCCTTATGAAGGTGTTTATAAGACTGTAACTTCTTCATTCTGGAGAAAGGACTTCAGAACACTGCCTATAATGGGAATGGATGCAATGTACTGCGCATGTGAATCACAACCTTTCCTAGATTGGTAGTCATTAATATTTCAGAGAAGGAAAACAAAGAGAAAAAAAAAAATAAAGCACTGTAACACATCTCACAATCTCACAGAGTGACTGAAAAACTGGAAATACAGAAATCCATCTCAGATTCCAGGACCTCAGTCTCTGGCACTTCAAAATTTCTCCAATAAGCCCCTGAGGTGCAAATTCTTAGGCTAGGAGAATATTCTATATCTGTGCCAAGTTCTTACACTTATCTGCAAGCTCTCCTTGGATCTGACTCTATACAGCTATTCCTATTGTCCAATTAAGTGAGCTAAAAAAGAGTTTGTAAATGGGAACACTCATTTTAAAAGATACTTCCATTTCCTTCCCATCAACACTTTTAAAAATTATTACAGATTACTACAGACAAAGTTTGAATCTAGCATGAGCCTCAAATATTTTACATCCACTCTAGTTAGAATATTCCCTCTACTTTTTTAATTTGAAGATGCTTCTGGGCATCACATTAACCTATCCTATCATAGAGAACTTGCTTATTTCCAAATCCTTTCTCAAACATCTTGTAGCACTGCCTATTCTTTCCATTCTCATGGTCACAAAGATGGTCCAAAGGTCATTTGTCTGATCCCTGGCCTCACTGACTTCTCACCACTGAAACGAACTTGTCTTTATTACAGACTGAAAAGAAACATGCACACACACATACAGAAATAAATATACCTACAATTCTTAAAGAAATGGTGTATGTTATGAATGCCAGCAGTCCTATTCTTGGCAGGATGAGCTACAAAGAATACATTGCCTTTGTGCACCATTCTTTTTTATAGTTTCCTTGAAAAGCTCTTTCAAAACAGTACAGCCAGACTCTTTACAGAGATGACCTGGTTATGACAGAAGGGCTCCTTCACAACCTCCAAAATCTTACATTTATGCACTGCCTGGAACTAACAGTCATTATGTCCAAGGAGTCTGTACAGCATTTTTTCATTTCCAGGTTTTGGTTCTATACAGAATTTATACGGCGCATGTAACATTTCCAGCAAAAGCTTTTGCAAGATTTGCAGAATCTCTTCCTGCTATACACATCCTAGATATTCTTAAGGCATTCTAAGTACAAATCACTTCTTGTACACAATGAAGAGTTGAAGCTGGATTTCACTTGCACAAAGGAAATTCAGAAATTTAGGTCAGTGGAATTGGTCCTGTTTCAACCTAAGTAATCAAACCTGACATCTTTGTATAGTAAACAGAACAGTTCATCTAGATCCAAGCCAAACAACACCACAGATGCAGTGATTCAGCTGTGGGCATTACTGTTACTACAAAATAAAAGATCTACAAAAGCTGAACTTTACAGGAGGAAAACACCCTTTCTGCACATTTAAAAAATATTTAATGCTATTTGTGTATTTTATTTAGTATATAAAATCATACAGACTGATCCACTTAACATCCTCTAAAACACTGCACATAATAACTCTATTGAAGTGCAGCTGCACTTTTAATTGTTTATCTCTACAGCCATAAAAAGAACTCTCAGCTTTGGAGGTGTACCAAAAAGCATTAAAAGTGTCCAAACTTTTTGGACAGAGTGTTTTTGGACACTCTGTCCAAAAAGCCTCCTCTTCTTCCAGAAACTTTGTGACAATCTTTCATGCATTGCAGTCGCTTATTTTTAAATAGTAAGACACTATATCAATGAAATACATTTCCAAGATACAACAGAGCTAATTTCCAATTTCTGCCAGCTACACCTCCAACAGATCAAAACCCAACAAGCCCAACACTTGAAACTACAATTATCCCATTACATACTTGAGAAAATTTTGTCTACAGAATTTTATTAAAATTTTATAAACTTGGCACTACCACAGACTAGCAAAGATTGATATAATCACAAAATCCTTGTGGATCACAGCCATTGCTCCAGTGCCACTGCCTCTCCTGTGCAGCCTACCCAAGAACCAGAAGCTAGCACGGTACAATCAAGTGCAAAGACTGCACTAGTTCTAGTTTAACTGGATGTGGAAAAATAATCCTTTAGTCAGCAAGGACAAGAGAATTGTTGAAAATTCTTCCTACCTATTATATACCTTAGAATTTTAAAGCTCACTTTTTTTGCTCCTTTGGAATGCTGTATTGTTTTTCCTCATTATTTTTTTCATTCCACTTTGCTGGAGATTAAATTGTTCAGTTAGAAATCACAAGGACTATTCCCCAAGACTCACCATTCATTTGACATCATCAAAGCCTTAGTGAATCATCTGTCTCCTGCCTTCTTCCCCCCAACTCCAAAAAAGAAACAAAAAAGAAAAAATAGATAGTGTTCTACAGAATGCTATCATGAACCCTTTCATTCTAATACAACCTCCCTCTTCTTCTAGACCATTTTTCTGAAATATGCAACATAAACCCATCAGAGTGTAGGGCACCAGGGTTAAACAGCAAATAGTGATACAGTTTATCCTCTTAACACAGGATTATTAGGAACATATCAGGTTTATAGTAGCTTTTTATGAGGACTAAAGCCTGAGTATCAGGCCAAGTTATATTTGGTCTTTACCTCCGAGTTGCTCAAAACCCTAAAATTCCAACAATAAGAAACTAAGGAAAAGGAAGTCTGCCCTATGCCATAGCTACAACTACTAAGGACTGTGGGGAGATGCTTCCTCACAACTTTGGTTTTTGTAAGAATGACACTTGAAACTCCTGATCCATGTGTCAGGTGTGTTTCTTCCACATACCTTCTCAATTAGCACAGACCAGCAAGCACAATTAGACCAAAATTCTGTTAAGGCCATGCACTTCATCTCCCAAGGGCTATGAAAATTACACAGCATGAATAACATGTGGCAGGCAAATTACTCAGTATGTTGACTAGAAAGACAGAAATAGTGCAGGCACAGAAAAAAGGATTAATTAGAAACATCTAATTAATATGTTTCCAGCCACCTAAAATGGAAAAGAACACTCCAGGAAGGAAGGGAATTGTGTAAACTTGCCAAACTAAGAATTTCAATCAAAAACACTTCTGTTTGCTAGATTTCATAGCAAAGACACTGCTGCAAATCCCTTCTGCTTGTCTTTCTCCAATAAGCAAAGCCTGTTAATTCCTTGTTCCAAAGACCTCCAACCCAGAAGAAGAGATCCAGCTCCCAGTTCAATTGCCCAGCAGAGAGCTTCCTACTACCAAGTAATTATTAAATACCATGACACTGTTGTAGCCCATTAGAACAGCAATTAGTACATCTTTAGTAATTAACAGATTTGCCACTAAGCCCTTGCAACCTGCCAGCCCAGTCCTGCTGGGGAGCCAAACCCACGAGTGCAAGTGCACAGGTGGCACCAGCAGCACTGTGACACCCTTCTCTCCCACCACCACATCCTCCCACTCCTGGCAGTCCTCTCATTCCTCTAGGACCAGTGAAGGAAGCAGAGGAGCCAGCAGGGAGGAGGCCAAACACAGCTGCTGTCCACTGAAGGAACGGGGATGCCGTGCAGCCACGGAGAAGCAGCCTGGCAGCAGGGCACAGCAGGCACTGTGCCAACACGACAGACAGCTTCCAGACTCAGTCACTTGGGGATCATCTGGTACTGTGTACATTTGCAAACGTGGTATTCCATCTTATCAGCGTTGTTTCCATCATTGTGAGAAAGCTGATCTGCACCTCAAAGCAAAAGATGTGAGATTCAACACATGCACACATCCTCTGACAATGCTTCAACTGGCCCCTTCAGGCACTTGGATCAGTGGCATTCTGAACTGCAACCTTCTTCACAACAGCTGTGGCACTTGCCAAGGGACAGAAATAAGGGCTTTTTCCTTTTTTTTTTCTTTTTTGGAGTGGGGGGGAAGAAGGCAGGAGACAGATGATTCACTAAGGCTTTGAGTATTGAAGGAAAAAAGAATTTCACTGTGAGTTCTTCCCATAACAGCTTCCCACAAATACAGTAATTGCCTCTATGTGGCTAGAGAATAGTTTGGCTATTTTCCTCCTAGTTTAAACATGAAGAGTACATTTAAAATATTCCTCTTTCCCTTCCAAATTTCCCATCCTCCTCCAGTGCAGAGTCACACAACAAGTATTTATCCAGCATAATCCCAGAAGTCTGCCATGCCTAATTTACTCTGGAGTAAGAATACCCACACAAGCTCATGGATGGTGGGAGTGGAACACATTTGTGCCAGACAATGCATCATCTTATTATTTGTTCGGACTCTCCTAAACCCAGGATGACAACTCTGTTGTATATAACCTCATTAAATTTTTTCAAGGTGGTTTTCTACTTCCAGGTCTTTAGGAGGAAGAAAACTGCAAATCTTGTAGCAAGACTCATGTGCCCCTCCTATAATGGGTGTTTTCTCTTGTCAGAAAAGCCTTTCTGTCAGCATTCTGATAAGTACATTCACCTATATTCACCTAGTCCTAATACAAGTCTCCAGTTACATACTGAAGGAAATAATTCTTTCCTAGACCCCAAACAGAGATTGCAGAGGACTGATTGTCCCATGCTCCTGTATGTGGTACATCCACTTTGACAGCAGAAATTGTAATTCCCCACGCAATGTGTACAAAAGTCTGTATAAACAAATCCCTCTTCAGTCACTTAAAATGCACAGTGCTTTGGAAACATGCCTACCTGGCACCACAGTGGAGTCTGATTAACTGACTGAAAAATTACAGTGGAAAGCTTGAATGTTTAAGCCTGACTGATTAAAGGCAATTAACAGCTGCAGATGCTCAGCAGCTGTGCAAGTCAGGTCACTTTTTTGCCCAAACATAGTTCAAAGTACCTTATTTTGATTAGTTAAGCTTACAGATCAGTTTTGAATTAGCTAATTATAAGCTTTTCATCTGCCAGTAGGACCTGTAGGCTCATAGTCCAGATTTCTTTGTGCTAAACTTCTCTTTACATCATTGTCAGGAAAAAAAAAACAAAACAGTAGGAAAAAAAGCTAATCTTTCCAGGAATAGGTACAGGACAGAACAGAAAGATTGGGAGCTCATACATGAGCTTAGATGTCTAAGGTGTACAGTTTTATCAGTATAAGGAATACCAGAAGCTGGCTTCAGCACACATGCTTGGTGAAAACAGTGTGACTACAGGTCTGTGCAAAAGGTTTAGGAGACATTACACTTCAGGCAGTGCAAACCCAGTGCTCAGCCTTACCACAGCACTCTGAGAGAAGAGATGCTCCCCTTGAGGAAATAACTGTCCTGCAGTCCTCACGCATTGAACCAAAGTCTCTTCAGAGCTCCAGCTTGGTCTAGGAGGAACAAACAATTATGTGATATGTTGTAATAGAATTACTCTTAAGCAACATCAAGGTAATGATTTACTCTTTTTAGTAGGGTTGTCACAAGATTAGAGACTAATAATTTAAGCCTTTGCTGCTTGGGTGCAGGAACTAGAAAGCTCTGAAGGGTAACCACGGTATGGTTTGAACACCAACCTCAGCTCTTGGACACATGCAACTTCTGATGAAGTTAAGGGGAACTAGGTAGAGTTTGAGGTAAAATTTAAACCAAAACTTTTTACTTTATAGTAGAGTTTTAACAAGTTTAACAAATACACCAATAGAGAGACTATCAGTCACCCAAGGTGATGTTTAGAAGTATGGTAAGTCTTGTAGAATCATGTAAGAGATGAAGGACCATTTCAAAGAGATTTTGATTTGCAGTAAGATTAACATGAAGATACTGAAAGAAACCACAAATAAAAATCTAACTGCTAATTCTATGAGTAGTTAAAAAAATCTTTATTTGTAAAAACTACTGTTTCCAGAATGATGATTAATGTCTACCACTACAGTAGCTTAAGCTAAAATTAGAACCAGGAAACAAAGCTTCCTACAAAACCACTATTTTTATGTCTTACAAGATGTTTCACCAGACAAGAGCCAGGTATTCACGACACTACTTCCACCTCTCTTCTTACTTTTTCCTTACTAAGCCGTTATTACATTAAAACCAAAAATTAGTAAAACATGCTTTTACACTTATTAAAATCTGTTTCAGGATCTGAGATGTTGCCCTGAAGTGCTGCATTAGTAAAGACAAAGTCATCTCAGTGACAGATTTCAGCAGAGTAAAGCCCTGCTGGAGAGTAGGAAGCTTATTTGTCTGGGGAAGAACTGAACATGGAAGTGGGAACTGACATGCTAAGTAAGATTTCCCTTCTCCAAGAGTTCCTGTTTTTCGCTTTGCATATCTTCAAATGAAAAACTCAATGATAATAAGAGATGAAGCTGGCATTTCAGTTGAAGAGCATTTAGAATTAAGCTTTGCCTTTGTTTAACAATTAATTATTAAGTAGCACAGCACAGGTTCATGGCTCACCTAAACAGGAATACTGCCAGCTAAACTCGACCTGAACTTATTTCCATCCGTTACAGCAGAATTACACCAAAAGATGCAGTTCAGCTGGCTAACCTGAACAATGAGAAATTATATTTATTTACACTGAGTAACAATGGAGTTCAGTGCACTGAAGTCCAATCTAAGTTCACATTCTGTCCTTTAAGAGAGAGAACCCATTAATGCAGGCTATTTCCACCACCCAGTATGGTTTTGTTTCATTTCCTTGACCATACAAGTACAAAGCTTAAGGATACTAAATTCTCTTACTTCCTTGTACAATTTGCTCTTCTCTCATTTACTTGGCTACACTTCAAAATGAGAAATCTTTTGCCTTTAGTCATGTCTGTTATGCACAAATCACCTTTCATGATGAGTCTTGCAGCACACTTCCCATCCTCTCTCTTTTGTCAACACTTGGACAAAGAAAGATCTCTGAGGCAGCAACAGTTCCAGACATGCACACTGGTGCCACTGCCTCCCAGCCCTTTCTTCCAAGTACTGCCAGAAGCAAGAATGAGGAATATCATTCCAACTCCAAATGCAGGTTGTTTTCCAACAGCAAGTCGGGACTAATCACTTAACTGGAACTTGGTAACCAGTCTTAAGCCAGGTGCTGAAAAATGACAAATCAGTTAAGACAGGTATCAGAATTATTAATCAGAACATAAAATACTAACAGCCAACTCTCAGAACTGAATATTTAAGTAAATTTCTGGGGTACATATTACAGCTTCTCCTCTGCTTCTTTTAAGGCCCTAGCTCCAATAATGAGGGATTTTAGTTTCTGGTTTTTTAAAGCTGCATGCTATTCTTCTCATTAGAGGAAAGGCTTAAATATACAGTACAGGCACATGGGAGGAAAAATAATAATAAATGCTTGCTTAAAATACAGATATTGTCTTCTTCCTAGGGACCCCATTCATGACCTGTGCATACTTGTGCAGTGCTTCTGCCAGCTAAAACAGAAACTCTAAAATTTCAGGGGTTTTGTACTCCCCAAAAGAGGCTAAATAGTAGCTCAGCAGAGCTACCAGATTTTTTAAAAAATGAATACTGATACTTCACTCAGTTGTTGCTCCCATATGAACTCCAATAGAAATTCCATTTTCTTATGTAGAGGAAAACATCTGGCACGAAAGACTTCCTGTTTGAAGAGTCCTTACAAGTGAGTTCATGATTAAAGGCAGAAATCTGACTTTCTCCTACCACTCACTTATTTAGCAAAGCTGAAGGCATAACAAAATAAGAGTCTTGGTTAAACATGTCCAATAATTTTCCTATTTGGGGATTGCAATACAGTCCCTGCACTGAAGTAATCAAGAATATCAAAGAAGAGTTTTACAGAAATCCTTTGTGCATGCACATGTCAAGATATTGTACAAATTAACAAAGTTTACTGGCAATGTCTACTACATCAAGCAACAAAAGCCCCAATCTGTTTCCATGGAGCACTCTGAAGTTTTCATGAAGTGATCATGAATGTATGTGTAGGTACTAATATTTCTAAATGCTTAATAAGAGAGTGAAAGTCTCTGTAGGCACCTAAATCCACTTTGAGTAATGAGGAATAATCAGGAATTAACGAAGGCATCCTTAAGTGATCACACACTACCATACATAGCAGCACCACCTACATAAATCAGTCAATCAAAATATAAAGACAAGAACCCCAAAGTCCTGTACTCCTGCCCTAAGAGATCCAAGGAACCATGACAAAACCAAATTTTGTGTTTTTCTAAGTTACAGCAGAGTGGTGGAGCAAAGTTGAACTAAGAGCAAAGTGTTTACCTCTTAAAAATGTAAGGATATAAAGCCAGTTTGAATTGGGAAGTTTCCTCTTTGCCAAATTAACACTAGAAGAGCTGGGTTGGAGTTAGAGACGTGCATTTTCTAGAAGAACAGGTCTAATGATTCAAATGTACCTACTGTTGCATTAGGATGGAAGTGATTCTGATCATACATGACTAATGATGTACAGTTCGTCAGTTGATGTTATAGCTTAAAATAAAAATCCAGAAAGCTTTAACCATAAATAGCTGAACAGTGAGAATTTTCAAACATTAAGAGGATGAAAACAAGCATTCCCTGGACTACTTGAAGTTTTACCTCTGGCTTTTCCAGAAAGAAAACATTGTAAGGAAGCAAAGCTGTACTTTCCCTACCACAGGGCAACTACAGACATGAAAGTTAATCCAGCAACAAAATTCAGCAAGCAGCTATTCCTAAATTTAGCCCCACTTATTAATTTCACACCATCTATCTAGATCAGTTCTTTACAGCTGTTTTAGGAGACAGATCTAGAATGTCCACTTTCCATGAAGTTAAGAATTGTCAAAGTACTTTAGAAAGAGCCCTAGCTACACATTAGGTGTCCTGAATTAGCCTGGTTAAACCAGCCCATGACTACAGCAAAAAGCCACAAGAGGAATCCTATCAAGAGGCAGGCAAGCTGTGCCCTTCTCTGCTCCTAAAATCACAGTCTGCAGGAGCTGAAGCCAGAAGTATTGCCAGGTATTGATTTCTGAGTGATTCTCTGCACTGTACATCATCCTGAAGTATCTTTCTGCCAAAGATATTCAGATGTGCATAACTACTGCAATGAAACCACCTTGGGAGAAATAAGAATTATAGGAAATGAGCTGGCACACAAACAAAATAAATAGAATATTTCAGTTATGCTGGTATGCTGCAATAGGGGGAGAACAATGTTTAGGTTTGTTTCCATAGGAATTCATGTCCCTGCATTCCCTTGTAACTATTACCTTGCTTAAAATTATCTTAAGAACAATTGTTTTCAAATTCCTGCATGTGTGAGATGAAACGCAGACTTGTCAAATCCCTTTCTTTGTAAGGAAAAATTCAGAAATTCAACATAGAAGCATATGGAGAAGAGACAAGATTGAAAAAAAAAAACTTCAAACAGATCTTGGAGAAATACTGTAGCCACTATACTGCTCTTAAAAAACAGAGTGTAGAGAAATTCTGCTATGTGCTCTACTCTAGCCATCTGAAGCAAGCAAACCAGAGACACATATGTTTGTAATATAAACCATGATAAATAATTCCTAACGTTAACAACCATACCCAGCGTAGTCATGCTGATCAAAACTTCAGGGCCTTCAATTCTCCCCTCCACATATCACAAAAGGCATAACTCAGTCATTCCAGCATAAAGCAAACAGTGTTGATAGGAGGAGAGGGGTGTTGATTAACAAGAGTTAGCAATGGTTCATAAATTTTGGAGGAACAGACAGTGACATATGTACATGTGATAAGTGTAAGAAATACACATTTCCTTCAGTACTATATTTACAGAAATGAGTCAGCCTCAGATTACCTTTGAGGCTGCCTTAAATCCCCCTGATTTCTACACTCTCAAACTCCCTTCCCAACACTGCTCCACTACAGTATAGGTTCCAAGGCAATTGTGAAAAAATGTTATGAGGAAATGCCTTCATGTTGCAAGTTCACCTTAAAAGAAGGCCAGAAGAATGCTTAGCTACACAAGAGAGGAATCAACATCAAAGAGGTTCTTTTCTCCCTTCCATAAAAAAATCCCTATTAGAAGACAAAACACATCATGGAAGAATCATTGTATCAACTAATATTTTTAAATCTAAACAAAACCAATTTATCCTGGCTGCTGCCTGGCAGATGTCAGAAATGCTCACCATTCCTTACAGAGCTATTATTAATCAATGCTACTGAGAGTCTGAGCTTCTATGAACATTCCTGCAAGGTCCAGTAGAAGCAGCAAACAAACCAAGATCCTGACCCTTCAGTAACACAAACTAGAAGTTTACAAATAGTAGAGTTACTTACATCTGCAAGTACTTTTAAGATCAGGGCTTAAGCCAGAAACAATTAATGAACACAATGCTTGCACAATGATGTACATTCCAAACAACTTATGAAGCTGTTGGAGAGTCTGACAAAAGCATAAGATACCCATTGTGTAAATCCCATGCCAAACAGGTTGGAAGATGCCCCCACACAAAGTCCATGTTGTCAGGCTAAAACACACACCTGCAATCTTGTAATGCAGAGCAATAAATGCACCAGCGTCCTAAGGGCTGTGGGGCGAAGAGCAGCACTGCAACCACCAGGCTTGAGTGCCAGAGGCACTTTTCCTACAGGTAAAATGACAAATACCTATGTGCCTTTTGGTCAGCCACGTCTGTGTTTTGGTGCTGTAAAGAAGTTTAACATTTCTTAAGGCATTTCCACCATTTCTACTTAGCATCATTACCAAAGTGGCTGCCATGTTTGGATTTCTGTCAAAGGAGACTATTTCACATCCATTTAAGAAATGGCACAAGAAAACTCACAGTTAGCTGGTCAGATTTGCCTCAAACACAGGAATTCTGGCTCAGACAGCCCTGCCCGAGCTTTCTGCACAAACTTATCTTGGTGTGTTCATTCTTACTGCTTTGATAACTTCAAACCCTTTAACCCTTTCCAGAACTGTTATCTCTGCATCTCGCTCTTTTATAACTCTTTCTAAAAAGCTCTTTATTTTCTGGACCTTTAAGCATGAAGTTGTCATGTTTTGTGGAAGAGTTTATGGAAAGCTGGGAGATTTTAAAACAAGAAAATGACAAACAGGAAGCAGTATTTAACCCACCACTAAGCTGACCCAGTACTGACTCCTCAATAATGGAATATTGGCAAGGAGTATCTATTAATCAGCTCTCCTGCAACAGCAAGATGGGTGTAAAATACTGCAACAGGAAGGGAAAGAAATGTGTTATGCCTAGAAGAAAAATAGCAAGTTAATTCTGCTTTTGTCTGAATGTGAAAGAGGTGATGAAGGAAATAAACAACAGAGGCTTCAGCCCTATATTTCCTGTACAAATACAACCAAAAATAAACAGAAGAGGTGTATAATTATTCAGATATAAATTTAATTCATAAACTGTGACACACTGACCCTCAGAGGAGAGAAAAAGTAGAAAATTGCTTCTCCCAGTAAGAAACATACCAACTTAATGCAACTAATTTCCAAGAGGAAATTTCAGTGCACAGCCAGACCAAGCACACACATTAGCAGGAGACTGTGACATGCACTCAGGAAACACTGCACCTGTAATTATGAATTCAGACACAGCACGAGGCTGGTTCAGCGCCACTACTGACCTGTACTTTGTCAGCATCAAGACTCCAGAAAATGGTCTTAGCAGACAGGCCTTCCCTGTAGGAGAGGAAACATTTATCCACCATCTCAACTCATTTGGGATAGCAGTATCCAATTTGCACTGGTCACTTGGGGATAAAAGCTGACAAATTAAATAAGCACATGCCAGGTGTCCTCACTCTCTGCTGCTCCCAAAGGCACAGCACCAACACCTGCAGATGGACACGAAGTTCATACCTAGACTGAAGTGACAGATGTGACCCCAATAAAGAGAGGGCATCCGAGATTAAAGTAGATGGTTACACTAAAGAAAATGCAGCACAATGCGTTTGTACCTTATGTTTCACTGCTGTGTTTCAAATATAAAAAGTCTTGCCTCATCCTTTAACATATATATATATTATCACTGGAAACATGCTAGGAAATGAATCCTGATGCTCCCAACTCAACACCAAAGCCACAGCTCAACACAAGTGGGCAACACAGCTCTTTCATTCTTCCCTTTCCAAAGGAAAGCAACTACCCCTTTTTTCCGCCCCAGAAGAGCCTTTCCTTTCCCCACGGGCGGACTCACACCGATGCCTTTCCTCCATCCCACCTCCCGCCTGCAGGTCAGCAGAGCGGCACCGAACTGAAGGCGTCAACCCATGGAGCAGAGGACACGAGGCGCCTTCCCGCTGTTCCCCGGAGCCGCGGGACCCGCAGCTTCCCTTGGAACCCGGCTCCGGGGGCCGCCAGCCCCGCGGCTTCCCCCGCCGGGCGCTGGGGCAGCGCCAGGGCCGGCCCGGCGCTTCCCGGGGCTCCCGTGACTCACCCGAGGAGTTTCCCGGCGCCCTCCGGCCGCGCCGCGGCGGGAAGAGACGGACACGGGGGAGCCGCGGACACGGCGGAGCCCCTCCGCCCCCGCCGGGACAGGGCGCTCAGCTCCGCGGGCAGCCGCCACCGCCGCGCCCGCCGCTCATCCCGCTGAGGGCAGCGCCCGCCCCTTCCTTCACCTGCGGCCCGGCCCGGCCTCCGCTCCCGCCTCCCGCTCCCGCCCCTGGGAGCCGCCGCTGGGAGCTGCCGGCGGGCGGGGAGCGCCGCCCCCCCGGGGCTGCCGGGCTCTGAGGGCTCTGCGGGCTCTGCCCCGGCCAATGCTCGGCTTTGTCCGCGCCTGGCGCAGCGCCGCCGAACCCAGCCCAGCCTGTGAGCCACAGCACGGTGTGAGCCGGGCCGCGGCGCTGAGTGCCGCCGGGTCTGCCCTTGAGCACCTCAGGGACCGCGACTGCTCCATCTCCAGCAGCTCCGCCAGAGCCCGGGACCTGGGAGCGGCTTTTGTCTGACTGGCAGCAGGGTCTGGCACAGTCACCTGCCTGGAAGAAAGGAGGCTGGAGCATAGCTACAAACGGTGACATTCCTTTGCGAGTGTCCCGTGTCCATGGGGAACCCCATGCAGGCACTGTCCCGTGTGTCCCGTGTCCATAGGGAACCGTGCAGGCACTGTCCCGTGTCCATGGGGAAGCCGTGCAGGCACTGTCCCGTGTGTCCCGTGTCCATAGGGGTACTGCCTCCCGTTAAATTAACACGTTAAATGTTAATTTAAGGTATACTTCTATTTCATTAAATATTTTAAATTTTATTTGGTTTTTTTTTTTTTCCATCTGCCTTTTATTACTTCCCAGGTGTTTGGGGAGGGGGACGGAAGGTGTTGTAGGTAAAAAACGAAGGAATTTGGGGGTTGGTTTCTAATTATAGGTGGTTTTTAGCCATAAAAATTAAAACCATTTTGTGTCAGGGGAGGTTTATGTTAGATATTAGAGAAAGGTTCTTCACCAGGGGGTGGTTGGGCACACAGGCTCCCCAGGGAAGTGGTCACAGCCCCAAGCCTGACAGAGTTCAAGAAGCATTTGGACAATGCTCTTGGACACATGGTGTGACCCGTGGGGATGGTCCTGTGCAGGGCCAGGAGCTGGACTTGATGATTCTTCCAACTCAGCTTATTCTGTGATATGAGCAGAGGTGTGAAAAATCAAAATTACATTTAAAAGTATGCAGAAGCAAAATAAGAAAAAAAAAATGAAAAACCTATTTTAAAATGTTGAGCAACTAAAAATGTGGGTTTTGTCTTGTAAAAATTATTACCATTTTGTAAAAATTATTACTATTAAATAATTACTATTCTGAGAAGTACAAAGTGATCCGTTTTAACTCTACTTTTGTAACAAAAACATAACTTAAAAGAGAGCACTCAATAAGGCCGTATTACTATAACATTGATCTGTGTATCATTCTGAGGCTTGTTTGAATAAAAAGTAGCAGATTTCTTTAGTGATTACACAGCTTATACTTTAACCTAGTTTTAAAGCTTTTGACCTTTATGGTGGTACCAGAGTAGTTTCTGTGGTCAGAAAATAAGGTGGTGGTGCAATATTTCCTGTCAATGCTATTTATTAGTATTTCTTTTTGTCATTCACAGAACTTTGTAGTATGAAGCAGCAAAGAGAATCTGTCTTCTGAATACAATACAGAGGGGTCTTGGTCTGTGAAATGAAAATCTCCATGTTTAAAGTACAACAGAGACTGACTAAAGCTGGAAATGGGGTTTGATTCATTGAGTTGTAACATAAGCACAGTGCTGTTAACACCTGCTATTGGATGTGAAGGAGCCTCTATGTCAACAGAGTGATAATTTCTGAGTATGAAGAAGGCATTGTGCTGGCAGAGCCTCAGGAAAATGAAGTTTCTTAAGCTTTCTCTCAGCTGCAGCCAAGAGCAGCCTGAGGTTTCTGCTGCACAAAGAGTGAGAGCTGCACAGCCGTGGGCAGGCTGGGTAACACAGGTCCCATAGGAAGACCACAACCAGGAAAAGCTGTTTGAATGCAGCTCTTCCACCGACTTTGGTGTGAGTTCTGTGTCAGAACGTCCTGGCTGTTGGTGGAAATTACAGCATTTATTTTCCTGCCTGACTAAACCCAGAACTTTCTGTCTCCAGAGAAGGCAGATTAGTGCATTAAGCTGAAGCAGGTGTGGGGAACCTTCACTTTGTTGGCTGAATATGCCCTGTGATTTCATTTTATAGGGTGCAGCCTGTGATTAAAATGACTGTGTGTGTTATTACTGGACAGCAGAGCGTGTTGGTGAGTGGGCTGCCAAACGTGCTGGAAAAGCACACTCGGTCCTCACAAGGAAAATATTCCCCACGCACAACCCAAAGCCTAGCCCTGATACAAACTGTGTTACAGCCCCTTCTCTGTCTCTCTTCTGAGCTGAATTTTGCTTCTGAAAAAGCTAAGCTTTCTGTGTGACCTAATCTGCATGCAGCAATCCAGCTGGGAGGACTCGGAGCCTTGTTCCTTCCTCCTGGAAAAGCTGTGCCCAGTACTTTTTAGGATCATGCTTGTGTTACATGAGGAAATCATAGTTATTTTATGAGTTTGCTCTTTCTCAATTGTCTCAAACTAATAAACTCATTCCTTGAATATGAAGCTTTTATCAGCTCACATAATACATACTCTTGAAATTATGGAATCATAGAATATCGTGAGCTGGAAAGGACACAGACAAGAATCATGGAATTTAACTCCTGGCTCTGCACAGGAATACCCCCAAAATCACACCATGTGCTTGAGAGCATTGTTTGAATGCTTCTTGAATTCCAGCAGGTTTGGTGGTCATTGAAGCCATCCAATTATTTTGAATTACAATAATCTGTTGTTGTGGGAAAGCATTCCAACCTAATTTTGTCAGTAAATATAACCTATAATGCTCTTATCAAAGAGAATGGTCAGGTTAGCCTGACATGGTCTACTACCAGGGAAAAAATCTGGTTTATCTCATTTATCTCTAATCTTCATAGGCTTTTGTTCTTCAAATTTGCATATGGCAAATCAGATTGAAGGGACTGTAGTTCTGATACTGCTTTCACCTCCATTCTTCCAGAATACAGAATTTGCATAACCCTCATGATGAAAAATAGGATGTAATTTTTAGCTGAGCTAGACTTCAAATCTAACAGACTTATGAAAATACTTATTTGTGAGTTCATTAGCCAGCTCACCTAGAATTCTGAGAAAGACACTGTCCCTCAATGCCTTGTGGCTTTGCTTCCTCCTTCCTGGTTCTCTTTTTTTTTTTTTTTTTTTAACATGCTTGCAAAGCCTTGGTTTATTTGTTATAATTGCCTTCCCATGTCTAATTTAGTTGACACTTGGCAAGTCTCACTTCCTGGCCTTGAGACAGAGTTTGCCTGTGGCCATCAGTCTTTTTGTTTCTTGCACAATCTCTGCTTATACCTGATTTCCCCCTTTTGATGGTTCACTACACACTTTGAGCTCCAGCTGCACCAGGAAAGTTTCTTTCCTTGCTTTTTATTCAGTCATGTGGCACAAGGAGTCACAAGGAGCCCAGTGTAAGCTGTCTGCACCAAACCAGGAACCATCCAAAGTGCAAACCTGGGGTGAGGATGAGGACAGGATGCTTGGGGATTTTTGTTTTGGTTATTTGTATTCTGCCAATTACCCTACAAAAAAAAAGCACAAAAACATGCTCAGTCTCAAGGAATGAAAGTGTTTGTGTCAAATTTCAGATACATGTACTGTGCTTGAAAAGCATCAGAGAATGACAGAATTCAGAAGCGACAGATTAAAAGCTGGAGTCCTGGGATTCAGGACTGGGGTACCTGTTCAAATGTACAACACACCTAAGCCTTTAAATATGCTCAGGCATTTCTCAGTCTGTTGTTTCCCCCAGAATTGTTCTCATGTTGGATTTTGGTTGCTGCTCTTTCTTTTAGCTGCTCTCCCATGGGAATGCAGACAAGTCTGGCTCCAGAGACACTATCAAGGGGCCCTAATGGGGCCTCTCAGAAACAGAGCAGCAGACATCAATAATGGCACGCTTCTTCCATGCTCCAAGAGGTAAAAGGATTCTGATCTTTTCCTCGACAGGCATGCATTAAAATGACAACTATTATGTACAAAGAGGGCACTTTTCTTTGTTCGTTCACTAGAATTGCCAGAGAAACTGGAAAAACATTTAAATTCCAAATATAAAGAGATGTGAAAAAGAGCAAATGTTTTCTTTAGCAATATTCTGTTGTGTTTATAGGACTTTTACCAAAACTTTGGTAGAAATACAACTTCCTTCTTGGCTTTTTTTGTTGTTGTTTTTTTTTAATGCTGACAAATACTGCAATTAATTTGTTACATAATCAATTCCAGGGCCCAACTGCATCCCTGTAGAGACAGAACAATCCATTATGGATGGAGGAAGCATGCCAGAAAAAGCAAGGCTTCGTGAAGGCATTTTGCCTATTTTGCTTTCTGGCTGAAGCTTTAAGGAAATAAACTCGCTAATACTTCTCCAACATATTTGGCTGACAGCTTGTACATCCCTCCTTGTCTTCAATATTACAGAGCTGCTGATGTGCAGGACCAGGGTAAAGTGATCTCTCTGCGGTCGTTGCTGTCGCTGGCATCACAGATTATTCCACTTCTTTTTTGCTGTGCTGCATTTGCAAGCAGATTGTATCACTCCTCTCTACAGCAAACAACACCCTCTCCTGCCTGCCTCTCAGTGGGCTTGATGGATTTAATTTGGGTTTGGCATCTCCAGGACTGAGATCTGTAATGGCAAACTCAGGGATGTCCATTTGACTAATGTGTTTTGCAGTAGCATGAAATATCTAGAAAGAACATGAACAATGTTTGAAAAACAGGGTTTTGTAAAAATTTCAAAAAAGTAATCTGTCGCCTACCTTGTTTTCAGAGGAAATAACCACACTGTGGGTAGCTGGGATATTCAATCCTTGTGGTTATACTTATTAAGAGAGGAGAAGGCCATTATTGAGACTAGAAGAATGTATTTTCCTTAACTTGCCTGCCCTTGCTAGCACAAAGTATCAACTTTTCCCACATGACCTCATCTGCTAACCTGTATTCTGGCAAGCCCGGTGAGAAACATCAGTTTCCATCACGACTTCCAAAGGAATGTTTCCTTAAAATCCAGAATGTAACCAGTTTCACATTAAGCACATAATCACAATGAGAGTAAACACCAAATTTTTAATGGCAGTGAAACACATCTCAAGGTGAAGTGATGTTTTTTTCACTTTTGAAACTGAGCAAATGGAAGATGGCCTCAGCTGCAGGGGCAGAGAATCCCAAATAACCCACAGCTAAACCTGCAACATACAATTCATGATTTGAGTGCTCCGTGCTGTGATCTCCTCCTACTCCTTCCAGCCTGCTGCAGAAAGCGCACGGTAACGGAAATCATCAGAACAATTCCAGTCTGCTCTGGTGACTAACAACATTTTCATCTGCTCAAAGCCATATAACTTACACAACTGAGAAGTTTCCAGAAGGAAATTACTACTCAGATAGCTACAGCCCTTTTAAGATGGCTCACACCAAGGAGGGTGAAGGGCAAGACATGAATCCAGCACAGCAACAGAGCCTTTCAGAGCTCTCCAGCTGCAGACATGCTTCTGGAGGCAGGAACACCAGCAAGCTTGGTGGCTACAGGTTTCAGTACCACGTAGGAGGATTTAGGTATGAAGTCATCATTAGAAAATGTGAAGGCAGACACGTCTCAGGAGCAGGCTTTATTTTGGGCACAACAAAAGGAGCAGCATCCCGGGGCTGAAGGTTGCAGCGGCACCAAAACCTTTCTAGGGTGGAGCATGGAGCTCCTGCAGACTTCTGCCTGGTGGAGGGAGCTGAAGTTGCTGGTGTGGGTGCCAAGTACTGCCAGGGAAACCAGGGAGTTTCCAGCTTTGCTCCCTAACAACAGGACACCTCATCCTGCCCTTTGAGCTTAATGATATCCTCAAGCCCTTTCTCAAATCCTTTTTCATATGTGAGCTATGTTTGCCCTGTTGCTCCCACAATAACCTTTAAACACTTGTTAACATGAAGACTTTAACACTCTTTAACACTGCTTTTAGCATCTTCCTGGCAGGCATCCTCACTGCAATCCTCCTTTTGAACTGATCAAACCTGAGCAGGTATTTCACATCCTTCAAGGATGTGGAATCTATCACTGCGTTCTTTAAAACCCAATGCATATGCAAATACATACACAGTAATGAATTTTAAAAGCTTAAAATCAAAGTAAGATAAGCCAGAACTGTTGTTTAAAAGCAACTTGCAAGAAATATAGATAAATCCTCTTCCAAATGCATCAAGGAAGCAAACTAGGGAATCAGTAGAGTCAATATGTGATTGAAGTTTAAAGTTAGCCTTAGAAAAGATAAGATCATATGAGAACATTACAGAAAAGCTGAATAAATATCTTACTTCTCTAAGAGAGTTAGGGAAATTCCCATGCAAGACCCTTTCACCTCCTTTCCCAGGAGTTCTAAGGTAATACAGTCAAACTGTGGTGTATAACCTTTGGCTTAAAAACAGTGGTTTTTGTGAGAGAGAAAGGCAATAAATGTGACTGTGATTTTTCTTTAATTGTTCCAAAAGTCAGGGTTCTACAGGCGTGGCATCTGGACCAGAGTGAATTAATAAAGAGTGCAATAAAACAATGAGGAGAGGCAATAATGTGATATGAAGGAGTCAGCATAATTCTTAAAAAGAAGACTTATGCCTCACAAGTAAATCTGCTGGAGTTCCATGGTGGAGTCACTGAGCATGTGGAAAGGGAGATCCAGCACATATGGCCAATTCAGATTTCTAAAACACCTTCAGTGCTGCTCCTTCTCAAGACCAAAAAAAAAAAAAAAAAAGGAAAAAAGGAGGCAGGATTTGAACAGAGTTTTCACTGTGAAAAGGGCATTTTCCTTCCTTGGGGACTGGCATGGCATTAAAGCTGTTCAACACAGTCACAAACAACTTAATAAAAGTTGTATAATACAAAACTTTCTGTGAGAAGGGAGATGAAAAAATGTGTTGATACTGAGTTATTTGGGGTAGTAAAGATAAATTCTGGGTGTGGGGAGAGACTTAATAATACTGAGCAACAGAGCAAGCTGAAATGCAGAGCACATAATTGCAAAAATCTTCCTAACAGCAAATTAAAGAGGCCCTGAGCTGGTTATTACCACTGAGGAATGAGAGCTTGGGTTGTAAGAGTTCCAAAAAGCTGGCAGTTCAATACTCAGCAGTAGTAAAACTGCAAACTGATCACTTAGTGATTATCAGCAAGGGAACCAAGAACACGTCTGAGAACTGCCTCATGCCATAGTACAAATCATCAGGCTGCACAGCCTGGAAACTTTTTAGTGCAAGATACCCCACTGCAAAAAAAAAGACATAGGAAAATGCCACAAAATGTGGTGATTGTGTGATTAGCTGTAGATCTTCTTGCTTCAGGATGCTGTGGATTTTAGGAGTTCAGTCAGCCTGAAAAAAGCCTGAAACAGAAAAACCCATCATCAATTGAAAAATATAACACTTCTCCCTCCAGAACATTCACCAATTTGAAGGTTTTGAAGAAAACAAGCACTGGGCTAGATGGACCTTCCATAGGAACAATAAAAACATCCTTACATTACCATCACTGCTCTTAAAATATGTTATACACATTGTCTCCTTGTCGTTATGGGAATGCCTCAGCTGATTTCTCTGCAGTCACCTGATGAACTGCAGTTTGGCTCTCAGCATCTGAGTCATTGTGTCATATTTCATCAGGCTCAATCCATTGTCTGGTACATTCACCGTGAATTTTGCTGGGGTTTCCTGCAAGACTCAGGTGAAGCTAGTACAAACAGTACAAACTCAGCAGAGGCAGCACCTCCAATTTTTTTTTACCTTCTCTTCAATGGTTAAATAAAAAATATTTGTGGATTTGATATAACCGAATTATGGTGACATAGCAATGCTATCAGGATGAGAGAGAACTATGTAGAAAATCATCTCAGCCTTCAGAAAGGTGGTGGAGAGGACAGCTATTTCTCAAAAGGGCACAGACAATGAAAAGGGAGCTGAAAGCTCCTTAGAAACCAAACCTAACAACCGGAGGACCCACAACAGTCTTGTGATTGTGACTGCTGTGGACATCTGTCCAACAACTGTGCCAAGAATTCAATTAATAGGCCAAGAACACAGCCAGAACTGAACAAAGGAGTGCTGTCTCCTTGGGGAAGCTGTCTGGTACCCTGCAGTCTAGCTCTGAAGAGCACACACTCTGTGACAGACAATACGGATGACTCCAGAGCCCAACACCCCACTTTAGACTGAAGAACATATCCCAAATGCAGCACTTTCAAGAGAAGTTTAAACATCAAACTGTATCAGTCCTAATGAAAATATCTGAACCTTGAACTGAGAATAAGGAAACGAGAGATGGGTGGCATTGTCTGTGATTCACCTCTTGAAAATTTTATTATCCATAAATTAACATGATGGTTTGCAAGAAAAAAAGTTATTTTAACAATAAATTTTACCCATGCCCCACATAATCTTAAGGCAGAAATAGATATGGTATAGGATGGATCAGTATCAGCAAGCACAAGAGATGCCATGGAGTTACAGAACTTGTGAAACACTGCAGTGTGCACTAGGAATACAGGAGGAATTACAGCAATCTGATTCTGAAGCCTCTCAGTCAGCTCTGTTATAATATTTATCTGCATATCAAGAACAGATAATAATAGTGAGAAAAAATGGTAATCACAAAGCATACAGTTAATTGAAAAACTGGAAGTCTATAGGAAGACTTTTAGAAAACATGTGGGCTACCCAACCACCAGTGAAACAAGGTACCAAAAGTTTCAGTGCAGCATAAAATTGTCTTTGCCTGCAAACTCTCATTCCTGCTGCCAAAAATCTGAAGAGCTCGAGCTGTTCTAATCTCTAATTTGTAAACAGTGTTTATTTTGTTTCTCTCTCTATTTTTTAACATATTATAGTTATTTCTGCTCTCGGTACAATGATAAGGCAGCTCATTTATTTTTCCAAGCCCTATATTTTTCAAAATTGAGCCAACCACATATTTTCAGCATGATATGAATTTTCCTTCACCTTGCTTTACATCACCAAGTGTTATGAAACTTACTTTCTTGCTGTTTGTAAAGCAATTTGAGATCTTCTTCTGACAGATATAATACATCCAAACAATTATTCAGCCCCATTCTTAGGTGAATCTTCTCCAGTGCATCAGGGCAGAATTATCTGGTGACATGTTGAATGGCTGAGAAAAAGAAGGGATTTCTCCTCTGCTTCTGCTCACACAAAACTCATTGATGCCACAAAGCATTTCCAGTGATTTTCTCCTCCAGGAAAGTGGAGAGAATTTTGCCTTGAAGAGAGCTGGTGTGTTTGCAGAAGCAGAACAACTCTCTGTTTCTGATGTGAACAGACTGGTGCCTGAGAAAGTCTTGGCAATTTCCTCTTTCTCCTCTTGCAAAACATCTCTTCACATTAGGAATAAAGCACAGCAAACCCGAGGTGACAGAAGCTGTCATTTACAGGGGACAATCACACAGTGCTGCAGCCCCTTGCCCACATCATCTCAGTGTGCCTCCCTCACTTCAGGCCGTGCGTACATTGCCAGGCATGCTAATGCTCTGCTCTCCCTGTGGTCACTGCTGTGACCACATAAATCATGTGAAGACACTGTAGATCTCAGTGGAGCAAAGGACAGAAAACTGCTGCTACGTTCTGCTTTTACAAATAGAGCATCTGAGCCTAGGACATATCCGGCACAGGTTAAAAATAAAAATAAACCACGTAAAGTTGTGGCCACAGCAGCTACGTTTTGGCAGGCAGTGTAGAAATGTTACCTCTCCAAACAAAGTAAGCACAGCCTTAGGCTGGGAAATAACAATTATTTCACCATATCTGAGTCCTGCATCAAACACAGCAGCTCCAGATTAATACACCAAAACTGAAATGTCCCTGTGTGAGCTACTGCGTAATGTTCCTTTGTAGTGGAGTTCTAGGGCTTGGTTTTGGCTTTCCTGTTGCACATATAAATGGCTAATATTATTTAAGATGCTGCATCAGTGACATCTGCACAGGGAAGGCAGCTATAACACACACCCTGCACCCCAGGAGCAGCAGCAGCCAGGTGAGGTCCCTGACCAGCCACAATGTGCCTCTGTTGAGGCAAATGTGTCCCATGCCTGGTCAACATTTCAAAAGAGCTACTCAGCTTACCCAAATGCACCTCCCTATTCTTTATCAAATTACTAGGGTGTATTCCCTAGATTTCCATTGGTTATGAAGGAAGCTTCATTTGCAAATAAAGTGTCTCCACTTAGCTTCCTCAATTAGGGTGTATTAATCCGACTCTTGCTCAATGGGCTTAATTCAAATGCCTAACAATTTGCATTTTTTTGGTCATTTGAGATGCCTTAAGGTATCCTGAGCTTTCCCAAGGAGGTGAAAGCTGTGAAATAGGAGCTGCACGAGGCACTGCTGTCCTTGGAGCTGTAGCTGCAGACACGGCCCCACTGCTCAGAGCACCTCCAATGGCATTTGGTACTCATCCTTGGGCAGCCAGAAGTCCCATGTGGCCATGTGCTCTCCAGCTTTTCCCCTCTACTGCAAATCAATATGCTTGATTTATAAAAGCCACAGCAAGCCTAGGTCCTGCTGCTGTGCTGAAGGCAGGGTGTGTTAGCCATTTCCTCCCCTTTTTGTGCCTCTGTGGCCTGTGCACAAAGCCTCTCCACTGACACAGTGGTCACGGAGAGCAGTGACTGTCACGTTCTCAGCAGCTGGCAGGCTCGGGCAAGCCCACAGCCCGACCTCAAGGCTCTCTGGACATCACAGGCCTGGGTACATCCTCACTGAGCACATGTCAGCTCATCAGGGGATCAGTCAGTGCACCAGCAGCACCCGCAGGCAGCTCACTCACATGAAAATCCTAAACATCCCAAATTCCCTCCACCCAAGCTTACCACAGGAGTGTTTTCCACCACAGCCAAAACCCTCCATACAGGTACAGATGCTCTCAGCAAACAATTACTGAGCCCTGGTTCCTTCTGGGCTGCAGGCAGCTCAGGTCCTGCTGTGTGTGACTGCTTTTTTCAGGAAGCCCTTCCCTTAGAGGATTGTTCTGTAGCTGTCAGAGACAGGTTTGCATGACAAGCTGCCACGGGGTGGGCGACTGCCAGAGTATGGCAGAAATCTGTTACAAGGAGAAGCTGGGAGTGAAGTTAAGATAGCTGGTATAAATTTTAGACATGGATTAAGAACAAAATAAACCCTAGCTGTGATAGAAGGCCCATTAGTCAAAGGAAATTTTAAACCTGTCAACAACAATGCAGAAAATGCAGAAGTACTAAAGGGTTTTAGTTTATCTTTGGAGGAAGGAATATGATATTCCCACATCACATGAAGATGATGAAATGTGGTCAAGTTAGCAAAAAAGTCAGATGATTATAAAAGGCATTTCTTGGGTTACTGTTACATAAGCCAACCTGCATTATTTGCACCCCAGAACTGTGGAAAAGAAGACTGGGGAGTAGCTCTGGCCTACTGTTACTTCTTGGTATATTTTGGCACTAACAACAGTAAATGCAGGTAGTGTGAAGTTCCTAAAGACTGGAGGAGTACAACTGATGCGCCAACATTAAAAATATGCAAATATATTAGGGGAGATCTGTGCAAACAAACAAACAAACAAACAAAAAGTTTGTCCACCTCAGGTAAAATAGTGGCAAAATAGATAAAGAATCTGGTGAAAAAACAAGCAGGTATTCAATATTTCTCTATCTCATCTGATAGAGATGGGGTGATACAAAATACAAATAACCCAACCAGTGCACAGATTCAGAGCTAGCTGAAAGATTTCAACAAGTCCTCCGTGAGGCTCATCATGGAATGGTATGGAAGTAAAAAGAAAATAACCATGGAAAAATTTGCAGATGACACAAAGATGGAGTACTAAATAAAGATGAGTCCAAGAGATTTTTATTAGTGGTATGGACCACTAATACATACAAAGTGGAACAAGCAAGCTAAGGAAACAAATTCTCCTTATGTTTATACTGGGAGCTTAAGACCAGTTGCCATTCTGAAACCATGCCTCAGGTAAGCACAAAATATGCTCCATTTCACTAGCACCAATTATCTTTTAAACAAACACAAGTTTTGCTTACACACCTTTCTGACTGAGTGCTGACATTTGCATGAACATTTGCACAGCATTACAGCTATGATTGAAAAGCCCAAGCAACTTCCCTAGTGTTTTCTTTTCTGCCCTCCAGCATTTGTTATCCTTTGTGCGGCACTTGAGGACTTCAGAATTTCTCTGAGAATTTCCTCGCATGAATCTAAACCTGTTATCACCTCTCAGACAGTTTGCTACAAATTGCTAGAGATTTCTCTAAACCAGATTAGGTGTCATGGTAACAAGGCTTTGGCACCAGCAGATCCTTTTCCCCTCCGGATCTGAGTGTGATGCTTCCATCTGGGGAGCAGCCTGCTGCCAGCACAGCCGTGCAGATCCTGACTCTGCTGGGGCTGCAGCACCAGGGGCAGGCAAATAAACACCCAAGAGGACACATCCCCTATTTCCTGCAAAGGCTTCCCTTCTCCCACATGGACACCCTGTTCTTTGAAGACTGTTGTACAGAGTTTCCCACCACTGCTCCTTTAGGCATCAGGTTTGCCAACATTCATTCTGCTTTTTCATAAAGATTTCAGCTCAGTTTGATATACTTTATTCTTTTCCCCAAGCCTATGCATTTTCATTCCAGTGCTCCACAATCTGTTTCTGAACAATATTTTAAAGTTTTTAAAGAAGTCAAAAGAAGAATTATTCATAAGTACTTATCCTCGTTCAACCCTTACATAAGCAATCATAGCTTTGATGAAGAGCATTGCATTTTCTTTTCACTATGTTTTATATCCATGTGATGATAACCCACTTAGAGATGTCTTTCTTAAGCCTGCTTTATAGTCTGCTTTTTCCATTGCTGTCTACACTGCTTAATCTTTCCACTGGAATATGTGTTTGCCAGTACTGAGAGCTACATTAGAAGAAATACACAAAATACTTTTTAATGTCAGTATTGCGAAATAAAAGCCGTCTCTGAGCAGCATTAAGTAATTTTAATATTAGAAGTCATTAAATACATGTGATCTAGATTATCTAGGTTAGGAAGTATGTACTATACCAGTAAATAATATGGAGAAAATGTGGCCCTTTTCACTTGTATATTCTATGCTAGGGGCCTCCAGGACACATAACAATATGGGTTAGCAATGGCATCTGCAAGCAGCAAGAGCGCTACAGAGTGATTTTATGGGCAGCATATTCACACAGACAATGTGCTACTGTGTGGAAATATCACAGCTGGCTCTGGACAAACTGGCCCAGAAAGCAGATGCAGAGTGACTGCACCAGTATTGCTCCCCACTTGGGCTGATCAGTGCAGATAACACAAGGGCACATCAGCTGGCACAGCTCTAGCACTCTCCACACGGGTTTGTTCCTCAGCCTGCTCTCTGACTGTGCTCTTTGAAAAGCTATTGTACCACAAAAGCCTACGTTTGTGCTGCACAGCAGGTCTCTGTGAGGTTCATAGAGTGGCTATAAACCTTTTATTGCAGCCTGGAGGCTGCAGGAGGATGGTGAGTTTTGTGTGCAGTGTCATACAGTGAAGGGTGTTCAGAATCCACAGACAGAAAGTGCAATCTGAGTGTCTGGTTCTTCTTCCCAGCATCTCCTCTCACGAGCATCTGGACAACAGGGGTTTGTACCCCCCAGACACACAAGGGAAGACTTGAACCTGGATTTCCCACAGTGTCACTGCCACCTCCACTAATTTAGCAGAAAATACTGGGGGAAAAAAGCTGTCAGATTCACATCCAACAGGAAGAATCTGTGTCCCACTAATACTGCCTGGTGCTCAAGGACAGGTGTGTTTCAGGACACGTGGCTGTTGGCTACCATGAGCAACTCATGCACTCCCTGAGCTGTGAACTTATTCCTTGGAATCAGAGCAGTGCTGAGTTTGCCAGTGAAAGTATTTCCCTACAATGTGATGTTGGGCAATGCTTTGCCTCAGGCTGACATTCATCTTGCAATATCACCTAGACTGTCCCTGAAAGCTGACAGCTGCTTCACAGGGACACCTGAGGTTCAGCTGAGGTTTGTCCTCACCTTGCCACATGCCAGACAGCTTCCTCATTGCCATTAGCCACTGGGCCACGCTGCTGCTTCTGCCAACTTCCACAGCACCAGCTTTAAACTGGCCTGTGCAGTTCCTGTGGACAACATTCTCTTGCCCTCTGGGCATTTGAAAACTTGCTTGAGGTGTTCTGGTGTTAAGGATAACCATTTTTTTAAATTAAGATTAAGATTAAGAAGCTACTTTGAAACCACCTCTGTCTCCAGAGAGATCAAGTAAAAATATATACTTAGAAAATTCAAGCCAGAAAACAAAATTTTAAAGTGCTGACAAAACATAAAAAAACACCTCAGGTTTATGAATTTTCTTCATCCACTGAAACTTAGATTTTGTATCTATGTGTAACTTAAGAAACAATACAAACATATAAATGGGATTGAAGCACCTGCTAATTATTGGCTTTTTTCTTCCTGAGACCAGCCCAAATGATAGTCTGATGTTCTGCAACAATAATGAGTAGAGGAAACCAACTCCCCAGATTTGCCTTTGAGGGGCTTTGGAAGAACTGACTACATGCAGGTATCTTTGATTTCATCCAGAAGAGAACATCACAAATAAAACACAAAGAAGTATTTCTATCAGGAAGAAATCAGCTCTTGAATATTTTGATTGCTTTCTGTCTGTTGAAAATGCCACAAAACAAGAGCAGAACATTGAGGTCAGGACCTACCTCACATCTGAGATAAGCAATTGTAAATCTGTGGTTTTTTACAGGACAGGAGACAACACAGCTGCTATAGCAAGAAAAGTGCATGTCCCCTGCATGGAAGGTTCTGCCTTGACAAATGCCATTAAATCTCTCTCTCAGCACTGCCTTTCCTGCCTGCAGCTGTCCACCTGACCCACGTGTGCTTTCCAGTGACACCAGGGCAGTGCTGGGCTGGGACAGCCAGCTCACATCCTGCACAGCTGGGACACAGCTGGAACTGAGACCCCTGGAAATCAAAATACTGAAAATCGGAGTAAAAGTGTGAAGAAAAGCTGTAGGAGAGAATTCAGAACTAAATGTTGGTGACCAGGCAGGACTAATCCACCTGGTGACCAGGTATGAGACATATTACAGGGTGTTAAGAGCCATATATTGACCACACAAGTTGGGTGTCCAAATTAACTGCATGAAAATCAGCTTTACCTGAAATGACCAGCATTATGACCATGAGATAAGGGAAAATTACTAAGTTTACTGTCAAATTATCTGAAAGAATAAGACATTGGGAAATGCTTTAAACAGACTTAGAGGGGAGGAAAAAAAAAGGTGAAGAAGTGTGGGGACAAACTGATCTTTGTTGTAGCTGCTTAGGGCCAGAGCCTGAGTAGCTTTAGAGACTGAATTATCCTCAACTCTTAACAAATGATCCTTTCAAGTTATGCTTCAACAACACCATCTGGGCAGTATTTCAGTATGTGCTCTGTGGGCAGAGACTTTGATGTCCAGAGTGTCAATCCTGGGCTTTTCAGAAGGCACTGCTATCATTGCAAAAAAAATGTTAAGGGAAAAAAAAACCCACCTTCATAAAACCCCCTCACACACAAGAACAACAGGAAAGCCTAGCTGAAACCACACCTCATAAAATTATTTACAGTAACTGAGACTGAGGCCAGGGGAGTTATTCCACACTTCTACCATCACAGCTGTGATAGTTCAGCCTTCAGTCTTTGGAGAGTTGAAACACCATCTTGTATCAAAGGGAAATCACTGAAACTCAAGCTGTAGGGTTTCATATCTTGGTGCAGATAGAAAGGCCAAGCAAAACAAACATCGGAAAAGATCCTGAGAGTCAGCAGAAACTACATTATATCCTTCCCTTATTAATTCGTGTTTATTTTATCTGTCTTTCCTTCTGACTTTTTTCCTAGACAAAAAGGCTTATAACCAGACTAGCTTTTATTCTTACTTCTGCTTCAGTTCCAGTTAAGACCAGTAATAATCCCTAATAATTTGGTGGTCTTGAACTTTCCAGATAAAACAGACAAGCCTTAAAAATGGAAAAATCCTGGCTGAAAAACCTTTCTTTAATATCCAACCTAAACCTCCCCTGACAGAGCTTCAGGAATGGCCTTTCACGTCCTGTCACTGTCACCAGAGAGAAGAGATCAGTGTCTTCCCCTTATGAGGAATTTGTTACTGCAATGAGGAATTTGTTACTACAAGGTTACCCTCAGTCTCCTCCAGGCTGAGCAGACCAAGTGCCCTCAGCATCTCCTCACACAGTTTCCCCTCAAGGCCTTTCACCATCTTTGTTGTCCTCCTTTGGACACTCTCTAACAGTTCAATGTCTTCCTTACATTGTGGTGCCCAAAACTGCACCCCATGTTCAAGGTGGGGCTGCTCCATTTCTGTGTGTCAAACACCAACAGAAGACAGCACACACAGACGCAGGTGAAAGACCACAAAAATATTCCCAGAGCCCTACTCATGGATATGCAATGGGATGGACAGTGGGAAACTGAGGCTGAGGGGTCTGGCAGGCTTTGGGGGCAGTGCTGGGAGCAGCTGCCAGGCACTCACCCCACGGCAGGAGCCCGAGCCTCCTGCTGCCAGAAACAGCTAGAGCTCACCTCATGCAGGTGCAAAAAAGCCCTGTGCCAGAAAGATCCCTGCCAAGGGAGCAGTGTGGCACCAGGGGTCAGGGACAGGAACTGCTGCAAATGGGGCAAGTCATACTGGGACAGAAGGGAGGAAAATGCAGTGACACAGCAGCTCTGCTGGACCCGGGAGGCAGCGCTGGCACTCTCCATGGAAGGGTGGAAGTGTCCTCATGGGGAATGAACGCAGGTAAAGAGCAGACTCTAATTTCACCCCTTAATTTACCATGTACTATGTACTAACTGACATCACAAATAGTCCTTGTTGTCTAAAATGCATGCCATGCTAAACCACATTTTAAACAAGTGATTAAGTCAAAAAGACTAGATTCTTCTCTGGCATCTTGGATTAAGCACCCAACATACTCTGTAAAAATTATGCAGTGTAGGAGTACAGTAAGTGAGTTTTACTAATATGTTCCATTCAATTGTTATTATGAAAAAGGAAATTATCAACAGCTAAAACACTTTTCATTTGTTTCCCATATTGTTCTTCCTTCTCAAAAATGACTTGCTCAAATAATCTTCACAGCCCACACACATCCACCTTTCAAAAAATAACAAAGCACCAGCCCATGTTTGACTTGTTGGCCTCACTTCTACTATTTGTAGTGACAGTCTTTTTATTTTTGGATTGTGGCTTTCAAATTTGAAACTAAGAAAGGCAGCCGCCCCCGGAGCACCATTTGCGTGGGGGGAATGTTTAGTACACAAAGCTGTCTGTGACCCTTCCTCCTGTCACTCACCCCGCCCACACCTCTCATCCTCCCCGGCAGGTTTCTGTGAAGATCAGTGGCACAGAGAGCAGAAGCCCAGCTCCTGGTGAGCAGGGCTCACATGAGGAAGTGCAGCCAGGCATGTCAGCTTGTGACTCCTCGTTTCACGCTGCAAACAGGACGGGGCTTCACAGCACTCCGGTCCTGTCCTAGAAATAATTGTGCAAGGGAAGAGTTTAATCATTTCAGCAATAATACCTAAATCAAAGGAGTCACAGGATGGGAACATCCTGACTGGAGCATATGGATTTTCCACTGAGCTCCCTGGCAGTGTTTAATGTTGAAAGAATAGTGAGGAAGGCACAACAAAACATCAGATGGAAAATTAGAAAATAACTTCACCGTAAGTGAGGCTTCCTTTGCTACATACTTCTTTCACACCCTGAAATATTTGTGTATCTCTGAAAAAAATCCTTATCCCATCTAATATCCTGGGATTTGTTTTCAGCATTGTGGACTCTGAGCACTGACCCCTGCTGCACTTTTGGCCTCAGTGAAGTCCCAGGTCACAGTGGCACAGGACTCTGAGAACGCACCTGCTCCTCACCTTGTCACTGTGCACACCACCCCATGACTAATCCCTTCCACTGCCTGCTTTAGAGCTCTCTTTACAGCTTGGATTCTTTAGACATGAGTATAGCTGCAAAGAACATGCCATTCCTTTGTCTGTGGCACTGTATCTGCCAGTCCTTTATCCAGCCAAGGATTTAGGTAGTTTTTTCTGGCTGGTGCTCCACACTGGGACAGCATTTTCCATAGTCAACATAGGGAAATATTTGGAGTTAAGTAGTAAGCGATGACAAGGGGTACAGGAATAATGAGATAAATTAATAGTTTAAATTGTTTATTTCCGTTTTATAACCTCAGTATTTCTTTGCCTGTTGAATAGCTCATTTATTGTATTTGCAGAGATCCCCATGGCAGTGAGGAGTGATGAATCTGACTCCATATTCTCAGAAGGCTAATTGATTATTTTGTTATACTATATCAAAGAATACTATACTATACTATACTATACTATACTATACTATACTATACTATACTAAAGAGTACAGAAAAGATACTTACAGAATGCTAAAAGATAATAATGGAAACTCATTACTCTTTCCAGAGTCTGGACACAGCTTGGCCCTGATTGGCTAAAGAGTAAAAACAACTCACACCAGAATCCAATGAAGCAATCACCTGTGGGTAAACAATCTCCTAACACATTCCAAAGGAGCAAAACACAGGAGAAACAAATGAGATAATAATTGTTTTCCTTTTTCTCAGAGGCTTCTCAGCTTCCCAGGAGAAAAATCCTGGGCAAAGGGATTTTTCAGAAAATGTGAATGCAACACTCATTCACCCCAAGGAGCTGGATTCCTCCACAGTTCTTCCCAGCACTCAAAATCCTGTTAAATGTGAACTACATATTTTTGCCAATTTATTTAATGTTTCTTTTCTTAAGCTGTCAGAAAACAAGAAGGTTGAAGATCCCCATCTATCTGAGCTTTGCTTAGTGCAATGTTGTAGCAGGAGGCACCGAGAGGACCTTGCCTACTCTCCTTAATGATCTCCCAGCACACCTGAAATGCAGGAGTGTCCTGTGGGATCCATAGGGGAAGCATCTCCTAACTGACAAGAGATATTCGCTAAGCACCTCAGAAAGTTTCTCCACAAAAGGGGAATCCCAGGACAGCCTTTCTCATCCAGAAGAGGTAAGGAGATATTTCAGAAACAGCTAATTTTTCTAATACGTGTTTTAAATTTTTAGCCACATCTCTTGTTGATGAAGGATATGGATTATAGAAGGAACAGAACTGATACATTCTACTCTTGAGAAAAATGATGTAACTTTACTAATTTTCTAATGAAAGCTTCCATTGTCAGCCCAAAATAAGTGCTATTTTGAAAAAGAGCATGCGAGCTGTATATCGAAACGCCCACGGCTGTCATACACAAACACTGCACTTGCACTTTAAACAGCACTTTTTCTGGCAGTGGAAATAAGACCTACTTTATTTCTAAAGTTGTTTGTTTTCAATTTTTGGTATGTGAAGGCTCTCAGCTGGAGTTTCAAGAGTTGGGCTGGCAAGAGTCACAGTTAGGAAATTACAGGGGTTTAAGGCCCAGGTTGACTGAGCTGTGGTCTAGGGCTAAGGGTGGATGTGAAAGGCTTTACTAAGGTGGGGCTTGTGCCAATATGAAATCCCTATCTAATTTTAGGACTTCACCTTACAGAAGTTTCAATATCAAGATTAATCAGGATTTTTGTTGGGAAAAACCTTAGGCCAACAGGCTGATGAAGAAAGATCGGTATTGGATTGAGAAAAAGCCCTTGATAAATTTAGAGTTGGTGCCAAGAGAAGCATGAATCCAACACCAGTGCAAATCCTTGATTAGTTTAACACAGTGAGGCCTTCCAGCCTTATGAAAACCAAAGAGGTAACACCACTGATCAAACCTTGCAACTCTTGCCAGAACTCAAACTCTCTGACTTTGCTTGCCTGTGCCCTTTTCCATCACCTAAACCTTAGGGTCAGCTGTCTTCCAGTAGACCCTGAATCCTTCAGTTATTCCCAAATCCAAATCTAATTAGGTCTGGGTGGCAAATTTAACTCCAGGACATGTTTTTATCCCATCCTGAACCACAGTCACTCTTGTGACCCAAAAATCAATTTAATACTAGATTTAATTATGCTTGTTCCTGCCCACCCCAGATACCAGAGGTAAGTGGGGTTGATAAGGCAGGCTTTACATGGTGAATGAAAGCAGTTGATAGACAAGTTTAGGGTTGGTGTTAAGATCACAGTTTTAGGCAGCAAGGACCAGGGTCTTCAGTCTGTGGCTGTCTCCAGCAGAAATCTGCCTGGCTTCAACCCAGGCCACATCACTAATTTCAGATTCAGGGCTAGAAAAGGTCAAGAGATTCCAATAAGTTGAAGAGTCTTGAACTGCTGGAGCATCTCCTCTACCAAAATCAGGCAACAAGCCCAGAAATCATGAGTCTAAATGTTTCTGGGCATGATCACTAAAGGCCTCTTCTGTGGTGTTTGGTATACACAACCCTGTAAATAAACATCACCATGAGACAACCTAGGAATAAAATCTGAGTGACAAAATACATCTGTTCTTTTTAATAATTACAATATTATTGTAAACATTACTTCAAAAAATACAAAGGCGATAAAGTCCAGGCCTCAAAAATTGGGAAACATAAATAAACCTAATTAATTAAATTCACTAAGTGCACACATTCAAGTGCATTATAATTCAGCCTTTAACTGCATAACAGCATAATGGTTTTGTTTATGTTATTGAATGCATTTGGTGAATATTCCCCCTCAGCATTAGGAGAAATGTATCAGGGATGGGCAGCTAATAATGGTATACTTACTAGGGCTCTTACCTTCCAAGCAAAAAACTTGTGAAATATCTAGTAAATGGGGAAAAGTATTCCAGAAAGGAGGAAAAAACCCATCACAAATAAAGAAAATAATGAACATAAAAAAGGCTCATTAAAGTCATCAAATCATTAAAATGATTAAGTGTCATCTGACACTTAATATGTCCAGATCAGAGACGCTAGCTGTAAGTCAGAGATAGCAGCACTACCTGCAATCACAAGAATATTGTGAAGATAATTCATTTCAACTGGTGAATGCATATTACTTGAGATATCACAAAGACACAGGCACAAGAATGCTTGCAAAGAAATACATCAATACTGAGCTGGATATATAAAAATATGTTTGCAAGAGGAATATTAAAGAAATAGTGACAAAGTACACTCTCTCATCTGATGAGAGAAAATAGCACATAAGAAAAGAATTTTAAACCCCCACCTACGTGCCTTTGTGCAGGTATTCTGATATCTTATTTTTTAAAAAAAGAAGACATAAGATAGTTCCAGGAAACGTGTAAAGAATATTAAAAGAAATCTAAATGTCAAAGCTAGCAACCAGCCACTCAAGCTCAACCAGGAAAAAAAAATCAAAACTAAAAATAAAGCATTGAGACTATCTGCATGCTTAAAAAAAGACAGGCTCATTTTCTGTGCTGAATTTGGAGCTGCATAAGGACTCAGTGGAAATAACAGAATCTGTGGCACATTTTTGCACCACAGTGACATCAGCACCTTGGTGGATGAGACGCTTCAGTGCCCAGCACTTGTAGCTTGATGTGCCTCACTTAACCCGTGGGTCCAGGCCAGCACACTCAAGAAACCATGAGAACTCTTGGTCACAGTCCTTTCCTAGGTAATTTTATTTGCAAAAAGATCAAACAGGCACTTCAGCCATTCCTATGGCCATGCTGCTACCTATGAGAAGCAACTATGTCTGATCTAAATAGGATTTAACTTCACTGCCTTGTTGTGAGGACAATGAGGCATTCATGGTCCCTACTCTTGAAAGTGGTTGTTGTAAGAACTAATTAATATGTGCTGTATAATTCTGCTAAACTGAGAAAATTGCATAATGAAACTGAATTCCTGAGTGGCTTATGATTATGATTTACTCAGGAGTTCCATTAAATAATAACAAAAACTATTTTTGTTTTGAATTTGTTGGATATTAAACCAGGTTTTAGGAAAGGACAGGGTCTACAAAGTACAGTATTTGTAAAAAATATACACAGGAACATCTTTCCAGCTGGACCTGGAAACTGGAGCAGTTGAGAGTGTATCAGGAATTTTTACATTCTATTACAAAGACAAACAATTGATATGTCCATAAATATTAAATGTATCAATAAGAAAAAAAAATTATATGTCTTGTTACTGTGATAAAAAATGTTCTAAACCTCTGCAGCTTCTTTATCCTCCAGCTGACTGTAAGGATGAGGGTTGTGCACAGTCCATGGAAAATTCTTTGCTGTAAACTTCACACTGGTAGCTCTGGAGCCTCACACAAAATGCTCTGGCAATTCTGATGTGTGAGAGTGTTCTCAGGCAAAAAGCAGTAGAAGTCTAGCATAGGGGAAAATTTGGTTCATTTTCTTCTCTGGAGCAACTGGAGTTTCTTGAGTCCTACCTAGGCATAAAGGTCCAGAGAAATTGATTTTAGCCACGGGATGGATGGTGGTGGCCTCTCCCTGCTGCCCCCAGGCTGGTCTATGATCTGAGCAATGCTCAGAATCTTGGGTGCTTCCTTCCCTTTAGGGTGGGTTGTCACCCTAATACACAGATTTGGCAGCTCTGACTCCAAAAACTGGAAATAACTTTCAGCAACAATCCCACCCTAATATGTTCAAGCATCAAGTTCTTGAACTCAATGCACTTGGCTGACTTTTAATTGAAAACCCAACATGGATGACCAGCAAACCTGTAATTCCTTAGTAGTTAGTAATAATAGTAGTGTAGGGAACTCTAAAGACCCTAATTTTTAAACTCAGACATAATTATTCTAGATACTGTACAATGAAAAATATTTGTTCCTGTCTCCAAGAGTTTCACGTGCAAGTGCAGCATGGAACAGAGAAGGATAAATAAAGAAAATATAAGAAAATAAAATAAGAAAATAATTGGTGTGACAGCATCAGCAGACCAGCATAGGGACTGCCCTGCTTCTGGGGGGAGGCAGCACAGGAAAGGAATGTTAATGACAAAGCAGCAGCAAGATGGTGATGAATCTTGGTAAGTAATTACAAGACTGAAAAAGGGTAGACCAGAAAAAAGCCACTCAGAAATCTAATGAGTAGGCAAAGGAAGCATCACAGGTCACTTGAAAGCAAGAGTTAGTTACTAATTTTTCCCTGCCCTGAACTTGTGTTACTTCAGACCAGGCACGGTGGTCAGAATTTCCAGAAGCATCTTCAGCAACTCATTTTTCAGATGTCTGGTCTGAGATCCTTTTGATTTTCAAGGAGCAGATATCTCACCTGCTTTGGCAAATCAGCTCTGTGGCTTCTGTTGGACACCAACAGACTCAGCTATTCACCCCCAAGTCTCAAATCACTGCTGATAGTCTTGGCTTATAAAACACCTCCATATTCTTATCCCCTCAAAGGAAACAAAAATGCTTACCTGAGCTGATTGTCTCACAGCTACTGAAACATGTGTGCTGGAGGAAAGGAAACCAAAAACGAACAATTATAAACATGTCTTGACCACGGAGTGCAAAAGGCTGGTGTACACCTCTGAACTGGAAAAGGTGAGTGATAGATGCTATGGCTGCACAACACAGACAGATATAGAGGCAAAGAAGGCCAATGCCAGCCAGAATATTAAGGACAAATGAAAGTGAGCCCAGAGATTACAGGTATTAAACTTTCCAGCTATGTCTGAGATTTTGAATCTGTTTATTCCGTAAAGTAAAACATATTACTTCCCAGGGAATCAGAGGAGAATAGAACTGCAATTTTGCAGTCACATTAGGATACCATTACAGGTGAGAGAACATTTATGTTTTATAGATTGCTCCATTCTAGGGAGGCAGTGACATGTGAATATCAAAGAAAGTTCCTTCTATGCTATTTCTCCATCCTCATTTTAAACTAAGCACTGGAGAAGATTGCTGCACACTGGTTATGTTTCCCATATGAGTAATAAAGAACTAATCACTCACATTTACAACATTACCAAAGCAATTGAAGCTAAATTACAAGGAAAGTCTATTTTATTAATGACTATGACTCAGAACAATTCCACAATCTCTTCTGCTTACCAAGTCCAACAAATACTATACTCTGACCTCATGACACCCCACCTGGGGGAATGTGTTCAGCTCTGGGGCCTCCAAAACAAGGACATGGAGCCTAGAGCTGCTGGCATTCTGGCCATGGAGCTCTGTGTGGTGGAGCACATCCAGAGGAGGGCTGTGAAGATGCTCTGAGGGCTGGAGCACCTCTCCTGTGGAGAGAGGCTGAGAGGGTTGGGGCTGTTCTGCCTGGAGAAGGCTCTGGGGAAACTTTACATCACCTCCCAGTACCTAAAGGGGACCTAGAAGAGAGCTGGAGAGGGACTTTTGACAAGGACATCAAAAGTGTATTATTATTAGAAAAGGTTTAGATTAAATATAAATTTAGGGAAGAAATTCTTCACTGTGAGGAGGGTGAGGCACTGGAACAGGTTGCTCAGAGAAGTTGTGGCTGATCCTTCTGTGGAAGTGTTCAAGGCCAGGTTGGATGGGACCTGGAGGAACCTGGTCTAGGGGAAATTGTTTCTCCCCACATCAGGGGTTTGGATCTAAGTGACCCTGAAAATCCCTTCCAGCTCAAACCACTGTAGGATTCTATGATCTCATTACATAAAACAGGTTATTGCTGCCCCCCATGTGTAAGCTGAGACATGACTCAGTACCTGGCTTTACATGATCAAGCAGCTTTTGGGATTGGAAGAATTGTTTCACCTTGTTGAGCTTCACATGGCATTTTCCTACAAAATTTGACAAGATTTATAAAACATGCATTTTCATTTCAGTAAACTTGCATTTATTTGCTGACAAAGATTCTAATCTTTTTATAACCATTGGGGAATGCATTTTCACAATGAGCAATTCTTTTAGGAAAATATTGGTACAAAAGAGAAAGAAGAATTGAAAAGATAGAGAACTGTGCTCCATGAACTTGTTGCTTTCCTGTCTCAGGAATTTCCTCAGCTTGCACCTCAGGTGACATTTACTCGAATTGCCTTAAAGAGGGCAAGGAGATGATGCATCAAATAGATGATTGGCTCACATAGCAACAGTGATTCAGTAAAAGGTCAGCTTTATACCATACATAGGCAACAAAAAGGCTTCATCCTACTGTTAATGAAGTCAACATCAAAAGCCCCATGAGCTTCAAAGTGCCAGGGAGGAGCCTCTTACTCAGGATGTTTAGCAATGTCTCATGAGATATCCAGACAACAGCTCACCCACTGAAAGACAGCTCTGCCATATTGTTAATAAATAAACTGTTTATAACGTAATTTTGCTGCAAGCCCTTAGCTGTTGACATTTTGGCCATGGAGCTATATGTGTGGAACATAACAGGAGGTCCAAAAGGCTCTGGAATTCTGCAGAAGCAATGACAAAATGCCAAAGCAATGAAATAATTGTATCTGCTAGCTTTATTTTCATAATAGTACATAAAAAAAGACTAAAAGATTTAGAAAGAACACTGTGTAGCATGAATTTTTTATGTCTTCAGCTATTTTTGTCTCTTTCTGCTGCTTGTGTGACATATTGCATGAACCTTTGTGCAGATTCTGCTTGCATCCCTCAGGCTGAATTGACGTGATCGTTATCTACAAGAGGAGACGTCTGTACAGATTATTAAGTCTGACTGCAGGGTCTGAAATTGTTAATTAAAATATAGATGAGATAAAGGAAAACACCAGCAATTACATCACCGTCTCTGGGAACCACGGCTTAGCTCGCGGTGCTCTGGCCCGGGGATTTACTGCCCTTTGCAAAGGGGCAGGAAGCACACGGGATGAAACCAAGATTAGGGGAACCTTCTTACCTGTTCTGCCACCAAACCAGGGCTTGGGGAGGAAGTTTCTGAAATAAATAGGGCATCTTTCTCCTTTTTTTAAATGCCTTTATTAAAAATCAGCTCGGGTGGGGAGGAACTGATGGGTCACGCTCGCCATTGCTGCTCCCAGGAGTGGCAGGGAGGAGAAGAAGGAGAAGGAGAAGGAAGGAGGAGAAGGAAGGAGGAGAAGGAGAAGGAGAAGGAGAAGGAGAAGGAGAAGGAGAAGGAGAAGGAAGGAGGAGAAGGAGAAGGAAGGAGGAGAAGGAGAAGGAGAAGGAGAAGGAGAAGGAGAAGGAGAAGGAGAAGGAGAAGGAGAAGGAGAAGGAGAAGGAGAAGGAGAAGGAGAAGGAGGAGGATGCAGCTGTGTCCGCTGCTGTGCAGGCAGAGCTGGGGCTTCCATCCTCAGGAGAGCACCAGGAGATTCCAGTTTTCCAGTCTGACATTCGAGGTCCCCTTTCTAGCCGACATTCTTGCGTTTCGGGTGAAAGGTAAAAAGGGTCTTAGCGACACTGGATTCAGTTCCTCATCTTTAGATATCTCTTAGAGCTCTTAATTCCATGGTGCTCCGTTGTTTTAGGGGTTTTTCCTGCTAGATTTGGTGAGGTGCTTCCACATTTGCACACCAGCCCCGATGTCACCTCCTCCTCACAGTCCCAGGTATCATTTTCCAGGAAGCACAGGGGGATACCCGACTAAGAGAGATTTCTAACCATCAACAACAGGTAATTAAAGAAAAACGATTAACAACAGGCGATTACAACACGAAGTTATTAACAACAAATACTTAAAACTCCAAGCAGCAATTAGTTTAACTTGTTAACTCTGCAACTTAAAAAAAAAAAAATTAAAAAAGGACAACTTTTCTGCTCATGCAGTTTCCGTGGCCGCGGTTGCCCCGCGGAGCCGGGCGCCGTTTCCCGAGGCAATCGCACCCCCTGCAGCCCGCGCTCGGAGCTCCCTGCTCTGATCACGGCCGCTCCTTTCCTCCTGTCCCTTCAGCCACATCGGGCACAAATCCTCCCTTTTCTATTCCTTCCCGGATAATACTCCCCCCGTGGTTTTGCTCTTCTCACTCAACCCTTCCCGGTGGTTCCCGTCCCTCTCCATCCTGTTCATCCGCGCTGGGATGCCTGGGTTTCCTTCCTGCTGCCCCAGCACTGGAGCGGGGGGAGTCCGCAGGGTACGAGCACATTGTTCCCCCTGGGCTTTCCTGCACTTTGTACTTTTCAAGGACTCAAAAAGGTTAAAACATCCCATTTAGAAAAAAAAACCTACTTATCAGTTTAGCTAATTTAAAAATTAGTATTGTTTGCTGAATCAGTAAATAGCAAATTGATGATTGATTGACATCTGTAAACTGATGACTGGTAATTAGATTGGCAGATTAAATAATTACATTGAATACTTTCAACCCATCAGCTGGGCATGCCCACTCAGGATAAGCCTTTCTGTGAACAGCATGAAAAACCAATTTTCCACTCTAGGACCCTGCAGGAGGAGATCAAGCCTTGCTTTACCCCACTGGTTCCCATATTCACAAGCCACCTTTGCCTACAGTATTTATTTACCATTGCTGCTTTAAAGGAATGCAAATGCTACTCTTCCTTTCCTTTTGAAAAGATGTCTACTACAAGGTTTACTGTGAGCAGGATTATGCATTTTGTTTGAGTATCTGAGGGGGGTGAGCTAAGAGGAACACATGAACACGAGTAAAATTTTTCTCCCTTTTTCTTTTTGAGAACATCAGTCTTAGAGGTTTTTAGATGTAAGGAGTAACAGTGTTACCAAAAAATTGATGTGATATTTTTCCTACCCACCCCAGTTTTCTGCTTTTCTGTCCTGGCCAGAGCAGGGCTGGCCTTGGCTCTCCTCTCCTTCCTCCAGCCCACGGATATTTCTTCCGTCTTTCCTCTAGGAAGAACTGAGCAATGGATGACACTTCTTGGTTTTCAGTTGATTCCAACACGCACCCACACTTTAAATTGAGAGGAGAGCTTTATATACAAAAGTCCTGGAAGGAAAGAAGATGTGGTCTGTTTCTATTGTGTCATTAACATTAAAATAAAACAGGATGAGGTGAAACAGTCACCAGCATCTGGATCTGTTGCCTGAGAAGCCATTACCAGTTACCAGAAGAAAGGAATTCCTTGGAAACAACAACTTTAGAAGCCAGAAGGAAGTTGCACAACTCTCAGTGGTGGAGGCAGCAGTTCTCATAACACAGCAGCAGGCTAAAGATGTGTCCTGAGTAATAACAGCTCATCAAGATGTGGCTGAAACCCTCACTATTACAGCCCCTGGTAGCCAGTCAAGCCCTCCACGATGCAGACAGTCGAACCACACAGCTACTAGGAATGACATCACAGGGCATTTTTTCTTTTTATAGTGTTTAAAAATCCTTAAAATGAATTAAGAACCTTACGAGGAGGGTAATTACTATTTTCTCTCCTTGACAAACCAGGAAAATGAGACCTGGAAACTTTAACTGACATGCAAAGTGCTCCAGGTTATAATTAAGAGATCAGAGCTCCTACCTTTGGGGTCAAGCTGCTGAATTACTTTATGTTTATATATTATGTAAATTGGATTACTCTAAAAGAAGGTTTAGAATGAGTCTTGACTTCTAAATTTCCCTTCTGGTTCTGTCACTTGTCTATTTAACAAAATGCAAAAGGCAAATGTAAACCAAGCCACACCTGTTTCACACTTGCAGCCTTTAATCTGCTGATGACTAGGAAGCTTTCTGATGCCTACAATGAAAATATTTGACAGCAAATATCCCTGCCATCATATATATTCTTGTATTTATACAGAAACATGAACATCAAGAATTGGGAAGTTTACTCAGGAGTGACAAAGCAGAAGGAAATGGACAAGGGACTTTACAGAATTTCTGACTCCATTGAGATATGGTGACTGTGGGAGATGCATTTCTGATTTTGCCTGGAAACAAAGCACATCCTCCTGCTTGCACCTATTGCACTACAGGATTTGAAGCAACATTGCTGAACATTCTGTTCTATGAACAGCAGGAGTTTTAGTTACTACATGCAGGGGAAAAATTTGTGCTGCTCTAAGCCCCCTTACACTGACATGAAAATGTGGAATTTCTGTTCTCTTTTGTTCTGTATAAAGTTTAGTATTGCTGTCTTCTCTAAGATCAGGAAAAATATCTACCCTTTTGTAATTTGTTTTTTTTCATCTTTATTAGAAGAACAAAACTAATTTTTTAGTTTACTAATTCAGGACAGCTGTGAGATAAATTGCTGTCAGAAGGTTTTATTTCTGAATTCATGATCCAGAGATCAACAGCTTCTTCACAGACAGACAGGAATTCTGTACTGGCCCATTTTTTAAATCCACCATGCAATTAATCAGGTTGATGCAGTCCATCAGCACCTGTACATGCTATCTTTTGATGCAGTGAAAAATGCACAGTCCATAATTTTCATGGTCTAGAGCTCAAGCAGGTTCATGCATCCTGTGACCTGAGAACTCCAGTCTCTGTGCCCTCACATCCCTGCCAGCCTGGGGAGAGGGTGAAAGGACAGCATTCCCAGGAGGCCCAGGAAGGGCTGTGCATCACCAGGGACAAGGTGAAGCTTGCTGTCACCTGGGACTGGCATGAGCACAGAGTGGGGGCTTGCTGCAGATCCCACATGCAGGATCACATTAGCAGATGCTGAGTCTCAGGATTTTACAGCACTGGAATATCTAAATATTACTGTAGAAGTCAATATTGGCTAACACAGGGCTGTGTGCCCATAACCCTTTGAATTGGGCACTGTGGCATTTCAGTATCTCCACAGACACACAGAATGGCCTGTAAGGAACTCTGTACTCAGAGATTACTTCTCACCAGTCAAACACCACGACGAGGGTGAAGGGACACTCTGTTCTAAGAAGTGGACACCATAAATAACTGCAGGGTTTGTGGTAACCACTCCTGTGGCCACAGTCAGGGTGGGAAGCACTGTACTGATGATTGTGACTCATCAGGAACTGAAATTTTTTTCATGTGAGTTGGCTCAATGATAATGTAAAAGTAAATATTCTGAAGACTGAGAAAGGCAACAAAAAGATTTTTGATGTAAGGTGTGAACCTCTGACTGTGCTCAGCACTTTAAGAAGGAGTTCAAGGTGTTTCAGACAAGGAATTATTCTTAGCAGAATAAAGCATGAAATATCTTCTTGTAAGTGTTTTTTTTCTGCCCTCTACATAATCTGCAATTAAAATGTAAGGACCAAGGGCCTCCCAATACTTGTGGGCTAATTTTCTATTGAAAGAGCCTCTAAAAGCAGTTGCATTCCCCTCTTCTAGGACAAGAGTAGCTTTTGGGTGGCAAAAGCTTGCCAAAAAGTTTGACTCTGCCTCAGTCAGCAGGGGATTAGTATCACTCACAGCAGAGTACAGCAGCCAGCACTCCTCAGCACCAATCCAGAGTTATGAGTATCCTATCCTGAGAGATGCAGGGCCAAGAAGCACAAGCAGGGGCTGAGCTCCTGTTTCTGACAGAGCACGTGGCACAGCTGAGTACCAGGGTTACATGTCACTTACAAGCAGAAGTTATGGATGACACAGAAAATCCAGTGAATATGAGCCTATTCTTTCACCGTATAAAACAAAACATGAAAATAAGCAATAAAATAAGTTCGTCTTACACTGGGGCCTGTGATTTGTAAGACACAGCAATCAGCCCTAGGGCTGGTGCAGGTATAGTGGTGTAAAACTACCACCTAAACTGGGGTAAAGGTGGCAATATTTCAGAAATTCAGATAACATTGTATCATCAACAGCATTTTTTTTACTCCTTCTGTGATTATCACTTTACTCCATCCAGGCTCTTATCAGTGTGCTGGGAAAACTGTATTACTGAAGCATTTCTAAGGGGGGTAAGAGGAAAATGGGAATTCCAATCACAGCTGATCTCAGCATCTCGCCTTTATCAGCCAGCACAAAGGAATTCTTAAAGTGCAGTCATTACCATTCCATTATTTATTATTTCAGCAAGAATACTGCAAATATTTAGACACAACAAAACAGGCTATCATCCAAGCAAAAAAAGGCTAATAAATTAATGACAGCAATAAAAAAACTCATTACAAAATATCACTGGGGATGAGCACCAGGGAAGCCCAGAGGGTTAACAGTCCATGTTTGTTTAACGATTTTTACTTTTCTGTTCCTCGCTGCGCTGCCGCCAGGGGAGCCCCGCTGGCCTCTGTCACCTGCTGCCCAGAGGGATTGTCACTAGAGGGCAACGCAGGCTGCCAGAGCAGAGGTTCTGCCAGCCTCGGCTTCCCCGGAACGAATGCTGTTCCCGTGTAGCGACAGTCAGACAGGAGGGTCAGACAGACAAGGAAGGGTTTCACCCTTAAAGCCTGGCACTGCCAAATGGGTCCGGCAGAGCCCGCGGGAACGGCGGCAGCGCAGCATCCCTGCAGCTCCAGCACCTGTACAGAGAGCAACCGAGCCCTGCTCCTTCTGGCTCTTAGCCCTAAGGTGTACAGCCTTAGCCCTCCCCAGCGCCTTGCCTTGCCTTGCCTTGCCTTGCCTTGCCTTGCCTTGCCTTGCCTTGCCTTGCCTTGCCTTGCCTTGCCTTGCCTTGCCTTGCCTTGCCTTGCCTTGCCTTGCCTTGCCTTGCCTTGCCTTGCCTTGCCTTGCCTTGCCTTGCCTTGCCTTGCCTTGCCTTGCCTTGCCTTCCCTTCCCTTCCCTTCCCTTCCCTTCCCTTCCCTTCCCTTCCCTTCCCTTCCCTTCCCTTCCCTTCCCTTCCCTTCCCTTCCCTTCCCTTCCCTTCCCTTCCCTTCCCTTCCCTTCCCTTCCCTTCCCTTCCCTTCCCTTCCCTTCCCTTCCCTTCCCTTCCCTTCCCTTCCCTTCCCTTCCCTTCCCTTCCCTTCCCTTCCCTTCCCTTCCCTTCCCTTCCCTTCCCTTCCCTTCCCTTCCCTTCCCTTCCCTTCCCTTCCCTTCCCTTCCCTTCCCCCATTTCTTGGCCTGTAGGTCTCACCCTTGCATTTTGCCAGTGAAAAGGACCATGGAAACAGCAAAATTCTAGCAATTATGAGCCCCAGCAAAGGACCCCCAGCCAGAAGACTGAAAGGTCAGCGATGGACTCAGGCAAGCTCATGATAACAGGGAGGGTTGGTGGAGCCTGCTGCCAGCCTCCCCTCAGCACAGAACCTGCTGTGTGACCTCCCTTTGCCCCCAGCTGCAGCCACTGCCCTTTCCAAGACAGATAAGCAAGTGTTATTTATTTATTACTGAGTCATTATCATTTTTTTTATACTGCAGTCAGGCTACAGGAGAGAGTGGGACTGGTAAGAAGGAAAGAAAAGCTCATTTGTTGACTATGAAATAAGGCTTTCAATGACAATTAGAGCAGATTAGATTAGAAGCATGGGGAAATACTGGTCTTGTCAGTTTTTCTGTGTTGATTTTCACACGCTTTCTATTTTTCCAAATGCTATATTTGTTACTTTTCTCAAACTCTCATACTGGAAAGCAAAAATGGGAAAATACGTGGTCCAATCACTACTGTGTTGTCTATATATATATATTTATATATACATTGTGTACACACGAATATATATGAAATATATGTATATAAATATATACACAGATTCATTTTCTATACATGCATATATATGCATGCATGATAAACTTGTGTTCACATGTAAAAATTTGTTTTTATGAGCTCACAAACTTGGCATTTTTCCCCAGTACTCTTCTGAAAAAGTGTGGGAAAAGAACAGAGGACTTGATATTCAAAATAGGGTTATTCTAGAGCAGTCTAGAATATATATAGTTATATATATAATTTAATATATGGGCAGTTTAAGTAGAAAAGAAAGTGTAGAGGAAACAATCTGCAAATATACATTTAATCCTCCTCTGCTTTTACTTCCCCTTTTCTTTATTCAGGGTAACAGAACTATAATTTCATCTGTCTAAACAGTACCAGCACAAATACCATGGCCTTATAATCTTGTAACTTTAGCTCCAGGAAATATTAATTTTATGTTGTGAACAGCAGAGAGTGATTTGGACGCATGCAGGAGCCCTGCCCTGTGCCAGGCAGGGGTCTGTTTGCAGGGGTGAGGGATGCACATGTCCTTCAGCAGAGCAAAACTCAGCCCCTTGTAGCTCTGGACTGGGTGGATCATCAGTACCAGCCAGGAGTGCTGGCTCAGTGATGTGGTTCTCCTGGCAGGATTAAATTGTGAGTGAAATGCGTGGAAAGCCTAAGCAGCACTCAGCCATGCACAAGCAAAAGACTGATCTAAAAGAAGGAGTGATACTGATTTTATGCTTTCATTCTCCGCATTTTGTCAATTTATTTTTGAAGGAATTTCTGCCTTTTACTTCCTGAGTTATATTGATGAGGTGGTGTCTGTGTATGAGGATCACTCTGAACCATAGAGGAAGCACTGCACATGTAAAGGTGATGAGATCAAGTTATTATTCAGCAGAAGATCCAAATTAGCTGTGCTCTTGTTGGGGATTGCAGTTCTCCCCAAAAACAGGAGTCAAAAAAATGAGTCCACCAAATATAGATACCTGACAACCTGGACAAAGACTAAAATGCCTCAAAGATCAGGAAGGAAATGAGTGATATATCCACGTTTCCAACACTGAAGAATGGGAAAATGCTGTGAAAAAGGAGCAGAACAAGGAGTCTAAAGAGGAGTCAAATTTTCCACTGTTTCCCTCTGCTACCAAACAAGAAAAGCAACAAACCTACTAAAAACATGGAAAAGATCTGATATATCTCTTCAGCGTCAATCTATTGTCCAGGACATTTTATCAAAGACATCATAGATGCTGCTTAGAAATGAAGATTTGCAATTGGAAGGCACTGCCAATGTCAAGGCACTGCTCCACTGAAATATTGTGTTGTAGTGGAAGTGAGGAACAGCAGCAGGGTTCTTTTTATCAGCATCAATTCTCAGCTTCTTTTATAATCTGTTTGACTCTACAGCAGTCAGATGGACTTTTTTTCTCCCCATTCTTTTTAAAAATAAATCAATTCCAAGTCTGAACACACACATCAACACATTTGGTACTACCATAGCAATAGAAGGGAAGCTGCTGAGAGCTAAAAATTCAAGAGTTCAGGACAGAAACAGAAACCATGAACATTTGTGGGAAAGGACATCACATTCATGCTGTCAGTGTAAAATCAGATTAATTATAAACTTGGTTCCAATGGCCTTGCCATGGTAAGTTTAAGCTAGCTGACTCTGAAGCAGGGTCAGGCTTATTTAAGTGAGGTGAGAAAAAATCTGTGAGAGGAAGAACTGAATCTCTGGTATTGAATTTGCCTCCTTCTCTAGAACAAAAGCTGCAGTTTTTTCCCTCCACTGGTCGCAGTAAACAGCATTACTAAAACCACAGCAGCTTTACTGGTAGCACAGAAGGAAACTGAGAGGCAGCGTGCAAGCTGCACCGCACATTATGGGAAAACGATGACACAGATGAAACTTATGAAAGAGCACATTCTCTTGTTGGACTGAAAGAGCCTTTTGGCTTTGCACTTTTGATTCACTTTTATCTTCTTTCTAGAGAAAAACACACGGCAGTAGTGTGGAAAAATGAGTGATGATGTCAGAACTGGCTTGTGAAGCAGAGCTGTGTGTCTTTACAGTGTACAGGTATTGGGACAGATTTCATTTTGTCTCACGTTCTTTCTGATACCTCCTCCTCCCCATTAAATTTCTCTATTTGCACTCCTTTATTTAATAATAAATACACCTTTTTTCCTCTGCTTATATTTTTTAATTGTCCCTTAGTTCCTCTTCATCCAAAGTGTCCTATCACTAAAAGGGGAATAAGAATACTGACTTATCTCTGTAAACTGTTAAAAAAGCAGATGAAGACTCTAGGTGACATTGCTGCTAAGGAATAGCAAACTACAATGCACTTTATCTGAGCCAGATAAACATTCTATATTTTTTATTAGATGTAAAGCAATAATTTGAAAAATTATTAATCTTTAATAAATGTTAAATGAAATCTGCAACAGTTTCCTGGTAATTGGACCTGTTCTGATGAATGTTTCACTTTATTCAACATTTCAGAAAGGGCTCTACTGAATACATTTGTTAATTAGGCTACAGGGATTTTTCTTCTCTTTTTGTACTGAATTAGAAAATTCTTGTGAAATTGTGGCTTCTATGAAGATGAAGCAAATCAATTTATTAGCTTGGGCTGATGAATTTGGTAAACTCACTGTGTGAACTTCCTTTTACTTTACTGAAAACCAAACATGTCACAGTCCCCCATTTAGATCACAATAGAACAGAGAAAAGGAACAATTGGTAATGGGAAAATGTTTACAAATCTTACTGTAAAGTATGATTTGGACCTTTTTGCATTACAGCTTTCATACAGCCGTATTATGATGCAATAAAGATGGAAATAACTTATGTTTTGAGAAGGATGTCGGTCAATACAATTCTATATCTTACCAGAATCTGATGGTTTCATTTCTTGAAGCACACTGAGAAATTTTCTCCGCTAAGAACCACTACAGAAATGCTCCCCTAAATATTAAAATCCTGTTGACTGAAACTAAATAGATGCCACAGGGTTGCTTACTTGTGACTAATTGAAGATTTTTCACTTGTCGCTTTCCTGCTGACCCCTGTAGTAACCTTCCTGCGCTTCTCAGTTTGTTTTTCTGGGGTGGGGTTTTTGTTTGGGTTTTTTCAATGAAGAAACATAACCAGAAAATGGAACTGATCATAGTGTTACCTTTTTATCTCATGTGGTGTTAGAACTTTGAGCTATGGTGCCTGAGTAACATGCCAAGAGCATCTGGATCCTGACCTGTGAGCCACCTATCTGGGTACTGCAAGAATTAGAACTCATAAAAAATATATTAGCTAGAGGAGTGATTTCAGTTTCAGTTTCTCTCTGATGCTGTGACTCACAGGATTTCTGAAGTAAATGGGTGCAATCCATAATCTTCTGGTAAGAAGACTGTTTCAAAAAAGATTAGATAATTATCACTACACTGAAGCACACTGCCTTAGATTGACTTGTGTGACACACAAAATAAACCTCACAGCCCCAGCTCAATAATCAAGGATCCAGAGTAACCAAAAAAACCTCATTACTGTTCTAAACAGAGTGAGGGACTCAAATGAATATAATTTGTCACTTTACAATCTAGGTTTCCCCAGTATGTTAAATCAGATATGTACTCTATTTGCCAAGACTGTACAGCATTGGCTCTGTGTACACATCACACAAATGTGAACTAACAACATATAAACAGCTCCTATGATATGCAATGTCATTTCTATATCTACATAACATTTTATAATATCAGGCAAGAAAATTTCTTACTCCAGAATTCTTATATGAAAAGTTTTTTGTCTTTTAAAAGCCTTGTAATTAGCCTTCAGGGAAAATCTATATTTACATGGAAATAACACACTGGAGCAGCAGGATCTTCTGTTCCTTGCAAAGACCCCTTTTATAGGCATGTTAGTGCCTATAAAAGATGTCTCAGATGGGCAAATAAAGGGGAATACAAATTAAGAACTTGTTTTCACAAAGATCCCACATTATAGAAACATAAGACTGGCATCACCCTGGCAAAGGAATAAGAAATGGATAGTTTCTCCGTGCCCTAAAAAATAACTGAACCCGTGAAAAAGAATGAGAAAAAAGAAAATGCTGAAAAAAATGCTGAAAAAACCCTGCAGAATGCTGAAAATGAGCTGTAAATTATCTCCCTTTTCTTTTAAATCTTGCTTTCTGTTTGCTGCTGGTTATGGGAAAGAAGCACAAGGTGTTCCAGCTTTACCATCCAGTGGTGTTTTTCTGCAGGCATCAGGTGCATCTGAGTAAGCAGAGCTATTTTTACATGCCCAGCCATCTCACGCAGTAAAGCAATCCCATAAGTGCAGAGTCATGCTCAGCACCCAGGGGAACCACCCCTCTTGGTTTGCAGAGTCACACACAGGGGAAGGACACACAAACTGCATCCTATAGATTTTCACGAGTTTGTGACGAAGTCTCAGTTTCAGACTCTGCCCTTGCCCATAGCAAAATGTTCTCAGAAATTTAACATGGTTAAGTCCAGATTCAGTCAGCTTTCTTTTGGTGGTAAGAAAATTTCAGAAAGTCCCAAATGCAGCCATGACAATCACTTTCCTGGCTGACACATGAAGGAATGCACTGGGGACCTCCAGAAAAAGAAACGTGACCGTCCTGCGCGCTGAAACCTGGTAGTGCAAACTGCAGTGCTACAACTTCTGCTTTTGCTTGTTTGGCACATAGACTTGAGTACTTGCTGTGCCTTGTTAAATACATACAACCAGAAACAAAGTTCAGAATTATGCAAACTGAAAGAAATCAAGGCCACATTCTGCAGCTCTAACATGCCTCATTTTCCCAGGAGGTGTCTAGGAAGTGTTGTGCCATTAAATGGTCTGACTGTTGTGTGTAAATCAACACCAAACAAGAAGAGATACTCAACTAAACATTAACATGGCCCAGAGATGAATCTTTAAGTCAAGTGTGTATAGTGATGTTCTTCACAGAGGTCTGCTAAGGGGGCCTGGCATAATTTCTGCCAGGATCTGCACACAGCAGGATGTCACTGCAAATACTCTGATCTCCTGACATAAGCTTGTTGATGTTTGACACCACCTTTTAGAATTTTGAATGGAAACACCTGAAGAGTGACAGTGATAAATGCTGCTGAACCTTTCAGTATGTACAGGATAACCATTTTCAAGCCTATGGCAAAATTTAAATTTTCACTTCTTCCAAGTACAGTGCAGCAGGCGGACTTTAAACAAAAAAACAACAGCAGGCAAGTGTCAAGTAAAATAACCCTAGCTTTTCTTGGGGAAAATAAAATAGAGTTAATGCCTAATGGAGCTAATGTCCTTTTTGTTATTCTGTGCTTTTAGCAGCAGCTCAGATGCTGTGATAAGCAGGCTGCTTATGGAGATTTGAGGATTTATTTCATTATGAAGTTTGCATCCTCCTGCACTCTGATCTCTGCTATCCAGTGTGGTAATGAGCTCCTGGGTGTCTTTTCAGGGTAAAACAGATATATCTTCAAGAGCACAGTAAGGGGACCCTGGCTCAGTGGTCAGGCAATACACACAGGACTCTGCTAAGGGTTTTGCTCTTCTAGCTAGCCTCACCAGCAGCCTCCTACAAAGAAGGAGAGGGATGAAAAGAGATGTATGTCCAAAACCGTGTTCCAGGGCATGTGTTATGTGCTTCAAGATATTAACACAAAAATCTGGAGGATACAAAGCAGTAGTTCTGTTATTTTGGATACCTTAACAAAACCAGGGGGACAGCAGGGCAGGCAGGGCCAGCATCCTCACCTATGAAAGGCACAGTCCTGCAAGAGCCATTCCAGAAGCTCTGAGCAGCTCCCTGGGCAGGAACCAGTCACACAGGATATTTCCTAGATGAGTCCCCAGGGAGGGAGGTGAGGAGCAGTGAGGCAGGGTCAGGGTCAACAAGGTCCCTGGCCAGTGTCCCAGGATCCCAGTGGAGCTCAGGCACAGACCAAGGCTGCTGGCCTGAGCTAAAGCAGCTGCAGAGCTGCTTGGTCCACCCATCCCAGGTGACACATGCAATGCTGCTCGAAATACAGAAAGTTAAAAGCTCCTTGCACAGAAACTGGGATGTGAACCAAAGGCTGGCTGTGCATAAGTACAGTTTTTAAGCTGGATGCTGCATCACATAGTCTGGAAAGCAGGATAATCTGCCAGCCTGATTCCACAGGCAAAAGATCTGTGAAGGGGGCCCATTCTCAACCATGTTTGTTATGACCCCCATCACTACAAGCCACAGTGTTGCTGGGTGGTTTTCTCTGCTTCAGTGAAGAAGCAAAAATACAGAAAAACAGTGCTTTTGAACAGTTTACTTCATGCAAGCAGCAGGATGATTTCTGCATGTGAACTACATCACACTTTGGATCACCACCAGCCAAGAGTACATATTTCACAGAACCATGGAATTATTTAGGTTGGAAAAGACCTTTAAGATCATTGAGTCCAACTGTTAACCAAGATTGCAAAGTCTATCACTAAATCCCATCCCCAAGTGCCACAGCCGCACATCTTTTAAACACCTCCAGAGATGCTGATTTCACCACTGCCCTGGGCAGCCTGTTCCAGTGCTTGATAAATAATAATTGGTGAAGAATTATTTCCTAGTATCCAGCCTAAGCTTTCCCTGGCACAACTTGAAACAAATACACATGGTGCAGGTATTTCCCTGTTTGCCCCCATACCAGCTTCTACACACTCACAGCTTCCCATCTTCTGCCAAAATCAAATAACATCATACTAAATTAAAAGCAGTGAGGCACATGCCAGAAAAATGAAGGACATATCTCACACAAATTTGAAATCAAGAATGGCAGACATTCAAATTACTCAGCATCACCCTGCAAAAGTAACAGTAATAATACACTTTTGCCACTCACCATCATATTGAGCATGCTACACTTTGAAAAAAGGTATCACTTCCCCATTCTGTCACATCCCATGTTGTATTTAGCTAAACCTATCCAGCCACAGGGGCAGAGTCACTGCAAGGCTGACACTGTCAGAAGGCTGAGCAGAATTAAGGACATAATCCATTTCTATACATGGAAAAGTCTGTGTACACAGGGACAGGAGCAGAGAGGAGGGCCTTTCTCCATTATCTGCCCTCAGGGATCCCAAAGACTCCAAGCTTCTTGGTAAGACTAAAGCCACAGCATGACAGGTATGAACCAAATCAGCACCAGGCTGACTCCTCTGACAAGGCTTCCAGCATCTGTGGGTTAGTGGGAACAGCTCATGAAATTCCTTGGAGCACTGACCAGCTCCAGACTGAAACAGCAGCACGACAAGCAGGGACAGCACTCCCCTGCTCCATGCAAAAGCATCTCCTCTTTCCAACAGGGAACAAGACTCAAACTGCTTCCCACAGAGCAGCCAGGAAAGCCCTTTCATCACCACAGTTCTCTCACAGCTCTCTCACAGGAAGGTCAGCTTCTCAATTGCATTTGCCTCTTCCCAGGGAATTAGAGCCCTCCTGGGTAGCAATCCCCTGTGTAGGCTGGAGGAATAAACACACAGTGATCACCCTGGGGATAACAGCACTTTGAATGCCATGTGCTCTGTCAGAACTACAGAAAACCTGACGTGACAGGTACCACAGCTCCCTTGTGGCAAGGCCATCCTGGACCTCTTATGCAGATATGCTGGGAAATTTTCAAGGTGTTGCTCTGGCAGAGACTTGTTCCATTTGGCTTATATTGTTCTGCAGGAGATGTATATCTGAGAATATTGCTGAGGTTGGAGATGTTATTAATAAAGATGAGAAAAGGAGAGGCTGAAGATGTCTTTCATATGTAATCTTCTAGTATAGATTGACATTAATCCCATTAAATGGGTAAATCTGGGAAAGAGACAAATTTTGTTTTCTGAGTATTCTAAACATCATTTTCTCTATTAGCAGGTGTCATGAAAAAATTCTGATACTATTATTATCAGAGATTACATCTTGAAAATTGCCTGTTTTTTTCCAAAGTGTTTTCAGCTCAAGGATTCTCTGCTCTTCAGCTCCTAATCTTTTGATATTACATCCAACTTTGAGCAAACCTCTTGGTATCTCATTGCTTCTGATGCCTTCAGAGGCTGCCTAGAACAGAGGCTAGCTGGTGTTAAAGGAATAAGTAGGTATTTATTGAAAGGCCTTCAAAGGATACACCTTGGGCAGTACAAGAGCCCAGCTACACCCAAGATGGACTCTGAGTCACAAGTTTTCACACTTTTATAAATTTTGGTCCTTTTACATATTGGGGTTAATTATCCAAATACAGCTTCAGGTTATGAAGTGCCGTCCTCTCAGATTGCTCTCCTCAATTCACTGTTTGTACCTTTTGGGCCTGAAGCTCCAATGGTGTCTTTGGTTATCACTGGAAAAGGATTGTTTTGTCTGACTAAACTGTGAGGAGAACTTGCTAAAACTTTACATGAAGTTCAGAGTTATATACTAATGCAGTACAGAATCTGGAAAACATTAAAATTTAAGGCATCACTTCAGGTCTCCTCATTCCAAAACAGAGAAAAAAAATTTCTTGCCTGATTTCATAAATGAAAATTACAAGAGCCATGAAAATGCTATAAAATATCGATGTCTTCTCACCTCTGGGGTAATATTTGCTGTACTGGGTGTAGTTGGGATGGAGCTAATTTTAGTAACAGCAGCCTGACCAGCGCTGTGGTTTAGATCCGAGGCCAGAGCAGTGCTGATAGCACAGCAGCGCTTTAGCTGCTGCTGAGCAGTGCTTGCACAGCCTCAGGGCCTTCCCTGCTCCTCTCTCTGCCCCCAGGAGAAGGCTGGGGTGGGCAGGAGGGAGAGGCCACAGCCAGGACAGCTGTCTCCCAGTGACCCAAGAGATTTTCCATGATACTGAGCATCATGCTCAGCAGTAAGACTGGGGGTGGTGGTGTGTCAAAACAAGCCTTTACTCAGAGGGTCTGGCCATTGGCTGCGGGTGGCAGGCGGTGAGTGATGCCCTCACATCACTTGTTTGGTTTCTTTTTCTTTTCTCTGTTACTAAACTCTCCTTGCCTCAGCACACAGGTTTTGCTTGCATTTGCCCCTCTGATTCTCTCCCCCACCCTGCTGGGGGGGTCTCACCTGCCGGCTGGGATTTACCCATCACACTCCTCTAGTACCTCTGGAAAGAAACAATTCCAAAGCACAGCTTTCTGCTCAACAGCGAATCAATCATTTGGCTACTCTCACTATCACACAAGTGAACTCCTTTACTCCACTTCCTTTAAGTTTACAAGAAACCCATAATTTTGCCTACAGGAAAGAACCATGAACCAAGATTCGGACTCATTATCTGGCAAATTCATAGCTTTTCTTTCATTCTGAGACACTTCCTGCATAGCTCACAGGAAATAAGAGATGGGGGCGATTGTGTTTCATTTTTTTTTAAAGCTGTTGGGTCAGCTAATGGTCACACCATCATCTCAGAAATCTGATTTTTTAAAAAATACTACAAGGAGCTGTTTTATCTCTAACTCCCAGTCGTGGTGGTGGTACAAATGTGATACACAGATATAATAATTTTGTAGGGAGAGACAGACCAACTAATCTGAGGAAGTAGAGATGCTCTCAAAACGTGTTTGTTCTTTTTCCAGATACAGTAAAGGATCCAACAAAAATGCCCATCCTCCAAATCTTCTCTTGTAACAACACCTCTAAATTTTTAAAAAGGTGTAATCTCAGTAAATACAAGATTCTGACAATATTATAATCTGCTCTCAGAGAAAAGGGAGTATTTCCAAAGCTGGTTACATGAAAATTGTGACTTTGGTGGAAATCCTTGAAGTTTAAACCCACTGAGTCCTTTTAAAGGTGTCTATGTGTCTGCACACTCTGAAACTGGAACATCACAATTACACCAAATCTGATTTACTAACCCCCAAATGAGCCACTATGTAGAGTATTCCAGTGTAGAGAACATTTCTTATTTTATTTATGCAAGACCTAACAGAATTAACTTTCTCACAGCTGACTTCCAAGCATTTCAGTCATAAACAGAGAAGTGTGTCAATTAAATGGTCATTATATAATGGGTCATTCTGTTGAACCAGTCTGAAGTCAAAACTTTTGAGGTTTTCTCTAAAAATTAAGTGAGGATAAGCACAGACTGATGTGATCTTCATTCCATAGGCTAATTATTTAATATTCTGCAGCCTTTTTTCCTTTCAGCCATCTACAGCAATGCCACTATTGTCAGTGCTGGAAGATTCACATGGCAAAGCAAATTAAGCTCTTACAAAACTTATTCAAGTCAAGCAGCAAACTCAAGGGAAGACACAGCAGAAATCAGTGTCAATCCATTCTTAAACTCTCTCCATTAGATGGTGGCCTCTCTATTTGTCCAGTTAAATATATTAGTAGCTCTCATCAGAAACTTAAATGAAAAGCATACATCTAGAATCCCCTGTAGTATTTCCTCCATAGCTCAGAGCAAGAAGATAGTAAAGACTTTGCCAATCAGCCACCTACCCTAAAATGTACATTAAGCCAATAATAATCATAACATATTGCATAAATTTAATATAATTAATTTGAAAAAAAAACCCATTTAATTTAGAGCTGGAAAGACTTATTCCTGTAGACACTGGCATATTTCACTGTACCATGAGTGTGAGTTCCTGTGCCACTGGGTAGCTCAGGCACCCTCAGCCATGAAAACAGCTACAGTGGCTTTTTTTTCAGGAATTATCACTTTGAAGAAATACATTATTTTTTCTTATGGTTCCCTGATTTTATCTTCTACAATCCATGCCTACTTGTGTGTCCATATTAAACTAATTTATTGTGCTAAGGCTGAGAAGGTACGGGCATGTAGGCTCCTCAAAATCACTATTTTCTCATATTCCATTAATTGTGTTTGAGAGCAGAAAGAGTCAAAATGCTTTCTGCTTCAAGCATGACCAGTGACTGAGAATATGCTTACTCTGGCTTATAACAAAAACAGGCTTGAAGAAGAGCTGAAGTTGTCAGCAGCTGGTATCTGCATGGCATTCTTCACTTCAGTCTGAAAAACACTACATGAATGACTTGCATCTAAAAACCTGCTGAAAACTGCTTTTCCTTTTCCTGCCAGGGTGATTGATGGATTTTCTGCTTTACAGATGGAGCTCCAGAGGAACAAAACTGTGCTGTTTCTTGCCTCTGAACTGGACACTAATCAGAATTTTAGGAAATGTTGCTGTTTCTGTGGAAGAAGAATGAATGGTGTGGTAAGGATACTTCCACTTTCTAGTTCTAGTTGCTTAATTCTTCCCAACACTTCTATATTATAGTTCTGAAACTATTTCACCACCTAGTACCAAGGATGTTCTAAGAAGCATCCAATGTTTCTTTTTCCTGATTTAGAATTCTAGTAGAACTGAATTCCTACGTAACTATGATTTTTTTTGAGGTTCCCGACAGTCTTGGGAAATCACCTTGCCCCAACATCCTTTAAAACAAATGTTTAAAATAAGACATTTAAATCAGTAATTTTTCTAACCAAACTCTAGAGGTCTGTTTGCTAAAAAGAAAAAGTTAAAGATCAAAAATGTTGAAAGTGGTTTTGTCCTAGTTAGAATGAGTGGTCTTGATCAGAAACATCATGGACACCACTTTAGGAAGTTTCATTACACAACATTAAATCAAACAAATCTGCAAACAACTAAGTTTTTACCTGCAAATCTTTTGTTTCCAGTCTTGCAAGTGAATGCCAAGTACTTATTCAGAATTAATAATTTCATTTTTTCCCATCAGTTTAGCTTTAAAATTGGCTGGCATTTGAGGAAGGGTGAATAACAGAAAAAACTCCCATCACTCTACATTAACCAAAACAGAAAACCCATTTAATATATATAGAATCTACAAAAAGTCTATAACATGGATAATTTATTAAGAGTTAGGAAAGTGTTTCCTGCAACACACACAAAAAAATATTGTCTGCAGTATTTCAAATCATCAGATTTAGGAAAAGGTTTCCTATGACAACTACAAGCCAACACATCCTGCACTGCTCAGCAGGAATAAACAGACCTGGGCAAACCCCGAGGTTTTATCCAGAACAAGCTCAAAGAAGTAACTTGCTTTTAAGTGTGAGTGATCTAAGCCTGTGAGCAAGGAAACAGCCTCCACTTGTTGCACACTTAGAAGCACCAGAGAGCTTTTTACATTTTTGTAAAGAATCACAGCTCAAAAATCAGTGACATCATGATAAGGTTTGCTGAAGAACCAAGAAAACTGCATGAACTCCTCAGACCCAGGGGCAGCAGCAGCAGCACTGCAATGAATTCCAGTCTGCAAGGTCAGACTGAGGCAACTGGTGTCATTGTGCCATGGGCAGACAAAAGAGAAACTGCAAAAGTGAGACTGTGCAGGGGAAGCTAAAGCAGGGCCTGAAACAGCTGAACACCCACAGTGAGCACAGGAGGGTGAGCTGCAGCAAAGACCCCAAGCACTGAGGAATAACAAAGCATAACAGAAAGCTCTTGCCTTGACGTGGACACAAAGAGATCAAGGGCCTTGTGAGAGACTCATACAAGAGTGTATCCAGCTTATCTACTAACACCCCTAAGGATGAGGCTGAACCACCTTAGTCCATATAAATGTGAAAGAAATACCTCTTAGGGAAGTGTTGGGACTGCTGTGGATCCGACCAATGTCATGGCTTTGTGTGGCTCATCCTGGTCATTGCAGCCCTACTGCAACTAAGAACCTGGCCCTGGCACTCTGCCCCCTGCATCAAAACACTTGGTTTTTACATCCTCCAAAGGGCAAGCCATGCAAAAACAAAACCAAAACAGCAACAACAACAAAAACCCAACCAAAACAAGCAAACAAACAAAAAGCACACACAAAAAAAAAACCCCAAAAACAAACCAAAAAACCCTCCAAAACCACCACCAACAAAGCAGGGAAAAAATCTTACATTAGAAATAAATAGACCCCATTCTATTTCCCCTAGCTAAACTAAATATTTTCATGTGTGTAAACAGAAAACAGGACTGAAAAAGGAATGTTGTGTTCCAAGTCAGAGCCTCAGTGCAGACAGATGGCCACATATGTACGTCATAGATATGAGTTCATCCAGTTTTGGGAATCCTGGCAGCCCTGGGGCCAACCCCTCAGTGAGTTTGTCATTCCAGCAGTAAAACATGTCGAACATTATCTCATCAGAACACCCAATACAGTGATGTATAGAAAGGATGTTTAGTCCTGCCCATGGAAGTAGTGTAAACATGCCTGCAGCTCATAATTACTCTTGATCTGTGAGTCACAAAAGCACCAACACTTCAGTTGTTCAGCATGAAAATCAGATTTTTGGACACACACAGAGATCTCTGGCAGCGTCTTATGTAGCAGGGAGTATGTCAGATTATTTTACAGGTTATTTTTCCCCTTTTGCACTGCATGATCTACAGCAAAGGAAATGTGAACTTACTGCTTTTTTTTTCAGCCTACAGCAGCCAGAGGATCACCTACAAATTTCTAATTAGCTCTGTTTAGGTAAATCACCTCAAGGCAATTCCAACACTTTTTAAGTATCATTATGTCACAACTTACCCTCCAGGACAATTAGTGTTGACTTAAGACTATGGGGCAAACCACAGCTTGACTGGCTGAATGACATCTGGAGTTCACAAGCAAAAAATACAATTTCTTACATTAAGCAGAGGTCACTATTTAGAAAATGACAGAACCCCCCAGTATGTTGTATAGTCTTGTCCACAGAGAATTACTCTTTTAAATACAAAGACTCACAAGATTTTCATTAATGTTACAGAAATAGAACTACTACATTAATTAATCTTACCCCCTCAACAAATAACTCATGCTTAAAAATGAAAATTTATGTACATTTATGAACCCTTCATTAATCATACTGTTCACCTTTCTTTCTTTCTGCTTTCCTAGGAGCAGCTTCACTTTGTTTCTAGGCAGTATCTAATCCCTTTTTTTCATGCAGTTTATGATGCATCTCACACATTAGAGGAAGTTGTGATGTGCACAGAATTACTTACTCAAAACAGCTTTAAGAGTTCTTTAACAAAATCTGAGGTTTAATTTTTCTCACATGGGTTTAATGACATCTATCCTTGTAACACCCTATTGAGAAAGAGTTAAAGTGAACTTCACCTAGTATTTCATGTTGAAACCAGCACAGCATGGCAAATAAAGTTCTTTTTCTTTATATTAAGTCGTGCAGAGCATACCTGTTGTTCACACAGTACTTACTAAGCCCTCATGATTGTGCAACCCCAAAAAGGACAAGTGTGCCACAGCACAACCAGCTTTGCTTTACCAACAAACTGGGTAAGAGTGCGGGAGAGGCAATCCAGGAAAAGCCAGGTGCTAGAAACACTGCAAGATGTGACTCATTCTTTGGCACCAGCTCCTTTGACTGAATTCCCAGGAATTCCTCTGCATTTCAGAAGTAACAAAAGGAAAGGAAACAGTCATCTCAGGGCATTCCCAAGGACATGTGGGATCAGTTTCTTACTCAGCACTTACGTAGGTCAAATTTCCCTAAAGTCAGTGGTGTTTTCCTGGGGGAATGCTGCCTTCATCCGAGGCACCAGTAATACCAAATTTTCAGTAATGCTCTATTTTAATATACCAACACAATACTACAAATGTAACTGTATTAGAAAGGATTCTATTTTGCAGCTAATTAAATACCCTGATGCTTGGTCTGAGGATATCACTGCCCCATCTGCAAACATGGGATGGCTGAGTTTCCTTGCAGTTTGCTAATTAATTGGTAGGAAACCAAATATATCTCCAGTACCACGGATTCATCATACATTTCTACAAAATATTTTGACAGTCAGAAAAAGCAATCTTGCTCCAAATTCTTCAGTTAGCTCTGACTGTAACACAGTAATGAAAATGTAACATGAAGCCTACATGGCTTTTTCACTTTTCTTTCTAATGTGTCTGAAAATGACAAAGTACAGGTATTTTAAAGCAGGAACTTTACTTTCTTCACAGCAAAATCAGCGTTTTAAGGGTGTAGAACATGATGTTGTACAAGTAAAATATAAAAAATTATATTCCCACATCTTCCACTCATTTTCCATTGTCCTAAATAATTTGATATTTACAATATTAGATGAAATAGCAAATATGCCAGGGACCTGTACCATAAACAAGTGCTTTACCCTTTTCTGTCACACAGGGTCTTCTGTGAAATAAACTTCTATAAAATTCAGTTATATTTTTAGAAACAACTAGGCTAACAGACTGTTTTGAATTTATTACGCCTAATTCTTATTAGAATAATTAAGGTGACAAAGAAATTACTTTCCACCTCAAAATACTTGATTGAATCACAGGATAATTCATGTTAAGAGGAACCTCAGGAGGTCTTTAGCCATCACCAGGGTGACTGACAGTCTCAGCTGTGAAGTTCACCATCTTTTCCTTTCATCATGTTCCCATTCCTGTAAATTCTTCCACACAAATTACTCACTGCTGCCTTTTTATCCTGAGACCTGCTAACACAGAAGGCTGCTCTCTATCACATTGTCTGAAGTCTTCTCTTTTTGCTGCCTCCACCAGTAGCACGAGGTGATTTTCACTTGCTGTATTTTAGGCACTTAGGCCAGACACATCTCCCGTGGCTGTGCTGAACCTTGTGCACCAAGGCTGTGTGCACACGTGGAGCTCCGTGTTGTGCACGTTGTGATGCACACACATACACACAATAAATGCTATTGCAAATAACAACGAAATGTAACCCGGGACTCATTTTTGTACTGCTTTAAGGCTCTTTCCTCACACTTGGTTCCATCAGAATGGTAACGTGGACATAACTAAACCAATCCAAAGCATGCTTGCTCTCAGTCCAGTTTATGTATGAATATGTACACCAGCGTTACTCCCTGACAGTGATATTCTTGATTAACAAGTTCTGCCTCTACGCTGCCAATAAAAAAGTTCTCCACCACAGGGGCCCCGGTGGGCAGCAGTTTATTCAGTGCCAGCAGCTGGTTTTGCTCTCACCAACTCACCCTGAGAGTACAAACGCTGGCTACTTACACAGATTCAGACCACCGAAGATTTTGGTCTGTTGGAAGTCTTTGCTAAGGAAGCTCCTACACCTGCACAGGTTCGCGGCCTGTGAGGGGGACGTGCTGCTGTGCCTGGCAGCAGAGCCATCCCCTCGCCACACACAACGCCATCAGAGGATTCCTGGGCGTCTCTCCTGCTGCTGCTGCCGCGGGGCTCGGGCCGGGGAGAGCGGAGAGCCCGAGGGTCGGCGCCAGCGGGGAAAGTCCCGCTCCGAGCCGGGAATTCCCGCAGCGGCGCCGGGAGGACGCGGCGCTGCGGGGCTTTCGCAAGGCGGAGCCCGCCAGCCCCCGAGGGACCCTCGGCGCGCCGGGAGCGCCCTCCCCTCACGGCCCTCCCGCAGCCCCGGCCCGCGCTGCGCTCGCCCAGCCGGGACTTCCCCCGTGCCCCCGGCGCCTCCCGCTCCCTCGCCCCCAGGTTTCTCCCCCCGCCCCCGGGGCCGCTTCTCCCGCTCGCCCCTGCCGGGGTTCCCCGGGCAGCGCAGTCCCCGGGGCCGCATCCCGCGCGGAACGCGGGGGAAAGCGCGCCCGGCCCGCCCGGGGCTCTCCCCTGAGGGCGGAGCGCGGCGCGGCCCGGCCCCATTCGCAGAAAGCAGCAGCGGCACAGGCGGGCCCTGCGAGCCCTTAAAGGCAGCGGCTGCCTCCTCCCTCGGCGGGGAAGGCGGAAGAGCGAAGCCGCTGCCTCGGTTCTGCTGCGCTCCGGGGTTTTATGCACCTGTCCGGGCTGCTGCTCGCCCTGGAGAAGGAACAGAAGGGAGCTGCCCCGGCCATGTGCTCGGTAAGCGAGGCCGGCAGCACAGACCCCTTGGTGACCCGCTTCAGGCAGGTGGAGGAGACGCTGGAGAAGCTGCACCGGGAAAACAGGAGCTTGAAGAATAAAGTGCCGCGGTACAACGCAATCTGCAACTTGTACTACGAGTCCGCGCAGCAGCTGAAGCACCTCCAGCTGCAGCTGGCGGCCAAGGAGGCCACGATCCGGGAGCTGCGGGCCAGCCTGGCCCGGCAGCGGCAGCCCCCGGCGCCGGGCGGGGAGGCGGCGGCGGGCGCGGAGCCGGCCCGCTCGCTGGTGGAGAGCCTGCTGGAGCAGCTGGAGCAGAGCCGCGGCCAGCTGCGGGACAGCGAGCGGCTGTCGGCGCGCAGGGTGGAGGCGCTGAGCCAGGTAAAGCCGCGGGCGCGCAGGGAGCAGGGCGGAGGCTGCGCGCCTTCTGCCCCCGCGGCGCTGGGGCGGCTGAGCGAGCAGGGCTTGAGCCCCTCCGAGCGATGCCCGCTCCATCCGTCCCCGGGTGCCCGGAGCAACTCGCCCGTTTGTGTCCGAAGGTGGCGCCCCTGCGTTCCCTTCAAAAAGGCAAACGATAGAATGCTAAACCAAAAAGTTAGCAGGGCGCTGTAGATCCTCTCTCATAAGGAGAAAGAAAAACAGTAAAAAACTCCATGAATTTATTAGTTACAACAGTTTCTTAAAGATAATCAGCTTATGCCACGAATTTTTCTATCAAAGTGTTTTGTTTGACGCGCTCTTAAAAATGGATTTTTGTATTGACAGTGAGGTAGCACGTTCATATTTGAAGAAGTAACTGAGAAGTCTGGAGAGATGGATTAGCGAAATCAGTACCTTTCTTGAAAGAAAAAAAAACCTGAAAACGGCATCCCTCCCCATCCAGCACAAGTGCTGTTTTGGTTACTGTCATTAAGACTTTCCCAGGTTCAGTCTGAATTTCTCAAAGATTTTTAAAGCATTTATTTCTAGATGAAGCTGCATGAAGTAATTTCCAAACTGAGCAGCAGTACTTAAAACTGAAACAAGTGTTTTTGTCATAAGTAGTCTCTTGACTTAATGCTTATACAAAACATTTTCCACATATGACACTCACTTAAAATACATATTAAAAAGTTCATGTTTGGAAATTTGTTATAAGAGATGATCCCACTGACACTTCGCAGACAGATGACAAACCTATGGTATCTGAACATATTTGAAAGGCTGATGCTGAATATCTTTAAAGGGGAAGTTTAGCACTCAGCATGAAGCTAAAGAATGGAAATGTCAGTAATAAGAACAAGTGCTGTTTATCTATGTCAGATGTTGATTTTTATTTCTTGAAAGAATAAAATGCTGTGCCCCATCAGAACGCTGAAATAATTGGCACTAAATAATAACCAAAATAAAAAAGACATTTTTGTGAAGCCAGAGGCCAGTGTGCTGGCAAAGTGTTCCTGGTGATTTGCAGCTCTATTAGCCCTCCTGAGAACTGGGATGGTAGAGCTGGGATTGTAGTTTCTCACGGCCTGCTCTGGCATCCAGAGATCCTCGATTCTGGAGGAGCAGTGCTGCAGAGGTTTCTGGTACCAGCACCTGCTGCTTCTTGGGGGTGTGTAAAAACCAGCTGGTTTGTTTACAAAGCCAGAACCAGTGCCTGTCGGGTGCATGGAACTACAGGTGGTTTGTACCAGTCACCAAGCAAAGCTCTTCCTTCTCCAAACACCTGCAGAGATGTTAGTGCAGTGTGGTTGAGTCCCTTAGAGCTCCTGACAGGACAAGGAGATGCAGAAACAAGGTACAGAGATGTTCCTAGGGGTGTGTCAGACCCCCTCATGTGCCTGGGAGTCAGCTGTGGCCAAACTAGAGCCACTGCTGCCACATGGGTTATATTTTATATTTTCTGCTTGTTTGTCCTTACCTTAACCATTCCCATCCTTTCCTAGGTGGGAAAGTTGCTCTGTTTTGTCCTTGTGACAGTGCCAAGCAGTGAATGCACTTCACTGGATTTGATGACTTAACAGTTCCTTTTTTCTGTTGAGGAAAATCTCTGTTATCTGGTAGTTTAGTGTACAGGACCTGTAAGTATTTTTCAGTCTCCACAGTTATTAATCTTAAATTACTTTCTTATTTTTGTTGGTGCTGTATAGTCATAACATCTTCCTGATTTTTTGCTGCTTGTTCCTCCATTCTGCTGATTAGAAAGTGCTTGCATGGCTGCCTGAGCACTTCTTGATTGATTGTTCCAACAGTTCCAAGGTCTTGTGATCATACAGAAATGAAATTGATTTAGTCTACTTTTTAAGTAGTTTGCAATGAGTACAGGAGCAATAAGGAATTACTGTAATATTGAAGTCAGTCTAAGATATATTTTGGCTTTTGACTTTATTTTGCTTTTAAATAACTTCCCCTCCCCCCTCTGTTTAGGAAGTGCAGAAGTTGAATCAGCAGCTAGAGGAGAAAAATGGAGAGATACAGCAGATGATAAATCAGCCTCCATATGAAAAGGAGAGAGAAATCTTACGACTGCAGAAGACTTTGGCAGAGAGGGAGAAGGCTCAGGCCACCAGTGATGTTTTGTGCCGTTCACTCACTGATGAAACTCACCAGCTTCAACGCAAGTTAGCATCCACAGCAGAAATGTGTCAACATCTGGCAAAATGTCTAGAAGAGAAGCAAAGGAAAGAGAAGGGGAATTCAGATGACCAGATACCTACAGAAAGATCTAATCAGGTATGCTTACAGCTAGTGTATGTGTCTTTAAAATCTTATTAGCTTCTGAGATGTTAATTACAGTATGATAGCTGTAACTGGGGAATGGTGAGAAGAGCCCTTTAAATAACTTCATGTAGGGTGTTAAGACTGCCATGGCAATGGTAAATAATTCTGCCTATGGAAGCAGTTGTCTACCACTTCAACTTTGGCCTCTCATCACCAGAGGCTTTTTTTGGAGAGGAGAAGAACTTGAGAGGTTTTGTCCAACCTCAGCAATTCCATGATCACAGTTCTTCCCGCAATACACAGGAGACAGTATCTACCTTATACCACCCCTGCTTCTGTGCAGCACTAGATGGTGCTGTGATTTTGAAGCTGATTTCTCATGATTACTTAATTTAAATATCAAAATCACAAAACAAAGTAGATATATTTCAAAGTAGTATTTATATTAAGAACTCTGTAATGTGTGGTCTTCTTGGATCAGGATTTGGTTTGCACACGTAGTACAGACCTACAGAAAGTTGGTTAGTGGAATATGAGTCAAGGTGTCTTACCTTTTTTTTTTTTTTCCTCTGGGATTCCCCCTGCCCTCTGAGTGCAGGGCAATGCTTCTCTTCAGGAGGAATGTTTAAAAAAAAGCTTCATAATAGGACAGTGTCAGAAGGGCTACTGCAGGGCACAAAGAAACACCTGGATTTGAGTGTACTTTGCTAACGACTGCTGAGGCTTCAGTTAAAGTTCTCAGCATGGGGTAAAGGTAGATCATTGTTCTGTTGTTCCAGAAGTCCTGATGGCTGAGAGTCATTCATTAAACATTCATTAAACATTTGTTAAAATGAGGTAATTCATTAAAACACCATAAGGAAATAACATTAGCAGTGCTGCCTCTAGTAACAGATCAGGGCATTGAGTAGGGTGCTGCAGACAGTTCTCACAAAAATGAATAATTCTGACTTCTGCTCTTACTGCTACACCGTGGTAATGCTGTTTTCCACATGACCACTCATCTGTGCTGTTGTGATGAATCCTATACATACTCATGTCTGCTTTCTCAAACATCCCAGAAGTGTTTCCAAAGAAAACTTAATGTAAGTTACTTGTAAGAAATAGAGGTTGAGTAGATAGAAGAAAAAAGGACTTTTTAAGAGACTTGAAGCATTTGGCATTATCATATTTAATGTGTAATTGATAGACAGGAAACTTGATTGACTTTGATATATGCAATAAGAAGCTAACCTTGTAGAGTGGGGACTTCCCTGTTGAAGAGGAGAAATTTCAGATGCCATTACTAGCTGATTCTAGGGAATTTTGCACAAAAGTGTTCTATATTACTCACGTACACCGGGGTTTTTTTAAGCAGATGTCACAACTGTAAAAGAGAGGTATCATTTTAGTCAATTATTTAGCAAGCAGGGTTTTTTCCCCTCAGTAATTTCTTCCTAGTACTGGCCAAAATTGACAGTAATAACAAAGCAAGATGAAGGCATATCTGTGCCTTTGTCATATATTCTCCCACTCCAGACAAGTAGTTTTGTGTAAACTCTTAAACACTGTTGTCATGAGGTTTATTTAAGAGCAGTACCAAGGTCATAAAAACCTAGATGTATGTCATTACACATCACAATAAAAAAAATTATTACTTCCAGTTAACAGCACAGCTAAACAGCATCTGAGATTTTTATGTTAAAGTAACACCTGACTTTATCTGAAAATTACAGCTTTTAGACAATGAAACTTCACTTCAAGCTCTTATCTGCAACTTACAACAGGAAAACAGGATGTTAAAACAAAAAGTAGCTCACGTGAGTACTTTCATTTTTAATATAGATTAATATTTGTTAATTATTTTGTATTAGAATAAATTTGGAATAGAGCTGGTTAATCTAACTACATGGCAATTACAAAGCAAGACAGTTTTTCTTAGTCCTTTCAACGCAGCACACAGTTTTTGTTCCCTTAGCTAAGAACAACTTATTACATAATTTCTAACACACTGGATTTTTGCTGTCAAAAATACAGTGCAGAAAAAAATTTTCATACTCCTTCCATGGATCAGTATTCATGGATCTAGGCCCACTAGATCCTTCCCTTTCCATATTATTTAATAATTGTCCCTTTGGACTGGGAGATGGGAAGGCTGCCCATGGAGAGTCTGCACAATCATCTCTGCTCCCCTGTACAGTGCCTTACTCACCCTCAGGGGTCGAGGCAGCATGTGGCATTATCCCCTAGAGGATTTTGGTCCTGCACCTACAGACAGCCTATGAAAGCTTGGAAGTTTGTGTCTCCCTGTTCTTCATGCCTCTCCTGGATAAACTTTCAGGTGGAAGACTTAAATGCAAAATGGCAGAAGTACGACGCGAGCAGGGATGAGTACGTGAAGCGCCTCCACCTGCAGCTGAAGGAGATGAAGTCACAGCTGGAGCAGCACCATGGAGGAGCTCCAGCACAAAGGAATTCTGACCTGATGCACAAGGAGATATTCCGGTTAAACAAACTACTGGAAGAGAAAATGAATGAGTGCATAAAAACCAAGAGAGAACTGGAAGACATGAAGAAGGCTAGTGAAGGAGATAACGAGCGCATACAAATGCTGGAGCAACAGGTCATTACGTTTCTTGTTCCTAGAGATGGGAATTCTTAGTTCCTTCCCAGACCACTGAAGTCCAAGGGGGAAAAAGGGATTTCTTTTTTGGACATTTGCCTGTCTGGGCACAATTGGCTACACAGGTGTTAACAACACAGATTTCAAGGAAACTCACTACTTAAAGAACCCCATGCAGTTCTGCTGGCCTTAATACAGAATATGAAAGATTTGTAAAAGAAATACAAACACGTTTGAAATATACACATGATAGAGAAGATAATACTGCCATTCTGGAATAAGTAACAAAGGAATCAGTCTCAGCTTTCAATCTAACCTGCTAATGCTCTAATGTATAAAATATTAACAAAATAATTCTATTTCAGGTCCTGGTTTATAAAGACGATTTCACATCTGAGAGATCAGACAGAGAACGAGCACAGAGTAAAATACAAGAACTTCAGGCAGAAATTGCATGTCTTCAACACCAGCTAGCAAGAAGACAGGTAAGAAGGCAGCATGCTCCTTCTTTAATTTAAGCATGCCAACAGGATTTGGGACTAAAATATACTTTTAAATATATTTTAAAAATATCTTAGTATTTCTGAAACAGTTTCAGCAGCTATCAAAAACTTCAATTGTTTCATTGGTGGAGATGCTTCCCAGTTCAGATGTAACACCCCTTTCCAGTCCCTTTTTCTTCTGCTTTTGGATCAACATTGGAAGGGTGAATTCTTAGAAGGCGCAGGACAGCCATGACTCTTGGCATCTTTAAATTAGCACACTGGCTGTATTCTGTGTTCTCTACAAACCTTCTTTACAACAATATTAATAACACTGCTTAAAAACGGATTAATAATTTATTTACAAGTCCTCAGATAAACATTTGAGTGGCGTTTCAGATCAAGGTGATAAAATATCACCCATTAAAAAATGTATTTTATTGCATCTTTTTCAAGAGCTCTTTTTTTTCTTTCTAGGACTCGAGAGACACAAGTAGCCATTTCAGAGTTCATGCTGGTAACCAAAATCATTTGTATGTTCAGACGAATGTCGAACACCTACGGGGCAACAGCCCAGGCCAGACAGGCACGAGAAGAACAAACTCACAGTCTGAACAAGCTTCTCCTCCTGGGGACAATGGAAACTTGGGATCTGAAGGCAGGGCACAGGGTGAACTCAGATGCCCTCATTGCATGAGGTTTTTCAGTGATGAACTCGGTGATGAATTCCTCAAGCACGTTGCTGAATGTTGTCAGTGACCACAGGATGTGAGGGGTGTAAGTCAATCACTACTTGATAGACATAAAACTTGCTCTATACATGTATCTCCTACAGTCCTAAAACAGAGTAATTCAAATGGAGAGCTCTGGGGAATTAGGAGGATGAACAATATCTACCTCTTACTTGATTTTGCCTTCTCTTGGACTGTGTGAAAGGCTTCAAGAGAAAGAAAAGTGTTTTTCTGAAGAACTATTTTTGACAGCTACAAGGAAAGCATGTGTAATGGAGATTCTACTACAAACTAAACTGAAACCTACGGTGGTAGTTTAGCTTCAGAGTGCAGCTTGACTTTATTTGGGTCCAATTCTCTACCAGAGTGTGATTGCTTGTGAAAAAAAATTACTGAACTTGAAATTTTCCTCCTCTTCCAAAAAATGTAGGCTGAAGAACAGGAAGGAATATTTTGGCAGAAGATAGGAAAAATCTTATTGGGCTTTAACTGGATTAAAAGTGAAAGTATTTCCTTGACTCTTGAAGCTGAACTTTCAGACATCTCATCTGAAAATCCTTCTGTTTAACTGAAATCAGAAGAAGTACAGAAAATGTAAAAGGGCTGTTTTTTGACTAAAACTAGCCTGCCTTTTTTGCACAGAAACAAGGTACAGGGATATTTATATTGTCTGTGCCATAAGTGTTTATCTTACAGATTTGTAAATGTGTATTTGTGGAATTATTGTTTGTATTCCTATTTGACCTAAGGATTATTTTTATAATAAAAGTGATTGTGCATTTGCTTTACTACAAAAGGGGTCCAAGAAATCTCTTTTGGTATAAGTATTTAAATGTGGAATAGTGACTATACTAAGGGCTAATTAAATGTCATGGTTTCACATATGAGTTATTTCATTACTTTAGTGATAACCAGCTTCTCAGACTATTTTCAAATATGTTGAAAAAAAACCACTCCTCATCTCTGAACAGAAGATTGACATTTCAGAGGCACAGGAACACATTTAACCCCCTACCTTGCATGTGACTATGTCAATGCTAAATTAAATTTATTCTTAACCTGTCTGCACTCAAGAGAGCTGCAACAAATAGCAGGGGACTGTTTTGAGAAGGAGTATGAGCAATTAAAGTGTACAAATGTAAGAGTGCCACAGGTTTTTGCAGCCTTAGCTCCAGGTGAAGCTGAAATTGTTTTCTCACTGTGTCAGAGCAAGAGTTGAGGATGGGACAGAGAGTAAAGGCCTAGTGCAACATGGCACTTCATAATTAAAGAAAACTTACTTCGTTTTCTCTAAGAACACTTTTTTTAACAACTTTTGTCTTCTGCTTTGCTTTGTTCCACACTTCAAAAGGAATGTGGATTTTTTTTTTTTCTGGATATTTCCTTTTTGGGATTCTGTTGCAGGCCCAAAGGAAGATGATGGTTTATGCCACTCTTAGGTTGGATATTACCAAAAGCAATGCCTGGGCCCTTGCATGCAGCAATGGTTACTATTAATCTTATCTACAACTGACTGCAATCCTGTCATTCACTACCAGCTTGTTCTTCCCAACACAACATGCACAGACATGCAGAAAGTTTTGGGGTTTTTTTTTAGTGACCATTTTTTACATTGCCATTTAAGGTCTTAGAGATGAGATGCAGCCCAGAGAATATAAGCTGAGAAACATGATTAAACTTCCTGTGGCATAAACTAATCTTACTTTTTTGACTGTTCTCATTAGACAAGCCTGGTTTACAGCTTCAGTGTTTATCAGCATGATAATGCCAGTGATTGATACAGCAAAACAGGGACTTAAGTTTTGTACTGATTCACACTAGAAGACACCTAAGAAAACAAACAGAACATAAAGTAAGTTAGGACTTGGCAATACCTTTTTGAATTGCATTGACATGATGACTGCTTTAAAATACATCAGAAGCTGAAGTCTGCTATAGGTTTCCATTTATGTTAATCCCCGTGGGTATAGTTGGATAGACAATAAGAAATAGTAATTTCTAATAAGAAATAGATGCAGGAATTAGATAGGAGAATGTGCAGTACACAAAAATTAATAGCGCCTATTCTTGTGGATTTAAATTCTGTGATTTAGTCCCTAGTCAAAGCGGAGTTAGTTTCACACTAATCCTGGGAAAGGGGAGCACTTCAGTGCTGGGAAACATGGATATGCCTCCAGCAAGGACAGCACTGGACCAACAAACAAAACCAGGTAAAGTTACAGATCAAGCACAGATTACAGCTACCACATAAAACAACAGGAGCAATAAAGGAGGACTGGTATTTGACTACCTGTGGCATAAATCTGGGACAGGTCTGCTGGTTTTCTCTACAAAAATGCCTCTTCAGAACTGGCTGAGTTTACCTCTACTGAGGTTTTTGGTTTTTTTTTTTCCCCCAGCTGGTAAAAAGCATGACTGTTTCTTCTTCTGGCTTACCCAAGAAATGTTACACTACGAAGAACTACCACAGTCTTACATGCAAATGTTTGTTTCAGATGATGGGCCATAAATTATTGCTCCTAAGAAAAGCTGTCTGTTATGCAGTGCTTTGACTTTTACACCAGATTCACTGGTAGGTCTCTTGATAAAACACTACCAAGTCTTTGCCTGCCCCCTCCTCACCAGGCAAAGCATACACACCAAGGCATCCCCAGCAACTGCCACCAGCCCCTACCTTCACCAGTCACATTTCTCAACTTGTAGACCAGAATGCATAAAGCCTGTCAGCTCCACCATCCCAACACTGAAGAGAAAGTGGCTGTGAGTTTGCAGCATTTATTGAACCCTTTAAATTAAGAAAAGCTCCTTCTGGCCTAACACTGGTGCTCTCTTCTTGTTGGATGGTTGTCCAAACAGAGTGTCTTGCTTGGTTGAATAGCAACAGCAGCCCAGCTCTTTTCCTAAAAGAAAGCAATAAAGGCATCATGAGTAAGAAAGTAACTGCATGCAGTGAAAGGAGCTTCAGTAGCATAAACTTTGTGAACTTTCATTATCCACTTGTACTACACTCATTCACTGAAACACATCTGTAAAACTGCAGAAAGACATCCTCACACAAGAGGCTCTTGAAATCATACATAAAAACTGTCTGACTGTATGGATGGGGCTCAGTCCCTCATGTGCTGTATTGGTAACAAAGGCACCCAAGAGAAATGAGCCCTGTTTTCAGACAAAGTTAATGCCTCTTTAGGCTCCTGTAGATGTCTCATTCAGGCGAGCCCTGCCTGTACTGCAGTGGCATGCCAATACCAGGCAGAAGGCAGACACAGACACTGCAGTTCCACAGAGGCTGAGAGCTGGCAGGATACTGCCTCTTCTGGGACTTGTAGGAATGTGTCCTAACATATTAAAGGCTGCCAAGATGGATTTGTCCATTACCTTAATGATTAGTCCCTTCTCCTAAAATTTCTCCTTCACCAAATGACCATTCCTCACTTTTGCTCTCCAAACCAACCTGAGCCCAGACCCAGGGCAACTCAGCTCCTGAGGAACTGTCTCACCTCACCAGCAATGAGATTTTCAGACTGTAGAATCTTCAGCTGTTGGCACGCTTGTTCTCATTTCTCCTGGACCCAGTTACAATGCACTTTGCTTGGGATTTTGCAGTAAAGGCTGTTTACTAATAACCATGCTGGTTGCCATGCAGAAGTGGGCCCTCAGCACACAATCACAACAGCAGCTGTAGGCAACACTGACTCACAGCATCTTAGAAAATACAAATGCAAGAAGCCTCAGAAGTTGGTCCCTACCCCAAAAGACCCAAGGGAGAAAAGATCAACAATAATGCTCTTTCCTGTAGCATGGGCAGTACAGAGCCTAAAAGGTTTCTCAAACAACATGCAACTTCTAAGTCCATGTCTGCTTCAGGCTTCAATGATTTAGGATATCACATCTTTTAAAATAAACCTTGAATGATGCCTCAAGATAAGTGCTCACTAATAGTAAAACCAACTACAAGAATAAAATTTGTTCAAGAAGCAGATACCTATGCTCTATGCTTTTTTTTTAAAACTTCCATTTCCTGTGGCTTTGCTGCATGTGTATATATAGAAATCAAGGGAAATTCCAAACAAGATGCCACACCATTATACTCAGAACAGCAGTGCTTCTCATTCTAAAAAAGGGAAGTCTCAAATGCTTTTTCTACAAAATCTATGTGAATTCAAAGTATGCTGTAGTAATATTTCATAGTACTGTGTCCCAGTAGCTATCAGCTGGGACACAGAGGGTGTTTCAGCTAAAGACCTAAAGTGTGTGAAAGGCTTATGAAGCACTAGGTCAGCCCAGCAGGACCTCAGCAGAGCAATGGGATACAAGGCTAAGCACTCCTGCCTTCTCACCTGATGCCTCGGGTTCTTCTCTGAGGGCAGAACACAGCCCAGCACCCTCACTGGAGCAAAGTCTGGGGAATTCCGGGAATGCTCCAGGGGCTGTCCTGGGGCTCAGGGCTCCAGCAAGGTCAGCTGGGGATTTACAGGGTGCTGCAGGAACTGCTTACACAGGAGCTGCTGGAGGCACCAACCATCCCAAGTGGCATGGTGGCACAGCACTTGTGTCTCCACTCCCACTGCTGCTCAGCGAGTTATTCCCCTTTCTCATTAGTCCACTTTTTACCCCTCCTTTTACACTTGCTGGTAAGAAGCTGCTGGTGCAGGAACACTCCACAACATGTGAGGGGTGTATGGGGCCAAGAGCCTCCCTCAGGAGCTCGAGATCTTTCCATGGCACATGGGGCTCTGGTATGGAGAGCACTCAATCAGATGGGGGGTTAAGAGACAGCTGATTTTGAATGGGTGTTTTTGGTGCCTTCTAGAAATGTGTACCTCACCACACTCATTGCCTCACAACCGTTCCTCAGACCAACCCTCCAGCACATCTTCTGGAGACCTGGCTGATGGCTGGGCTGAGCAGGGCACCTGGCTGCTCGTGCTGACCCCACCTCCTCAGGGCCACAGGAACTCACCTTGCCTGAGGCTTTCACCCTCTCAGTTCTGAAGGAGTGGGAGGGAAGAATGAGCAGTGGGACCCTCCTCCCCCATTTTGCACTCACTCAATCTTCATATAAAAAGGATTTTAATTCTTCTTTTTTTTTACTCCTAGGCAGATACCTTGGTTACACACAAATGTCACAGGCCCTTTATACAGGAGGGGCAACAGGCAGCCTGGTGTGTGCCCCACCAGCTCTTTGGCCAGCACTGGAACACCCCATGCCTTGCTTAGCTGGTTCCTGCTGCAGGCCAGGCTTCCTTCAGCCACGTCCCAAAATTCCCCTGCACAGCCCAAAAGGGCCCATCAGAATGGAACAGTGAGTTTCTCAGTTCCACAGCAGTCTGGACTTGGGTGATACCCAGTTACCTTCTCTGCTGAGACGAGATCCTACACTATGGGAACAGGGCCTTGATGGCACCAAGGGCAAGGTGATGAGCTGTCATCTCCCTCCAGCTGTGCCCCCACAGCTCTCCCTGGGCTGTGCCAGCTGCAATTTCAACCAGCCAGCCACCTGCACCCACCACTGGGCCCCAGGAGGAGGGAGCCACAGGCACACAGACCAGCTCTGGGAGCAGCCCCGCTGGGGCTGGTCCCACTCACAAAACCCTGTTTGTTTCCTGCCCAGTGCAAAGCAGGAAGGGGGTCTCAGACCATGCTCCAACAGGGCAGGGGCTCCATCTCTTGTAGGACTCACAGGTGGGGAGGTGAGAGATGCTCAGATCTTGGACCAGTTGAGCCCAGCTCATACAACAGGGAAAATGAGCAAAAAAAGGAGCTCAGACACCCACAGAAGAATCAGCCCTCGTTCTATCACTACCACATCTCAGGGAAATTCAGACCTCCAGGGAGGCTTGTAAAGGTCCACAGACACTCCAGGGAAAATCATCACCTACCAAGAGAAAGTGGGGCTGGTGGGATGTGGAGCTACTCACACACACAGAGCTGAGCACAGTCCAATAGAACATCCTGCTCCTCTTTCCCACCACCTGAGCTTGCCCTCAGTGATGCAGATCTAATTTAGTGATTCTCAGCTCCTCTTCTGACAGCACTGAGCACCTGCTCCACCTTCTGCAAGGCCTGTCCTTACCTCCCCAGGTGAAGGACAGAGCTTGTGTCACTCCCAGGGACAGCAGGCAGATGGGAAGCAGACACCTCTGGAGGAAAAGGGCCCTTCCTTTGATCCTGCCTGATGTTGTAAGGGGTGTCTCTATCCTCCAGTCTCTCCTTTCTGAGCAGTCCACTTTCCCATTATCAGAGCCCACTTTTGCCCTGTTCCAATCCCAGTCAAACACAAAAATGGTTCTTGGGGATTCACCATCAGTTCAATGTCACCCAGAGCCTGTGACACTGGCCAGCCCAGCTGAGTGCCTCTCATCACCAAGCTTGGTCCCAAAAGCACCATGCAATTGCCCTTCTTGCTTCTTTGAGTACCTCTTTTATTAAAGTGATGAGAGGTCAATGAAAGACATTTCAGCTCCAGCAGTAACATCACCACTTTCCCCTGCGGCACTTTCTCAGGGCCAGTCCTCTTGCAAGAGAGACACTCCAAAACAAACAGGGCACAGGTGGGGCCTGGTGATCAGCTTGGCCCAAGGAGGAGGGATCTCTGATGGCCCAGGAGGTTTCTGCCATGTGCAAGCCAGGAAAGGAGAGGATGGGTCTAGAAAAGGGAATAAGGTGTAATTTGTTTTAAAGAAACCCCAAGGCAAAGATATGGACTAGACCAGGCAGTTCTAGAGAATAAAGTCTGTGGCTGAGACCAGGAACCAATGTGGGGTGCAGGCAGGCTTTCCCCTCCCACACAAGATCTATCCTTTGATAACCAGGTACGGAATCCCCTAAACTCTGGGCATGGTGACAGCTCCTGGGGACAGTGGAAAAAATTGATGAGCACAACTACCTCATCACCCAAAGAAAGAGTGACAGCTTATTTTGTGAACTGTTTTTAGGCTTTGTTTTGTTGCACCTACACACACCAGTTGCATGGCACCACACCCCCTCCTTCAAAATGTCAGTCTTCACTCCTAACAATAACCACTGAGGGGGAAAAGTGTGTGCTGTGTGTGCTGGCCAGGGTAACTCCTGTGCACTGGGGACTGCACTGGTCTGGCCTCTCTCCTCAACTCAGGTTGCACCCACTTTGTTCTAAGTTTCCCCTGGTGGTATCTCCTTTGATAGACAGTGGGCAAATATTAAATTTTACCTCTGTGGTTTCCAGGTGACTCTCTCAGGGAAAGTTTACTGGAGCTTTAATCTTCCTGAAATGGCAGCAAGACTGAATTACCACTTCCTCTCAGCACAGCTGAGGAACTTGAAACGTGCAGTTGTTGCAAAAGGGTGTGAGGACACTCTCCCTCCTGCCTCTGCCCCACTCCCCTGCGTGCACCAGTGTCACTTGTTACACACACTGGGCAGTAACAGGGTTGGGAAACACTGGAGCAGTAAAAGCCACTCTGACAGCCTGGAAAGGCAGGCCAGTGTTACCTTTTACTCTTCCCTGCAGTCAGCTTGTGCCTTTGCACCCCCAGCAGCTGCAAACAACCTAGATGGGGCATAATCTATACCTGAACCATAATCATAACCATAATCTATACCCGAACCTCTTTCATAGCCAGGTCAACTGAATGATTTTGAGACAAGCCCAAACAGAACACCTGCAAATATTTCTGTTTTGCTGCAATAATGCAAAGTAGGAAGAACAGACAATAACTTGTAACAGGTGCTCACAAAACTGATCTCTTCGGTTGCTTCTGTAACCACAGGGGCACATAATGTTCCCAGCATCCACAGAAAAGAGCCCCAATGTCCATAAAGAGAAGTTGGGCTTGTGTAACTCTTCAGCAGTTCTTCAGAATCTTGGAGCAGCCTTCTACAAGCTGGGGTTCCTGTTCTTAAAAGTGTTAATATTAAAATGGCTCATGTTTGACTGACTTTCAAAGTTCCACTCTCCTCTATGCAACTTTCTACTTAAGGAAGGCAGAGAGCTGTCACTTGTTTAAGTTCTCCTTGTCACTTCTTATGTGACAACACGGGCAACCCTGAAGTGTTTCTAGAGATGGTGCTAACACAAACCAGAACAAGCTTTGTGCAAAGAGTGCAGCGGTTTTGACATCATTCCATGAGACAACGCTGCGATTTAATGGAAAAAGCTCTGAGCAGGATACACCAAAAATCTCAGCCTCAGGTCACCTGTACAAACACTTTACATTGTCACAAGCTACAATCTCCACTGAGGCTCTTTTTTCCATAGTTTTACACATTACTGAACAGTTTATCCTCCCCTGGTTCTACACCTAAGTTCTCTTAGCCAGCTTTTGCCAGGACCAGCAAGTTCCCTCCACCTGCATTTTTTGGCAGCCACAGATTCAACATACCCAGACTGAAGAGGTTACTCTGGGGCTTGATGCACTGCTGCAGTTCAAGGCTGTGCCCACATTCAGAGACAGCATACTTCAATAATTACAGCGATCATGCAACTTTTAAAGTGCACTACATAAACAACAAAACACAGACCCCCACCACCTTTGAAAGCTATAATGACTAAAATTCCCAGCTACAGAACACATAGCAAGCCTCCAGCACACCCAGCCCCATCCTATCACTTGCTGTCCACTAACAGGATGTGGTTCAAAATATATCAACACATCATTAGCACCTATTTCCAAGCAGGCACGGTTTGAATAGTGAAAGTTCAGCTACAAAGGAGTTTAGGGAGCATCTGTAGTGGCAACAACACCTGCAAGTCATCAAGAAGCTGTTGAGGCCTTCAGTGCACCCAACCAGTACAACCTGTAGCTACACAGTTGTTTATTCTGGTGCAATGACTCCAGCTCCTGATGCAATGGCTCATGAGTCAAGAGGAGTCTGACCTACACAAGAGGCTGACAGTCAAACCAGGCAACAAATTCAGACTCCAGGGTAAAGCAGTCCTTCACATTTGAAAGCCAGAATCTCTTCCAAGTAAAATCTGTGGACTACAGGTTTGGAAAATAGCACTTTGTGTGTCCTGAAGTTTGGGATTTCCACTCCAGCTCTGTGAATGAGAGGTCAAGGAGGGAAGAGGATAATATAAACACAACAAAAGGCTATAAAAGCGTATGGATTTGGAAGCCAAGACTGACCATAAAGGAAGGGACTTTTAGGAAATAAACAGCAGAGTATCTTTTAAGCATCCATTAAATCAATAATGGAAAATTCTGCATGCATGCAAGAGTGCTTCAGAGAAAAGAACAAGGGCATGGAGCCAGCACCTAAAGGAAACACAGAAAGAAACTTACTGGAACTTCTGAACAAAGACAACAGGTCTAGGCATGAATTACTTGCCTAAGCCAAATTTACGACTGCCACAGTGAATGGAAAGTTTTCAAAATCCATAGAATAGCTGAGCTTGGGAAGAGGAAGGTCTGAAGATCATGTAGTTCTACATCCCCTACTAAAAGCAGGGTCAGCTAGAGCAGGTTGCCTGGGGCTGTGGCCAGTTCAGGTTTTGACCATCTCAAGGATGAAGATCCACAATGTCTCTATGCAACCTACTCCTGGTTCAATCACCCTCAGAAAAAAAAGATTTTCCTCATGTTTAAATGGAATTTTGTATTTCAGCTTGTGCCCCTTTGCTCTCTTGTGAGTAAAGTCTGGACCCATTTTCCAAACTGCCCCCACATCAGGTGTTTGTATGCATTTGGAAGATCCCCCTGAGTCTTCTCTTCCACAGGTTGGGCAGTCCCAGCTCTTGCCTCTGCTTGTTTGATGGATGCTCCAAGGCCTGAACTACCCTGGTGCTCCCTGGGTGGACTCTCTCCATGTCTGTCTCACACTGGGGAGTCCAGAAGCAGACTGCTCCAGAGGTGTCTCAGTGGGGCTGAGCAGAGGGGCAGGACCATCTCCCTCTGCCCAACAGCTGCACCTTCAGTACAAGGGACACACCACTGGCTCATCTTCAACTTGCCTGCCAAGACTCCTGGATTAACCCGAGCTTGAGCTGCTTGGCACTGGCTAAGAAAGGGAGAAATTAATCTGTTTTTTGTCCTGCCCCTCCTCTCTGACCCAAATCTTGAGATGGATTTGATGTGTTTATTTATTAACTATCACATTCAAAGTATTCAAGATCTACATAAATAAATAACCCACGGAGGTACAGAGGACACAGTAGAACCTCAGCTAAAACACCAGACAAAGACCCTTATCTCAGGAATCAGTGCTGAATAATCAGAAAACAGCACACTTAGCAAGGCTTTTAGAACAAGCACTTCTGGAATTGTTTATAAGAAAGATGACACAGTCCATTGTTGGCAGGGATGGATGGTGAAGAGGAAGGAAAGAAATCTTCCACTTAATTTTGGCAGACTACAGAAATGACTCAATTCAAATGCACAGGCTTATTTTGAAAACTCGGCTAACAGACTGATAGAAAATAAGAGAGCCTTGAAAACCTGGGAGTATAATGCAGGGCCCATTTTATAGCTAAAGTCCCCTAAAGCACAGCAAGTTAAAATCCTGATAGAACAGTTTCACTACCTTAGATTGTATGTGTGAAACTCACAAGTGTCCACACCACGTTTAGGACCCTGGTATTAAACTGAAAGATGAAAGCAAAAGCAAGGACTTGGACTCTGACTGAGAGAAAAGGACTGAAACTTGACAGAAGTGCAGAGTTCCTGCTGTTCTTACCAAAGTCAGCTGCAACAGAGCAGAAAACAAGTGATAACAAGGGACTATGAATTTAAACTAGGGATTCATGGGATACATCAGGTTTTTCAAAGTAACTAGGCTGCTGCTAATTATCAAAAATTTACATTAAAAAAAAAAAACAAAAACAACTGGTTGAATTTTTTAAATTCCCAGAGAGTTGCAATCTTGTTTGGGAAATAACAGATGAAACTCCACAAGCCCAGAAAGGGCAAAAATCTTAAAAATGACAACAAATTAACTTCAATCTCCCCTCAAAGGAACAAGCAGATGATTTTTAGGCGCCTGACAACAAGGAGGTGGTTTACTCTTAACAAATTAATGTTGGCTGCTACTCATGGCTGAACTGCTGTTTGTTTCCTCCTTTTTCAGTGTAACAACAGCCCTGGTGAGCAGAAGAGAAACAGTAGATATCATGAAATATAATGAGAGTTTCAATGCCTTTTTCACATGACATTTCAGTAAGTAAACTCTGAAAAACATTGTCTTCAGGTCTCCAAAAACTGATGTGGGAGAACACAGCAAGGCTCCTTAAACATTGGTCCTGAACATAATGATTAGATATTTTCATTACTGCTTGGGGATGGGACAGGGAAGATGTATTAAACACACATGCAGATCCCAAATGCAAATAAGGTGCCAGTGCATAGCTGAAAGGAATCAGAATGACTTTGGCAAATAGATGGTTTGGAAAACGCTGGCAATTCAGCAAGTAAAGACACAAATTTACCTTGTTTGAGGACAACAAACTGCACAAATATGTAACAAGGAATCACTAATGGACTAATTCCTCAAAAAGGATCAGAGGCTGGATTGAGCCATAGGCTGCTGTGAATAAACCAGACATGAAATTGCAAAGAATAAAGAGAAAAGCTGTCAGCTGGATGTGAAGAAATCTCTGCTCTGCTTGGGGTTAACAAAGCACAGCTGAAGTACCACTCTGTGCTTTGAAAAATGTACATCAAGAAAAGTCTAGGGACAAAAATATAATAATAATAATAATAATAATGATAATATTTGACTAAGAGGCACAGGACTTTAATAACAAAATAGTATAAAATATGACAGCATAGCAGAAGACTGAGGGAAGTCTGGCTACATCATTGTAGGAGGCAAGGAAACCACCACCTCTTTTGTGTCTTTTCAGTATAGTAAATGTCATTTGTTTCCCTGACTACCCTGATCAGAAAACTCCACGCAGTGTCCAGTTGGTCCCTGAAAAATACTCTACCCCATTTTCCTGCCACTGAGCTGTGTTCCTTCCCTCCCACACGGAGCCCTTGCAGCCCTGTCAGCTGGCAGCCCTGCCCTGCTCTGTGGGAGCATCTCCAGGCATTCCCAGGGATGGAGCAATCCCTCCCTCCACTGGGAGGACAACATGAGGAACTGAGGAACACACACAGACAGGCATGCCTCCTACCATGCTCTCCTCCTCAGACACAATGTGCATCATAACTTTTGCAACAAACCAAAGAGAAACGGCGCCGTGCAGCCCCTGCCATGGCTGCTCACTCCATTGCCTGCAGAGAATCCAAAATCCATGTACATATATGCAGCAGGAGAGTGTATATTTGATTAAATCATAAACATGTGTCCATCTACATGTGGTGGTAGGGCAGGAACCCTTCCCACTGCAGGGCAATGCTCTCAGAGTCAGGCTGCTCAGGGATGCCCCTTCCATTCCGTGCTGATGAAGATTTTCCACTACAATCCTGGCAGGGGCTCAGACAGACTGTCTGGAAGGAGACCTGACACTGACTCACCTGACCACAGATGGGCCCACTCTTAACTTTGACCTTCTGGTTCACACAGCCTCTTTCCTTCTCTCTCTTATCTCCCCGGTAGAATCAACAGTTCAACTGAGGTTGAGTTTCAATAAAAGCTTTTTGGTTCTGCTAAGTTAGCTTGCTCCAACACCACCAGCTTTTGAAAACTCTCAGCTATCTCCAGGCCAGGTACTTTCACTTCTTTCAAACATCTCACCCTGATTTCATTGATTCCTCAAATATTTTTATTTGGAAATCTCTTGGTTCCATGTTCTGTGAAATGCATGTCTGGGAGCTGCATCACTTGCATGCATCCTCTAATCCAAGGACACAAAAGAAACAAAAAATTTTACATCCCCATTACACTAGTCAGGACCAGAGATATTATAAAGGCCATGATTCTTCCAGCTTTCTAAAGCCTTCAGCCACACATATTCAAGTTGTGGTCTCATGAAACTGAAGGTTTAGAAGAAGCTGCAATGCCTTTGCCAGCTCCTCAGTTCCTCTTTGTGCCCACCTCCTCCCTTCTCCACCCTTCCAGGCTTAACCTTTTGTTCCTTTTTTTCTTGGCTCCTGCACAAGCCTTTCCACTAAGCACCACCACCTTAGGGATGACAGAAATACGGGCTCCCATTGTTGGACTCAGTAATTGTGTCATTTGATCAGTTCTTCTTGCTCCTTGACACACTGGTAATGAAGTCACCTCAATATATTTAATCTGGGCTGGGCTTTAATCAGCACTAGTGACTAATGTACAACAATTGGAAACTGGAGAGAGAAAAGAAAAAAAAAGTACACTCCCTGTGCCACCCCTCTATTTGCAACAAAATAAAATCCCTGATCCCAGTGAACAAAGTTCCTGGATTTTTAATGACTGGATCCAATTTCTCAGGCTCCACTTTCTAAATGTCAGCCACACAGCAGCAGGCTTTAAAAAGAAACTCATAGTGCTTAAAGCTCCTACTGCTACCTTAAAACACAGCTGAGACTGGAGTGACTTAACATCCAAGAAGCCTCCACTGCCAGGCACTGCTCAGCAGCTCCAGCAGAGCAGCAGTGGGGTTTCACCACCCACAGTGTGGGTGAAATGGGTCAGCACACAGCAGGATGCACACAGGTCTGCAGCAGCAGAACATGGGCCAGCTTTGGAGCTTCCCAGTAACCCAGCACGTCCAGTTTGGTGCTGCTAAAAGAGTGCCCAGCATTGCTGCAAACAAAGGACAGCAGAGAAAGGCAGTGAATTTATGGGCAAAAGATGAGTGGAAGGGCTGATGTGGAAGAAAGGCTGAGAAAGCAATCCTGTCTTTGGCATGGCTGGTGAGAACAGCAGGTCTGGCTTTACCTCCTGCTGCCCTGCAATGTATCCCTGCAAGTGCAGGTGGCTGTGGGAGCAGGGAACAGCCAGGGTGCTGCAGAGGCACTGCTGCAGCCACGTCCCAGCTGAGGGGAGGTGCCTCTGGCTGCAGCCAGGTGCCCCAGCTTCAAAAGGAGAGGTATCACATACCCGAAACCAGGGGACATCTGCCACAGGGCTGTCTCTCCTGATAGAAAAGAGAACACTTGCAAGGGCTGAGAAAAGTAAATAAAAAGGGCTGGGGGTCAAAAAAAAAGGCAGAAAACCAAGAGGATTTTGTCTGATAGCAATGAGATGAATGCCAGGCAAAATTTTCAAGGAAAAGAATAAAAATCAAACAAAACAGAAGAAAACACAATTTCCCAAAAAGAAAAACTATTTCAGAGTAAGATTAATGCTTTAGAACATCTTAAGTTTATTTTAAAAATTCATTAAAAGCTTCAACAATAGTACTGCAGTAATTTTCTTATATCACCTTCCAGAGTTTTCCTGAACAGCTACATTTCTAGGCATATATGTGGACTTTCCTGTACACTTGAAAAGTGACCTGGTGCCCAAAGGTTTCATAGGATCAATGATACCAACACATATCATTGACCTTTTTAAAGCTTCTTTTTCTTTCTGCATTCCTCCAAATCCAGAAGTAGTTGAAACTAGTAAAGCCAAGGATGAAACTCCTCAGTTGCTGCAAAAGTCACAGCACTTTCCATCCTCTAAGTGTAATTTTGGGAAGGCTTTTGAAATCAAATTCCATGCATGCAAAACAGATTGGACTGTCAGGATCAGTTTCCTGTTTTGCTTCAGCTTCTCTTCTTATAATCAGAAGAAGAAAGGAATTTGTTTTTATAATACTGGGAATGATGATATTCTGAAGCAGAGCTCGGGTGTTTTTCTTTGGAATCGGAAAAGAAACAAGAACTATTTTAGGGAAGATTTTCCTTTCCATTTCTTGAGAGTTGTGTCATTTGGGAGGGGAGAGAGGGAAAACAGGCATAGAAGTTGGAGAGGATCAGTTTAATAACAGCAATATAAACCCATCCTCTCCCTCTCAGCTGACTCTGGCAAGCCAGCTTCTGTAAAAATCACAGGTCCTACCTTAACTGATATGGATTGGCACACCACCCAAACACAGTCTGAGCTGTGCTTATAGGCAGAGTATCTCTTGTGAGTCATTCAGAAAACATGAAGTCCTTGGCTGTGTCCAGATTAGTTTTAAGCTCCCTGAACAAACCAGGGCAGGGATCAGGCGCCTCGACAAAGACAAAAAGCAGCTGGGAACTGGAGAGAGAAACCAAAGACATTGTGCTAACTTATAAATCCAAACCTCATCACCACTGAGCAGCTTGGGTTGCCTTCTAATAAATCACATAAAGACAACATACAAAATACATCAGAAGGGAACCAAATAGATACAGAAAGGCTTTAACCTAAGGAAAGATTAAATAAGCTCAAACTTCTTAAGTAGGAAGAAAAATGACTGATGGGTGAAGTTTATCAAATCAGGAGTGAGCAATGTGGTGAAGGGAAGATTAGTACATACTGCTTTTCATAATGCAGGGATTCAGTATCAGTGAAAATAAATCCCCAAACAAACCCAACCCAAAAGGTCATTTCACAACAAAAGGTATAATCAGACTTGGGAATTCACTGCCATGGGATGTTTTGGATGGCCAAAGGATAAATGGATTAAAAAATGATTAATTGAAGGAAGAAAGGTCTATTTGCTTTTAAGCACAAGTGTGGATGTCAGGATCTGGTTCAGGAAGTCCTTCAGTCACTAACTGACAAAAGCCAACAGGGAATCCTCAGGGAAATAAAATTAGAAAAAGAACAAATACATGCTCATCAGTATATTATTCATGACTGCACTCTGTCAGAGGATGCTCCTAAATTCTTTATCAGTTTTCATATTTTGGCACACAAAGAAAGGAAACAAAAATCTGTACTTCTTCTTGTTCTGGGAGATTCCTACAGAAATTCCATCTTGGCCTGGGGGTTTGAATAATTTATTTTAGTCCTGTTCACTCCAGCTGTATCTGGGAAACTGCCACGCAAGAGATAAGAAACCAGATTTGTAGATAATGCAATTAATTTTGATGACTGTAAATCACCTGCTGGTACCCATCTAACACCACTACAGCCCAACTACTTGAAGGACACTCTGAAATTGCAAGGTGTCCAACATTGTGTAGTGCTCTTCTGGATCCAGAGGTCACTTTAACAAACTTATTTCTGTAAAATACACCAAAAGGTCCAATCCAGCTGAAAGAATAGACATCCCTATGGCAGAAATTAAGCAGAAATAATTGGTTTTCCTCCTTCCTTTAAAAACACTCAAAAAATTCTAATATCTATTAGAAAGGACCCAAGACCTGAAAAATTACCAGACAGATTTTCTTTATTGCAAGCAACCTTCAGATAGTTTATCCAGCATAAAAAAACATCTTGGTTAATGTTTGCCATTCAGCAGAGTGGTTCCTGGCACTATTAGCACAAAGCAAGGAGTCCAAAAATCTCCAGTTTTGTACCACTGCTTTTAAAAGGGACTTTTTTTGACGAATTAATTGTAATGGCTCTACTATAAACACATCCTTTGGTGAAGGTGCTTGGAATTAGTGCCCTTCACAACAAGTATACTTTGACTACAGTCTGATTATCAGGGAGTGGTTTGCATTGCAAGAGATCTTAAAGACCACACAGTTCCAATCCCCTGCCATAGGCAGGCACACCTTCTACTAGATCAGGCTGCTCAAAGCTCCATCCAGCCTTGAACACTCTCAGGGAGGGGCCACTCATAACTTCTCTGGCTGATTATGTATCTTGGTATCTCTAAAAAAAAGACAGAAGAGTTTAAAGATGTCTGTGGCACAACACATCCCTCCCCACCCATTTTACAGAGCTGCACAGAGTCTCTGAATGGACTAGAGGAACCTAAACCTGAAATTTTTAGTATGCTCCTCACATCCTCCACCCCCAGGATTTTTTCTGTGAATGCCCACTGAATAACCTGGAGGAAGACACACGTATTGTGGTTTCCCAGCTCTGCAGCAAAGTGAAATTCCCTTTGGTTAACCACCTGCTAGGCTGTATAACATGGCATTTGCTTCACAGTGAACCTTAACCAAAAGGCACACAGACACCACAGCTGTGTTGGGTTCACAAAACTCCACCACTGGAGGTTTTGACTGTTGAAAATCCAGGGATTTTGCATCTGTTTGCTCGAGAAAAGGAACTGCCTCCTGCAGTTCTCTAAACATGCCCTCTCTTCACCCCCACCAGTTTTACCCGGGCACTTCTGACCACGACACGCAGGCGCACAGAACGTTCACTTCCTTCTCCGGCTCGCTGAAATTCCCTGATTTCATCACAGCCTGCTGTGACAGCCAGGACGCCGCACAGGAAGCCAAGAAGCTCCCTTGCTAATGACAGCCTGAGGACAACCAGCTGCCTGGGAAATCACAACAAACACTCTAATTTATTCAAACAAGATTTGCAAGCAGCCGTGCACGTGCGTGCGCACAGAACACACGCACTTAGCATGAAATCGGGGGGGACAGATAGAAGAAGTGTTTACTGTCACAGCTACAAGCTTGTCCTAGAACATTGTGTTTTTAAACTTTCCATGTCACAAAAACTTGCTGAAACGGGGAGCTTTCACCCCATCCAGCTTAACTTTTATTTGACCATGGATTTTCAAACCATCCCAGGAATGAACGTGCAGCACTAGAATCCCATCGGTCACTTCAATACCACAATGCCTCCATGTTACTTAAATTGACATATAATATATCTCTAATAAATAGGTTAAAAGCTCCCTCTAGAAATTATAACAATCACCTGAAGTGATGTATTTCAGTACTGACCCGGAGAAACCACCAATAACACCAGGAATTGAAATACTGAAATTGGGGCTGAGGAGACCTAAGGGTTGGGGTGGGTTTTCTTGTTTTGTTGTTTGGGGGGTCCCACTTAAACAACTTTAAACATATCTGCACAGCGAGTCAGGAGAGCAGGAGGCAGTCTTGAGGTGTTCACCTTTAAAAAGCAAATTATCAGCACAGGAACCTCATGCAGAAATACCATCTGCTTGTATTACAACTTTGCTATCTACTGATGAGCAGCTCTGCTCGTATCTGCTCAGAGAAACCAGGAACGAAATCTCAGCAGCACTACTGGGAACACAGAGGGCCATATACAGCTCTTCATTCCTGGAAGATAAAGTGCACCTATGGAAGTGTTCCAAAGAGCATCTCTAAACACACCAAGGCAACATAACATTGCAGGGGCAGTTTCGTTCATCCAGAGAGTTAACCAGCCTCCTCTGGTTATACAGGAACAGGAAAGGATTTCCCACATTTCCTGCAAAGGAACGTCACTCAAATCTGTTCCCAAGGCAGGAGTCCTGGTGTTCAAAATAAAATCCCTGTGTGTTAAAGGCTGTTACAAAACCATCAACATTCGTGCAACACCAACGGGCTGGCGTCACTCTATAACCAAGAGGACTCACAAGCAATGTGGAAATTCCATCCTTAGGTCATTGACTGCGACATCCTCTGGCAGTTTTCATCACTGGTACCTCACGTCAGAAAAAGAAAAATATTTCATCCCAGAGTGGCCTCTCTTATATCTTATTACTTGAACTCTTACACGTAGTTTTTTTCTGGTTCAGTGTGCAGCCAGAGGGCCAAGGGGTTCTTTTTCTTTTTAAGCAGATCGTAAAATTCTCCTGGGTTTTTCCCCCAGTCTCCCCATCCACAAACAGAATTATGTACCTGCAGTCAGAGCTGCCATGTGCCAGACATTGTCTTACAGTCATGTCTGCCCCATCACACAGCCATGTGGGTTTTGTCACCTCTCCTGAACAGATTTCTGGTGCTGCTTGTCCACTTTTTGTGACCAGGGACTGCTTGTGGAAAAATGCAGGACAACACACAGCAGAAGTACAAACCATAAATGGGCTTCAGATCATCTCTCTGAGATTATATTCAGACCATCTTTCTGAGCCCCAGAGACAGAGGCTTTAGAGATGTAGGGCAGTGCTGAAGCATGAACAAATGACAGACCATGGCTGCTACATTCACTACATCAAATCACACTTCTCCTACCAAATTTCTTCTTTCTCCTGCCTTGGAATTCTTATACTTTCACACAGTTTCCTTTTTCACTCTGGCATGAGCCGCTAGTCCAAAACAGAAATGTACATGGTAACAACTTTTAACTCTGCAAAAAGTCAAGGGGAAGGATTAGGGAGAAAAAAATAGAATGAATGAGTGAATGAGAAAAAAAATAGAATGAATGAGAAAAATACAAAGAATGTGTTTTCTCTCCTTACATGCATCACAACTCTTAAGCTTCTACGCTCCTTGAGTGTTAAATTCAATTGTTTTGGTCCTTTTCCTTACCAGCAGAAGAGAAAATGAGACTGGAGCTTATGGAAGACACTGATAACTGTGGTGGACACCCCAGAGCAAACATGACACAGACATGAGCTCCCACCTGCTGCCATGGAGACACAAGAGAGAGGGGAGGTTGCAGTCACTGTGTGTAGAGAACACTGATCTCCAAATGTGTCCCAGCCCTGAAACAGCGAGGGCTGAAAGGTGTCCTCCAGGTCAGCAAGGCTTGTGCACGTGCTCACAGCTTATCACTGCTCATCACTGCCCTGGGAAGGCAAACCTGACCACCTCTCCACCTGAGAGTCTGCCTGTGACAAGCACCAGCAGGAAAGGCAGCTCTGCAACACCCACACAGCTTCTTTCCCGTCTCCTGGAATGAGAGGTGAAAAGTTATGCTTCCAAGAAGGTATAGAGAAACAACAGAATAGACACTAGAGAAGAGGAAATAAACCCCTTCATGGAAACATAATTTATTCAGCATACAGGAAAAAATGCAGTGTCATAGTGATCAGGCCATAAGAGATTACAGAAAAGGTATTATTTATGTTAGCAAATAAATACTAATTAAAAGCGGGTAGAAAAAGTGATTTGTTATGCAGGCAACATTTGTTATAAAGCAGAATTTGGCCTTCCACTAACTCTCTACAGATCTTGAGAATAAAGGAGAGAACATCATTAGTTCAGAAAATGAACTGTGAATGTTGCATAAATCAGAGGAAAGTTGGAAAACTCAGATAAAGTTGAAAATTCTGAGAAAACCAAATTAATCAAATGTGACAGCACAGGAAGAAAGACTTTCAACGGATAAGCTGAAGTGTCATGCAAAGCCAGTTTCTTAAAACCTCATTGTTTTATAATAAAAAATTATCTTACTGTTCCATGAGGATGTTGTCATTTCTGTGCAAATATTCCTGAATGCAAGAGAGGGGGGGAAAAAAAACCAAAGATGCTTGTTAACTTCTGGACAAGTCAGGGTAGACATGTTTTACATAACTCCTACTTCCAGTTCTGACTTGCTCCTAACTTACTATGGTACCTCTTTTGGGTTTTGCTCAAATGGTTCCTTATACCATGAAAAGGAACTCAGAAGTGGTTATCATCCTTTAGTAGCCTGAAGAGTGAATACAACACAATTTGGTTTTTCTACAAGTTGTGTAACAGGGAAAAGATAAAATTTTGTGAATCCTGGTCCTATGGAGAGTTACAATTAACATCAATGATGCATGTCTTTTTGTTAAAAAATAGTATTTGAAATAGTTTGATCAAATATGAAAATCAACATTACTGAGAAGGATATCTTCAGTGATCTTTTGTTTGTGCTCAGTACATTACTAGCCAATATAGCAGCATTACCTAAAATCAGAAGCAGCATGCTAAAAGGATGCCTGACAGGTAGCACTACCTTTCAGCTGAAAAAACCCCATCCACCCATAAAGGCTTGTGGAGGACAAAGATGAATAGAGAACATAACTATGGATACCTGGCACACTCCCAAAGCAGGGCACCACTAGTGTAAGTGGAAGGAATCCCCAGTTCTGCACTGATGTTAGATGAGCTGACATCCTAGTAAAAATAAAGAGCCACCAGGCAGGGGAAAGAAAAAGATGATGACAGTAGACAACAAATGGCAAGTTCAAAAAGGTTCCAGACAGCAGATGAATTTTTTTTTCACTCTAACCAAACCCCAGCATGACTGACACATGACCTCTTCAGCACACACACAACCTGAACAAGAACTCCTGCCCTTTTGGAGTGTACTCTGATGAAGGTAGAAGCAATACTACTTCTCACCCCAGAAAAAAACACCTACCTCAACACTCTAAGAGGAATTGATATGAGCCTAAAGAGCACTGGCCTGTTTTGAGGCAGAGACAGTGGAACATCTTGGGATTTCCTACCCAGTGTGTGCATTCCCACTGCAAAGCACTGAAATTCTTCGGGCTGTCAAATTGTGCCACCTATGTGATCTACGAGATGGTTTTGGGGAGGGGGTGTGTGATAATTCTGCTGCTGTGGTTTGGTTAAAGATGGTTTCCTGTGAGGCTGAGTCTTCAGCATACAAGTTTCAAAAGAGAGGACAAGAAAAAGAAAACCAAAAAAACCCAAAAACTGACGAGCAAGCAAGACGCAAGCTTGGACTCTCCAGGAAACCACAAAATAACCCCTCTGAAGACTGCATGAGGTGCTATTTCTGTACCTTTATCATCTTCTAAGGAGACAAGAATGGAGGAGGAACAGCTAGAGAGGAGAGCTGAGCCTGAAACCTGAGCTGAACACATGCTGAGCAAACATAGGCACAAAGGAAAGAACAACTGGGGAATGCCAAACCCTACTGAAGCCAATGGGAACTCCAGCAGCAGCTTCATGGAGCTGGGGCCACATATAAGGATGAAAATCCTTCTAGACAGGAACAAAGACAGACACTGGCTGTCAGCTTCAGAGCCATGCATGGGAATGCCCCTGTTGAGATGAGCAAGCAGTGCATGAAGGGTGTGCTGGAATTACCAAGGTGGTTTGAGCAGGGTTAGGCCAACACAACCAGACTGTGGTTGAGGGATGCTGTTATTTTAAGCAGGTCTTGTGTACAGCAAGGAAGATAAGTTGAGTGTGGAAATTATTAGTGGGATATCATTTGTGCATTAGCTATACGAGCCATCACCACAAGGGTTTGGAAACCAAATGGTCAAGAGCAGAGATTGGCTTCAGCCCTGGATGTAGCAGAGATGTTCTGTATCTGCTCCAGCTCAAAAACAGCCACTGAGAGACACATACCTTGAAAATGTAACATGGGAGTATGGTTCATCTGCTTCATTTGGTTTTAACACTTAAAACCAGGCAACATTCCAAAAAAAAACATCTAGAAGATGGGAAAAACAGCTAGAAGAGGGAAAGCATTTATATGAGACTAATGGCTCTTAAATGACAGTGACCTGACCTTTGCCTCTGGTATGCCTCACAGTTCAAATTCATTATCTAGCAGTGAAAAAACACAGAATACTGCATTCATTAGGCTAAACTCCAGTGTTAAATGATAACTGAATTTCTGGAAATCACAGGCACCTAACAATCTTCAAATTATGTTTGTTCTACTAAGCATTGGAGCAGATTCCAACCTTAAAAAATGGGAGATATCAGTTTAAAGACCATCTGACCAAGGCAAAACAGTGCCTTGCTGGAAATTATGAGAAAGCTTTTCCTCCATAATTTTGAAAATGTTAAATAAGAAAAGCTCACCTAAAATAATGACGTCAAAATATTAAGTCAGAAAGTCCTCTGTAGCAGGTGACAGATATATGCTGTAAGAAATGAAGCATAGAGCATTTTTTTAGCAGAACTAACACATTTCTAAAACATCTGTTTTGAACATTATAGTCTTTCAGTTAAGTGACTGCAAATCCAAATAGATTAATGTTTTGCATTTTAATTGTATGAAGTTTTGTTTTAAACTTATATTCATAACTGTATTAATGGTAGCAAGGTAACCTCTGCTTTTTAGAAAATCTTTTGTTCCAAGTGAAACAATAAAACTACGGGAGGGGAGAAGGAAAAGTACCTTTTCTTCTCATAACAGGAAAACCCTCCTTAGGAAAATGATTAGCCCATATTAACACAGACACCACCAACGTGATACATGAGCAACCTCTGTGTTTCACTGTTGCTACAAAATTATTTAGTCTGTGTTCAAATAGACTCTCAAATAGACAAAGTCTCTGGTTGGAACACAAAGAGGAAAACACTGATAAGACAGAGATGCTCCATGCTCTGATGCTGACTGACTACCACTTTCAGCCAGTCATTTAACTCTATCTACTCTCCCATTGACCTTACAAATGTCATGCATACCCTCAGCATCAATGTGTATATGAAAAATGCAATCTAAGAACAAAACAATCTTATCACACCACTTCTT